>NC_143145.1:12186750-12824000 GCF_059928025.1 Delphinapterus leucas
AAAGATCAACATAAATTGGAGGCTGTGAAGATTCGAGCAGAGGGACATGAGGAAAGACTTCAGAAAATGATCAGAATGCATCTTAAGTAAAGCACTTCTTCCATGAGGGTTCAGAGGAGTGAGAAGAGATCATTCCAGAAAGAGAGAATATCAGAAACAAGTAAGAAGGAAGCTGGAACATGACTGGTGCTTTCTACAAAGTCCAGTTTGATAGTCATGTAAAGACAGCGTTTGGGAGTACAAGGACCTTGGCCTCAAGTACTCAGTGACCCAACCAGCTCTTCCAGGAAGGTCCTACATCCACAGTGCTGGAGCCTCATGACCCCAGACCTTGATAGCCATGCTGAAGCATTGATCCCTTTTATTTCTTGCAGCAGGGAAGCGGCACAATCAAAGCTATGTCTTAAGAACACTTATAGGCATCTGTGTAGTGGATATACGCTGCTTTGGTCTGCCCAAGACCTCTGCAACCTTGGAGGACCTTCCCCTCCTCTGCTGCAAATGGTCCTAATATAACTTCAATCAGAGTAGCCCACCCCAATCCCCAGGCTCAGGAGTGGATACAAGGAGCCCCATCACAAAAACCAATCCCACTGCAATAAAGACTTGCCCAGTGGTGGTTGTGTGACTGAATGGGGACAATTAGCATCTTTTCCTGGATTGATGCACAGACATCAGGAAAGAGAAAGACATATATAAGTGGGTAGGAAAATAAAAAGGAGCTCCATCGAGGGGAGCCATACAGAGCTGGGAACAGCAATGGAAATGCACCTGAGATGCTTAGAGGAGAGCGAGTCAGCAAATATGGATGGATGCAGCAGAAATTTTAGGTAAAGCACAATGGGCCAGACACTCAAAGGAGGACGATGGATTCCTGCTTTGGTGGACTTGGATGCCAGGCTTAGGGAACGACTCCTTCTCAAGTGTGCGATGAGGAACCATTAAAGGTTTTTGACAAAGGAGAAGGACTTCCACTCTCTGCCTGAGCAGATCATAATTGTATTCTTCAGAAAAGTGTGGTGAAGTGGAAATAAGCATAAGCTGGGGTTCAGGCAGTGCATTCCAATCCTGGCTCTGCTCTTTCTGTGTCATCTTGGGCAACCACACCACAAGGGTGAGAGCAAGGGAGAAAATCAGAGCTACATCAGGAGGTGCCCCATCTCCCACAGCGGGTATTCTAGAATAGGGGTTGGCAAACTACTTTATCTTTGTAAACAAAGTTGTACATACTGTCCGTTTACACGTGGTCTTGCACGCAACAGTGGCAAGACCAGTAACAGTGACAGAGACTATATGACTTGCAAAGTCTAAAATAAGTACAATCTGGTCCTTTACAGGAAACGTTTGCGGCCCCTGCTCTAGAGTCTCACGGAATAAAACTTGTTGTAACAGGATGGGCAATGGGCAGGAGGAGAGAAAAAATTAAAACGACTTCTTGATACACACATAACAACTTAGGAAGGAGGGAAAGCTAATGGGATTGGCAATTCTTCCCAGACTTAGGGGAAAAAATTATTTTCTTCTGACAGATAGACAATGGCAGTTTTATTGAGAGATAAAGAGGACTGAGATAAAAATGGAGAAATGCAGACGAGAGAACTGGGTAAACTGAAGGCACTGCAAGAACCATGGAGACACGAGAAGAGAAACAGAGCCATAGAGGAGAGAGCCAGGCAGAAGGAAGGCACGAAGGAAAACACCTATGATGAGAGAGATGGGAGCTTTAATGCATATACAAATTATACTTAAATATTGAAATATTATAGGTACATTTATCCATATGAATATGTATGTTCATTTATATAATGTAATTTGTATTTATATATTTGTATATGTATGCACATCTGTATCTGTATCTCTATATATTCTGATACTTATCTATAGATAAATAAGTATATTTATCTATAAACAGGTAAATATAGATATCAACATAGATAGATAAATAGATCAGCCTATGTGTGTGTGTGTATGTGTCTGTGCGTGTGTGCATATGTGTGTGTGTATGTGTCTCTGTGTGTGTGTATGTGTCTGTGTGTGTGTGTCTGTGTGTGTGTCTGTGTGTGTGTGTGTATGTGAGTGTGTGTGGGGGGGGGAGACAGAGAGAGAGATGCTGGTAGCTCCTCTCTGGGGTTTTGGCAGAGTGTCAAAAAAATTACCTTAACACAAAGAAAACTTGGGTAGAAACATCAGAAACCCATTTCTTCATTCCAAACTGTCCTGCAATAGATAATCAGGATGTATTGACCCAAAGGGTAACCATGTTGACAGAGACGGAGACAGAATCAATACAACGTTTCCATAGCAAAGTTTGCAGAACACTGAGGTAAATAAGACTGTGTTTTCTGCAGGCTTTTATCAGAAATGTCTGCTTCAGGTTTACGACGCTTCCTTCCCAGTCTGTCTCTTTCTGAGCATATAAAATGTGCTTTTAGGGCATGTCTTGACTGATTGCAAATAGCACAAATGGGAGTAATGAGATTTCTAAGTTCCCCCCCACCTCCAAAAAACAAAGCTATTTAACGATTTTAGAGACAGGAAGAGGGGCCTATTATCCTCGAGAAGAAAACTCCAGTCAGCCTCAGAAAGAGTCACAATCCCTTTCAGAGTGCACACCATCACCCAAGACAACAGTCTTAACTGAACGGTATCAAAAGTCTTGACAGAGCTAGAGGAGAGGGCTCAGGATAAAGGGAAAGAGAGGGAGATACAGGGGTCCTTCTATGCCACTCACTACTCTTACTCTGGAATGACCCATAGCGCCTGGCATGGATGCAGGCCGACCAGGATTTGAATTCCAAATCTGACACAAGGGAGCTGTTCGATCATGGGCAGGAAGTTCCTTAAACTCTCCCGGCCTCAGTTTCATTTGCGGAAGTACAGACAGTTTCCTATAGTTGGAATAAGCAGCGCTTGTGGGAACTTCACAGGAGACAGTGGTGATGGTAATGTAAATACAAAATAATAATAATAACAACCACCATCATTTCCTGAGTGTATCATTTGTGTCAAAAGCTGTCTTAAATGCCTTTAAATATGACTCATTTTATTCTCACAACAAACTTAAGAAGTGAATTATTATTGTCATTAGCTCCCTTAGAAAACGGAGACTCAGGAAGGTTAAAGTGAAAAGGCCAGAAGTAGAATCCGGAAAGCCCAGTGTCAGGGTCTGTACTATTATCTGCTGTCTCTACAATGAGGTTGGAAAAAGAAGCAGGAGTTAGATCATTGCATTAATTTCCTAGGGCTGTCATAACAAATTACTACAAATAGAGTGGCTTAAAATAACAGAAATTTATACCATCACAGTCTGCAGTCCAGAAGTTTGAAGTCAAGGTGTTGGCAGGGCCCTGCTCCCTTTGAAGGGTCTAGTGGAGGATCCGTCCTTGCCTCTTCCAAGTTCTGGTGGCTCCTGGCAATCCTTCACTTCCTTGTCTTTATAGGTGCACCACTCCAATCTCTGTTTCCATCTTCATCTATTCTGTGTCTCTGTGTGTTCTCACCTCTTCCTGTAAGGACAGCAGCCATTGGATTTAGAGACCTCGAGCTTATTTCAAAATAAGCTCACATTCTGAGGGTCCAGGCTGACATAAATTTTAAGGGGACACTATTAAACCCACTGTAATCATGAAGCCCATCAGTTCTAATCTTATCTCGTAGAGGCTTAAAGTGACAACAAATTATTATTATTTAGTCAGGGCTCCTTGGGTTATAAGTGACAGAAAATCAACTCAAATTGGCATAGGCATAAAAGGAATTTATGGGCTCAGGTAACTAAAAAGTTTAGGTATAAAATTCAGGTATAAAAAAGGTCAGACATATCTACTTTCAGGAACCCAAATGAATGCCTTATTTCATCTCTCACGTCTAATTTCTCTTGTGTTGCTTTCTCTGAAGCAGACTCTTCCCAAGAGATGTCAAGGTGGCTTCCATAGCTCCAGAAGTAGGATTGAAAGGACAAATGGCCAGGTCCACATTTTTATTTTATTTTTTATTTTTATCTGCAGTTATTAGTAGTGCAAAGTTAGTAAAGATTATATCCTATCTTCTCATCAATTCCAGATGAAGGACATCTTTTTCCCTAAGTTTCTAACAAACGTCTAGGGAATGAATCACAGTGGACCAACGTGGATCACATTACATTCTTTAATCATTGTAGTCAGAGGAGGGGATATTCTAATTAGCCTGAATACATGCCCACACCACTCAGTCACCACTCCTGTGGACGATTCCAGGATGGTCCCCCAAGGAAAAATTGGGATATTGGACCAGAAGGTAGGGTAGGTACTGGATAGGCAAAAACAATACATTCCAATCATAGATTCAAAAGAGGAGAGTTGACAGAGTTGAATAAACTTGAGTTTGCAAAAGAAACCATACAGGTGTTTTCTATTACGTTCAAACTTGCATCTCTAAATCAATGTGTTGCAAAGCAAATGGCACCTGAACTTCTATAGTACAATGGTCAGCAACATGTTACTCAGCATTGAACCATCAAAGTTCCTCCAGGCTCATCTACACATCGCCCCAGTAAGACTGACTTCTCCTTGCAGGCAAGGATTAGGATCATTATTGCCTCTTTGTCTACTCCAGCTCAATTGCATACAGAGCCCTAACCTCCGGAGCTTGCATTTCACTTGGGGACGCAGCCTCTATGACTTACACAGGAGAAAAAGAGAAACGAAATGAGACCAAAGTCCAAAGAAGGGGCTTAGCCTAGCAAGATGTCTGAACTAGACAAACACTTCACCCCACCCTGCACGTCTTAAATTTTTCCCAGAGTCAAATCCAATTAGAAGAAATGGCACAGGAATGGAATGGTCACATGATTCCTCCTGTAGATGACTATTATAAAAACCCGATTTAAAAACAAACAAACAGCAACAAAAAAAAACTATTTAAAGGCTTTGGAAAGCATCCAAAAGCAGAAGCCAGAGAAGAGTTTAATTTTGAAAAAACCACAACTGTAAGGGGAAAGAATTGGGAATTTGTGGGTTTCTGACCCGTAGGTGCTCCACAACCCTCAGGGCTACAACTGTGAAAACCCGAAGCCTCTGTGACCCAAGGTGCCAGAGATCAGAATATAGGGCTAGGAAAGCAGGTGAAAAGTGAAAGAGGAATTCCTGGCAATGAGAGAACCACAGAAGTAATGAGATGCAAATACTGAGTGTAATCTCTGCCCAAATCCCTGGCTGACACTAAACTCTGCATTTACAGAAGAGATTCAGAGGGGCCAGGAAAAAGCGTGAAGAGATCAGGAGGAAGCCTACTCTAAAGGTAGAGCTGCAACGGGTGAGATCTGTTTGTTTTGTTCTTTAACTCCGGGGGTTTGTTTTGTTCTTTAACTCCAGGGGTTTGTTTTGTTCTTTAACTCCGTGTATGCCCAATTTTGCACAGCTTGGGTAGCAGAAAACTAAAGTTTTATGGGCTTGACATGGCAGGAAATAGAACCCGAGATTAGCAGACAAACTAGAAAGTAGGGGAGAATCATAGAAGAAAAAAATAACTACTGAAAGTGTGAGTCCCATTGCTGCCCAAATTCTTGGCAAATAACCAACTTACACGGGCACCTGGGAGACCCCCAGAGAGCCACACTAAAAGAGCAGCAGTGGGAAGCCATAATAATAGAGCAAAGGGCTTCCCTGGTGGCGCAGTGGTTGAGGGTCCGCCTGCCAATGCAGGGGACACGGGTTCGTGCCCCGGTCCGGGAAGATCCCACATGCCGCGGAGCGGCTGGGTCCGTGAGCCATGGCCGCTGAGCCTGCGCGTCCGGAGCCTGTGCTCCGCAACGGGAGAGGCCACAGCAGTGAGAGGCCCGCGTACCGCAAAAAAAAAAAAGAATAGAGCAAAAGTATCAGGTGCTACATACCTCTGAATCCAGGCAGGTCGAGTGCTCACTATAACAAACATCCAATAACCCTCAGAAGACGACATAATACAGATTTACTATTATGTATTATCTACAATGTCCAGTTTTCAACCAAAAATTACTACACGTGCAAAGAAACAGAAAAGAGGAATGCATACTCAGGAGAAAAAGTCAGGCAATACAAAATGTCATTGCATGGGAAAGGATGTTGTCATTATCCGACAAATTTTCAAAATAAGGTATTAATGAAGGAGCAGATAAAGAATGAAGAAAACAACCAGCGAATATGTAATATAAAGATCAATAGAAACTCTCCAATCCACACAACAGAGATTTAAAATACTGAGGAAAAGTAAACAGAAGCTCAGAGACCTGTGAGACAATGTCAAGCATGATCCAACACGTGTGTAATTAGAATCCAAGAAGAAGTAAAAGATAGAAGGGGAAAGAAACTGATTTGAATAAATTATGGCCCCCAACTTTTCAAACTGGGTACAAATAGGGTAGGGGAGTGAGCCTTCTCTGTATAAACTCAGATCTCCATCAGGATGGAATTAGCCTCAGCAACGTTTGACTCAAAGGCTCACAGCTGAAAGACTATCTTTTAGGTCATGGCCACTGCTTTCCGAGGGAAAAACAATCTGGGAGTCAGAAAAATCTAACTTTGAAAGCTCAAGTCATTCCCTTTTACCTGTTACGTGACACTGGTTGAGTTAGTTCATGTCTCTAATCTGTAGTTTCCTCACCTGAAATATTGAGGTCATACTATGTAGGACATCTTGCCATACTGTCCTGAAGTAGCATATGTGAAACATATATAGTTTAGTAATTTTTTTACTAATATATTTTATCTCTCCCACCAGACCATAGATTCCAGGAATGTGGGGACTTTTTTGTCTGATTGCTCACTTTTATATCCCCAGAACCTAGAACAGTGGCCAAGGTATGATAGGTACCCAATAAACATTGGTTGGAAAGAGACATGCATGACTTTATCACGATGAATGAATTGCCAACAGAGAGTCTGGTTAGTGTAGACACTCCATGAATGTTATTTTCCTGCCCTGTTTTCTTTTCCTCCCACATTCCAGGAAAGGCATCTGACAGTTACTGTGAGACCAAGTTCACAGCTCTGGACCCATTCTCATCCCAGTCAAAATAACATGATTATTTGGCTGAGCGAGACAGGAAATGACCAATAGCCACAACTAATGACACAGTCCCTGGCCAGGAAGACAAAAGAACAGCTTCTGTGCAGTGTAAGCAGCAAGGAGCCACAGGAATGTGAGACAGAAACATGTTTTAATGATTATTTTTACTAAACTGATACAGCTTGCCTTCCAGTTATTCTTTGATAAAACTGACACTCAACTTATACGACTCAAATGTGATTTAGTCAGCCTGAATTCTCCTTGCTTCTACACCCACTTCTTCTGGGGAAAGGGATAAGTCATACTCAACAAAGGAGAGAATTCGAGTTCCTCATCTTTAGGGTGTTACAGAACTTTTCCAGGACCTGATGAATATTATGGATCCTCTACCCAGAAAAAAATACACATACGATGTTTTGCATACATTTTTAGGGGGTTGAAGGACCCCATCCTTCAGATTCGTGAACCATGTGGTCTGAAGCAAAGTGCTCCATTTTACAGATGAAAATACCAGGGTGCAGAGGGGGAAAAAAATCTAGCCCAAGGTCACTTATAAGAAATAGCTACAAACCGCCCGCCCCCCCCCCCCGGTAGCTTCTAATATCAAGACCAATGTGATTTTCATTACTCAATAACTATTTTGATTTTTTATAAGCAGCCAAAATACCTGTAATCATCTCTGATGAGTCAGGTGTGTGACTCAGCCTGTTAATATCCATTTTGTCGGGGAAAGTATGAGTAGAAAATAATGACATTAGGGTTTGTACCTGAGAAGAATGCAGATTTAAATCTTGACCCTCCTCTTAGCTGTGTGTTCTTGACTCATTACTGAGCATTTCTGAGATCGTGTTTCTCTTGTCTGGAAAATGGAAGTTAAGAGAACCTACCTCACAGGGCTGTTTTCAAGATCAAATATGATAATGCTTGCAAAGCATTAGCTGTTGTCAGTAGAAGTAGGACTTTTATAATTTTAAAGCAGTTTTCAAAATGGAAGTACACAATATTTTGAGTGATGACAATATCATAGGGATAAGTGTCCAGTTATCTACAATATAACTAGTCAGTTCATACGAGCACTAATCTCATAATATTCAATAGAAAGAGAATGTTTCCATCAGGATAGGCTGTTATCTCCTGAACCAAATAATCTTCCGAGGCTCGAAGGCTTGCAACAATAGAGATTTACTTCTTATTCACATAACTTGCCCGCCAGAAGTTCCACGGTGCATCTATTCCAGGGCCCCGTTGTGGAGCAGATTCTGTCTAGAACATAGCTGGGCATCAGGTCAGAAGGGAAAGAAATACATGACAAACCACACGCTGTCTTCTGCCTAGTAGCAACACATATTGCTTCCACTCACACGTCACTGGCCAGAGCAAAGCCACATGGCCAGGCTATATATTCATGGGGTATAATCCCACCTCCATCACGGTTTACAAATCCCAATTTGTGAACCATAATGCAATCTATCTTGGTCGACGGGAGCTGCTCTCTGCAGAGACTGCCCTAAGTAATGAAACGTGACTATGGAGCTGAAATACTCAAGTCTAATCAAAATGACCAGGTGAGAAAAAAACCAAAAGAGTCCTCAGAGGACACAGGATAAAAGCCAAAACCAAATCAAAATGGTCCCAACTAGGCAAATGTGAAAGAAGTTGTTTAGTAAAAAGACCATAGTCTGCATGGAGGCTAGAAAAGGGGGGCGGGGTAGGGCAGTGTAAACCATGAATGTCACCGTCACTGCTCGGGAGAGAAGGTTCCGAATCATTTGGCAAGAGTTATCTTGGTGTGCTTGGCAGGCGCGTTTTTGCCGTGGTGGTATCTGTAAATGGGGTCATAATAATACCTGCCTCTCAGAGTGTTCGTGGGAATCATTAAGTGAAATAATGATTGTGATGCGCTTAACACAGCGTTTGGTCCGTGTGCTCACAAATGCTAGCTGATAGGGATAGAGACAGAGACACGGACATAGATATATTTCCCATCATATTTGGGGTCTGGACCCTGCAAGACTGTGAGCCTCTGTCCCCAGCTGACCCTGGTGCTGCCTTCTGTCACAGGGTGGCCTGGCCTGGAGCCCTGACCTCTATATTGTGCTTTAACATTTGCAAAGTACATTCTCATCCATTTTTTTCCCATGTAATCCCTACAAGTCCACACAGCCTGAAAGTGGCAAAGCCAAACTCCAATGCTGATTTCATCTGAGGCCTTTGGGCTCCAAATTCTGTGCTCTTTCTCCGAGGAAATTCTGCCACATCCTTTGATCTCTGTCTCTCTCTCTCTCCCCTCACCCTCTCGCTCTGCCACAGTTACTTCAAAAGGGACAATAGTTGAAAAATAATGATACTCAGCCATCCTATTTTTCATTCAGGGTGTGCATCTCCCTCTCAACACTCCAGTGTGTCTGACCCAAGATGTGACTGGCTTTGGGTGGTTTGGGTCCCAGTTCTGGGCTCCATATGCCCTGGCACAGAAGGTTGGGCCTGCTTCTCATTGTAACAAGGTTGCACTAATTAGCTGCATTTGATTTTGCATATGGAGAGTAAATGCAAATGAATGCAAAGCAGTATGCAAATCAGCAACATCCTGGCTCCCCAAAAGAAAGAGCCTGCGATACTGATGTCATGACGATGTATATTAATAGTCCGTCCCACCAAGACATGCTGTTTTTTCAAAAGGGGCAGGCATTCGGGTTGTTCTTTGGGGGAGGAACAGTAGTGACTTTATATTGAATTCCAAGTTTATGATCCTTGACAAGAAGTCTATTGGCCACAGTGCTATGTTCTCTATAGAAGATTCTTGTAGGCAATGGGGTTTGTTGGAAAGAGGCACAGGCTTGGGAATTGAGCCATATACCTTGTGATTCAAAGTCCTGTTCTTTGCCTGGTCTGAGACCTGAGTCTCAGTCTCCCCAGCTGTACAATGGGGTTAACCAACCTACTACCTACAGAGCTGTCGGTGAGGACAAAATGAGACCAGAGGCGCCTGACACACAGTAGGTGCTCAGTAAGTGCACATTCCCTTCTTCACACTTATTCCTTCCTCCTTCGGAAGTCTAAATTGGCAAATAGAAGTAAAGAGGGCTCGTCTTCTAATCCTTGCTTGCCCTGCATTGCTTGCCATCCCATTTCAGGATCTTTCTAGTACAAAGCTGTATCACAGACCAATCATTTTTAACAAAGGCCCTATGACCTCTTAGAGTCCTCCAAACGTGAGTAGATGACTCTGTCCTGTGCCCCAAAGTACCATCTTCTGAAAACAATAGCAGCTATTCTTACAAAGCTGGTGAATTCCTCCACTTTCTAGATCTAGTTCAAGCATCGCTGTATCCTGGAAGCCTTTCATGGGGTCCCTGGGAGACAAGGGGCTCCCGTCTGTGCCCCCAGAATGCCCGGTGTCCCCCTCCATGGCTATGTTCTGTTACTGCAGCTTGCTTACCTTTTACCCTAAATACACTGGCTGTTTCTCACGATGGGGACTATTTCTGAATCATTTTTGCATCCTTAGCCCATGGAACAGGGCCTGGCAAAGAGAAGATGCACAGTATGTGTGGGAGGGAGAGGGAGAGGGAAGGCGCGAGGGAGGAAGGATAGAAGGAAAGAAGCATCACCACATATTTAGCTGGAGCCAAGCACACACACACATGCAGTTACTCCTAACGAAATCCTGGTTAAAATCAGACAAATTCTGGAAATGCATGAACACCTGAGCTTGAGTTCCCTGCCACCAAGTCCCATCCCAGAGCAAAACGAGGCCACAGGGACACAAATCTGCTCTCAGGCAAAGGCCTCACTCCCACGCAGGCAGTGTGGGGATAGAGGGGCTTCTGTGTAGGGCACCGAGCCTCCCAAGCCAACCTCATCCACTCAGCTGAACATCTGAACATTCTCACTATATGTTAAGGATTCATGTTCTGTAACTGGACCCTCGAGCCGGATGCAAAATAAGTGGTGGCTCTTGATCAAAGTGTTTGAGGCCCACCCATGGGGAGCGTGCACGTGCACACACGCACACACCATTGCCACGTGCACGCGTAGGGGTGCTTGTGTGTACACAGACCTACCTTCATACTATACATGTGTACATCACGCAGACCCTCGTGTGTATGCACAGACTCACCTTCATACTATCCATTCATAGACACATGACACACGCACACAGACACAGGCACATGTAGGTGTGCTCATGTGTGTGCACAGAGCCGCCTTCACACTGTACAAACACACTCAGAGGCACATATTTAGAGCTCCTTACAGGCAAGAGACACACGCTCTGAGACTAGCTTTATCTTCCTCTTTGGTTCCAAACACGCAGGCACCGCTCTTGATGGTCACTGGCATCTCTGAAACTCCCCAGAAACTACAAAGGCAGCCCCAGAGGGCCCCGCCTGCTCTACCTGCCCAAGCCCATGGCTTTCGGCCTCTTAGGGCTCCACCCCCAGGAGGCCCCTGGCCCCCCTTTGAAGGCTGTTAATAAATAAACTTCAGGGCCAAAAGGCAGAGGTGTCAGCTGAGTGACCTGGGTGACTAACAGGAAGGAATCTATTTGCCACCCTCGCCAGCATTTTTTCATGATGGCTCTGGGGAGGCTGAGCCTCACTTTGCAAGTGAAGAAACAGAGATGAAGTGAGACGCCTCGGGCCACCAGCAACATCCTCCTGGGGCCTGGGGCCCGCCTTGCTCCCTGGCTCTGAGCTCTTTGCAAAATAAGCTCTTAGGAAGACAACAATGCAAAGATCCAGGGTGAAATTTCTCAGCCCCAGAGGCTTCTGAGAACCTCTCCACAGGAGCATCAGGGGAGGACACGCACTGCCCTCCCCTGCGGGGAGGATAAAGGCTCTCATTCCGCCCTGCTGCTGCCGGGAAGCTCAGTGGAAGGAGGAAAGGGTAGAGGAAATTGGGAAGCAAATGAAGGAGAAAGAGAAGGAAAGGGAGAAATAGAGAGAAAGAGGGAAAGACGGGAGGAAGGGCAGGCAAGCGGGCAATTTACCTTAGAGGGAAGAGTGGGCTCTCCATGGAAACAAAAGTGCCTGTGTGTCTTAAGATGCCACTAAAGAGGAAGATTGTAAATTTTCCACCCAGGAGGCAGGGATGATTGCCAGGCTTTGACAGCTGAATTCGAAAAACATTCCTATCCATCACCATAGATCCCGACTCCCACCTAGGCCAGGTGCTGTGGGGACGATTAATGGCAGGCCTCACATACCCTATTTTATCTCAAACGTTCCTCTTAGACAAATAATATTCTGGGATCATTTTCTCTCTTCCTCCAACTGAAAAGAAAAGAAGGGAAGGGTAAGCTGGGATGAAGTGAGAGAGTGGCATGGACGTATAGACACTACCAAACGTAAAATGGATGGCTAGTGGGAGGCAGCCGCATAGCACAGGGAGATCAGCTGCGTGCTCTGTGACCACCTAGAGGGGTGGGATAGGGAGGGTGGGAGGGAGGGAGACGCAAGAGGGAGGAGATATGGGGATATATGTATATGTATAGCTGATTCACTTTGTTATATAGCAGAAACTAACACACCATTGTAAAGCAATTATACTCCAATAAAGATGTTAAAAAAAAAAAAGAAGGGAGAAACAGAGAAGAAGGAACGGACAGATATGGGCAAAAAGTATGTACCTGCCATGACACCAGGGAGGGTCTTTCATCCAGACAAATGTGCTGGAGGTGGACGGACTTAAATCTGAAACTCAGCAGCCCTTGCACCGAGCAACAGGGCCGGGGGTTGCTCTCACCCTCTGACCCTCTTACCTGGGAAGAAGAGGTAATTTAGCCCACACTCTCATGGGATGGTTCTACACACCTAGTTTATATACGGCTTCTGTGAAAGGGCATGGTGGAGAGTCAGGTGCAGTGAGCCTGCCTAAAATGCCTTTCCTTCCCTCGCACGTGGAGCCTGTATGGAAACATATATATATATGAAAGCACCCCCTACTTTCTTCAAGGTAGAAATCCCTCCTTCCCCAGAGATAACTTCTCTCCTGATGTGCGGTTTCTCATTCCCTTAAACGAGAACAGCAGTCCTTACAGTCTGCTGTTTGGGAGCAACCCCGTCCTGGTATATTCTCCGTTTGCCCCCAGTCCCAGCCACATCCATTCTCTGTGCCCGAGGGGGCTGACCCCCAAAAATGGCATCTCCCGGTCTCCCTTGCCTTCTGGTTTCTGACCAGGCTCAGCCAGTAGGAGGGCCTGGAAGGAGACTGGTGGGAGGAAGAGAGAGAGATTGGAGTACTCACTTCTCCCCAACTCCATCTCTGCTGCGGTTCTGGGGTTCTGAGGTGGCCCCCCTGATGAGACTCCAGCCCCCCCACTGCATTCCTGTAGCACATGCTACTGCACTGCTGTGGAAACTCCCACCTTGGTAGTTCCTAGAGGCCTCAGTACTTCTTGGTTCCTTAATTCTTCAAGGTTGATTGTATGCTCATAACAAACCACCCTACAACTTACCGGCTTGAAACATTAACCAGTTTTTTAATTCATAATTCTGTGGGCTGGTGATTTGAGCAGGGCTCAGCTAGGAAGCTCTTCTGCTCGCAGCGGTCATGGCTGGACTCACTGATACATTTATAACCAACCGATGTTCACCTGGGGGCTGGCTGGTCCCGGATGGTCTCACTCGGGTATCAGGTGGTTGCTGTTGGCTGGTGCTTGGATCTTTCTCTCCATGAGGCCTCCAGTAGGCTAGTGTGGGCTTCTTTTCGTGATATCTGAAGCATTCCAAAAGGGTGAAAGCAGAAATTGCAAGGCCTCTGGAATTCACTCCAAGTCAGTTTTGCCATAATCTATTCGTTCAAACAAGTCACAAAACCAGCCCAGATTAAAAGGGATGGAAACTAATTCTGCATCTGGATGAAAGGAGCAGCAAAGGAAGAATACATAATGGGATGGGAGGCATTTGTGGCCATGAAACAATCTATCACACCTGCCACCTCTGTAAATGACTCTTTCCTTTCCTTCTCTTTAGAATTCCAAGGGTGCCTTCTGTTTCCTGCTGGGACCCGGACTGGCACAATATATAACATTACTTATGACATCATACTCTACCTTATCCTTCTCCGAAGTGCTTTTTATGCTTAACATTACGTTTTTGAGATTCATCTGTATTTGCCACGCGTAGCTCTAGTTTAGTTATTTTCACTCCTCCATCATACTCTTTGTAGGAGTTTATTTTGTCCATTCTCCTGTGGATGGATACTTAGCTTAGCAGTTTTTTGCGTTATAAATCCTACATTTCTCCTTTGCACACGAGAGTTCTCTGGGGAGTGTAGTTAGGAGTAAAGTTGCTATAGTGTAAGGCTTCCAAATTGCTCTCCAAAGTCAATACGGTCTTTAATAGAACAAATAGAACCTGAGAGCTGAACGAAGTTGAAAAACTGGGTTCATTTTACATTATGCGATTAGCTGTGTTTTGCAGAACAGTAGCAATGGCTGGTTGGAATGAACCTCCCACCCAATGTAAGAATCCTTTCAACAGTGTTCCCAGGAGATGGTCAAACAATCCTTGCTTGAACTCTTAAGAATACACAGGGGAAGCTTGTTACTTTAACTGTGATTCCCTCTGCAGTGCAAGAATAATTTTGGAAAAAGAATAATCCTTTCCTCTTGCAGTACAGTCAAAGCCCAGGGTGTATGGCCTAAGGGAGAAGCAGCAAGAGCTGATGAAGTTAGCAGATTTGGTTTTCAAAAAGTCAGCCTACCTGCAGTGTCCAAAATGGAGGCAGAGGGACCAAAGAGAGAACAGTTACGGTGACCCTGCAGGGAGATGATGCTCAAATGAAGAGATATTAAGGATGGAGAAAGGAACTGGCTTTTGGTGGTTGAGGCTGGGATCTGGCATAAAACTTCCATTTGGTACTTAAGTGCCCTGCTCACCTCCTTGAACTTTTGTTTCTTTATCTGTAAAAAAAAAAGGGTAATGATAGTACCAATTTCATAGGGTTGGTATGATGACAAAATGGGATCTTAAATTTAAACAGCTTAGTGTCTGCCTCATATTGTGTGCTCAATAAATGTTGGCTATTCTTCTCATTGAAGAACCATTGTCAAGACTACAGAAGTTAGGGCAGGTTAAATTGCTATCACTGAGAGACCCAGAAGTGCATAGGGTTGAAACGCTGCAGTTTATTTCTTATTCCCATGATGGTCCAAGGAGAGCGTCTTTGATGGCTAGACAGCTCTCCCCACGTGGCGATTTAGGGCCCCAGGTGGCTCCGTTGTCACCTGGGACCTTGTTGTTCTCTTCCTCCAACCTGAGGAAGCGGAAGGAGGTCTGTCCACTTATTAAAAGCTCTGCACCTGGGTGTGGGCACCGCACTCCTGTTCACACACCATTGGCGAGAACCAGTCACGTGGCCACACCCAGCCTCACAGGAAGCTGGGAAATGCAGTCACTTGCTAAGAAGCCCCTTCTCTCTCCACGTCGGGCTGTTGGTATTGTAGGCTGTAAGAGTCTTTCTTGTGGGGCTGTCTTGCGCATGGTAGGATGCTGGGTAGCATCTTCAACGTCTATCTCCTAGATGCTAGTAACACAGACACACCTAGCTCATGGCAAATGAAACTATCTCCAGACATTGTCAAATATCTTCTGGGGTGCAAACTCACCCCCTAGTTGAGAACCACTGCTCTACAAAAGAAGAGGAAAATTCTGTGGGTGGGGGGTGGGGGGCAGGGAGGGCAGCTGGCCACCTCTGCAGGAGAGAGAAAATTCAAACTAATAGCTTAGCTCAATTCCTTGTTCCCTCTAGAAGGTGAGCTCCCCAAGGCGGGGGTCTTCTGTATTTTGTTTACTGCAGAACTCCCACCCCCCATCTCCTGCACCCAGAGTAGCACCTGACCCCTAAAAGGCAATCAATACATAGTTGTCAACTAACTGGATGTGCTCTGTAGACTGGACCGACATTCATCATTCAAACATACCTTGGGTGCTTTCCATGAAGCAAGCCCTGTGCTTGTAAAGGATGCCCTCTCTCCTTGTATCAGGAAACATCATTAATAATGATATTAATCATTATTTTAAAAGCCCAGATCCACTGGAAACAGTATGTCACATGGGATCTACCCACTCCCACCCCACCTCTGGAGGTGCTGAGCCCCTGGTAACTAAAGGAAAGAGATTCCAGCTCAGGCTGCTGTTCCACGGCTGGTGATTTCATCTTCCTGAAGGACCTCCCAATGCCCGAGCTTTACAGATCCCCCTGCTATGCCTGATGCCAAGTTATTGCATTCTCCGGCATTGGGGCCAGATTTGGAGATGATCAATATTCATGTATTCATTCAACAGGTATTTATTAAGCTCCTACTACGTGCCACCCATGATATCAGGACCTGGATTCAGAGCAGTTAAATCCGGTGGGGAAAAGAACTTTTTTTTTTTTTTTCCTGCTCTCAAGTTAGTCACAGAGATACAGAAAAAGTAAACAGACTTCGAAGCAGGAGTGGTAAATCCAGTGGGACTGGCCAGGAAGGGCTGACTGAGATGAGTGTGGGTAGTTGGGAGCTCAGCAAAAACTTTGTTAAATGAATGAATGAATAGGTGAGAGACAGGGACATCCAAGCTGAAAAGCACCAAGTGCAAAAGCAGAGAGACGTGCAAAATCACCAAAACTGCCAGCAAGGAAGTCAGTTGCTGTGACTGGTGTGTGCCAAGGTTGAGAGGGTAATACCAAGAGTAATGATGATAACAGAGAGATAGTTGGCATGCCTCGACAGTTTCCCATGCGCTTGGCACTGTTCAAAGGGCTTTAGGCATATTATTTCATGGAATACGTACATTATTAGCCCAACTGTACCGATGGGAAAACTGAAGTCCAATGAAGCTAAGAATTTGCCCAAACTTGCACAAGTGGCAGAGCTGGGATTCCAACCCATGCCAGAGACTTCACTCTTCACCTCTGGATCTTGGGGAGGGTTTTGCATTTCACAGGAAGACTTTTGACCTCAGTCTTGCAGGTAATGAAGAAGCCAGGAAAGGAGGCCACGCGGTCTTTGTTCTTAAACACCTCACATTCCGCGAGGAGAAACAGGCACGGACAAAAGCCTTTAGAGTCTGCACAGGCCATGACAAGTGCTGGACCACTTTGCATAGACAAAGAGGCCTGTCTCCCCCACCTCTGCTCCAAAACGAGGGCAAGTTGAATGTTCATTTGACTAACCAATGAAGGCTTCATGGAGCTGGTGTCACTTGAGTTGAGTCTGGAGGGAAGAGAGCTCATTCAGGCAGATGTCACAGTGTATCCAAAGGCACGAAAACTGGAACCTGCAGGTGTTGGAGGCGTTTGGAACAGTCTGGAGCAGCAGGGTGAGGAGAGGCAGGAACGGCATATTTTCCACTTGGAGCTTGTCTGTGGCCCTGAGTCCAGGCTTTAGGCCTTGAAGAAGCAGTAGCCACAGGGCTCCTCCAATGCTGGAGAGGGTGACCCTGCGTTGCTTAAGATGGTAGAAATGAAACTCATGCAAGAAACCCCTACAGAAATGCTACAGGCTTTCAAAGTGCTTGGCAGCTGTTCAGCTGAGCACCTGGGCCCCGTAGAAGACAAGGCTGCCGGCAACCGAATGCACTGATGGACCCAAGAAACGTTTCTTTCCTCTTCTCTTTTTCCAATTTTTACAGGAAAAAAAAGTCCCTTGAATCTGGCTAATATGAGAAAGTCCACTGAGAGCACTTGAAAAAGCAAAAGATGAAGGGGGAAAGAGCCTCAGATCAAGTCCTAGCCTGGCTCTGACCAGCTGCATGTTCATCGCACCATCACCTCCTCCTGAGGAAGACTACATTTCCCAGTCTCCCTTGCAGTTGTTTGGGGCCATGTGACTGAGTGTTGGCCAATGCAGTGTGAGCAGAAGGCAGGAAAGTCACTTCCGGACCTCACCCTTTAAAACATCCTACAAGACCCTCTTGCCTTCTTTTTTCTTCCGTGGCAACTCTGGGGACCACAGGCTCCAAACAGTGCATGGATGGAGGAGAGCCAACTAATGCCAACAGGACTGCAACTTGAGCAAGAAATACATTTTATTTGTTAATTCACTAACATTCCAGGGTTCCCCTGTCCCTGCAACACTGATTCTCCAGTGCTTCTAAAAGTGTGGTCCACAGACCTCCGGCACCAGCTTCACCTGAGAACTTCTCTGAAATGCAAACTCTCCAGCTCCATGCTAGACCTACTAAATCAAAAGTTCTGTGCGTGGAGGCCAGAAACTCTCTTTGGGGATTTTGATGCAGCCAAAGTCAAGAACCACTGGTTTACTCTATATGCTACCGTGTGGCCTTCACCTTTTGAGCCTCAGTTACCCCCTCTGTCAAATGGGGGTGAGAACGCCTCCCCTTGCTGAATTCAGGTGAGCATTAAATGTTACTATGTGGTGTGATATGTATAAAGAATCCAGCTCAGGAGCCCACACATGTTCCACGTACAGTCCAGAGCCAGATGACTTGGGAGAGCCACACAAATAGTAGGTGGGAGTCCGCCTTCTGCCACTGTGAGAGACATCCTCTACGATGGCCCCCAGTGATCGCACCTCCCAGGATCCAAGCCCTTGAATAATCCCCTCCAGTGTCTGGGCTGGACCTAGTAAGTCGGGTCTGATGAACCTTCCTTCAAGGCCCACGGGGAGAATTCTTTGCCTCTTGCAGTGTCTGGAGGCTCCAGGCATCCCTTGGCTTGTGGCTGCACAACTCCAGTCTCTACTCCATCCTCACATGGCCTTCTCCTCTTCTGTCTTCCCTTCTGTCTCTTGTAAGGACACTTGTCATTGGATTTAGGGCCACCCAGATAACCCAGGACGACCTCAAGATCCTTAACTTAATTACCTCTGCAAAACCTATTTTGCCAGATGAGCTCACATTTGTAGATTCTGGGATGTGGACGTATCTTCTGGCGGGGCCACCGTTCAACTAACCACACGGCCCAAAGACAGGGATGGGTCTTATTCAACATTATATTCCCCTGGTCAAGTCACCCTGTGTAGTGCTTGACCCAAACAGGAATTTGACACAAGTTTGTGAACAGAAAAGCAGCAGAGCATTTAAGTGACTGGGCTTTAGAATTAGCTAAACCTCTATTCAAACCGCAACCGCTTACAAACGATGCGACGTTAGGCAAATTACTTAACCTCCCTGAACCTCAGTTTCCTCCTGTGGGCATTTTAATAATACGTATCTCATGGGGTTATTATGAGCATTAAGCTAGTAAGTGCAAAACAGCTACACCATATCTGGCACCTAATGGGGATGGCAAAATGCAAACACGGTGCCTGGCACACGGGGTCCTCAATAAAGGCTCGCTATTCTGACTAGCATGTTGATGATTGGCATGGCTGTGGTTCCCACTGTCACACACCTCCCAGCCTTTTGCTCTGACTACCACAGGGGCCCCTTCCCGTGCTCAGAGTCCCTGGGGTGATCCAGCAGCCCTCCTTGGAGACAGCTGTGGATAAATAACCCAGCCCTGCCCTCCCACCCGCAGGCCCCCTTCCCTTCCCACCGCCTGGCTCGCCTCCTCCAGTGATGTCTCCCAGAGCAGGGCTGGCAGTGAGCTCGCCTAGGCCCCTCATTGTTATTCCTGGCACGAGGTAGTCCTGCCAGCTTCCTCAGAGACCCGTAAAAATACCCGCAGTTTGTCTTTCATCAGAGCAGCTCAAAGCCCCATGGCATCCGCTCGAGAAGACAGTGCTCCCAGCTGAGTTCTGGGAGCCAGCTACTTCCCAGGATGGTCTGGTATTTGCAAGGCAGAGGGAGCGAGTGTGAACTGAAATAACCCAGCCCAAGCACTGGCATACCCAGGCTGCCAGGGAGATACAAGGCTTAGTGTATGGAGAGATCCTCCCTGGAATTTTCTGGATGTCAATGCTCTGAGTCACGCACGAGTGGGTCTGCATTCCCACTCGGCTACTGAGTAGCTGTGTGACTTTGGGCATTTCACTTAGCCTCTCTGTGCTTCAGTTTTGGGCTCTGTAAAACAAAGTGGAGATGATATCCACTTCCTAGGTTTCCTGGGAGGGTTAAAAGGGATAGTATAGGCACAGATAGAAGAAAATATTTGCAGCACATATATCTGACAAAGGGCTTGTATCTAGAATGTGTTAAGAACTCTTGCAATGTGCTAAGACAAACAAGACCCTTCCCCAGATGCGGGAAAGACATAAACAGATGCTTCGCAAAAGAAGATATATACAATAACTACATGAAAAGGTGTGCAATGTCATTAGTCATCAGGGAAATGCAAATCGCAATGATGAGATACCACTTCACACCCACTAGAATGGCCAAAATGAAAAAGACTGTCAATAGCAAGTGTTGGTGAGGATGGGGGAGCAATTGGAACTCTCATACTCTCATGGTGGGAGTAAAAAGCTGATATGACCACTTGGAAAAAAGGTTTGGCACCTGCTTATAAAGTTAAAAATACACTTAGCATATGACCCAATGATTCCACTCCTAGGTATTTCCCCAAGACACACGTCTATAAAAAGGCTTGTGTGTGAAAGCACATAGCAGGCTTATTCATAATCACCAAAAATTTGAAAAAATGTCTGTCAAGAGATCAAAGGATAAACGGAGTGTGGAATATTCGGGCAACGGAATATTAGATAGTGATAAAAAGGAACAGCTACTGGTATTCCTGGATGAAGGCCATAAACGCTACATGGAGTAAAAGAAGACAGACATGAAAAAGCAAAACTTCCATTCGTAAGTTCTAGAAGAGAGAAACGAAGCTGCGGTGACAGAAGTCAGAGCAGTGGCCGCCTTCGTGTACAGGTGGGGAAGGAGGCTGAGTGGAAGAAGGCCCAGGAAACGTTCTGCAGTGATGGAAACATCCTATGTTCCTGTATTGGGGTGATGGGTACATGGGTGTATACATTTATCAAAACTCACCAAAATCTATACTTACGGATCTTTGCATTTTGCTGTATGCAAATTAAATCTCAATACAATTGGAAAGGGACCATGTGTGTAGAAAAGCTCAGCAAGGGGGCCAAGTTGAGAGACAGGACTCAGTAAAGGTCAACTACTATCAGAAAATGGTAAAAACGAGTTAAAAGCATATGAGTTATTCAACTGTATGTTGGGAGTTCAACGTGCTAATCTGGATTCTGACCTGAGAACCCCATCTGAGATGTGGCAGAACTCACAAAAAGGCACCATGGGCTAAGTCTTTTGTGCCCAGCTCCCCGCTCTTCCTTTCTTCCTCCTGTGAACAGAGAAACAGAAAAGGAGTGTTTTGCTGGCTGAAGATGCTCTTCTTAGAAGCAGCGGGGCGGACGGAAAGGGTACCTTTGGGGGAGAGGTGAGAACAGGCTTACTAACAATAAAGATGCACAGATGCCTCAGTGGGTCCACAGCCCACACTGTTACATCCAGTGTTTCAGAGATGCCCGAGGCAGCTGTGGAAATGAGTTTGGCCCAGCTGCTCAGGCAGCGGGCTCTTGAAGACAGAACAGTATCCAAGGTAAGGAAACTGGCTGAGGCCCAGCTGTCCCCCAAACTCCCATCCAATCCCAGGCCAACTTTCCCCATTACTGGCCTCCGCTAGCAGGATCTTCCTGCATCCCTCACTCTTCCTGGACTGTTCCATCCTCACGATATGGTGGATGTGGGCCTGTACCCAAGCAAGGAGACGTCACTCCCAGCAGAGCACATTGGCTGTCGTACTCTAATCTGAGGCCTCTCACTGCATGCCCGTCGCAGTGGCCCTGGAATCGCCTGGAGTTGCTGCTGACGCTGTCCCCAGGGGTTCTCATCTGCTAGATATGAGAACGACCAGACCAGGAGCTCTCCCGCCCCATAGCTCTGAGATTCCTCCCTCTTCTAGCGCTGTGGCCTAAGTTGCCTCCCAGGAGTCCCGAGGGTGGCACTGAGTTGCCGAGACCGTCGGCAGGGCCTCCATGCCCAGGCCGTGTGGTCCCCCTTCCAGACCTCCGAGGCCTGGCTCCAGCCTTGCAAGCCACAGAGATGCCCATATTTGCTTAAAGTAGTTGCCCACAGCATCTTTTTTTTTTTTGCGGTACGCGGGCCTCTCACCGCCGCGGCCTCTCCCGCTGCGGAGCACAGGCCCCGGACGCGCAGGCCCAGCAGCCACGGCCTACGGCCCAGCCGCTCCGCGGCACGTGGGTAACCCCGG
This sequence comes from Delphinapterus leucas, assembly GCF_059928025.1. NCBI lineage: Eukaryota > Metazoa > Chordata > Mammalia > Artiodactyla > Monodontidae > Delphinapterus > Delphinapterus leucas. The sequence goes on from NC_143145.1 coordinate 12,208,891, forward strand.
ACCGGGGTACGAACCCGCGCCTCCTGCATCGGCAGGCGGACCCCCAACCACTGCGCCACCAGGGAAGCCCGCCCACAGCATCTTTTAAAGAGAACACTCTGCATTGGGAATTACAGCAACAGAAGGAGGGAAAAATAAGATGTTCCTATCATCCCCTAGCAAACAGGGCTGCTGGCTGGAAAACAGCCCATATTTTGGGTGCAAATCACACTGAGGACTTAGGAGGCTTTGGGGAAGCCATCTTTGTGGGAAACGGCAAAAGTGCCCCCTTTTGGGGCCTGCATGAAGAGACTTTGTCTCTACCTGTGGATCAAAAGTCAGAACAAACCGCCCTGAATTACTGAACCCGGAATACGCATTTGTTGTTACCGTTGTCGCTGTTTTGAAGGGGAAAGGAGCTGCCATTTCATTTCCACCCATGACTTGCTATGTACGCAGGGCCGGCTGCGTAACTAGCAAGGTCCACCAGGTGCAAAATGAAAACGCAAGGCCTCTTATTCAAAAAGGAAAAAGAAAAGCTTTTTACTTTATTCTGCGATCTCTGTCTTTATCGGCTGTGGGGCTTTTATTTGCTAGTTCGTGTCCTGTGCCCTCAGGCCGGGGGTACTTGCAGGGGAGCGCAGCCCCTCGTAGACGTCCACAGCTCTGCCCGACCACTGGGCCCCTCCCCGTGCCCAGGTCCCCACCAGAAGCAGAGGGCAGCTGCCGGGTTTGGCCAGGGCAAGGGATGGGGTGGCCAGGATCCCATCTTGGGGGGTGAGAAGGTGACTGGGGCAGGACTTCACTTACAAAGCACACATTTGAAGACAAAATTTATTGAGAATTTCAAGATGGCTCTGGCAGAACTTTAAACTCCAAACGTCGACCTCTCTCATCTCTGTGTCAGTATAGCTTAAGATTAAGACCGTGCCAGCCAGCATGGGTTCAGGGCTTAGCCAAGTTACTGATCTTCCCTATTTATAAAATGAGGATAATACCAGGACCCCGTACATTAGGCTGATTTGAGAATTAGATGACCTAACAAGAATTGTTAACTCTTGAGACTTCCCTGGTGGCGCAAAGTTTAAGAATCAACCTGCCAATGCAGGGGACATGGGTTCAAGCCCTAGTCCGGGAAGATCCCACATGCCGCGGAGCAACTAAGCCCGTGCGCCGCAACTACCGGGCCTGCGCTCTAGAGCCCGCGAGCGACAACTTCTGAGCCCACATGCCACAACTGCTGAAGCCCACGCACCTAGAGCCCATGCTCAGCAGCAAGAGAAGCCACTGCAATGAGAAGCCCGCGCACTGCAACGAAGAGTAGCCCCTGCTCGCTGCAATTAGAGGAAGCCCGCGCGCAGCAACAAAGACCCAATGCAGCCAAAAATAAATTTAAAAAATCAAAAAAAAAAAAGGAATTGGTAATTCTTATAACAGCACTTGCCATGTGCTCCACACTGTTTTATGTGCTCTACAAGTAGGAACTCATTTCACCCTCATAACAAGCTGATGGGTAGGTTGGTATTGTTCCCACTTTACAAAAGAAGAAGCTGAGGCACAGAGAAGTAAAGTGACTTGCCCAGCTCCACACAGCGGGTAAGTGGGTAAGAGGTGAGGCCAAGATTTGAACACATCCAGAATATGTGCTTCTAGGTCAAGACTTGGCATAGTTCAAGGTCCCTGGAAAGTGAACAAAGGTTATTGTTCCATTTCATGTACGCCTCACAATGAGCCAATGAGGTAGGGGTTTATACTCATTTGAGATCATTTCAGAGAGGACATGGGAGCTCAGAGACGTTAAGACAGTTACCCCAGGGCCCTCAGCAGTACTTACTCCAGGAGAGGAGAGGAGGTGAGCTGAGGAGATGAGGAGAGAGGGTGAGAGTTGGGCCTCTGGCAGAAGGGACTTGCACAATGCCTTGGAAGTTTTGGTGTAGGCCATGTGCTCTAGATATAATTGGAAGGCTTGAGTTTGAGGGGTATGAAAGAATTGGGTGTTGTAGCCTCACGATGCTAAAATCCTAGATCATCAGTGCAGGACAGCAGCATAAAGATTATTGAATCTGAGTCCTGATTTTATGATCGGGGACACTGAGGCTGGAGCAGAGATGTGGCTAGCCTGATGTCCCAGAGTCAGAAAGCACAGTCCCAGGAGCAGATAACCCCTGGCTGGAGTGCTTGCCGGGGCTGTAGGATGCCCTGAGCACATACCAAGGGTCCTGGGTCCATAAATCCAACAGTCAAAACCCCTGCCAACAGGCTACTCCTTGATAACCACTGACACAGCAGTCCCAGGCACAGTGAAATTCTTATAAAATAAAGTCCCTTGCTACTAATAAGGCAATTTCTAGTTAGGGTTGCTTTTTACAGTTGCAAAACTTAGCTTTAAAAACCCCACTACTTTTTAAGTCAGACAGACCTAGATTTGAAAAGGGCTCCACCACTTAGTGGCTGTGTGACCTTAGGCAAATTACTTAACCTCTCTGAGTTTCAGTGCTCTCATCAGTAAAATGTCTCTGAACTGAGATCACTTCATAGTGAATGAAGATCTCAGGAACAGATTAAACGAAAAAGAAGCTACAGAGGGTAAAACTGCCTAGTTTGAAAGCTGGCACATAGTAGGTGCTCAATAAAGGCCATTCTGTATCTGTCAGAGTCCAAACCTACATAGCACGTGACAGACGAGTCTCAGGGGAGATGTCAATTCTAAAAGGACTTAAAAGTCTATCAGCACCATTGTTTCAGCAGCATTTGCTCACTTCACGTCTCTGTGTCACATTTTGGGAATTCTTGCAATATTTCAAACTTCATCGTTATTATTATATTTGTTATGGTGATCTGTGATCAATGACCTTTGATATTACTATTGTAGCTGTTTGGGCATTTCATTTTTTGGCAGTGATGTATTTTTTGAACTCACTTGCATTTTGGAGGAAAATAACGCTACTGCACACTTGGTAAACTACAGTATGGTGTAAACATGACTTTTATATGCACTGGGGAAAAAATAAATGCATAAATAAAAGGACTTAAAAGCACCCAGCAGACATCTCCATCTAAAAAGCCAGGGAGGGAAAACACAGCAGAATTTGGAGAGGTCCACCATTCGTCCTGACTCAGGAGCCAAGACTGGGAGGTCCTGGTGACAGGAGGTGGGGAGGGGAAGTTGAGGAGGAAAGGGAGTGTGAGAGAACTGACATTTTTGGAGTTTCTTTTCTATTTAAGGTTTTGCTAACCCGTTGGTAAAACTCATTTCTGGTTCATGTTCTTAGCAGGAAAACACATTCAGGCTAAACAGTAAGAATGGACCCTGGCTTGGAAAGTTCTCAAAGGTTCTCACATCTCTCTGGCGTCTACTGCAACTGAGGAGTGACATTGGTTAAGCAACTCAATTTGAATAATTGTACACTGAGGATTTCCAGGGGAAACACCCAGGGCAACTTTCTGACTGGGGATCTTATGACACAGATGGATTTAAATGAAGAAAATCTGTAAGTGTGGAAGATTCTCCCTGGACACAGAGACTGAGGACATGCAGTGAACAACACGGACGCCCCAGAGCATAGACATTCTATCGGGGAGGTTTCTAGAAGAGAATAGCACAGGGTCATAAGCACCGGGTAGAGAAAAAGTAAAAGGTGTTACAAGTATCTAACCAGCGTTGTGGTTGGGAGTCCAGGCAAACCCTTCAAAAAGGTAGCATTTAGGTTGAGAAACAAAGGATGAAAAGGGCTGGGTATGGGCTTCCCAGGGCTGCCGTCACAAAGTACCACTAACCGAGTGGCTTAAGACAGTAGACATGTAGTCTCTCACAGTTCTAGAGGCGAGAAGTCTGAAATCAAGGGCACAGAAGGGCCATGCTCCCCCTGAAACTTGTAGGGTAAGATCCTTCCTCGCCTCTTCTAGCCTCTGGTGGTCCTGCCAGCAATCCTTGACATTCCATGGCTTGTAGAAGCATCACTCCAATCTCTGCCTCCATCTTCACATGGCCTTCTCCCCTATGTGTCTGTGCCTTTCTTATCAGGACACTGGTCGTTGGGTGGAGGCCACCCAACCAGGATGACCTCACCTGAACTGGATCACACCAGCAAAGACCCAGTTTCCCAAGAAGGTCACATTCACAGGCTACGACTGGAAACTGTCTTGTGGGGGTGACCCAGCTCTATGGAATGCAGGGAGCAACACAGGTGTGTGAGCAGCCACGAAAGCCCTGAGCTGGAGATGGTGCCTTTGGGGACACAAAGGGGCCAGCGTGCCTAGAGCACGGTGAGGGGAGGGAAAGCGGTCCTGGTGAACTGGAAAGTGGGATGGAGCCACATCATACGATCCTAGGAGACGGGGAGGAGCTTTTCAGTCTCTGAGAAAGGCCCACCTTTTCCAGCTCATGCTGGAGGGGGCCTGAAAGAGGCTGACACACCGCAGGCAGGGAGTCGCGGCCACTGGTGTTTTCATAGTCTGATGCACCACACCTGTGACTGGCCTGCCACTCTGGAGAGCCAGATGTGAGGCAGAGACCTTCTGGCGATGATGTGCTCTCTGCTCTGGAAAACCAGAGGCTAAAATTGTCCCGTTTACTGCACAGTTGCTGCCTGAGTGCATCCTGACAGGCAGCCGGGGAAACCAGAAAATGAGAAAGTGTGCTCCTTTGCAAAAATTACGGCACCTTGGCTATATATAAAAAAATATACTTTGCCTTTGAGAGAGATATATGCCAATATATATATATATATGTATATATATATACACATATATATATAATGTCTATCTTGATATATATGCTATATTTATGGCATTTATTGAAAATTTCAAGCATATGTTAATATATAAAACACATATATCTTATCACTTTATATATATATATATATATATATATATCATATAGACCAAAAGGTTTATGCTTGAAATAAAGGTTTGTTTTCTGTGCGGGCTGTCTTTGGTATTTACTCCATAAGTATTTACTGAATGCCTAGCATGTCACAGATGCTGTTCCAGGCAGCTGACTTTCTAGGGGGATCGGGGAAACCAATGGATCAACTCAAACAATTGTAAGGCATATTAAAGGCTGCCGAGAGCAACAGAGGAACATCCAACTAGGAAAGAGAAGAACAAGCACTGCAGAGCGTGGGGGACTTTGGGGGTTAAATACAGCGGCCGGGGCAGGCCTCGCTGCTGGAGACGGCTGAGCACACACGCGGAGGACCCGGAGAGAGCAGTGCGGGTGGGGAGAGAGACAGCAGCTGCAGAGTCCCGAGGCGGAGCTGCTGGGGTGTCTGCGAGATGATGGGACAGGGTGGCATGGTGGGACGAGCTAGATGGAAGGAAGTGGAATATGACTGGGGCAGCAGAGCTGGGTCACACGGACCTCGTAGACCACTGTAAGGACCATGGCTGCTACTCTGAATAGGATGGGGACCTCAAAGGGTCACCCTGGGCTGTTTCGAGCATGGATTGTAGTGGGGCAAGGGCAGAGGCAGGGAGGACATCAAGAGCTGTCGCAATCACGCGGGCAAGAAATATGATGGCTGGCACCAAGGTAGGGGCGGTGGGGGGTGAGAGGAGGTGGTAGTCTGGGTATATTTTACTGACGGCCTGGATATGACGGGTGAGCAAGGGAAGTCTAAGGTTGACCGACTCCAAGGTTGTAGCCTGAGCAGCTGAAAAGCTGGCGTTGCCATTAATGAAGATGGAGAAGATCACAAATGGGGAGACGGGGGGAGGATGAGAATTTTGCGATGATGGTTAGACACCCAAGTGGAGATGGGCAGGGAAGCAGCTGAACGGCCCAGTCCGGAGGCCGGTGGAGAGGGAACATCTGGAAGATGTCAGTGTAAGGAGGACACAACAACCCTAAGACCAAAGGAGCTTTCCAAGGACTCGCGTGTAGACAGAAAAGAGAAGACAATTAAGAATCAAGGCCTCAAGGCAACAGTTGTGACTCTCTAAAATTTAGATTCGGGGAAAGGATGAGAAACAGGCAAAGGGGCCGAAAGGGAGTAGCCGGGGTTGGGGGTGGGGGTGGGGGGGGTGGGGAGAGGAGGCCATCCGGGAGAATGGAGACCTGGAAGCCAAATGAGGGAAATGTTACAAGGGAGGACATATTAACTGTGTCAAGGACAGGTGAAGGTCAAGTCAAAACCAGACTCGGACCAAACCCTGGAGAATTTTGGAACTGAGGACGAGGGGCCTCCTGACACACATGGATTTTCTGTTCTTACCTCTTGCTCCAGACACAATAATTACTAGGTTATCTTAAGTCTGAATCTAATCTTAGTTTCTGTCTGTCCTTCCCACTAGGAGTCCACTCACTCCTAGTGTTATAACGCTCCTGGTGTTATAGGCTGAATTGTGTTCCCTCAAATTCATACACTGAAGTCCTCGCTTCCAGTACCTCTGAATGTGACTGTATTTGGAAATAAGGTCTTTAAAGAGGTAAGTTAAAGTGAAGCCAGTTAGGGTAGGGCCCTGATCCATAAGAGAGACATTGGAGATTCTCACAGAGAAAAGGCCACGTGAGGACACAGTGAGAAGGTGGCCATCTGCAAGCCAAGGGGAGAGGCCTCGGGAGAAACCAAATCTGCTGACACCTCTCTTGGACGTCTAGGCTCCAGAACTGTGAGCAAATAAATTTCTTTTTAAGCCACTCAGTCTGTGGCATTTTGTTATGGTGGCCTAGCAAACTAATCTAACTGAAAAATAGGAAACTATTTTTTTTTGCTTTACATCTCTGTTACTAACACAAATCATGGCCCCCAAAGCAAATGATCACTGAGTAAAAGGGCAACAGGGCTTTTGATTTCCAACACGCAGTGATGTGAATGCTGTATTCCTTAAGATTAGGTTTGGCTGTCAAACAAGATGGAATGTATTTTTCCTTCAGGTACATGAAGACAAGAGGGAGGGAGTCCAGGACTAGCAAAGGAGTCCTTAGTTTTTGAGATTCTTTAATATCGTTATGCTACATTCCACCTCATGTTTCAATAGAGCTGCTTAAGTGCCAACCGTCACTTCTCTATTCTAGCTAGCTGAAAAAAAGAAGGGGTGCTCCCTCCTTCCCTCTTATTAAGAAATCTTTAAAACACACATTCAGGACACTTGTGCTTCTGTTCCATTGATGAGAAACTAGTCACATGGCCATACCTAGTAGGAAGGGAGGCTGGGAAATTTAGTCTTTATTTTGGGCAGCCAGGTGCCCAGCTAAAAACCAGGGATTCTATTATTAAGATGAAAGGAAAATGTAACCCTTCCAGGTACTCTTCCATGAGTTCTCCCAGTAGAGCGTTGTAACCAGCTGTCTCTGGCACAGCCGCCCAACCAACCTTCCCGAGGGGCCTCTCTACATAGCATCCCAGGGAGCTGGCTGGAAAGCACTGGTCTAGACAAGCAAAGTGAGAATTTCCTCTGCAAATGAGATGTGCCACCTCTAGAGGTCCTCACTGGGAGCCAGTGGCAGGAAGGAGGAAACAGTGGAATAAAAACGGTCTTTGCAGCCTTCCTGAGGGGATGCTAGGGGTGCACAAAAAAAGGTATGTGAAGGAGGGGGAACACTGAGAACAAGCCTCTCTTGCACCAGAGATGAGGTGTGATGGGACCTGTCCTGGGGTCAATGGACCACATCACCAGCCAGGATGCAAAAGAGGGAAGAGATGATGAGGGAGGTGGGCGGGAGCCCTCTCCAGCTCTGGACACCTCCCCTGAGAGATCTGCCAGCCTTCTTAAGCGTGTCTAGGTGCCGGCCATCAGAAGGCAGCACGGCTGTATCTCTGCAGGCCCAACGGGGGCTCGGCTGTGACAGCTCTTGGAGCATCAGCTGTGGAGGGCCTGGAAGGCACGCCTCCTCGAGCTTGGATGTGAAGCTGTCGGTGCCACCGGGGAATCACTATGAAAGCACTCCCGCCCGGGCAGCTCACGACACTGCACAGAAACTGCAGAGCACACTTCTAACAGGTGAGGTTAAACACAGCATCCAACTAGGACAGCCCAGGGCGGGAAAGGGTTTGAGATGAGGTGCAAAGAGCTCTGAGCCTGGGGGACCTGACTTGTTTCAAGTTCTTGTCCTCCACTTTCTAGCTGGGTGACCTTGGGCAGGTCACCTCCCCTTGCTGAAGCTCAGTCTCCCAAACTAAAAGTGACAAGACTGAATCGCATCACGCCTGGGGTCCCCAGTAGCTCTGGGGTTCCAACTCCAGCTCCGAGTGATTCTGAGTTACAGCCACAGCCAGCGGACTGGGAAAGAATGTGGGCAGGAGGCGGGAAGGGGAGGGACACACCTGTGAGTTCTTCCTGGCATCCCCAGCTCTCCATGTTATTATATTTTTCTCTGCCCCATTTTCAGAGTCCTTGGCCTCATATCTCCTTCAATGCTCCAAAATAAAGCTTGTCTTCTTGCATTCCCAAGTCCCAGAGGCTTCAACTCTTCCCTCCCCAACCAGAGAGATCAATCTCCACACAGCAGCCCGAGTGGCCTTAAAATACAAATTACCCACAGAAAATCCCTTGGTGACCGTCCACTGCTCTTACTGCAAAGCCAGTCTCCCTACTGGAACCTACGAGCCCAGCATCACCTGTCTCCTGCCGACCCCCCAGCCTCCCCACAGGCACCTTGCTCCCTCCCTGTTACCGGTGGCCACACCTGCCTTCTTCAGTTTCCCAGGATGACAAGGTGTTTCCTATCTCGGGGCCTCTGTCAGAACATCTTCCCCGTTCCCTGTAGCCGCTCCTGTAGGTCTTAGCTTAATTCTCACCTCTGCAGAGAGGGCTTCACTGGATGCCCATCTCAAGTGTGTTCCCCTTTATCATCTCTCTCAGCCCTGTGTTTACTCTTGGTGTATTTCCTTATTTATTTATTTTAAAGTCTTTATCGAATTTGTTACAATATTGCTTCTGTTTTACGTTTTGGTTTGCTGGCCGTGAGGCATGTGGGATCTTAGCTCCCTGACCAGGAATCAAACCTGCACCCCCTGCATGGGCAGGTGAAGTCTTAACCACTGGACCGCCAGGGAAGTCCCTCTTGGTATATTTAAACGCGATTTAGTGATCTATTTATTTTTCATCTGTTGATCTAGCTTGGGTCTGCATCCCCGACTGGAAGCACACTCCAGGGGAGCAGGGATCTGGTCCATGACTAGGTACAATACTACCTGCTAAGGACCCAGCACAGGAGGCACTCACAGGATATTTAAATAAATGCATAGTTGCATAAATATTTAAAACGTTTAACAAAGTATTTGTTAAAGAAAGGACAGAAGAGAGGAAGGGAGGGTGGGAGGGAGGGAGGGAAAGGAGGAAGGAAGGAAGGAAGGAAAGAAGGAAGGAAGGAAGGAAGGAAGGAAGGAAGGAAGGAAGGAAGGAAGGAAGGAAGGAAGGAAGGAAAGAAGGAAGGAAGGAAAATTTGAGGAATTTGTAGACTCAGCACTTAAACCCCTGTCTTTCTACTTCAAATCCCACTTACTTTCCTTGCCCCCATATTTCCATCAATCAATGAATAAACCGGTCCTGGGACTGGCACCATGCTGGGGAATATGGATAATTAAGGAGCTTACAATACAACCAAGGAAGTAAAACTAGCACACATGTAACACGACAGTAGACATGGAAAACAAAAAGAAGCCATTAGCAAAGTGTTTCTGTAGAATAATATTTAATTATAGAGAATGATGCTTATGACACATTTTTAACTAAAAGCAAATTAGAAAGCTGCATGTTTTCTATGTGTATACCTACACATGGTGGGGGGGAGGGAGGGAGGTCTGGGCAGATGGCAATAGAGAGAATACCCATAAGGATGTGCCCAGCTAGGAAACTAGGTGCTCCAGCTTGCTGGTCATAAAGGAAACCTCTCCAGAGAAGGGGTCGGTGGATGAAGGGGAGCCCTGCAGAAAACATTTTCATACTGAGCACCTACTGTGTGCCAGGAACCGTATTATCTCTAATAAAAGACCCGACCAGGTAGTTATCATCATCACCATTTGAAAAAAGAGGGAAACGAGGTGCAGAGTGCCTAGTAACCTGCCCAAGGTCACACAGCTAGAAAATGGCCTCTCTGCCTTCACTCTGCCCACAGCGATTTCCAGCAGCTGGCGTGAAGGGGCCGCCACCGGAAGGGCGGGTGTTGTCGAAGCGCTGATGGTGCGGTGGGGAGGGAACGAGGGTGATTTGAGAAGCTCTCTATTTCCATTGGCAGCTGTTTTTCCATTCTCACCTCCTTCTGTGCCATGCGCCAGGCCTGTTGATCACAGAGGCACCACCCCACCTGCCCAGTTTTGAAAGTGCACTGTTCCCCGGTTTCCGAAGCTTCCAGCGCCGTTCCTTGTGATGCTCTAAATCCAGAGGCTTCTCCACCTCTTCCCAGGATGGGAGGGTCTCAGTCGCAGCCCTGGTACTACCGAGGGGCCAAGGCTGAGGAGTCGACCACACCCCACCACCTCCACCCTTATCCTCTGGTTGGGGTGAGGGATCTGGGATCCTGTTGTGCTGTCCTTGTGGAGGAAAAGGAAGAAAAAGATCTGCTGACTATGAAAAGGTAGCAGAACAAGGGTGCAGCCAGCATGGCTCAGCTGGCACAGTGGACAGGAATCCTTTCCAGTGAAAACTGCAGAGCGCTTGATAAATGCCACTCAATCCAGGAAGATCCCTGTCACCACTTCACAAAACCAAGGTCCCGAGAGGCTCCTAACTGTGGGTCTTGACTCTCAAAGGGAATGACAGACAACATGTAACCACAGATCTTTGAATCTCTCTCTCCCAAACTGACAGATACATGAGTTATCGTATTATAAAAATAGGTGACTAGGTACTATGTTTTTTGGGCACCTGATACATTAGCTGATTTAATCTCCACCACCCCCCAAATTGGTATCACCTTTGCCATTTTACAGGTTGGAAAATTGAGACTTAGTGAGGCTAACTACAATGTCCTAGGTCATTCCATTCATAACAATGGAAGAGTGAATCAGAAGCTTAGCATCCTTATGTATATTATATATGTAATATTACATGTTATGCCACCAAGGAACCGTAAGTGTAGAGCGGTTGCTCTGTACTAAGCTGAGTCCACAGCCAGGATTAAACCCAGGCTGTTTGATGCCACAGCCTTTATCCTTCAACACCTCCACGTGCTTACGATACTCCTCTAGTGTCTGAGAAGCACCCTTGGGGGACAGAGTTAGTAGGAGAGAGAGATGGAGGAAAAACGTCTGTCTGGGGCACACCAGAGTCCCTGTTACCTCCCCAGATGAGAAGACAAAGTGTCTGCAGGGGGAGGGGTGGGTGAATGAGCCTGCTGTGTGACATGGGGACTGGAAGATGATTCTGAGTAAAGGTCAAGTTTTTCCAGAGCGAGAAAACAGGCTGAAGGGTAGTGGCTCTCTCCACAGCGGCACTGGCTTAGCAGGCTGCCAAGGTGAGCGCTGAACTTGGCCTGGGATATGGAGTTGTATAATCATCTCAACCCTACCGGGTCACTCCAGAACACCAGGGCAACCTTTGCACCAGAAAACAGGCTCATGAACGCCTGCAACCTGGGACAGTTAGAGGAGTAAACAGAGGAGTCATCGCACACCATGGTTGATAATAGTCATGTACCAACATTTAATCACGCACATACAAGTCAGGCATTTGGTCTCAGAAGCTTTACGTGCACTATCTCTTAAATCATCCAGAAAAGTCCCCGAAGAAGGTGCTAAAATCATCCCATTTTACACATGAGGAGCCTGAAGGTCAAGAACTTGCCTTGGATCATTAAGCTAATCCATAGTGGAGCTGGGATTTGAACCCAGGTAACCTGATTCCAAGAGGTGCACCCATGGCCTCTGTGCTGAAGTGGGGCAGCTGGGCACGTGGCAATGGGAAGAAAGATCTCAGATCCTGGGATTATATGGAATCAGATCTTAGCTCTACCACTTCTAGCTGGAGCTGAGTGACCCTGGATTAACTATGTTCAGTGTCTGTCGTCCCATGGGTAGAATGCGGATCCCGGCTCCTCGGGTGGTGATGAGGGTGGGGTATATAAGCAAAGTGGCTGCCGGTAGTTCCTTCGTAACTGGTGCCTGGTCTCATGGGGGCACATAGCCTCTGCCACCTCCCAGAGTAGAGCGTGGATCTTCTCTGAACCTCAGGCTTCTCTTCAGTCCCCATAAGGAATCACCCCACTCTCCTGGGCTGCCCTCTGTTCAGTGAACTCCCAACTACAGCTGCAACAAGTGACCCCAAAGGCCACCCCCAAAAACATGTTGTCTGATCACCCAGCCCCAGGCCTTCCTCCCTCTCCTTCAAAGTCAGCCTTTAATCCCACCCACCCTCTTGCCAGTTTGATTATCCCCCTTCCACCCAGGGAACAACCAAGGAAATTTAAAAGGTAGAAAATTCAGCTGAGCCAATGTGGCTAATTTCTAGACGTTTGGGCACACAGTCTGGTGAGAAGAGAAATAGAAACCTTGAGTTCACCAAAGGCAGACGAAGACAGTCTTCTATGGAGTTGCCCAAAACTATTTGAAAGCAAAACCTCCCGTTGGGCCTGCCTTGGAGGTAATCGATTCCACAAACATAGAATTACCAACCTCAGGAAAGACCCTGTTTCCTTGTCAGCAAAGCATGCTGCCACTCCTCCATTACCGTCCAGGTCCCCCTCTCCCGGGGAGGGGAAGCGGGGGGGTTGGTCCATGCATAGAACTGTGTTTCAACATAATTGCTCTCCTTTGTAGTCCTGAGTGTTCTACTATATGCATTTTGAAAGCATTATTCTAAAAGGGCGTCCATAGCTTCCCCAGTTAGTCAAAAGGGGGTCCATGGCACCAAAAAGAAAAAAAAAAAAAAATCCCAAAGCTCTCTGAGCCTGGCACGACCAGACCCTAGGAACTCACGAGTTCCCTGTCCTTCATGAAATAATTCCCTGAAGGTTTCTAATAGGTTTACAGATAGCACCATGTTGCCTCACCTTTCAGCATCCCTGTGGAAACCTCCTGTTTTGTCTGCAGATGTGCATAACCAAGAGACGGGGAGAAACAAAGCAAGGATGACTCTATCCTGATATATATATCCTTTTCCAGTGATGCCCCCTGCCCTGAGAAGCCTGATTGCACGTATTCCTCACAGCCTGCAAATCTGGGGAAGGCTGGAGCAATGCTGAATCTTACATCCCAGCACCTGAAACAGCAACTAGAAAGAGCAAGTCTCTGATAAGCGTTTGCTGAGCACACGAGAGAGACCAGCCGGGGAGAGGGAGGGTTTTACTGCACACAGCTTCTTTCCTCGAGTCCATGGGAAAATTTCCCCTCCCTCGGGCAAATCCCTAGATGTTTTCTCGCCGCCTCAGAGGTCTGTTCAGAGTCGGTCGTGGCCTTTTCTTCTCACCTGGGCCACGTGGAGGACAAGTTGGCATAGGGTCTGCCTTCTGTGGTCAGGGGCTGGCCGTGCCTTCTCACCCACACAGACGGTTCCTCTTTCCCCTCCTCTGAGCACCACACAGAGTGAAGACTCTTCTCGACCAGGCAGAGAACCGGGCCTTGCACAATTGCTATCCAGGGAACACTGTACCCCAGACCCGGAGAGTACGCATTCTTTTCAAGCGCACGTGCAACCTTCTCCAAGACAGACCATGTGCTGGGCCATAAAATAAGTCTCAATACATTTCAGAGGACTGAAATCATACAGAACATCTCTGAGGACAGTGGGGAAAAAAATTAGAAGTTAGCAAGAGTAGATACGGAGAAAATTTGAAGGAACTATTTGAAGGACCTCTCTCGGTGCTGGACACAGACTAGGTCCTCTATCATTTCTGCCCCGATGTCTCTCTCCACCACGGCTATGCTCCTTCGGCTGCAGCTTACTGGGAATGTCAACTGCCAGCCAAGGACACGGCTGTGGCCCCAGCATGGCACTCGCTGCCCTCTCTGTGCAGGGAGCTGGGACGACGTGTTCATTCTGGAGCCCCCTCTGAGCCCCTCGACTTTCACCAGGTCCACACTGAGACAGGAAGATCTCCACCGTGCTGCCCAAATGAGGTCCCCCCACTCTCCACTCTTAGGAGTCCCAACCTTCTCAAGGGGTTGCCCGGGTGTGGCCCGAGAGCTTGACTTTTGCTTGGCTTTTGCTCTATTTACTCAGAATGTTCTCTGGCAGATAGAATCCATTTTGTTTAGGGAGTTTAACTAATACCTCTTGAGGAAGGAATGAAGCAGCTTATCGGAAATGCCTGCTTTCCTTTGTCTGCCATTTTAGAGGGCTCCTAGGAGATCAGCAACATGGTTTACCAGAAGGCAACTCAACAAGCCAAGTCATTCCAGGTAAACGGCGACTGCGGCCCTGACACCCTTTGGGCTGGGAAATAAAGTGGGATCTGAATTTCAATTAAGGGTTTATGTGAGCCTTTCAAGGCTGATAATCTGGTCCATGTCTTTAGTTCATAATATAAATGGGCAATTGCGGTGCTCACAATCCACTACCCATAGGACCCAGAAGGTGGAGGAACCTCTTATTGGCACAAAGGAACAGGGTTTTACTGAAAAAAGGCTGGGTGCAGCATCATTTTTCTACAAATCAAGGTGAAGACCACTGAGACAAAAATGAGTGAAAAATTATGTCCTTAATTAAAGCACACCTGAAGAGGTTGGGGCATGATAAAACCTCCTCAGAACTCAGTCCGTGGGAGGTTTCCAGTGGGATTCCATTGAGAGAGGGGAGTTCAAGAAGATAAGAATATAAGTCCAGTTTTGTCATATTCCAGCTGTGGAGATGTGAGCAAACGACTCCACCTCAGTTTCCTCATCTATAAAATGGGGCTGATGGTAAAAGCACCTACTTCCCAGGCTGGTTGTGAGGACTAAGTGAGGGGATGCCTAAAGATACTTTCCAAGTGCCTCTCACGTAATAACAATACCAAGCCCTTACCACGAGACCTAACCAAACGCTCTTCATTTTCAAGACAGTCCTGGGAAGTGGATACTCAGGTTATTTCCAGTTTGTAGATAAGAACATTTAAGCCTGGGAAAGCTAAGAAACATGCCCAAGAACACACGCTGTAAGTCACAGAGGTGGGATTCAAACTCCATCTAACTCCAGAGCCTCAAAAAACTTCCAGTCTAATAGGAGTGACCAATAAAAGCCACCAACACCAGGAGGCCCACCACGCTGCCCCAGGGACAATGCACTGGGATCCCAGGACAGTCAGCAATCACCCTGTAGGAACAAGCGTTCAGGTGCCCCATTAGGGTTGGGCCTTGAGAGGTGCTTTGGTTCTCACAGGAAGAGGAGAAGACAAGAAGAGCCTTATGGGTGGAAAACTCACAGTGGCAAAGACAAGGTAGGTATTAAAAGGAATTCCCTGTTTGGGTCAGGCTGGAAAGACAGCTGTGCTGAGAGACCTGGGCTACCTGGAGTCTCATTTCCATGTCTTTGCAAACATTCTGATCATTACAGCACTGTGGGTAAGGGCACAGGCTCTGTGTCTGATGGACTAAGTGGACATAATAAAGCTGTGTGACCCTGAGCAAGAGACTTAACCTCTCTTGTCCTGAAGGGGGCTCACCTTTCAAATGAGGGTCAACATACCAACATTCTGGGCAGCTGTACTGACTCCATGGGGCTCCCTGTGTAAAGGCTTAGCCTCAAGCCTGCTAGCGCTCTGATGCTTCTCTGCACTTCTGCTCTACTTGATGCGGCCTGGGTCTCCTCGGCCGGCCTTCCCACTGCTCAGACCTCTTCTGCTCACTGGCTGACATCTCTTAAGAAACTACTACTTAAAGTCCTAGAAAAGAAGAGACTGCAAAATCAACGAGAAATGGGGCTTGGTCTATGACTATTGCTAGAGGTGAGTTTCCACTAAAAAGAACTTGTCTGCTCACAGCCAGGTTTAGGGATCTGACTCATCCCTCTTAAATAACTGTGATGCAATGTTATTTGAACTGTAACCATTTGACAGCTGCCCAGGGAAGGTACTTTCTGCCTGGACCACAGGTTGCCTCTGTTAATTTTTATAATTTAGCATATCGAATGGGAGGGCCGATTAGAAACTTTCCTACAAAGGCACATTTGCTTTAAGCTCTCCTCTCGTTCCTTGTAAACTGAAATTCTGGTGTGTGTGTTGAGGGGGCAGTATCTTGTTCAGTGTCCAGGCTTAACTAAGGTGTTTGTGTTATTCACTCTTTGAATCAAAGGTCCTAAGACATACATCTTTCAAATTTCAGCATCTCCAAAGAATGTTATGTGTCCTGCAACCAACGGCATTCGGTAGTTCAAGTGGAAGCATTTGCTTCGTCTTCTTTGTGGCACACAAACTAATCGTGAGCTGTATAATCGACAGCATCTCAGATTTGAGGAAATACAGCATGTGCTGGGGACCACGCTAGGAGCAACCACCACATAAACATATTGTCACTCCTAACTTACATCTGAGATATCTGATGCCTAAAATATTTAAGAAAGTTTTGCTTATGACCGCCTAGTACGTAGGAGAAAGAGCACGGACTTTTTGTTACTGTTGCTGAATACAAATTACTGCAAAACTTAGCCTCGTTAGAACAACAATCGTTTTACGTTACTCATGAGTTTTTGATCAGGGGTTTGGGAAGGACTAGGCTTTGCGGTTCTCACTTGGGGTCTCCCATGTCCTCGTAGTCAGATATTGGGCTCTGGTCATCGGAAAGTACAAGTGGCCTAAACATCCAAAATGACGGCTTGCATGGCTATCGGCCAGCCCTGGGTGCTGGCTGGGGGCTCAGCTGAGGCCACAGACCAGAGCACCTACACGCAGCTTCTTTCGCAAGGCAGTCTCCGTGCTTCCCCAGAAGCAGTATCCAAGGAAACCTGAGGATGCTGCATGACCACTTGTGACTTGTCTGCCTGAACAATTACCAAGACTAAAGGAAATGACGTAAGTCCCGGGTCTGGACTGTCATTGGTAGAGAGAGTAGAAGGGGTGGATGAGTACGTAGACTGAAGGCAGATTCCACAGGATTTGGCAATGGACACATCTACCAATTGACCCTTAAACTACAGGAGCACGATAGGTTTCCAAAAGTCGCTTAGTCATTGCCTGAATTCAAATCCCGTCTCTACAGAGGGTGGCAATGTGGGTAGTAGAAAGTGGGAAAGCCCCAGGTGAAACCAGCCCCCTCACGCACCGGCCAGGGGGCTTGTCCCTCCTGGCACAAAAGGGCCTGGACTCCCGGCATCACCCCTTCCTTCCCATCCCCAGCCTCCCAACTGCCGGCAAGAAAGATGTGAGGAGATGCAAAAGAATAAGACACTGGCTGGAAAGACCCTTTCAAAAACAAGTTCAAAAATGCCTACAGCCTTCTAAAAGGGCTGTCAGGGGAGACCCACACCCATTTGCATGGGCGAGTCTGGGGTAATTTGGTCTTTTACTCCATGACCTGACTTGGTAGTCACAGCCCCTCCTTCTTTACAAGTCAGTGTTCTCTGAGGAGCCTTTTCTGTCAAAAAGAAACCACCACTGTTGCTGGTTTGAGAGAGCCTTTAGGGGCATTTTCATGCTCCATGAGTCTTGGTGGCGACAGGGTCAGCGCTCTGCTTAAGGACCACAAGTGGCCCGATAGATCAAGGTTCAAACCCAAGACTATGAGAGTGCGTATTTTTCTCTCAAAAATTTCTTTAACAAACATGTATGTAGCCACTTACTATGTGCCAGGCAATGTTCTAACCATTTTATAAAACATTTAGGGGCTTCCCTGGTGGCGCAGTGGTTGAGAGTCCGCCTGCCGATGCAGGGGACATGGGTTCGTGCCCCGGTCCGGGAAGATCCCACATTCCGCGGAGCGGCTGGGCCCGTGAGCCATGGCCGCTGAGCCTGCGTGTCTGGAGCCTGTGCTCCGCAAAGGGAGAGGCCACAGCAGTGAGAGGCCCGCGTACCGCAAAAGAGAAAAAAAAAAAAAAAAACCATTTAATGCTCCTAAGTATCATACAAGGGACGTACGGCTATTATCCTTCACCCAATACTCAGCACACATTGAGTGAGCATTGTATAGATCAGGACGGTGAGTCACAGAGAAGCTAAGTGACTTGCCCAGGTCATACAGCTTGTTAGTGGCAGAGCTGAGATCAGAACCCAGAAACTCCGGCTCTGGAATTTAGGCTCTTTAGCACCATATGAAGCTGTCCAACACTGCGCTCTGGTGGAAATCTGCATATCTATTAGAAATGCTTTCAGCAGCAAATAAAAGACAACTCCACTTAAGAGTGGCGTAAAGAAGTAGGAAGTGTTTCAGTAACAAAGTCTGGAAGTAGTAGTCTTCTGTCTTGGGCTGGTGGAACCACTTAAGAATGCTGTCAAAGATCCAGACTCTTTCTATCTTTTCCCCTCCACCATTTTAGTCTGTTGACTTGTTGCCTCATGGTTGCAAGATGGCTGCTGTACCCTCAGGTATCCTGTCCAAGATCCAGGCAGGAAGAAAAGATAAGAATGAGCTCCCCCTGTGGGGGGGCTTTGTCTTTTAATTTGGAAAGAGAACCTCTCCCTAGCATGCTTCCCCTAACAAAACTAGATAACATACCTGCCATTACTGTATTCGGTTTTAACCAATCTTGATTCATCTCTTGAGGCTGGGATTGGGGCTTCCCTGAGATCTGGGGCCTCCTTCCTCTCACCTGAACCTATCACGGTTCTGTGCAGCGGAGAGGCAGTGGCTACAGAGGAGACAGCAGAAAGCATCTGCCACAGGTAGGTATTACTATCCCCATTTTACAGACGGACTCATCGAAGCTAGAAATCACAGGGTCAAAATCACATGGCTGGCAAAACGGTAGCCCCAGAATACTAACCCGGGTCCATCTGATTCTAAATCTCGTGCTCTTGACGATGGCAAGGTACACTGTTGAGTGGACTCAAGACTGGATGGATGCACATTTGGCTTTCCACTAAGAGTTGTGGAGCCTTGGGAAGCTACTCAACTTCCTTCAGCCTCAGTCTTCTTATCTCTAAATTGTAGCTAACAGTGGTACCTAACAAGAGAGTGGCTGTGAGGGTGAAATGAAATAATACATGTAAAGAGCCTGACAACACTAAGCAATCAATAATTTTTGGCCTTTTTTATTGTTGTCACTATTATTGCTGCTGTTGTTGCTTTTGTGTGCTGTGAGACTTTGTAGCCACAATGTACTCTACCCATGTGAACGCACCACTCTGAGAATCTCTGGGGGACATGGTAGCGGGTGGGCTTGAAAGTGAGGAGAGGGTGCTCATTCTAACAGTAAGTATAGATTCCTGAGTTCTGAAACTTGTTTTGCTTGCATTTAGTGACCCAGAGTCTGGTCACTCAAAATGTTGGTCCACCAATCTACAGAGCATAAGAGTTAGCTTTTAGCATTCTTTCTGCCAAGAGTGAAACGCTGTTTGGCCAGAAGCACTTTGCTTTCCATTTTTGGACCTCCACGTTTTTATCTGTGCAGTGAGTTGGTTTTTCAATGTGTAATGAACATTCACTGAACACCTATTGCGTGCACCATGCCACGGAGGCCTTGGAGGGGCAGTGATACCAGAGACAGATGTTGCTTTCAGGAAACTTAGAGATTTAAAGATCTTCAAAGTTCCTCTCAGTAATAACACTCTATGACCTTAATCCGAACGACATTGTTTTGAGGATTAACTGTGCTAGTGGTATTGTAACTAAAATCGCTGAACAAATGCTCAAGACATACAGCTTTGGCAGCTTCTTACGAAGTGAAAATAGTCTTACCGTGTGATCCAGCAATCTTGCTCCTTGGTGTTTACCCGAATGAGTTGAAAACTTATGTCCACTCAAAAAACCTGCACACGAATGTTTATAGCAGCTTTATTTATAATTGCCAAAACTTGGAAACAACAAAGATATCCTTCAGTAGGTGAACTGATCATTAAACTGTGGTATAGCCAGACAATGGAAATTATTCAGCACTAAGAAGAAATGAGCTATCAAGCCATGAAAAGACATGGAGGATCTTAAATGCATATTACTAAGTGAAAGAAGCCACTCAGAAAAGGCTACATGCCCTATGATTCTAACTCTGTGACATTCTGGAGAAAGGAAAACTACAAAAAAAGTAGAAGATCAGTGGTTGCCATGGGTTTGGGAGGACGGAGGGAAAGATTAATAGGTGAAGCACAGGGGCTTTTTAGGGCAGTGAAAATATTCTGTAATGGTGGACACATAAAATTATGCATTTGTCAAACCTGTAAAGGTGGACACATAAAATTATGCATTTGTCAAAAACCCAGAACGACACAACACAAAGAGTGAACCCCAAATGTAAACCATAGTCTTTGGTCAATCGTAATATATCAATATTGGTTCGTAAACTGTAACAAATGTACCACACTAATGCGAAATGTTAAGAATATGGGGAATGGTGTGTGGGGGAGTATACGGGTACTCTCTGCAGTTTCTACTCAATTCTTTGTAAACCTAAAATTTCTCCAACAAATAGTCTATTTACTTAAATATAGATATAGATAGATTTTAACAACATTCATATCTTTGAACCAGTGATTTCACTTCTGAGAGTCTCTTGAGATGTACGATATAGGAGAGGGAAAGCTTCATTTACAGAAGGGAAAAAACTAAGTAACCTATGGTTCATCACCAACAACCACATGGACAAAAGCAAATGAAAAAGAAGGAGTTGAAAAGGTTTTGAAATAACGTGAACAGTGCTTTGCCAAAAAAGGCAAATGGAAGAAAAATGCAACGCTCCTTAAGATATTAACCACTATGGAAAAACTTTGCATTAAAATAACACCAATGGTTTATAGTACACTGATAATGAAAATTTCTATGATGCTACCAAAGGTCATGACAGTACGGTTAGCTTAGCTTTTTTTAGTCTTCTCCCAATTTCTTATAAGATTTTGATATTATTATTATTATTTTTTTTTAAAACAAAGGTCTACGAATCCGCTAACTGGGAAAGAAAAGACAAAAACAGGCGGCAAAGCCAGCCAGCTAATAACAATAGCACCACGTCCACCTCCACCACCATTTCTTAGGAGCTTACTGCATCGTGGAAGCCAGGGTTCTTGGTACTCTGATCCGTTGTTAACTCATTTGGGTAACTCACTGAAAGTCACAGAGCTGCATGGCCCTTCCGGGACATGCAACCAAAGCAGCTACCATCTGAAGCTCTGGCTTAGTCAAAAGATACTATTGAGAACCAGAGTCAGTAGTTACCCTAGGCACACAAAGGCACATGGGAAATAGAAGTTCAGAGACCAAGAGAGGGGTTGAAGAACCTATTTGCTCACTCACCCACCCAGAAAGCCTTTATTTACTGGGGATGCACTTCCAAATAAAATGAAACCTCTGACCTTTAAGAGTCCGCAGTCTAGTCTCCCCACAGCCCTGTATTTCCAAACTGTGATACTTCTGTTAGTGGAAAGGCACACTACCTGCATAAAAGGCTGGATGGAATAACAGGCATCAACTGGAACTGTTTCAGCGATCCTGGGCATGCGGTCACCCTAAGTCCCCCCAACGAAGTGCAGCTCCCGGAGGGCAGGAAGCCCCCCAACAAACCACAAGATGATAACTGCCCCCCCCACACCACCCATGTTACCTCACTTAAGCTGAATGTGGGGGTCAGGGAATTTATTTCTGACTCTCCCTCCCACCCTACCTCCACGACATCAAGCATTTCAGATCAAGGATCTGTGAATCATAGGTCAGGTTGACTCACTTCTTAAAGTTTCCAGGTTGTGAATGACAGCATCACTGATCAGTTGAAGGAGGATCAAATCAGTGAGAGACAATGCAACCTGCTCTGCATTTATCTGCAACAACGGAAACCAGATTCACAAGTACTTTATTGAAAAGGTGGGGGTGGGGGGCAGTCAGGGTCCAGGGGTGGGGTGGACAGCTGCTGAAAAATTTGCAGCAAGTGAGGGCTGGTAAATGGAAACCACCCGTCATTCCTTTGTATCATTTCCCGTAATTTAAGATACATATGGCGTTGATGATATTCTTTCGTTGTGCTCTTTGTTTTCTTTTGGTTCACGTGGAAAATGTTTATGTTAGGCTTCAGGAAGCTCCGTTACAGATTCAGAGCCTATAAGATTATGTTCTTCCATTTAAGAAAGGGAAAGGGAAGGAAGGTAACAAGGGCTGAGCACCTATGCAGAGTCTTCTCATAGAAGACCCAGCAGCGCGGGAAGCAGAGGCTGGAGAGGTGGAAGCACCTGCCCCGGGAGCTCTCAGGAGAACCGCATCACAGACCGGCCTCATTCCCATACAGACCTGCTCAATCAGGGAACGCTTAGCCCAAGGGGTGTTCAGAAACAGAAGCTCACGGTAGAGGTGCAAAACCATGTTGGGAACAGGAAAACCAAAGCCCCAGAGACCTTGTGGGCTAGGGCTCCCACGCAGCTTTCACACCCATTCACCCTGACCTTTCACCTGCAGAACTCCTGCTCTCTCCAGACTGATGTGAAATGCCAAGGGGCCAGAGCTCTCGCCCCACGTGAGAAAGCCTTCCTGGGACCCCCCAGGGAAACCGACTGGGGTGTGATTCAGCCCCCGTGACCCCTGTGGTCCTGCATCTCCAAGCAGGGGAATACACGATCAACCCAGCCTTGGGGCTCAGGGGGGAAACTCTACCGATGAATCATGGCAGTGCAGAACCTTCTCTGGGCCTCCCTGGGAACCCACTGAAAGACTTGGTGTGTCACCAGGGGCCAAGACAGCTGCACAATTCTCATGTGAAATGAGACCATTTCACGGGTTTTGGTGGCCTCGCAAGATGCCTCATCAATTCACGAGATGATCTATCCGCAGGTGACAGGGCTCAGAAATGTCAGGCGAAACATTCACAAGCGAGTGTGTTTTCTTAACGTTTTTATAAAGTGGATACTTGGCTAATTTGGAATCATAATATTAATAGATGGAGACTCAGAGAAGGTTCGGGACTTGCCTAAGGAGACAGAGCTGGAACTAGACAAACCTGCGGGTAGAACTCAGGGGTCCATAACCCCCTTCCCCAATACCACCCTGCCTTGCTTAGAATGAAAAGACCACACAGAGCAAAGGAAGAAATATATACATTTTAATTGGATAATAAAGTAATAAGAAAGAAGAGTAAGACCCAAAGTCAATACGTTCCTGGCAATCATGGATTGTTCATGACATCTAAGAGCTCTGGGCCAAATCTCTATTTTAAAATTTTAAAATATATTTTAATGAAAATATAATAAAATATATTGAATTAATTAAAATGAAAATTTAAATATAGTTTTAAATATCCCCTTTCCCATTCCGACACAAAGTGGCATGTAAACTAATATATTCTGTAGGTCAATCTGGTGGTACTGTCTAAACCCTATTGTTCAGACTCTAAGAGCTGAAAGAGGTTCACTGAGCCCACTGTACAGATGAGAAAAGTAAGGTATAGGGAGAGGAGATGACCTGCCCAATGAAACCCAGTCAGCCAGGGGCAGAGCTGACTCCGGATCGAACATCACTCCCATATCCAGACCTGTGGAATTCCCAGGGCCGAGAGCACTTCCCGAGCTTCTGCAGACAAGGGCGTTCAGGTGCCTCCGGCAATCCTGAGCATCTCACATGATTCCGTCCACAGGTTTGGCATAATCTCCAAGGCAGGTGGCTGATTTTCATGAAATGTATTGTAGCTACCAAAAGACAGCAGTGGACATGGTTAGTCTGTCAATGTGTACAGGAGAAGGGATCCTGAACTGTAATGAGCATGGAAGCAGCTAAACTGTGGATTCATTTGGTCCAAATAAAAGGTATTATATCCACACAATGTAATAAAACTACGTAGCAGTTACAAAGGGTAAGGCAAGGGCTTCCCTGGTGGTGCAGTGGTTGAGAGTCCGCCTGCCGATGCAGGGGACACGGGTTCGTGCCCCGGTACGGGAAGATCCCACATGCCACGGAGCGGCTGGGCCCGTGAGCCATGGCCGCTGAACCTGTGCGTCGGGAGCCTGTGCTCCGCAACGGGAGAGGCCACAACAGTGAGAGGCCCGCGTACCAAAAAAAAAAAAAAAAAAAAAAAAAAAAAAAAAAAAGGGGTAAGGCAGCTGAAATGGATAGCACTCCTTGATATACGGCTGAGTTCGAGAAGGCAAGTTGAAAAAAAATCTGTTTATCAAAAACAGTACTCTGTGTGTGTGTGTGTGTGTGAATGCACTGGAAAGGTCTGCAAGGATGTGTTCCAAAGTGATAACCTAAGCAGAGGGGATGAGGAAACAAGACTTGGGGGCGGTGATCAAAAAGGACATTAGCCTTATTTGGAAAGATTTTTTTTCCCCAAGGTGAAAACATTCAGTTACTAGTTATGTAATAAGTGATTGATTTTTTAAAAAGAGAAAAATAGAAATAGGGTATTATTCATTCATCTATCTATTCACTCAACTATCTGAGCACCAACTACGCACCAGGAATAAAACAAGATGAAAAATACAGCCCCTGCCCACAAGGAGCTTATACTCTAACGGGTGAGCGGGGAGGTTTGCTCGCTTGGTATATGCACAATCAGGTATGTTACATGTGCTCTGGTGAAAGAAGAAAACAGCACAGAGTGGGGAAAATAAAGTGATTTCCATGTTTCACGGCAGATCCAGCAGCTGAAACAGAGTCATCGGTAAATTCTGCCAAGACCCGCCATCTTGAAACGAAAGGACCACAACACCACTTTGCAAATGGACAAACCTCCGGTAATTTTAAAAGAATCTCAACTGTCTTTGACTTCGGTTAGAGTTCACAGAGGAATATGATAGTACCAGGAATAGTTTGTAGGTCCCCAAAATTGAACCTTCTTCACAGAGGGAGATGGTTTTGCTGCTTTTTAAAGGCACCGACTCTTTGGCTGTGTTTATCAGTACATACGGTTTACGCTGCTAGGCTAGAGCATCCACTCATTCTCCCATCCGCCAAAATGGCTGTTGTGATTTGAAATTCCAAAAATAACTCATGAGAAGCCTGCAGTGTGAGAGGAAGATGGTCGCACACAGCTCCAGGGAGGAAAAGAGAAAGCTTTTGATTTGAATTACCTAAGAGCTGAAATTGGGTGCAAATATCTCCTTGTAACAACTGCTATATAATTAGCCAACCTAATGGAATCCTTTCAAAACCAAGGCAGTTCAACAAGGAAGTTTAATTGAAAAGAAAATTTCCAGACCAACTATTCTGTCAAAACCACATTAAATGAAGATAGCTCAGCACTGACCAAATCACCAGTAAAAGGTATTATGTGTTTTGGGAGAGGGGGTGAAAGGGAGGGGTGTGCTCTCCTATATGAGGGAAATGCGGTGATGTTCTAGGCTCCCTTTTCCAGTTTCATGTGTCTTCTAGTCACCGGGCAAAAGGATTCATTTCTCTCTAGGCCAGTGTTACTGCTGGGACCATCCCCTTTGTGAAGTGTTTCCCAAGTCTCCTGGAAAGAAGAAGCCAGGATAAAAATCTCGGAGATGGGGCTTCCCTGGTGGCGCAGTGGTTGAGAGTCCGCCTGCCGATGCAGGGGACGCGGGTTCGTGTCCCGGTCCGGGAGGATCCCACATGCCGCGGAGCGGCTGGGCCTGTGAGCCATGGCCACTGGGCCTGCGCGTCCGGAGCCTGTGCTCCGCAACGGGAGAGACCACACAGTGAGGGGCCCGCGTGCCGCACAAAAAAAAAAAATCTCAGAGATAAAAAGGGGGAGAGAAGAGAAAATGACACTCACCATCCAAACCTGTTAAGAGCAGACCCCTCCCCTTCCAGGAGGACCACACTCGTCCATGGGCTCGTGGGGGACCACAGTGACAAGAAATGACCTTCACACTTGGACTTTCACCTTTGTCACTTACTAGCTGTGTAACATCTGCCAAGTTGTTTAACGTCTCTGAGTAGCAGTTTCCTCATTTAAAAAATAAAAAGAGGATTACACTTGCACACCTCAGTGGATGGTGAGGAAGACGAACTGTGACAATGCTGCTGCCTGGGGTCGGAGCTGGAATCTGTGCACGAGAGACCTAGCGCTCCATGGATGGGGTCTGGTACCGCGTGCTGGCGGGGTGGGGAGGGGTGGGAAGGACCACCAGGTGCTTCCTTGGTACTCAGAATGGGCTGGCCACAGACCAGCAGCAGCAATAGCGCCTGGGAGCTCATCATTAGTGTAGAATCTCAGCCCCACACGGATTAACTGACACAGAATCTGCATTTACTAAGGGCTCCTGGAAGTTTATGTGTGGCTCAAATTTGAGGAACAACGGCCTCAGCCATCGCTCAGGTGTGTGATTCTGCACCTGGTGACCCGAATCAAGAGAAAGTGTTCTTAAGGCTGCCCTTTAAGGGGGAGAAGCGGGTTCCCCAGAGGGCCACCCGTGGTGTGAACCATTTCTGGACTCTGCCCCCCAGCCTTCCTGCCTGCAGGGGGGACATCAGACAGAACCCAGGGCCTCCCGAAACCAAGGCACTCTCCACCGACCAGGCTGGACTACTCTGGGGTCCAAAGCCATGTTATCATGGATGTCCCCATGTCATCATACATGCCCGGGGAATAGGCCCTGTGTGCCTTCGAAGAGGACAATGGCAATAGCTGGTAAGAAGCGAATGGGAGTGGAGGCCTCAGGAGGGTGGGAAAGAACGACAGACCATGGAGCTATAAGACACAGATGCGTCCAGTAAAAAAGGGAACGCTAGACACACACGGATTGTCTTGTATATGCATAGACCATCTCTAGGACGACAGACAAGACTCTTCTGACGCTGACTGCCTCCTGCAAGGAAGACCTGTTGGCTGGGGAAGTGGAAGTTGAGGGGGACATTTTACTTTCATTGCATATCTTTCTGGACCTTTTGACTTTTTTCAGTGGCGTGACTGTATGCCAAGGAAGGAAGGGAGGGAGGGGAGGAAAGGGAGAAGGAAAGAACGAAAGTAAAGGGAGGGAGGGATGTTCAATTAAAAAGAAAAAGGACAGTTGAGTCACTTGTTACACAGGGTTAGGTTTAAAAGTCCTCCCAGGAAATTCAGGCCATTAAGACATCTTTTTTGCTTAAAGCCGCACCACGTTGCCTGCGACCCTTTCTTCGGGCTGACCACACACCCAGCAAGCCTATGTCTGAAAATGCTCAGAAATGTGGAGGAATTCAGCGAGGGGACGTCCTGTGTGGCAGACCTGCTCGGCCCTGACTCCATCTCCCCAGCCCTCGGGCTTCTCTGCAGAGCGGGGTGTTCACCCTGCCTATTTGCCTCACACCAACAGACACTAGAGATACCCCACTCTCTAAAAATCCCAGCGGCTCCTGGTTCTAGCTCACTTAGTTAGGCAAGGAAAAATATCTTCCAGAAGATTCTTAAGCCCTGGTTTCCAGAGATTTCCAGTGGCTAAAATGGAGTCGGGGGACATAACGCTTCTACTTCGTGTGAATGTGTACGTGCAAATTGAGATAAGAAACACAATGTCAGGTAATGTGGAAAACCCTAATTATGGAACAAGCAGCACTGGCTGTGCTCAGTTTTGTTTTGTTTTGTTTTTTGCGGTACGCGGGCCTCTCACTGTTGTGAGAAAAAAAAAAACAACAAAATAAAGATGTTAAATAACTTGGCCAAGGTCTCAAGTAATAACTGACACCAATTTTTTTTTTTTTTTTTTTTTTTTTTTTTTTTGCGGTACATGGGCCTCTCACTGTTGTGGCCTCTCCCGTTGCGGAGCACAGGCTCCGGACGCGCAGGCTCAGCGGCCATGGCTCACGGGCCCAGCCGCTCCGCGGCACGTGGGATCTTCCCGGACCGGGGCACGAACCCGCGTCCCCTGCATCGGCAGGCGGACTCTCAACCACTGCGCCACCAGGGAAGCCCTGCTATGTTTTTATGGTTGGTGGCTGGAAGCTATTTCTTTACCAAAAGTATCACTGGGTCTTCAGCTGAAACTTTGCTCTAGTGATTAGGAGGAGTAATGACGGTGTTCCCTTGGGCCACGTGACTACTGACGATGTCTAGCTGGATGGATAAGGGGCCAGCTCTCGAATCAGAAACTCTTGGGTTGTGTCCCTGCCACTCGTGGCTGTCTGACATTTGGTAAGTGGATCTCTCTGAGCCTCTGGTTTCTTCGTTTTTTAAAATGGCAACAACAACTAATATTTATCAAGTGTGAGCTGTGTTGTACTCTACGCCAGTGTTATTCTGAGCATTTTATCAACTCATTGAGTACTTGTAACATACCATTGTTGTTCTTGGTGTACAAATGAGAAAGCTGAGGCACAGAAAGGTTAAGTATCTTGCCCAAGGTCACACAGCTAATAAATGTCATCACTGGGATTCCATAGGTGGCTTGACTGGAGCCCGTGCTTTAACCATCACAAAAAAATGCTCTCACGAGGCTGTCGGGTGTGTGTGTGTGTGTGTGTGTGTGTGTGTGTGTGTGTGTGTGTTACAAGATCATAAAAATAAAATGCTTCCTGGGCTACCTGACACTGAGTAAGTGCTCAATAAATTACAGAAGTTAATCATTACAAGTTAATTTCTTTGGTTAAGCACAAACACAAGGGTTACTATAGCACACGTGGCTGACAATGAGGGCGCTGCTGCCTGCGACGGTACTATTCCTGGACTGGTGTCCTTCCCCACCTGTCCTCAGCTGGCATTCTGCCTTGGAATCACGGCACAGGCAGGAACAGTGGCGCTCTGCCCTTGAGTCTCTATACTGACCTCTTCCGTGGGGAGCTCGTACAGAAATCTAAGTAGGGGCAGCTGTGGGGGACCAGGTCTGATGTCCACTTGCCAAGAAGAATGACAGATTCCGAAACGAGGTGCCCAGTTCTAACTCCAAGGCCGTAGACATGTGCTTCTGAAATTCTCCTCAAATGGTTCATCACCATTTGGCAGCGTGGCAGCGTGCACTCAAAAAACTGGCACAATTAGAGATCTGGCGTGGAAGACTCTACGGGTGACGAGTAACCGTCCGACGCTCTCTTCATCCTCACGCAGACAGTCCCTGTCCTGTTCGCGTCCTGAGCAGGCAGCAATGCCCACGGAAGAGGCATTCCTATTACCTCTGTCAGAGGCTGGCTTAGGAGGACATCTGGCCCCATCTGGCCAATGAGACATAAGGGGAAGTCAACTGGAGATTTCTGGGGAAATTTTCTTCCCTAATAGAAGATAGAGAGTTGCAGTGAAAGACCCCCTTTTCCTGCCTGACATTCTTCCTGATAAGGTGACGACTGCAGCAGAAAAGGGCGTCTCAGAGAAGCGAATCCCGTGCCCAGATGTGCCTGAGCCATCAAAGGCATCCTTCTGATACAGCTGACAACACCAGGTGCTGGGAGGGACATGGGGAAACAGAAACCCCTGAGCACCACTGGTGGAAAGGCAAACAGGTACAGTCATTCTGGAAAACAATCTGGCAGCATTTGTGAAATGAAGTCTGAGTGGCACAATGACTCACCCATCCCAGCCCTGGATCTGTACCAGAGAAACTCTCCCACAGGCCACCCGGGGACAGATGTGAGGTGTTCATCACCGAACTTGGCTGGGCTTCCCTAACGTCTGTCAGCAGGGGACGGAGGAGATAAACAAGGCAGGACCTACAGCAAGGGGAGGGCAGACACAGCCCCTCACATGAGCTAGGTGCACACAGACCAACAAGAGTGGATCTAAAAAAAGACAGTACTGAGTAAAAAGAAAAACAGAGGGAGATCTGTAACAGAATCCTGTTTGTCAAAATGAAAAACAGATACCTAACCAGAACAGAACAGTAGGTACCATCTGGGGCACGGAGCAAACACGCTGGCAGTAGTAGGAAGGAGTCTGACAGTTTCTTCCCAATGGAGAGCTGATCTCTCTCTCTAACTTCCCATAAGCCCGGGAAGGATACAATGCCGTATGTGACTGTCACATCGCAGATTGTCACTGCTGTCCTTAAGGTGGCCTCCTCTCCTGCACCATGATCCTCCAGAAGTCTGGGCAAGATTTGGTGGCACAGAAATACCATGTGTCCCTGAGCGCCATTTTGTTTCCAGTTTTGCCCCTAAATGCATCAGGTTCCAAAAAAACCCCTTCCCCGCACACCACCCCCTTCTCTCCTCCTGGAACATGTCTTTGAAATACATTCCCCAAATACGGACACAAGGTCAAAGTGATGCTTTGACAACTCCTGGCAAATAGTTTTGCCCAAAGAACGATATATGCCGCCACTAGCCATGGAGGCGCCGTGCCAGGCTCCTTACCAATTCTTAGAATGAATTCCAAATCCTATCATTCTAGCTGTTGGTGACTTGCGGCGAACGGGTCGCCACAGTCACACTGTTCTGGTGAGCGCCACTTTTCCCCACGACTTCCCTGATGCTCTGTTTTCCTCTTATGAGATCTGTCTGCACGTAGAGTGACCGCTCTCACACAGGCAGTTCTGAAGAGCGCAGTGGGCTAACGGGAAAGTTGGGGCGGGAGGGGCAGCAGCTTAAGCCCACCTGGGAAAGTCAGAGGAATAACAACGGAAATGTTTGCACGAAAAACTGCAATTTAGAAGTCCTACATTCATTGAGAAAGTAACTCTATAAAATCTCTGCACATACCTGAGGGATGGAAGGGAACGTGCAGGAGTGAAAATCAGAGCTGGAATGCGGTGGATTACGGCTCTGGGGTTCCGGGCATTCTTTAGAATTTTTCTTTAACTTCCCTGGTGGCTCCTGCGCCCCTGACTCCATCTCCCCAGCCCTCAGGCTTCTCTGCAGACCGGGGTGTTCACCGAGCACTCCTCTGCCCTCAGTCAGGCTAATTCCTACACCTCCCTCCCGGCTCAACTTCAACATTAGTTTCCCTGGGAAGCATCCCCCTGCCTCCGAGAGCTGATTCGCTGCCTGCTCTCACCCTACCCAGACATCCTGTGCTTCTCTGGTCCCAGGGTCTGGAACAGCGATGGCTTGAGCTGGGCTGCTTCAACGCTGACCTTTTGATTAGGAGCTTAGCATTTCATTTCAGGGAGTGGACA
The DNA here is from genome assembly GCF_059928025.1 of Delphinapterus leucas. Lineage (NCBI taxonomy): Eukaryota > Metazoa > Chordata > Mammalia > Artiodactyla > Monodontidae > Delphinapterus > Delphinapterus leucas. Next base: position 12,239,768 of record NC_143145.1, read on the forward strand.
GAAACACCTGGACGGTACCAGCCATGGCAGGACAGTCTGGCCTGGGAGAGGGGAGAGCCAGGGCGGACTGGAAAATGAAGAGAGGGAGAGATCCTTAGATGATCTGGCTCTGGTTTCTCCCCTTCTACTCCCTACCCCTGCACCACCGATCCAACCAATTCTTTAAAAACTTGTTCCTCAAGTGCCTGTTATCGCCAAGACACTGTGATGCGGAATTGCAACACCAAGGCCATTCTTTGAGTGTCAAACTTAGGTAGGGAGTCAAAGCTTTGACATGAGGAATGTCAGATAACCGTGGAGGAATGGAGTGAAAGATAACAAGACAAGACAGTGGAAGACGGATGGCGTGTGGGCACTGTATGGTCTGGGGGCAGGAGGGCAGGTCCCTGCGGGCTGCAAAGGGAAGTCCTCTGAGAACCCAGATGTGAAGGATGGCCATAGGGTAGGGGAGTGGGTGACGGGCGGCAGCACTTAGGAGGTGACGGGCTGGATGCGGAGAGGGGTGTTGCATGCTAACGTCAGGTGAGGAGCCCCTGAAGTCTAGAACAGAAAGAAAACATCTGGGGGTCCTGGGAGGGTGTGTTAGGGCCAGAATTTTGAGGACCTTGAAAGCAAGGCAGAGGAATCAGTGCCGGGAAAGACAGAGTGGGGACTGCAGACAGTCCTGTGGCCGACGAGAGAAGTTTATGGGGAGATGGGTCTGCCCATCTGGGGGCAGCCCTCAGGGCGGACTAGAGAAAGAACCCAGTTAGTAAACCCCTCTGAAGGCACAGCAGGGAGGGAGGCGCAGGGTACCGGCCCTTCACATCCCATCTGCCACCACGGCTGCCGTCACCCACCCATCAGAGCACACTTCCCCGTGACCCCAGGTAGGACCTCAGAATTTTTTGCCACTTGGGGATCCTGGCAGCCCCTACCGATCCACCCAGGGAGACGGGTCAAATGTCTTTGCCTCGCAGGTCCTATCAGTCAGGTGACGTTTTGGTGCACTAGCTCACATCCTCAAATTCCAGCGTCTTAAAACGGTGAGGGCTCACGGCTCCTTCAGGCTCTATGCCCATCAGAGTCAGAGACGGCTGTCAGCGCCAGCACCGCCCAGACCAGGCTGACAGGGCAGCCCCTACACTGCTGGGTGCCAGGGCTGGATGGGGGGCGGGAGAGAGAGACAGAGACAGAGGGAGAGGGAGACGGAGAGGGAGAGAGAGAGGTACCTGGAAAGTCTCTCACTAGCGTTTCACGCGAAGGCCAGAAAAGGCAAGTCCGTCTGCTTGCGACTCGTTGGCCACAACTGGTCACAGCAGGCCAGGCAGTGGAATCCTAATCTCCAAAAGGCAGAGAGTCAGAAAAAAACGAATGTCCTGAAGCAGGTCACCTTTCAGAGAACGTGGAATTTACCGTCCATTCATTCAACCAGCAAGAATTTACTTTAACATGTTTAAAAGCATTTATGAAGTGCCGAACACCCTCAAATACTGCCATTTCCGTGGGTCCTTTTAACAACCCCACGAGGTAGAACTCCTTATTCTCAGTTTATAAATGAGAGAAATTTGGGGCTCAAAGAGGTTGAGGTGCTCAGATGGTACGGCCTGGACCTGGCTCCATAGTCCGGGCTCTCCTCCCAACATCACAGTGATTTCGCACAGCTCCCAGGGGAAGAAGGGAGTGATTCCAGAAGCCGTAAGGCAGAGTGGGTAAGACAAGGGTTCTAGAGGCAAGTCATCTGGGGGTACATCCCGGCTCCACTCCCCAGCCTGCACACGGTCGTGAACAAGCTACTTATCGTCCCATGCCTCAGTTTCCTTTTCTGCAAACTGGCCCAGTACTCATAGTGCCCGCCATGACAGTGCTGGGGCCACTAAGGGGGATAATGCACGTGAAGCCCCTGAAGGCGTCTCTAGCACAGAAACAGTAGCCAGCCAAGGCCAGTTATGATACTAACATGTTCATCTTCCTACAAGGACATGGAACGCAGCTCAGAGAGGACACAGGCTTTGGAACCCAGAGACCATCTACTTTCCAATATGTCACTTGGCCTCCGAGGTGAGGTGCACTGCTGACAGGGCTGCTGGTCTATGCCCAGGGGGAGGGTAAGTGCCACCCTGCCTCGGGGTGTGCCCTGCACCCTCCCTCCCGTTCTCATTAGCTTCTTTTATTTCTTTCCTAGTACTTGGCACTCTCTGAAAGTGTCTTCCCGTGTGTGGAGATCCGTCACCTTGCTAATTGCCTGTCTCTCCAACTAGGAGCTGAACTCTGCATCTGCCTTGTTTAGAGTGCGGGGCACCTAGTAGGGTGCTCGGCAGGTATCTGTGGAATGAATGGATCAATGAATAAACGTAAGTTCCCTGAGGGCGGGGGCTGTGTCAGCTTTACATCAGTGCCGCCAGTGCCTACAACACCCAGCATGTAGTACTGCACAAGGAGCTACAGAGAAGCCTTTCAGCTCTTCCTGCCTCAGCTCCAGGGAGTGATGCGGCCCTTTTTCCCCTGCTGGGGATTAAGCTGAAGACTGGCCTTGCCATGTGCAAAGTCTATTTATTGTTAGCAGTTTTGACCCTGAGACCCTCGCTCCCTTCCCTCCCTCCCCTCAGGGCTTGGGACTGGATATCTGACTGGCCTAAGGACAAGACCCAATGGAAGAGAGAGATGAGGAAGAGACCGCTGGGGGGATATCACAAACACACGCACACTTGTGCACACGCACATGAGTTGTGAATGCTGGCTCTAGTCTGGATGCTTCAAGGAACTTGCCGTGTGACCATGGGTGAGTCAATCTCCCTCCAGGCCTCAGTCTCCCTGGTGGTAAAACCTGACCATTGAAGAAGAACATTTTTTTTTTATTTTTTGCCGTACGCGGGCCTCTCCCTGCTGTGGCCTCTCCCGTTGCGGAGCACAGGCTCCGGACGCGCAGGCTCGGCGGCCATGGCTCACGGGCCCAGCTGCTCCGCGGCATGTGGGATCCTCCCAGATCGGGGCACGAACCCGTGTCCCCTGCATCGGCAGGCGGACTCTCAACCACTGCGCCACCAGGGAAGCCCCAGAAGAACATTTTTTAAGGGTGCCTCCAGACTGAAAATGCTAGGAACAAGAAATCACCTAGGGCTATACTTCTAAGAGCAGGGACCATGGGATTGGAGTTTTTCATGGCTTCTGTAGGCCTAGCATACAGCATATCAAATATATTAAACCTACCCAAATTCCACTAAAAAAAAAAATTCCCCTGTAACTGCAAAAGTTGAGTAGAACTTGATAAGCTGCTATGAAGCTACATACAAACAGGTAACACTGTTTCAGTTTTGCAGCTTCCTTTTTATATTTTGATACTAATAATTGTATCTGTTAGTTTTCTACCTTGTTTGTAGGGGCCTGAAATACTGACAGGTCCCAGGCACTCTGCTTATAGTGCTTTCCTAGTCAAACGGACCTATCTGAGATGTTTGGTGAAAATGCCTTTTTCCAGGCATCACCACTCCCCGACACCCAACGCCCCCTGCCAAGACACTGAATCAGAAAATCGGGTGGAGGAACCTAGGAACCTGCACTTTGGCAAGATTCCCAGGTGATCATTTGCAAACTAAAGTTTGAAAACCACTGCCATAAAAAGAAGCTGAGAAAAGGACCTAGGGTAGGTAATTCTGGAGGACAAAGGAAGGTTGTGAAGGGGACCGAAGCAGGGGAGGCGAAACAGAGACGACAGTGCAGCGGCTCCTGCTTTGCATGTGTGCACATCGCTTCTGCCCACGTGCGCCCTGCGCGTTCCACCAGTGTAAACACACTTTGCAAAACCCTGACTCACCCTCTACTGAGCCCCTCCCCTAGTCCTGGAAAAACGGATACTCACACTCAGGCGGCCTGGGTCTGCATCTGCTTTCATGATTTGCGCGAAGAGAACGTTTCCAGCATATTGACTACAAGGCTTGAAGACCGAAACCACCGCTACAAAGCACTGGTACTGCAGAAGGATATATAAATAGTGCTGTCACCCAGATGTTTGCTGCTATTGGTTCTACCTTTGGTTAGTGACAGACTCTGGCTCCAGCAGTCCTAACTCACTCACGGGGAGGGAGGTTTTGTTTAATGTCGAGCCACACGCACAAGTGCTACACAGGTGCTTGTGGGTGTGCGTGAACACACACACCCCCCAAACATTATCTGCAGGTGTCTTTAAGTTTCTGCAGTGATTAGAGATGTAGCCCAGTCAGCAGAAGTCATCTGGACTGTAATGCTGAATGCTAGTTTCCAAGGTATTGGGAAGATGCCAGGCGAAAAGGGGTTGGCAAAGGAGTGAACTGACAGGAAGGACCAAGTACCGTGCTGGGGTTTTCCCATATACGTTTCAAATCAATTGATTGGGGAAAGGATTATCAGTTCCATCCTTCTGATGAGGAAACCAAGACATAGAAATGATCTGTGACTTGCCCACCATCCTGTAAGATTGAACTCTGATCTGGCTAACCCCAAAGTTCATGTTCAATGCGTTATGCAGTGCTGCCTTAAAATTCATAAGCCGCAAGCATGGTTGGGAGGGAAAAGGAGGGTCTGTTTTAGAGAGAGGGCAGGTGAAGGAAACTGATCTCTCCAATCAGTGAGAAAACCAAAATAATTCCTTAAAAATTTAATTCACAAACAGGGCTTCCTTGGTGGCACAGTGGTTGAGAGTCTGCCTGCCGATGCAGGGGACACGGGTTCGTGCCCCGGTCCGGGAAGATCCCACATGCCGCGGAGCGGCTGCGCCCGTGAGCCATGGCCGCTGAGCCTGCGCGTCCAGAGCCTGTGCTCCGCAACGGGAGAGGCCACAGCAGTGAGAGGCCCGCGTACCGCAAAAAAAAAAAAAAAAAAAAATTAATTCACAAACAATAAATGGTCATTGGGAAAAATAAATCACAGATAAGCAATAAGAAAAAAAACCGCAAGTAATCACATCCTCCCCAAAAATAATGGTGTTTATATTGTTTATATTAGTTTCTTCTTCCCACCAAATAACATACTTTTTCTATCCTACAAATAAAACGATACAAGTTTTGCAATTTTATCAACAAGCTTATAATACTGATTTTTTAAACATGGGTGATTAGTGATGCCTATGCAATCCACATTTCTCCGCAGATTCTAAGAGGGAGAGACAAAAACCTTTCACTTCTTTGGTGTTTGTTTCCTGTTGTCTGTTCGTCAGCCACTAATGCATTTCAGAAGGATTAAACAGTCTTCTGTCTAAATCCTTTGTTCTGCTGGATGATGCAGCCTTAGAAAACGTACCAAAAAAAAAAAAAGGAAGAAAAATCAGGTTGGTCTCTTCCTCCCCGTAGATGAAAATGGAGCATAGGTTTTTGCACCAACTGAGAAAATGATCCAAAAAAAAAAATTGTCTTAATACCAAAGGGAAATGCAGCTCTAGTATGCAGAAGGGTCTGAGTCAGGATCTCCCACTGCCGCCTTCCCCCACTGCAGGGAACAGCCCTCCAAACGCACCCCAGGCCCCCCTTCCAGCCATCCCCAAGTTGCGAGAGTGAAAAATAACCTCCTTTTCTCCCCCCCTCCTTGATGTTAACGAGGCTCCCTACTGAGACGCAGTTAATCTCATCAATTAAGAGCCTTTTACAATTGGCCTTGCCTGCCAGGCGCAGGCTCTCTGTCCACCGGAAGGTGGGTAAGATAAGTCATGTCAGGACATAATTTATGGGGTTTTTCTCCCCCCCTCCCCCCCCCCCCCCCCCCGCACCTAGGTTTTTGTCATTTGTATGTTTTTTTTTAATTTAGGCATAATTAACACTCAGTGAAATGTCCAGATCTTAAAGGAACAGTTTGATGAGTTCTGACAAATGCATATACCAAACACACTAAAGCACCAACTAAAGATACAAAACATTTCCCTCACCCAGAAAGCACCCTCTGCCCTCATCCCAGAGGCAACCATTGGACTGATTTCTAGCACTGCTGATTAATTCTGCGTGCTCCAAAAATTCATATAAATGGAATCATGTTATGTTTAAAGATGAGCATGAATGATGAGGAAGAACAGGCAGGTCCTGGTGGAAACGAAAAACAGCTGTAGGCGCTTCGGAAAACAATCCGGCAGTTACTCAAAACGTTACCCAGACAGTTACCATATGACCCAGCAGTTCCCCTCCCAGGTATACACACTCAAGAAAGATGAAAACATACATCCACACAAAACTGTGCACCTTCAGAGCAGCATTATTCATAATAACCAAAAAATGGAAAAACCCAACGTCCATCAGCTGACGAATGAACAAATAAAATGTGGTCTACCCATACAATGGGACATTGTCTGGGCATAAGGAGGAATGAAGTACAAACACATGAGACAATGTGAATGAACCTTGAAACCATAATGCCAAGTGAAAGAAGTCAGTCACCAAAGACCACACGTTAAGCTATGCGCCATATCTCATTTAAACCTCACCATCTTTGTGCGAGGTGGGTCACGTGATAACTCAACTGAGAAAGTGAAGATTTAGGTAAGCGAAGCAGTGGAGTCACAGTAAATCCAGGTGTTCCTGACTTAAACCCTTGCTTCTGACCATTATAAAACACTGTGCTGGCCACCAGGACACAACAGGGAACCAGGCCTACTCAGACTCAGCTCCAAACACCACATATCATGATTTCATTGACTTGAGACTTGTGTCCAGAAACCAAGGGCTTGAAGGAGGAACAGCAGAGGCAGGTCACAGTCCACGGGGAGGGAGGGCCTCTGAAGAAGGGGCACGTGGGCTGAGCCATGTGTCTGGCGCTTTGCCAGGTGCTGAGGGAAGAGGGTCCTGCTGTGGATGGCTCAGGACACGGTGGTCTCCCACATGGTGGTAGAAAGAGAAACTGTCCAAACTTCCTGAAGTGGAATGTGGCAAACTAAACAACCTGAAGAGCCCTTGTTTCACCCATTCTATTTTAAGGGACTCTATCCTAATAAAATAGGAAAATATAGTTGTAAAGATTTAACGATGAGCATCATTTATAGCAGTGCAGAAGCTGAATTCATAAGCAAGCGTCTGTCCCAGATGCTTAAGAAACACTGGAGGGTCTCTGCCACTTATGGCTGAAACACAGTGAAGCTGGGTGTCCCAACACTCAAACAGTGATGAAGCAGAAGTGCATGTGTTGATGTGGGAAGATATTTATCATATATTTAGTGAAAGAGCTATTTACAAACTAATGTGTATGTGTAGAGAGCCACACTATTACAAGTATATATATGTGTGTGTATGTATATATATAGATATGTATGTGTGTGTATATATATATGTGTGTGTGTATATATAGATATGTATGTGTGTATATATATATGTGTGTGTGTGTATATATATAGATATGTATGTGTATATATATATGTGTGTGTGTATATATATATAGATATGTACGTGTATATATATGTGTGTGTGTGTATATATATAGATATGTATATATATATGTGTGTGTGTATATATATATTATATACATATTATATATATATGCATATGCTTTAGTTCATTTAATTAGTCACCTCTTAGTGATAACAAGTGTTTTTTGCTTCTTCCTTTTGTTTGTCTGGGTTTGTGGATTTTTCTGGAGGAGATACCTTGTGCTTTGTAATAAGAAGTGAAGGAAAACTGGTGCCCAGAGAAGAGTTCAATTCTCCCAGAGTGGTTTGATTGGTAAGAACCACTGTTCATTTAATTTATCCGATGCATCTTAGGAAGAGGCCGTCACAAGCCTGGGTTATGCGCTGGAGGATGGAAGGAGGTGAAGCAGAGAGAGCTCCCGTTTCACGGGGAAGCTGGTCACATAAACACATCAGTGCAGTCAATGGTCAGATGTTCTACGATATTTGCAGAGGGGACCCCAGCTCATGAAGGAGGGAGTGATCTTTCCCCCTAATTTGAATGCAGACTCGATTACACTTCACAAACTCACCCCTAACGATCTAGTAAACAGAAGGAGTCCCGGTAGCTGTGATGAGACTAGTGTTTGGACTTAAAGCTAGGCCGATGACTCTAGCACATGAGCCTCTGTTTTCCTCATCTGTAAAGTGGGTGACCTCTCCAGGTAGCCACGAGGGTCGGCTGAGCACTCCACAACAGTACAGCCCTGCACACACGACGAGGAGGATTTAACGCCAAGATCTGAACCCTTTTTTTACAAGAGTTGACAAGCTGGAATTTAACTCGTGATGAATGCCAAAGTGTGGGGAAGAAAACATGTTTACCGCTGAAAGACTGAACAGAGCAAGGCAGTGAGCACCGTAATTCCAAGTCACCAGCCTCAGCCGGGCTCACGCCTAATGTGCCTTCCAACTCGGCCCGCATTGGAGCAGCTCCTGACTTTTGGAATGTGTTTGGAATCCCAAGGACAGTCTGTACATTTTAAATTAGGAAAAAAAAAAAAAATTCTCTGCAAGGTTTTGTTCACATACGCTAAAGGGAAGTATTTAGGACCTACGGCCTTGAAAATAAATCTTACATAACTCACCTCTGGGATAGTGAAAAAAAAGTGTTTTCCAGTTAGGTGAACAGGGTTTGAATGCTGGCTCCGTGCCCTTTTGTAGATTATTTATTATCTCCTGGCTTCAGGATGATAATATCTTTCCTGCAGGGTAATAATCAGAGCAATGTATGTAGACAGTATAGATGTTCAATAAATGTCAGAAAAAATTGTTGTTTTTTTCTTAGTGGGGAAACTCAGGGAACTAACAAAGCCATGGGGGAGCATCACCCAGAAGCCGTACCTCGGGAGAAATCAGCTCATTATGAAAGGGGAGGAGGCCCAGGGTGGTGTGGCTACCCAGAGCTAAGGCTGACCTCAGCTCAGCCTGGGAAAGGTGAGGCCAGGATAGCATGTCTTTCTCAGGGATGTGGGAAAGCTAAATTCGACTGCAAATCCAAATACGAGGCCGGCCCTGTGGTCTGTGCCCCTCTGAGATCCTGGCGTGCGTGAGTAGAATGCACTAGGCTTTTCTGGGAGGGGAAGGGAACGCGTCTTCACCAGGGAGTGTAGATGGCACCATGAGAGGCGGCACCGGCCAGCTGGGAGTGCAGCGGGTAGCAGAAGCAGCGAGGGGTGGGTTTCCATCAAATCACCCCCGGGCGACTGGTTAAATATTCAGAGTCTGGGTCTACTTCTTGGTTTCAGGAGGGCTGGTGTGGGGCCTGTGAGTAACCTGCATTTCACCAGGCCCCATAGATGCTTCTGACACTCCCCAAGGGCATGGGAACCGCTCCTGGGGTAGAAAAGGACCAGGCGCTGGTCTCAGGAGGCCTCGGTTCAAGACGCAGCGGGGCGCCAGCTCTCAGGTCCAGTTGTAAAATTTCTCTGTAAAATACTGGGACTGGGCCCAGTAAGGGTAAGGCTGGCTGGAACGTCTCTGCGGGCTGCAAATGTATGTATAAACAGGGACGTATCAGTATGAGTTATGCACTAAATTATATATATTATGTGTGTGTGTGCATATATATATATATATAAAACCATATATTCACATATACATACACACATATGCTTTCATATATACATATGCATGTATAATGCACAAAACCACATGTGTATATATACATATACATGTCTACACAAAGCCACGAATGTGTATATATACACATATACACATATACACAGAATTTCATATATATATACATGTATACATACGGATACGCTTATGTATACATATATATCTCTATGTGTGCGCTCATATTCACATATATATATACATGTGCAAGTGTATACATACACGTGTATATACACATGCAGGTAAAGGCACACACACACACACACACACACACACATGTATTTCAACTAATCCTCATGTATCTCTACTGTAGTACTAATAGCCCATTTTCCTGATGAAGAATGTGAGGCATGGAGAGAATATGAAACTTGGCCTAAGGTCACATGGCCAGTTAGTGGTAGAGGCTGGATTTGAAACAAGGTAGACTGGCTCCAGAGTTCCTGTGCACCCTCACTAGATTAGAACAGATAACCCAAGAGGTTAAACAGAGGACAGACCGAGAGTCATAAACTGAAATGTACAACTTGCACCCTGGGGTAGGCCATGTCCAGCGATGTCTGCCCAGAATTCCTCCCATTTCTGTCCATTGAGAGTTGGAGTCAATTTCTCCTGCCCGTGTACACACACACACACACACACACACACACACCCCATAGCCTGGCCAGTTGACACATAAAAGTAACGCTCACACTGCATTTTCCCCACTCTGTATCAGTTAGCCCTGCAAACCTGAACCCAACATTCCCAGCCCACAGTCACGATTTACCGTCATGAATCACACAATTAGCAAAACAAATGACACTTGCAGTTAGAGCCTGTCAAATTAAACCGTGGGGTGCCTGAAGCTTGTGGCAAGAAGCTACCAGCCCCGCCAAAGCCACGTGGCGAATAAACCTAGAGTAAAAGGTCAACAGGCGTGGTTGAAATGGACCATCTCTGCTTCAGTCAACAGGTGACAGTAACAAAGACGGCAGCATGGAACATCTACTTAAAAGGAGGGAGGGGGACTTCCCCGGTGGAGCAGTGGTTAAGAATCTGCCTGCCAATGCAGGGGACACGGGTTCGAGCCCTGGTCCGGGGAGATCTCACATGCTGTGGAGCAACTAAGCCAGTGTGCCACAACTGCTGAGCCTGCGAGCCACAACTACTGACCCTGCATGCCACAACTACTGAAGCCCGTGCGCCTAGAGCCCGTGCTCTGCAACAAGAGAAGCCACCACAATGAGAAACCCGCACACTGCAACGAAGAGTAGCCCCCGTTCTCCACAACTAGAGAAAGCCCGCGCGCAGCAACAAAGACCCAACGCAGCCATAAATAAATAAATAAATAAATAAATAAAATTTATTAAATAAATAAATACATAAAATAAAAGGAGGGAGGAAACCATGGTGAGTTCCAGGACCTGGCTTTAGCCCCAACTGGCTGTGTGATCTTAGACCATACTTCACCTCTCTGGCCTCATTTCCCCAGGTAAGCTTGGTGATGTCCAAAGAGCTATCAGGTTCTTTTCATGAGTCTCCTTAGTTTCATCTTAAGCATTGGTCATTGCCATAGCATTTACTTTTGACTGGGAAGGGAAAGAAATCCAGCAAACTCTACTTTGCCACTGTAAGGAAACCAGGGGACACAGGGTGTCACTGACCTCATGGTAACACAGTAAGTCACTGACAGAACCTTCAAAACCCAGGAACCCCAAACCCAGGCTATTCTCCTCCTATGGTTAATACCACTCTGCTCCTACACTGGATTCTAAGTTACCTATGTAGGAATTCACACCCTCCCACGCCTCTGGACGTGTCCTGCAGCCACCCAGCAGTTCCTCAATTAACGCAGGCTGGTGAGACATTATCAGTGTCACTGGATTTTGTTTCCTTGCCCCCGCCAAAGCCAGCTGCTTCCTTCAAATTGGTATCAATTGTGCCAGGAAGTTTCTTTTTCCCTGCAATCTGTCGTCAGAGGGATCTGTCAAATGAAGGACGGAACCAGCTGGGCACATGGAGATACCGGCTGGCCGCTCTGGACTGGCTCATCCCAGTCCCATTGGTCGTCTGGCCAGTGCCCTGTGCTAGGGGCTCTACTGATAGTGAGGACAAAAGGAGAGTCGTTACGATATTTAATCAGAAAGCACCATCATCGTCCTAAAGAACCTCTGGTCTGCTCCAAAGCCAGCTAGGAAACTGACCTCGCCCCCTTCCTGTAAGCCCACAGCCTCCAGTCCATCCAAGACCAAGGGATGCAATATGTCTCCTGGGGGCAACATGTCCAGGAAAACAAAGCTTTTCTGAGGATCTGTGTGGACATCAGATGGGACTACCTCTCACTCATCTCACAGATGACGAAGCTAGGGCTGATCATAATACTAACAGGTATGTATACAAGTACACAGTGCGTACAAGGTCCTGTTCTAAGTGCCTGACGTGCTGTGGTAGGCAGAATAGTGGTCCCCCAAAGGTGCCCATGCCTGAATCCCTGAAATCTGTGGCTACATTAGGTTACATGGCAAAGAGGAATTCAGGATGCGGATGGAAATAAATGGCTAATGTGCTCACCTTAATATAGTGAGACTACCCTGGCTTGTTTCCGTGCGTCCCATATAATCAGCGGTGTCCTTAAAAATGGAAGAGGGAGGCAGAAGAGAAAGTCTGTGACTAAGGAAGAAAGGCATGAAAAGAGGTCATGTGGCTGGCCTTGAAGACGAGGGAAGGGGCCATAAGCCTAGGGACGCAGGCGGCATTTAGAAGCTGGAAGAGGCAAGGAAACAGACTCTCTCCTGGAGCCTCCAGAAAGAACCAGCCCTGTGTACCTTGATTTTAGCCCAGTGGGACCCGCCTTGGACTCTACCCTATGGAACTGTAAGAGAATAAATTTGTGTTGTTTTCAGCCGCTGAATTTGTGGTCATTTGTTACAGCAGCAAGAGGAACTGATATGTGAACCAACTCACCTTATTAATTATAATTTTTATAATAATTTCATGAAGTGTCATATTAGTCACTATGGCTACAAGAATGCTGCATTAACAGAATACCGCAAACTCAGCAGCATACAATAATAAGCATTTATTTCTCACTCACGTGTCTGTTAGTCAGCTAGCAGTTAGATGATACAGGGAAGGTCTGTCTGAGCTTGGCTCCGTGCTAGGTGTGAATTCTGAATCTGCTCCAAGTCTCTCATCTTCTGTGGGTTGGATACCACCAAAGGCATGTTGTCATGATGAAAGGCACACAGGAAAGCAAGCCCAACTGCATCCACACGTTTCCATCCTCCACTCCAGTGATATTACTAACATCCCATGAACCGAAGCAAGTCACATGGCCAAGACCAAAGTCACAGGGTGAAGAAGTGCATTCGCCCACCTTGAGGCCATGGCAAAGGAATGCATGTGTTAATTTTACTATGGAGGAGTGAAGAACTGGGACCAATAGTTCAGTCTACCAATGACAAACACTACTGTCAGCAACCCATTCTACAGGTGAGGAAACCAAGGCACCGGGTCATTAAGAAACTCATCCATGATCACATTGCTAGTAAATGATGGAGTCAGGATCAGAACCCATTCTGCCTTCAGAATGGGCTTACACTTAACTAATTGCTGGAGCAAGGTCCCTATGACTCTAAATGCCCCTGTCTCTGGGTCAGGTGGGGGCATCATCCAGGGGCTGCAAAGATCCCCAGAAGTGAGAGAAAGACACTGGGAGAGGGAGGTCCCCAGTAAAATGCAGTTCTTTGCCATAGCATCCAGAGACTCAGGATGCTCTTGGGGGCCCTTCCATCTCCTGGCATGGGCAGGGGGTCACCAAACTCCTCTCCCTTGGCCCTGTAACTGTGTGTCAGTGAAAACTCCAACTTAAGGTAATGACACACTAAGGGCAGAAGAGAGGGGAGGGGATGCCTGAAGTCCAACCCCCTCCATGTCCTGCAGCACCTGAGCCTCAGCCCTTCTCCTTGTCACCCCAGCCAAGATCTCCCCACTTCTGGCTGAAAGCGGGTGGCACACACTCTAACCAAAACCAAGAAGCCCTCTAAGACAGCAAGGCAGGTAACAGTTTTAGAGCACACACTATAAGCTCTCAGATTTTCCTTTCCTATCACGCAGGCGACTGGCACTGCTCCCAGCCTGAGCTCAGAACAGCAAGGCTCAGTGAAGTTGAGGGATTTGCCGACAGTCACCCAGTTATTGAATGGGGGAGCCCACACTGCAACCCAGGTCCCCTTCTCTTTACCATGCTGCCAGCCCTGAACCCAGTGCAGAAACTTCAAGGAGAACCTCCCTGAGAGATGGGACCGTGGCCCTTTGATTCGTGCACTGCCCATCCACTGAGCGCCCCCGGGGAAGGGCCTGGCAGAGGGGTCCAGAGCTACTGCACTTTTGAGTCCTGGTTTTACCATCTACTAGATGGGAGAGCTGGGCCACATTACTTAAGCTTTCTGTGCTTCCGTTTCCTCACCTGTAAAATGAATGAAGGCAATAACAGTATCTCGGGGGTCCCTAACCCCCAGGGCGATGGACCGGTACTGTTAGGAACCGGGCCACATAGCAGGAGGTGAGCTACGCGCAAACGAGCGAAACTTCATCTGCCTCTCCCCATCGCTCGCATTACCGCCTGAACCATCCCCCCACCCCCACCCCAGTCCGTGGAAAAATTGTCTTCCACGAAACCGGTCCCTGGTGCCAAAAAGGTTGGGGACCGCTGCAGTATCTAACACCTCAGGAGGGGCTTCTGAGGATTATAGGGTTTGGTAAAAATGAAGCACTTACAACAGTGCCTGGCATATGGCTGGTGTGACAAAAGCACTAGCTTTTATTGTCGTAACTGCGGTAGACAAAAATGACTTCATCCTCGCCTTTACAGGATTCCAGCCTGTGAAGGAAAACAGACGTGAAACAAACACAAATAAACATGTCATTATAGATCACGCTATGAAGGAAAAGTGGAGTGAATGGGAGGAAACAACAACAGGACAGCTTAAGGGTCAGAAAGCACTCACCACACAAAGACGGAGGGAATGAGCATTCCAGGTGGAGGAATGACACGTGCAAAGGCCCTGGGGCGGCAGGAAACAGGGTAGTTTTGTATCACTCAGCAGAGGTCGGTGAGGCTGGAGAACACTGAGTAAGAAGGAGAGCAGCTGGGCCAACTCACACAGGAGCCCCGTAGGGGTTTTGGTCTTTATCCCAGGAGCAGAAATGGGAAGGCTTACGTATGTTGTGGGTCAGACACAAGTGGATTCCCACTTAACAAAGTCATGCTGGCTGCTGAGTGGAGAATGGATTGCCGAGGGGTGAGATTGGATTCAGGGAATCAAATCTGGAAGCTGTTGTTGTGATCTAGGCAGGATGACTTGGATAAGAGTGTTGGTGGTGGAGGGAAGAAAAAAACTCAACTGAAGCCCCAGGGGCCTGAGGCCCATGAGGAGAGAGTACAGAAGCTGTGGCCAGGATGGTCAGCTGGCTGGCTCTCACCCACTGTCCTGGCCACGGACAAGCTGCCCTGCGTGCTCAAGGCACCATCCTGCTTAGCCAGCTTGCAATGTTCTAGAACATCTCTCTCAGTGGACTTTACTTCTCAAGGTTTTATGAAGGTCCATGCTAAGAGGTGCTGGTGACCTCGGAGCTGACCCCCATACCCTTGGCAGGAAGGGAAGCCATAGTGGGGATAGTGGGAGACGTCTGAAAATCAGATGTACAACCCGACAAGGTCAAGAGTGGTATCTTGAAGTGGGACCTCATCGTCTTTGACCCATCTCAAGGGAGGCATCCTCTCCTTGGGCACAGAACTTCTCCCACACCCCCCGCCCCCATCCAACACCAGGCTCTGAGCTACCTTCAGGGAGGGGCCCATGTCTTTCCAGATCTGTGGTCCAGGCCTGGACAACCATCCTGCTGGAAGATGGGCTCTGTGAGGGCAGCTGCCATCTTACACCTCCTTGTAACCCCAGTGCCTGATATATCGCGTGCACTCAATCGAATTACGTTCAACGAGAGAACAGATGACTCTCTTCCATTCCCTTGGAGTCAACTTCTCCGTCACTAAATCAATGGTTCCTGTGGCCAAGCCAAAACCATGACCTAAAGGGATCCACATCATGCTAGGAAGTCAGCATGGGCAGAAAGAGAAGAGTCCATTCCTGCTGTCCAGACACGAGGACGTCAGACACCTTCCGACAGAGGAAGATGCCTTGGGGGTGGAAGAACCTAAAGATGGAAGGGAACTTGAGCTCAGGCGGGATCTGGATACAGAGGGACAGCCCGTTAGACAGAGGGGAGCCTCCACTCACTGAATACCTGCCATGAGCCAAACCCCAGCAGGAGCCCTTAGACAGGTTCTTCCCACAAGAGCCCTGGCACACGAGCTAGCGGCCCACGTCACAGCAGAGGACACTGAGGCTCAGAGTGGTGACGCGACTTGCTCATGATCACAGAGCCAGCCGCCGGTAGAGCTGCGGTTGAACACGGCCCTGTCGGTGGCCAGAGCCCATGGACCCCTCAGCCATCCAAAGAGGAAGAAACGTCGAGAACAAAGCATAAAAGTCAAAGAAAGACGGCGGTGGGTTCAAAAGACAAGCAGGGGGCTTCCCTGGTGGCGCAGTGGTTGAGAGTCCGCCTGCCGATGCAGGGGACGCGGGTTCGTGCCCCGGTCCGGGAAGATCCCACATGCCGCGGAGCGGCTGGGCCCGTGAGCCGTGGCCGCTGAGCCTGCGCGTCTGGAGCCTGTGCTCCGCAACGGGAGAGGCCGCAACAGTGAGAGGCCCGCGTGCCGCAAAAAATAAAAACAAAAACAAAAACAAAAGACAAGGAGGTGACCTGCTTACCAGGACCAGTGTCCCACCCAAAGGTGACCAGGATAAAATCACAGGGAGGGGTGAAGGTGAGGTGGACCTTAAAGGCCACGCTAAGAGGTTAGACTATTTTCGCGTGGAGAGGGACATGGTCAGAGCTGTGCTTTCAGAATTTGTACTTGGCCATAGGGAGGAGGAGAGGTGAGGGACAGGAAAACTTGGCATGCCCGACGCGAGGCCCGGCACGGGAGAGGCAGGGCAAGAGAGGGAGGAAAACAGGAAGTGAGGCCAACTGGAAGGAAGCAGGAGCAGGGCCGCTGGCTGGAAGGGGTCCAGGGAGAGAGGGAGAAACCACTTCCCCTCTCCTTTCTGATGAGGGCAAGATTATTACTTGAGAGCAGCGCAGGACTTCCGAAAACACAGGACGAGAAGAGCCCTGAGCATGTGTCCCCCACAGAGGTCGCGGTACCCAAATCATGTGGTCACTCTGACCACCTCCGTCTACGCTGGAGCTTCATCCACACTGAGCTCTGGCCTCAGGCCCTGGGGGACCCAGCAGTGCCCCTTCCTCTGGCATCTCAGGGCCAAAGACAGGCACAGAGATCAATGGAACCCAAAGGCAAGTGGTGAGAGACGGAAAGAAAACTGTATGAAGAAACCAAGGTGCAGAGAGGTAAACAACTCGCCTGATATACAGCGAGTGCGTCCCAGAGTCAGGATTCTAACGCAGGCTCCTCTGTGTAGACCTTGCCTGTACCACTCAGGGTCCCAGCAGGGAGGAAGCAGAGGAGTAAGCGCCCTGACCTCACTCCCTTCCTGCCTTCCCACTTGCCAGTGCCTCCCAAACAGAAGCCTGAGGGCAGCAGAGCCCCGTGTGGTACCCATCCTGTTGCATCCACACAGGTCGGCCTCCTGACGGGGACATGGAGGTTACCCAGCACCTCGTCACTCCCACAGCCAAGTCTCTGGTAGGTACCTGGGCCTCAGCTGCCTCCACCCTGCAATCCACAGGGCCGGCGAACGGCCTGGACTCCGCAGCAGGAGGCCGCCTGCCTCTCTGTACAAGGGCAAGATGCCTCCCATGCCTCCACCCCAAGCTGGTCCAGCAGCATCAAGCTCTCTCCTTCCTCCCTCATTCACACTCCCGGGCCCTGCCCTGTTTTCTATCATATGCAAAAATCTCAAAATAGCCTACATTCGTTAAGGCAGGCCATTGGGAGTGGCCGTCTTGAGAGAAGAGGGCCAGCTGGTGCCACTGCAGCCCAAGCCGCCCACTCTGGGCCCCGGCCTGCCCCTCTTGCCCTCCCTGCCAGCCGTGCACATGAAGGCCTGGCTGCCGGTAAAAAGAAAGGGCTCCTATCTCTGATTCCACAGGGCCTCTGATAAGAAATGTCATCCCTTGCTGTGTAATATTACCTGGCCGGATAAGAATCTCTATCATGCTCAAACGTAGGCTGGCCACAGAACACAGAGCCCGGTGGTGCAGGATAATTTATTTGCTTAAGCTGAAAGCCCTGGGAGGCTGAGAGAAGTGCACTGAATGAAAGAGTAAGCCAAATTAGAACCTATCGAATTGGAGTTAGGATTGCTGCCCAGGGAAGGATGCAGCACCTGAGGACAATAGCGGGCCTGCCTCACTTTTCTCCCGACCCGATAAGCATTTTCACCTTCCTCTTTCCTCAAAGGGCACTTTCACTTATGTGATCGCATTTAATCCTCATGACAACCTCAAGAGAAGCATTCTTAGCCTCCTTTTACAGATCAGGAAATTGAGATTCAGCAAGGTTAAGTAACATGGCCAAGGTCACATGGGCAGCCACACCAGCGCGTGGAATCAAACCCATCGGGTCTGACTCACCAGCCTGCTGTCAGATCCGGAGTCCGCTCCCAGCTGCTGGGTCGCTTGGCTCATACAACAAAATTAATCAATTAAGTCAGATCGGCCTGACTGACAGCGTCAGCTACATGTTATCATCTCGAAGGTCCGTTTCAAGCCTCTCCCCCCAACCCCTTGAGTCTTTGTAATCTGGGGAATAATGAAGCCTGGCAGAGCATAGAGACTCAAGGGGCGGGGGTGGGTAGGCCAGGGACGGTACCCAGGAGAGCAGAAGGGACACCCGGGGCTTCCACTCCAGCCCATGTGTTTGAGGGGCAGGAGGCAGAAGGACACTGTGGGAAGAAAACTCCCCCGTCCGTTCATCATTCATGCGTTCACAGATACTAATGGGAAGGCTGTGGTGTGCCTGGATCTGGGCTTGGCCCAGGCGATAATATCCTTGCAGATGGACAGATCCTGCCCTCCTGGAGGGGTCTGTCTTCTGGGGCTTACAGATCAATAGAGGCGGGGACCACAGACTGTGTTCAGTGAGGACGTAGGAAGTACAGGTATCTGATTTGGGAGTGGTGGATGTGCATCAGTGGGGCCGTTAGGTTAGCACACTCTACACACTGCGATATGCCCTCCTTTCTTTCATTTTTTAAAATCAACATTGCTAAGGACGACAGTGGTGAACAGAACTTCAAGAGTGTTCCGTATCACTTCATAAAGCCACCCATTCTTTTTAACAGCTGTGGAGTACTCCATTTTATGGAGGCATTGTGATTTAATCAACCGATCCCCAACTGAGGAGCATGTAAATTGTGTCTCACTGGGGGAGAGGAACAGATGAAGCAGAGAGGACTATTAGGGCAGTGAAACTATGCCATATGATACTACCATGGTGGATACATGTCATTATACAGTTGTCATAGAATGTTCAACACCGAGAGTGACTCCTAATATAAACCATGGGCTTCGGGTGATAACGATGTGTTGGAGAATGTAGACTTGTCAGTTGTAACAAATATACCATTCTGGCACAGGAGGGAGACTATACCATTCTTGCTAGTGAGGGAGGCTGCATGTGGGGACAGAGCATATATGGGAACTCTCTATACCTTCCACTCAATTTTTCTGTGAACCTAATAATAATAAAATCAATTGATCAGGCAAGTGTGCATTTAGCTCAAAAATCTCAATTCCATTCTGTTTTCTTTTTTTTTAAATTTTTTTCTATTTCTTTATTTTTGGCTGCGTTGGGTCTTCGTTGCTGCATGCAGGCTTTCTCTGGCTGTGGTGAGCGGGGGCTGCTCTTCGTTGTGGTGCACGGGCTCATTGTGGTGGCTTCTCTTGTTGCAGAGCACAGGCTCTAGGTGCGCGGGCTTCAGTAGCTGTGGCTCGCGGGCTCTAGAGCGCAGGCTCAGTAGTTGTGGCGCACTGGCTTAGTTGCTCTGCGGCATGTCGGATCTTCCTGGACCAGGGCACAAACCCATGTCCCCTGCACTGGCAGGCAGATTCTTAACCACTGCGCCACCAGGGAAGCCCTCTGTTTTCTATTGACTATTTTTCTCCCTAAGTTTGGGTCAAATTCTTCTGTTTCTTTACATATCCAGTAATCCAATTAAAAACTAGGCACTGAAGATAGGGGTAGGGGATTAAGAGGTACAAACTGCTACATATAAAATAAATAATCTACAAGCCTATATCGTACCGCACAGGAAATATAGCCAATATTTTATAACAACTATGAATGGAGTCTAATCTGTAAAAATTTTGAATCGCTATGTTGTCATCCCAAAACTAATACAATATTGTAAATCAGGGGTCCCCAACCCCCGGGCCACGGACCACTGCTGGTCCACGGCCTGTTAGGAACCGGGCCACACAGCAGGAGGTGAGCGGCGGGAGAGCGAGCGAAGCTTCGTCTGTATTTACAGCCGCTCCCCATCGCTCACATTACTGCCTGAGCTCTGCTTCCTGTCAGATCAGCGGTGGCATTAGATTCTACTGTGTACAGCGCATGTGAGGGATCTAGGTTGCGCGCTCCTTGTGAGAATCTAATGCCCGATGATCTGAGGTGGAGCTGAGGCTGTGATGCTAGCGCTGGGGAGTGGCTGCAAATACAGATTATCATTAGCAGAGAGGTTTGACTGCACAGAGACCATAATAAATCAATTGCTTGCCGACGCATATCAAAACCCTATCAGTGAGTGGCAAGTGACAATTAAGCTGTATCTTACAGACTAGACTGGACGTAAGCAACACACGTCAGGTGGCACTGTCTCCCATCACCCCCAAATGGGACCATCTAGTTGCAGGAAAACAAGCTCAGGGCTCCCACTGATTCTGCATTATGGTGAGCCGTAAAATTATTTCATTATATGTTACAATGTAATAATAATAGAAATAAAGCGCACAATAAATGTAATGTGCTTGAATCATCCTGACACCGTCCCCCACCCCGTTCCGTGGAAAAACTGTCTTCCACGAAACCAGTCCCTGGTGCCAAAAAGTCTGGGGACTGCTGCTGTAAATCAAATACACCTCAATTTAAATACAAAAATAAAATAAAAATTAGACATTGTATGTCAATAAGTAAATAGAGAAATAAGTAAATTAAAAACTGTCTCACTGTTTGCTATTTCCAACAATGTTGAGATGAAGATCCTATTCACCTTATCTGCAACTACGCATGTATTTCTGCGGAATAAACTCTGAGAGTTCAGCCAGCAACTTTAAGCTCGACTTTTCCTGCCCCCTTCACTGTGGCCGTGGCAAAGTCTCACACTGGGTCTTGACAGCTAGGGGCTCCCCGTGTGCCCGCCCTCTTCAGAGCCTGGGAGGGCCGTCCTAAAAGCACCTTCCTCCTCCTTGCTGAGCATCTGCTTCCATTCCCACAACAGCACACGAGCAAACAAACAGATGTCACTCGGGCTGCTGAGACACCACTCCTCTTGCTTCTGCCTTGCCTGGCGCGTGGTGGTTGAGTTCAGGAATCGAGCTGGACACTAAACGAGACACCTACCTCTCTTCACCCAGGCTGCTCCCAGAACTGGCTGGCTTTCTTCTTTTTCTTGTGGGCCCCGAGATGTTCAAGAGTGCAGAGAGCCCAAGGCTGGAGAGAAGCAAATCTCCACAGGAGCTCGGAACTCCTCTGAAACCTCAGCCCGGCCTGGGAAAACACAGTAAATAATGTCAATTATGCGATGTGGAGCCCGAGACACCCTGAAGAAAAGAATTCATTACAAAAAGAAAAATCCTCTGATATTCAGAAGATAAAAAGAATATGTCTTCGTGGCTGAAATAAAGTGGAACCTAAGGTAAAGGACGTCATCCTACACGTGGGAGGCTGGCCATCCACTGGTAGATGCCGAGTGAGGAGAGCAAACCATGAGTGAGACAGAGCCCCACTCCTCCAGGAACTCGTGATCCACAGAGGAAGGCATCACTGACTCTTCCTTCGTAGATGAGAGAAGAGGATATTTGAGCTAGGTATTGAAGAGCAGAAGTTCACCAGGCAGAGAAAGGTGGGGAGCTTTTCAAACAGTATTAACAGCATGTGTGACATGGAGTGTGAAAGAACGGTCTGCCAGCGGTCAGACTGTAAGGGGAATCCCTCACAGGCTGTGCTAAGGGTTTGCCCTTCCCCCACAGATGCGATGGGGACTCCTAGAGGCTCTTGAGCAGCAGGGTGACAGATCAGATCGAGGCCTCAGCATCGCCGTGAAGGACCAGCTGGTGAGAGCAAATTCTCAGCCGAGTGCGAACCAGTTCATCACAGAGCAGAGCAACAGGCATAGTGATCAAAACAGTGGCCTCTGGAGCCAGCTCTCTGTCTGCAAGTCCCAGCTCTGCCCCTGCCAGCTTGAGCAAGTCTTCTCATCTGTGAAATGGGGATGACATCAGCAGAGGTCTCTTTGTGCTAGAACAGGGTCCAGTACACAATAGGGACACAAGGCATGACCTCTTTGGGACTTCTCCATCCCCCTATTCCCCTAGCGTCCTCATTCAGCACTGCCGGTTCTTTTGAAACGCAAGTGGCCATCAATCTGAGCAAAGGCGGGCAAGGTTTGATTTAGGAGGGCTGGAACTCGGTCTGAAACAGAGTTTGGGAACTACTAGAACTGTCAGCTTTCCCAACAGCCCTGTAACAGGGATGATCTGAGATCGTGGTTCTTGATGCCGCTTCACCAGAGAATCCCGGGGGGAGATGTTATAACCCCAAGGCCTGGGCTCCACTCCTGACTAATTTTAAGTCAGAATCTTTGGGGGTTGGGTCCTGGCAGCAAGATATTTAAATTCCTCAGATGATTCCAATGTGAAACCACGTTTGAGAACAACTGATCTATGAGTCAAATTGAGCAGGAAAGGGAACGCTGGCAGAAGGAAAAGTGCCACCACCCCAAGCTGTGTCACCTCCAGAAGCTGCTCGGCCCTCCAGGCTTCTGTTTCCTCCCCAGCTGGGTGGGTGTGACGATGCCTGGACCCTGAACACCTCACAGGGCAGTGGGAGGCCACCCTGAGCTAACAGATTGAGAGTGCCCACGTCACTAACATTGTGACACACCCCTCAAAGCTCTTCTGGCAACAGAGAAGGGCCCCGCACACCAACGATGCAACCAGGAAGGGAACTAGTGGCAAAAGCACCGGTTAGGTGTGGAGAGCCAGTAGTGGCCCTAGGTCCTCTCACTAACCAGCTGTGTTACTAGCAGTCCCACCTTTCTGAGCCTCGGTTTCTTCAGCGGTTGACTAGGGATGAGTCCTGACTTACCAATCAGACAAAGGGAGAGTGGGGTGCAAGGCAGGAGGACGTAGGTTGAGCTCTGAAGGGTCAGGCTCATGCAGAGCATTTTGATTTAGCGTTTTCTAGGTCTTCACTGGAATGTGAAAAGTTCTGGAGAGAGGAAATGCCCCCTTCGACAACTGCTGTGACTGAAGGGAGTGGGGGAGACGAGGGGCCGTGGAAGCTTTCTTCGGGGCAGGCTAGCGGGGAGCCCGCCAGCGTCCAAGTAGGGGTGGGTGATAGGGCAGCAGGGCAGGGTGTGGCCGAGGGCTGCCCTGGCCGAGACATTAAGATAGGAAGTGCTATCTGGGAACAATGGAACTACTGTACCGTTGTCCCAGCCTGGATCTGACCAGAGGGGATAAGACTCCAGGAAATACATCCCCCAACAGCTGGCCAGAGTGGTCCCGACAAACCATGGGCCCCTTTATTTGTTCATTCATTCACTCGTTCGTGTGCCCCGCACTAGTGCACGTCAACCGCGTACCAAGAATTGTGTTAGAAGGCGGGGATGCCGAGATGAATAAGGCTCGGTCTGCACCCTTAAGAGGGACAAAGGTAAGTAGGGCAAAGAAAGAAGTAACATTTAAGTATAACACCATGTGCTAAAACACAGCAACAATAATAATAAGAGCCACAACTTAGTGATGGCCAACCAAGCACCAGGGTGCCAAGCATCCTGGCATTTTCTATTTAATATCTCAAATCCTCAGTGTCTTCTCCAAGTAAGAGTTCTTGTTCCATTTTACAAATACGGAAACTGAGGCTCAGAGAGGCTGATTACTCGACACAGATCACACAGCAACTTCAGAGGCTGGGCTCGTATCTGAATTCAGGGCAGTGTTCCTTCAGCGCCTGGGCTCTTTCCCCATAGCTGCTGTAATCCAAAGAATCACAAGATTACAAGACAAAGTATCCTCCCCCATGTACCTCTTACACGCACCGTCCCCTCGTTTGGAGAAAACAGTTTAAAAACCATAACAAGCAAACAAGGAAAAAAAATGAGGCATGGCACCCAGCCTGGAGTTATTGCTCAATACATGCTGACAGACAGAGAAAGACAAATATCATATGATATCATTTAAATGCAGAGTCTAAAAAAAAACAACACACAAATGAACTTATTTACAAAACAGAAACAGACTCACACAACGAACTTACGGTTACCAGAGGGGAAGGGTGAGGCGGAGGGATAGATTGGGGGTCTGGGATTGACAAGTACACACTACTATATTTAAAATAGATAGCCAACAAGGACCTACTATATAGCACCGGCAACTCTGCTCAATATTATGTAACAGCCTAAGTGGGAAAAGAACTTGAAAAAGAATAGAAACGTGTATATGTATAACAATCACTTTGCTGTACACCTGAAACTAACACAACATTGTTAATCAACTATACTCCAATATAAAATGAAAAGTTAAGAAAAAAAATAAACATGTCCAATAGTTCAAGGATGCTTAAAAAAAAATACATGCTGACAAATCAGAATCCAACTATAAGAGCATCTGAGCAGTGGGGCAGGGGTGTGAGGTATTTGGGATCCAGCAGGCCTGGGTTTGAATCCCGGCTTCGGTATTTACACCTCCCTGAACCTCAGTTCACTAATCTTAAAGATGGGAGCAATAAAACCTTCCAAAGGACAACTGGGACGAGGTCCAGAAAATGGAGACAATTTCCTGCCCTTTAAGATCTCTGCAAGCCCCGCCTCAGCCTTGGGTGAAAGAAAAAAGCAAGTGAAAGGACAACCAGGAGAGACACCGGCATGTTTTGGAAGCTCCCACCAACTCTGGAAATAGGCACCACACCGGGAACTCGACATCTTCCACAGAGTGCCGTTTCCCTCCCTTGGACTCGGCAGCCCTCCGGGAAAGGGCACGAACTCGCTTTAATTCTGGCGCCACACCTGCCCACCGGCCTGGGTGCCACCTAATCTTCTCAAGACTGCACCCACTGATGCCTGAGTACTGCTCAGAAAGCTGGGGTGCAGCCAGACGGGGGTGTCCCGGGGCAGGGGACAGCTGCTGCGGGAATGATGACCCTTATTACTTCTAGTTAACATTTACTAAATCCTTACTGTGTGGCAGGCACTGCACTTAGTTTTTCTGTTTTTTGTTTTACCGGCAGGGAGGCATTCATGGTTTAAATTAGAATTTAAACCTTTAGATTTAAATGATTCCAGACTCTTCAGCTGCTGGTAGCTGGGTGATCTTGAGTAAGTCGCTTTACCTCCCTGTGCGCTTTACCTCCCTGTCTGGGCCTGGAGGTCAGCTCTAAAATAGAGACTCATCTGTTCAACCCATATTTAGTAGCCACCTACCCACGCTCCAGGGACTAAAGCAGTAAACACAAGTAACAGAGATCTCGGCATTTGCAGGGTTCGAGAGGGGGCGGGGGTGGAAGACAGTCAACAAACAGACAAATAAACAAGTAACTATATAGGGGGTCAGATGGTCATATGATACGTGTTGCAGAGACCAATAGAGGAAGAACGGGAGAGGGAGATGTCGGGGGGGGAGGGGGGGAGGTGGGTACTTTTTATACAGAGTGGCCAGGATGGCCTCTCAGGTAAGGAGACATTTGAGACACGTGTGTGTGTGGATGCACGTGTGTGATGTTTATTGAGCACTTACTATATTCCAGGTAGCCATTCCAGGGTTAGGTTAGGTGTTTCACGTGGATTGACTCATTGTACCCTTTCCAACATCCCTAGAAGGAAGACGGCGATACTTTCCCTGCTTTACTGAGGACAAAATGGAGAAGCATTATTTAAATGACTTGTTCAGGTGACCCAGGTGATTAAGAGCAGAGTAGGCTGTGGCCTCTGAACTGCACACACTACCTCTTCCATCCCTAGAACCCCGTTTGCCAGCAAGTGATGCTCTGTGGATCGCTACTGTGATCACCTTCAAGATGCCTGCGAGATAAGAAGCAGAGGACGAAAGGAGAGGGAAGCACAGCTCCTGGCACAAAATACACACTTGAAACCCATCTGGAAAATAAAGGCGCGGTGACTGTAGACGCCTCGTCCTCTCTGTCTGTCTCTGAGAGACACAACACCTTCACTCCCTTTTTTATTCATCTTTACTTAATTTCCTCGAGAGAAGAAGACCTGAGGTTCTGCATCCATTTTTAGGCTGACTTCCGATCTGCAGCTTTGTTCAAGGTCCTGATGGCTTCCACGCCAAAGGCAAAAGCCACCCATCAAACTCACGACAGCACCTCTCCCTTCTCAGGGTCATCATTCCAGAGCCAACCTTGGGGGTGTTCTGCTCAAGCCACAGCCTCCAGCAATGGGGAAAAGGGGAGGACGGGCGGCCGACGATGGTTCTGCAAGGTCCCAGGAAGCAGACGTGGTAACATTCCGAGGCGGACTCCTCCTTTGAAAGACTGGCATCTGCCTCGGAGATTCTCATCCTCCAAAAGGCCAGAAAGAGCTCCTTTGTAAAGACTGTTGAAGAACCTGCTTCCAGGGAGCCTCCATGATGCGCTTTTTCTCTGGTTTCCCAGTGGACTGGAGCTCCCAGAGGCAAGGTCTCAGGATTTTGCCCCGTATACCTCGCATCTGTAGGGAGAGCATGTTTCGTGAGTGGATCCAGAGATGGACGGATGCAAGGGAAGGAGAAAAGGGAAAGGGAGGGAGGGGAGGAAGGAAGGAGGTGTGCAGTGGAGGGTGAGCAAAACAAATTCTATGGCATGACATCAGGGGAGGTAGAAAGAAAAGGGGAAACAGATGAAAGCAAAGTGTCCATTAATATGGAATAGTTGAAAAAAACATGGAATACTATGCGGCAGTTAAAAAAGAGTGAGGTATGTGGACACACAGAGAAAAGCTACAAGTTACACTGCTGAGTGAAAAACGAATACATTGAAATAACTGATTCCCTCTAGATCTGGATGCCATAGAGTCCATGGAACCAGAGACAAGGCTGGTGGCTAGATCTGGGGTTAAATCCCAAGGAGATCAGCTGACCGAGTCCACTGCCTCAGCGGACATTTCCACCCACGAGGAAAGGAAGGCCACACCTTCCCTCTAGGCCTCTAGGCAACAGTGATCTCATGACCCCGTTTCTAGTCTGGCTTTGGTCCCCCGGTACCTTGAAGGCAAAACAAATCAAATGAGCAACCTTCCGCTCCTGGGCCCCAGCCCGTGATAATCCACAAAGAGCAGCGCGTTTGCACGGAGCTGCAAACTGAAAACCAACGGGCTCTTTCTGGCTACAGGTTCCACCCACAGGATGTTTAAAATATTTCTCAACTAACTGCCTACATCTAAAAATTCAGGAAATTTCATTACAAGATCCAAAAATGTATTTGGCAACCCTGGTCCCACACAAGACAACAGCTGGTTGAATGCTGAGGGCAGGGTGGTCCTTTATTCAAGGTATGTACGCTCCCGCTGGCTGGAGCCCCATCCCTCAGAGACGACCAAGCCCAAACTCAACCCAGATGAAGATGCCACTGCTCAGAAAGGTGAGAAAACTTGCCCAAGGTCACACAGCAAGCCAGGGGTAGGATGGGAACTAGAGCTCAGTATTCCTTACACAAAGGTCTGTGTCCCTTCTACCTGCCAGGCTGCACCTCTTCTCATTTAGAACCAGTCACAGCCTTAGGAAGTAGATAAGCCATTTGACATCTGGCTAGAACAAGGATCCCGGTGTCACCTTGAGTCCGGAGCAAAATCCAACTCAGGCAGAAGTGACACCACAGGCGACACAGGGGCCCCAGCACACGGCACCATAATTAGCCCAGACCTGATCATCATCATCGGGACGCCTCTTGTTCAATGTTATTCTTTGCTTCATGGTTTCCACATCCAGAGGAACAATACTTCCCTAAAAGCCCACCTACACAGTTCTTGGAAAATATAGGTTAAACATTCTGCCTCACGCACAAAGGAACAAGGACCAAAGAGGGCGAGGGAAATTCATCCCCACAGTCCTGCACTTTTCATTATTCACCCCAAAGGTTTTTTAAGTCGCCAAGTTCAAATAACCCTGTTCCTTGGGGCTGCAGAACTATTTTTACCAACAGTTTCCAGAGAGGAGGCTCCAAGGCTTTTAATAGATGGGATTACTGGGTATCAAGAGACATGAAATGGCTTCAAGAGGCTGGAGGTTAGGGGAACTGAAGATGGGTTGGGAGGAAGATGCTGGAATAATCCGTTTCTGACACAGGAGAAGGAACAGCTGATTCCATTCTGCTGTCCAGAACTGTGGAGGAGCTGAGACACAGGAATTGCGAAACATCAGTCAAAGAAGTAAGTGGCTCCACTGGGACCATTTCCCAACCTTCCAGAACAAATAAGGAGATAGATGGGTCTGGTTTTAAGAAGAGGCAGCATCCAGTGATGGAGGATGGCCGGCACATAGTAAGTGCTCAGTAAATGTTACATACACATACGGTTTCTGAATCTCGCCACTTGGGATGGATAGCCCAGTGGACCAATCCTCTCTATCCACATGTGCCCTCTAGGTGTCCACGCCCAGTCTCAAGGCTTAAATAACGTGGCTCCCAAATAGGGACCTAAATACTTATCCCTTTACTCCATGTCCTAGTCTGGGCTTTCCAAAGAAACAGACAAAGAAATAATAGGGGAGAGAGAGATAATTTTAATGAACTGGCTCACACATTTGCCGTAGAGGCTGGCAAATCCAAAATCTGCAGGGTGGGCCAGCAGGATGGAGACCCGGGGAAGAAGTGATGCTGCAGCTCAAGTCTGAAGGCTGTCCGGAGGCCGAATTCCCACTTCCTTGGGGGCCTTCAGTCTTTTTTCCCTGAGGCCATCAACTGATTGGGCGAGGCCCACCCACATCATGGAAGATAATCTGCTTCCCTCAGAGTCTACTGACGTAAATGTTAATCCCATCCAAAAATGCCTTCACAGTCATATCTAAACTGGTGTTTGACCAAATGTCTGGATACCTAGCCAAGCTGACACACGAAATTAGCCTTCACACGGCAGATTCGTATAGCCAGCTGCTTCCTGAATATCTCCACTTATATGTCTAACAATGCCTGACTAACACCTCAAACATCATGATTCTACCCCTACCCACCACACTTCTCCACTGATCCCCCATAAGAATAAATGGAAACTTCAGTCTCTACTTGGCTCAAGGTGAAATCTTGGGATCACCCTTTTCCGGATACCCTGTAATCCAATCCACCAGCAAATTCTACCTTTGTGATATATTTACATCTGATCACTTCTCACAATCGCCTCTGCAACCACGTGGCCAGGCCACCATCATCCCTTCCCTGGATTTCTGCAGTAGCCTCTTAACTGGTCCATCTGCTTCCACCTTTGCCACTTTCAGAGCATTTCCAGCACAGCAGCTAGAACGATCCAGTTAAGACACAAGTCAGATCTGCTTTGAAGCCTCCAATGGTCCCATTTCAGCAGAGGTAACAGCCAACAACCCTACCACGACCCTCTATGAATTATTCCATCTCTGAGTCTTTCCTGCTCTTTGTGGCTGGACCACATTTCTCCCCGGGGGTGAAACGCCCACCTCTCAGTTCCCAGATGGGGCACTTCCTGAAGCCCAGCCAGCGCCCACCGGAGCCTTATAAGCCAAGTAATGACCATGAAGACAGAGCATTAACCTGAGGACAATGCTGGGGGACAGGGGGAGCTGAAGGGTATTAACTAAAATAGAGGAGGGTACCGGCCGGGTTGTGCGTCTTTGAAAGACTCCCTAAGGCAGCCGGTGTGGATTATTCTCTGAACTGTGTTGTAAAAGAAGAATTAGGTGGTGGCCAGGTAAGCAGTGGGAGGACGGGCAGGGGGAAGGGAGGAGAGGTGAGAACTCGTGCAGGTGCGCAGCATCTTCTAAGAGCACCCTGCCAAGCGGCTGCTACCGATTCACACACCCGCAGCCAGAGGAATCGAGGGAGCAAAGATAGAAAGAAGATGCGGTATTTGACTGGCCAGGAGGAAGAAAGCCTCCCGATGGCCCAGAGGAGGGGAAAAGCATGGTGCCAAGTGGACGGCAGGGAGAGGGGACTCATTCTCCCTCCCCACCCTCCTGTGTCCCTCTCCCTTCGACAGGACCTGAGCGCAAAGGCTCGGATGCTACAAGGTCCCTTCTGTGTTCTGAGCCCTTGTCTGGAGACTCTGGGGGAGGGAGAGAGCAGCTGCCATCCCTTATCCTGCAGAACATTAAGCGGACCACCCAGGACCTGCCCAGCTACTCAGCAGGGCGTTTCGTCACCCAGGGCAGGTTCAAGGTCCCTGTGGGGTCTCCTCCCACTGCGGCCGAGGGAGACCAGCTCTCACCACTTCACAGAGGTGGCTCTCAATGAGCAGGACACAGCTCGCTCCAGAGCTTGTTCCTCTCAGCAATAAAGGAGTTTGCCCCCGACAGTCAGCTAATGGGAACTGTTCATGAATACACGGAACGATCCTGAAAGGGCCTGAGCCAGGACTAAGCAGGGGCTCAGGGCTGGTGAGAGGGTGTCTTGATTACTAACAGGGTCCTGTAATTCCAGAGACCACCACCCTTGAGCCCATTAAAGCACGTGCCGCCACCGGTAATTCTCTGATTTCTTTCTCAGCCTCCCGTTTGTCATCTGCACACCCCACGTGACCGCAGGCCTTCCCGGCAGCACCCTTGCGCCCAGGGAAATGCAGGATGCGTGGAAAGCGCTGAATAAGTAAGTGCTGAACGGTAACGCTATTCTAGGCTGCATGGGGAGAAGACAGGAAGGAGACTCCTGGAGAAACCTGGAACTCAGAGGAAACTTCTTCCAAGGACATGGATCCAAATCCTTGATTTCAAACAGCGAGATGGAAGCTTAGACCAGTGACTACAGCTGGGTCTCAGGATTCCTCCCTGGCTGGGAAGCGTGGCGAGAGCCGGGGTCAAGCTATTTCTCAACTGGTTAAAATGTCTACCAGAGACTGCACACAAAGGCCCTCAAATACCAAGCTTCCTTGCTGGATACTGGACAGAATGAGATCAACTCAGCCTGGTGACACAGATCAGAAACGCCAACTGGCCGATATTCTTACGTAA
This sequence comes from Delphinapterus leucas, assembly GCF_059928025.1. Classification (NCBI taxonomy): domain Eukaryota; kingdom Metazoa; phylum Chordata; class Mammalia; order Artiodactyla; family Monodontidae; genus Delphinapterus; species Delphinapterus leucas. Next base: position 12,270,666 of record NC_143145.1, read on the forward strand.
GACAGCGGAGAAATTAACACTTAACAAAATGTGTTTAGTTGAAAAACTCCCTCGCAGGGAGGCAGAACCAATAACAGGGATGTCTGGAGTTGCAAATGTTGGGACTTGCCAGTTCAAAGAAGTGGCTCTTTTCTTTTCTTTTTTTTTTTTTTTAACATCTCTATTGGAGTATAATTGCTTTACACTGTTGTGTTAGTTTCTGCTGTATAACAAAGTGCATCAGCTATACATATACATATGTCCCCATATCTCTTCCCTCTTGCGTCTCCCTCCCTCCCACCCTCCCTATCCCACCCCTCTAGGTGGTCACAGAGCACCGAGCTGATCTCCCTGTGCTATGCGGCTGCTTCCCACTAGCTATCTACCTTACGTTTGGTAGTGTATATATGTCCATGCCACTCTCTCACCTCGTCCCAGCTTACCCTTCCCCTTCCCAGTGTCCTCAAGTCCATTCTCTACGTCTGCGTCTTTATTCCTGTCCTGCCCCTAGGTTCTTCAGAACCATTTTTTTTTAAATTTTTGGATTCTATATATATGTGTTAGCGTACGGGATTTGATTTTCTCTTTCTGACTTACTCACAGAAGTGGTTTTTAAAGGAGGGTGATTTTGCTCTCCACCCTGCCGGCCCCCAGGGAACATTTGCCAATGTCTGGAGGCATTTTTGATGGTTATGACTGGGAAGGGGATGCTACTTGCCTCCAATGAGTGGAGGCCAGGGATGCTGCTAAACATCCTATGGTGGGGAGGACCCCCCCCCGCCCCGCAAACAGCTGAGAAGCATCCAGCGCCAATGCCAAAACAGTGCTGAGGGTGGGAAACCCTGGACCCTAAAGGCAGTCAGGGAAGAGTGCACTTAATTCCAGAGTTAGCTGTAAAGTCTCTCATGAACACCCAGCAGTCATTGCAATAAAAGGCGAACTCCTCTCACTGCAGGTGATCTGGCCCTGCCCTCCTCCAGGAACTGATGCCGCCCCTCTCCGCTTCGCCCCGCACTCCTCCCGCCCTGGCCCTCTTGCTGCCCCTCTCCCCTGCAAGGTCTCTGCAGACGCCTTCCTGCTCAGGCCTTGCCTCCTTGTCCCCAGGCGCTCAGGAGGTCCCCTCACGTGGCCATCTCTGCCGAGCCGCTGAGCCCAGGGTTCTCTTCCCCAGCACTTTACTTTCTCATCAGAAGTTGCAATTATTTGAGCTGTTTATTCCCATGTTCCCGTCTCTTCACTGCACTAAAGACTTTAAGATCCCTGAGGGCAAGGGTTACAGCGGTCTTTCACACCCTTGTATTCCAGGGCTGGGCACCGCAGACACCCGAGGAGTATTTTCTGCACGTCTGAATGGATGCACGACGGGACTGCTGTGGAGTCGAAAGGGATAGTGAATGGGAAGGGCGCTGTCCAGTCCCACGTGAAAAATAAGTCATCCGGGGGCTTCTCTGGTGGCGCAGTGGTTAAGAATCCGCCTGCCAATGCAGGGGACACAGGTTCGATCCCTGGTCCAGGAAGATCCCACATGCCGCGGAACAAATAAGCCCGTGCGCCACAACTACTGAGCCTGCGCTCTACAGCCTGTGAGCCAGGACTACTTAGCCCGCGCGCCACAACTACTGCAGCCCGTGTGCCTAGAGCCCATGTTCTGCAACGAGAGAAGCCACCGCAATGAGAAGCCCATGCACCACAATGAAGAGTAGCCCCCAGGGCTCGCTGCAACTAGAGAAAGCCCGCGTGCAGCAATGAAGACACAACGCAGCCAAAAAAAAATCAAAATAAATAAGTCATCCGTGTGTGTGTGCCAGAGGCGGTCCTTGGGCGAGCTGTGCTGGTGGTCAGGAAGAGTTGGAGGAACTCGTTTTGCTTTGGGCTCTGTTATGGGTTGAACTGTATCCCCCAAAGAGATACATTGAAATCCTAACCTGTAAATGTGATTTTATTTTGAAATAGGGTCTTTGCAGATACAATCAAGTTAAGATGAGGCCATACTGGTTTAGGGTGCCCTGAATCCAATGACCGGGGTCCTCATAATGAGAGAGATGCAGAGACTCACAGACACACACAGAGAAGTCCATGTGAGGATGGAGGCAGAGCTGGAGTGAGGCAGCCACAAGCCAAGAACCCGAAGGATTGCTAGTGACACCAGAAACTAGGAAGACACGAGGAAGGGTCCTTACCCTACAGGTTTCAGAGGAAGCACAACCTTGCCAACACCTTGAGTTTGGAATTCTGGACTCCAGAACTGTGAAGGAATACATTTCTGTTGTGCATGGCAGCCCTGGGAAACTAATCCAGGCTCTAACACCCTGACAGGATCCTTTGGAAGAAGGGAAGAGTCAGCCAGGATCCCTGGACAAAAAAGCTCTTCTTAAAAGTCATGAGGCTGGGACTTCCCTGGTGGCGCAGTGGTTAAGAATCCGCCTGCCAATGCAGGGGACACGGGTTCGAGCCCTGGTCCGGGAAGATCCCACATGCCGCGGAGCAACTAAGCCCGTGCGCCACAACTACTGAGCCTGTGCTCTAGAGCCCATGAGCCACAACTAGAGAAAGCCCGTGCGCAGCAACGAAGACCCAACACAGCCAAAAATAAATAAAATAAATAAATAAATAAATAAAAGTCACGAGGCTGCCCCTCATTCCCTGGGTAAACCGCCCTGACTCTCCCTCACCAGCCTAAGCACAAGACGCGCCAGAGACTCTAGTGCCACCTGAAAATCCAGAGGCTGGGTGGGGTCTGCAGCCACTGAGGGCTAAGGAATACGCAATCCATATGCAGTAAGCACTCAGTAAATACCGTCGGATGACTGATGGACCAATCAATTAGCAAGATGGCTGAGCACAGTGACAGCACTCCGAGGTAATTAGCCACCACCTTCCCGTTTACCATCAGTGGGGATTTTCAGATGGACACCTAAGAACCTAAGATGCACTGTGCCTCTCCGTGGAGCCTCTCATTCATTCTCCATCCAGGGGGCATCAGGACAGTTGCAGGGCTTCTCTGAGGGCCGGGGCCGAGATGTCATGGTGGAGAAGCATGGGGAGCAGCTAGCCCAGGAACACATTACAGTGTGTTTTCCCCTCCATGAGCCATTTCTCACTTCATTTAATTATAGAAACGCAGAGGGGCAGGTACCATGATCCCATTTTCAACTTGGAGGAACTAAGCTCTGAGAGGTTCAGAGATTTGCTCAGTGTTCCGCAGGGGGTAAAAGAGAGTGACAGCTTCAAAACCAACGCTTCCCACTCCACGCGGATGTTCCTTTTCTCTTGGACTTGGCTAAGCAAGCGGGACGCGGGACGGCGGCTCCCTCTGTGATGGCGGGGATGGACTCCTGCACTGTTATGACCGCAGGACCACAACACGGAGGAAAGAAAGCAGGAGGAACAACCCTCACCCACACGCCCCATCGTGCCATAGCACAAACACGTGAAGTTCCCGTAGCGGCCTTCTGGTAGTCATCTGTATGCACGTGCATTTTCATTTTCACATCGTGTTCATACGAGATGATGGGCTTTGCTTGTATCACCCAGCCTGTTATTTCCAGGATCTAAAAATGCTCATTTGGCATTTATTCAACCAATTTTATTTTGCACCTGCTATAACCCAGGCACCATGCTGGGCAGTGAAGACAAAGTGGTGAGCAAAAAATGGGCACTGTCCCCATCAAATGAGCAGGGGAAACAGACATTAATTCAATAATCAGGCAATTCAATCACTAGAAATTATGGTAAGTCAAATAAAGGGAAAGTGTAGCGTCCTAAGACAGCTGGTAAAATGAGAACTTCAAAACTGATAATTTTAAGGATCTCATAATATTATACTAGGTGGGTAATCATAGCTTATTTAACCATTCTCCATTTAATCAAGTTTGGTTTCAACTTTTTATTATCCTAACTGAAGTTACCTGGAAATATCTGGAAGTGAAATGTCATGATGTCTATAATTTACTTGAAACTATGTTAGAGAAAAAGAAGTAAATAAAGCAAATGTTTATCATTGTTAAAACTAGTCAATGGGTAAATGGGTGATCACTATGCTATGCTCTCTACTTTCCTGGATGGTTGAAATTTTCTATAATCCAAAGTAAAAAAAAAAAAAAAAAATCATGATTTAATAGACATTTTCACAAAATAGTTTTTTTTTTCTTCTTTTTTTTTCCTTCTTCCTTCCCCTTAGGATAAAACTGAGAAATGAGGTAATGGACTGAAAATACTCAGACACTATCAAGGCCATTTCTGCTAACAAAAACCCACTCCCGGCATTCTACCAATTTCCAGGGCAGCACGTTTATGTGTACCTGCTGTCCTCTGGCCTCGTTACAGCAGTGGATGGCGGTGTTTAAATTGTTTCCTCATTTAATTAGTGTAAATAGGCAAGGTCCACTGTACCTCGCATTTCTCCCGTTTTCCTGTGAGCATCTGAACTGCTTCTCATAACCTCAGCAAGCTGCTCACAGGAGGTGGCAGAGTGAGTGAAGAGGACAGGCTTGAACGCTGCTCCCCTGCCCTTTAGTTGGGTAAATGCTTAGGCACATACTTTACATTCCAGACTCAGGGTTGCCTCGTCTGAGAAACAGGGGTGAAGAAGAGGTGGGGCTTCATGGGATGATCTGTCAGGAAGCACCTGGAACAGCCTCGGAGAGAGTGGACGTTCGGTGAAAAGCGTGGCGCCTTCTCATTCTTGATGCCAACAGCATCCCTCTTCCACCAGCCAACAGAACCTCACGGCAACCCTGACCTCCCTTCCCAATGTGAACAGGGGCGCTGCTTTCTGTCACCTCGCAGGCAGCATCCTGTGAAGAGGATGGTGCAGAGCCAGGCTGCTGGGATGGGGCAGAGAAGCGGGGATGGCAGGGGCTCCCTCTGCCCGAGGGCGCAACTGGCCCAGTTGGTATTTACGCTAAAAATGCATCAAAGTCTACCCTCTGGACAGACTCATCTTACAGCCCGGATGCTTCTAGGCTGGCCCTTCACTCTGCAACCCTTCTGCTGATGTGGCCTCAGGAATGCCAACAGACTGTGACAACAACGCAACACCAAAGGCAAGTGTGCTTCCAGGTGGAGGGAAAAATACCCTACAGCAAACCAAAGCAACCCTCCCCCCAAATCTATTATGAAACAAAAGAGCATGAACATCTGGGATCACCTCTTACTTGCTGTCACCATGAGCACGTCAGTCCTCTCTGTTCCTCTGTTTCCCCAAGTGCAAAGCAGTGAGAATGATTCCTCATCTCCAAATACATGTGCAAGATTAAAGGAGAGAATGGCATGACCCAGTAAGAGACCAACAGACAGATGGGAGAACGATGTGTAAAATGGGCATGATGGCTCCGCCCTCCCAGGGATGTGGCCACCGCAGGGGCACAAGGTGCCCAGCACAGTGCCAGCCCCCCAGAAGTGCCTGGCTCTAAGCAGCCTTAGCTCCTCCCACTATCTGGGGTCTCCCCAGCCTCTGCACCACTGGTGATGGCAGCAGCTGACTGGCCAGGAAGAGAGGGGCCCAGACCGCCTATCATCAAGTGAGAATCCCAACAGTGGGTCTGCAACTGACAAACCAACCAGAGCAGCAGCAAAGCCAAATGTCTCCGAGAAGGAGCCCGAACCCCGGATGCCTGGATGCCCTACAATGACTGGCATGTGGCAGGGGCGAGATACACGTTTACTCAATAAAAGAACTTATGTCTCTTCAAGAGTCGCTTAAGAGGAAAAGCGGGGATCCCTGTGAATTGCAGGACTCCGGGAAGGTCAGGAGCAAGTGACTGTTCCGAAGAAATCAACAACTTCTGAATACCTATGATCCTCCATCAAAAGGTTACCAGTGGGGAGAGGGGTGGAAGGAGGGGCAAAATAGGTCAAGGGGACGAAGAGGTACAAACGACTAGGTATAAAATAAGTAAGTTACAAGGATGTAATGTACAGCACAGGGAATAGAGTCAATATTTTATAATAACTTTGAATGGAGAATATTCTATAAACATATTGAATTACCTTGCTGTACACCTGAAACTAATATAATACTGTAAGCCCGCTGTAATTCAATATTAGAAAGAAAAAGGCTCCGCCCAGGAGGCGAGGGGCAGGGGCCAAAGTGCTGAGAGCGCCTACTTACTGCCTTGCAGGCCTGGAGATGTGTGTGCATTGTGGTCTTCAAGCTTCACATAGGTAGAAATTATTATCCTCATTTTACAGAGGAGAAGCTTTGAGAAGTAACATGCCCCAAAGCCCCTCAATCAATAAAAGGTGGAAATGAACTTGAACCAAGGCTTTGGGACTCCAGGGCTCTTGCTCCTAATGAATCACTGAGCCACGCAGGCTCCTTTGTCACCAGAGGTCAGCAGTGTTAACAGTCACCAGCTCATCCCATAATATGGCAACAGCACGTATTACTTTCCTTTTGCTGCCATAACAAATTACCACATACGTCATGGCTGAAAACAGCACAAGTTTATCCTCTTACAGTTCTGAAGGTCAGAAGTCCAAAATAAGCCCTCAAGTGCTAAAATCAAGGTGTCAGCAGGCCTGGTTCTTCCTGGAGGCTCCAAAGGAAAATATGGTCCCTCTTCCACTTCTACAGGCTGCGAGCATTCCCGGGCTCCTGGCAGCATCACTCCAATACCTGCTTCCGTGGTCACAACGCCTTCTCCTCTTGTGTGGTCAAATGCCCCTCTTATAAAGTTGCTTGTGATGACACTGGGTCCACCTAGATCATCCAGGATAGTCTTCCCATCTCAAGATCCTTAACCACATCTCAAAGTCCCTTTTGCCATGGAAGGTGACAGTCACCTGGCAGGGGGAGCGGGGCAGGGGGAAGCTAGGATGTGGATATCTTTGGGGTGCTGTTACTGAGCCAACCACGTGTGTTGACTTATCTTTCTCCTGCACTATGTATCACTCATCACCATGTTCCTAGCATATAGCACGGTGCCTCCCATATAGTAAGTGCCCAGTAAACACAGAAGGACAGAAGGCAGGGAAGAAAAGGAGGGCCCAGGGAAGGGACACAATCCTAAAGATCCCACATCATGCCTGAGTCCCCACAAGTGCAAGTGGGAGAAGGTTCAACTAGCAGAAACGCATCTACTGGGAACACTTACAAAGTGCAAGGTGTCGGCACCTTGCTGGCTAGAGGATGGAAATCCCCAGTGCGTAGTGTGTTGGTTCCCCAGCCCCTGTGTGTTCCCACAGCTACTGCTGCCGAAACAGCAGGTCAGCAAGCAGCGGGTGGCTCTTTTCCTGCCGACTTCCTGGGAATCTAGGCAGGGCTGGAGTCGCCTGCGGGCTTACTGCTGTGTCCTGATGAAGGTACTTTTCCTGTAAGAGAGGTAACAAAACCAGAGAAGCCTCACATACTGTATCCTTGCCACAAATGCTTCTGTTGTCCCCTCGCCCCCAAGAGATACTAAGAACGGTTCCTTTTCAGAGACCAGATGATCACAATAATAGTTACTGCTCACACCAGGGCTTCACAAACATCATCTCTACTCTAGTCAACACATCGGGCTAAATAAACGTTTCTACGTTCATTTTACAGGTGGAGAAACAGAGGTACAGGGCAGAAGTAACTTACTCGAAATCACCAGCTGAGAGAAGGCAGAGGAAGAAGTCTATCAAATTCTAAGGCTGGGCTCTTTCCACTCGGACACACATTTGCCAAGAATGAGGGTTGGATTGCATGCGCGGAGCCACGGGCTTTGTCTGCAGACGGCGCTGGGTGTGACAGTCAGGCGACTCAGCCTCCAAGCCAGAGCCGAGCGATCTGAAGCCCAAGCCCTTGCTGAACTGGGTGAGGGTGTCCCCGCTCACACAGTCCCACTGTGAACACAGAAGTCTACTCGTCGTGTGCTCGGCGCTGTGGCACTGGGGACGCTGAGATAAATAAAAGAGTCACCGTTGCGCCCTTCAAAGGGCTGGGTGGACACACACACAGTGATAGACCAGGACAGTGCTGGAAGTGCCACCTGGGTTAGAACAAAGCCCTAGAGGTCTGGTGGTCCTCAGTGGAGAGGCAGCAACTCCAGCTAGGGGACAGGAAAGCCTCATGGAGGAGGGGGCTCTGCAGCCAGGTGTAGGAGGTTGAATAGGAGTTTTCCAGGAGGAAGAGAATGCTCATTTTGGCAGAGGAAAGGGCATTCTCTTTATAAGCCTTTAGTTCACCGGGAAAAGTAAATAAATACCTGGGCTGATGTCTGGCACAGAGTAGGTACAAAGAGGAGGGGGCAGGGGAGAGAGGGAGCAGTGTCTCTTGTTTTTATCGCCCCTGTTCAAGGCTCTGCACTTTGCTTCTATGAGGCCTAAGTCAGGGCAAAAGTGCTGCAGACGATACCAACGTCAAGCTCGTAGCTCAGCAGAGGCGGGGAGGTGGGCCTGCAAAGCCGATGGCTGCCCAGCCTCCCAAATCCGACCACCCAGCCATCACCCTTAGCCGGTCTCCTTGGCCTGGGACGGCAGGCACGAGCGTGGAGAGGCGCCCAAGGCAAGCGAGTGGAGAACAGTGCTCCTCAGGGAACAGCCTCCAGGATTGAGGTCGAAGACTGAATTTGGCATTTTTTACTCCTTGGGGCTCTGCCATGGGTGAAGCGGGGCAGAGGGGGAGGAGGAAAAAGCTCCGACCCTACCATGAGGAACTGACTACTCAGAGGCTATTTTCAAAGCCAGAGCCCCGACTCAGTTGCCAGCCTTGAGGCTGGAAATGTAACTGGTGAGGCCCTAGCCTGCGTGCCGCGGCTAATCAACGGCCGCAGGGCCTCATTTCCCCATGACACTGACATTTCGGGAGCTCCTCTTCCGAAGGCTCCCAGGGTTACAAGAGGAACCCTCTGCTATGTTCTAGCCTCTGGGGCAGGGAGCGGGGCAGGGGCAGGGGGAACTTTGCGGGAAACCAGTGTCTTGCCACACCCCTTGGAAGAAGAGGCCACTGCTTTTCTGTCCTGCAGCTTCTTTCCTCCCAGCCCCTGATCCTCACAAGAATGCAGAGTTTGGTCTTATTAAACCCATTTTACATACGCGAAAGCTGTAGCCCAGAGCAGGGGAGGGGGTGCTAGCTTTGAGGTTAATGCTGTATCACGCCTGTGCAAGGTGCAGGCCATGAAGAGGCCCAGAAACACTCCCCCACGCCTTCCCACCCCCATAACAAAAACCAGGAAACAGGGTGATAAGCTCCCTGGCAGTTCCTGGGTGTATTCATGGTATTTGCGCTGGTTTTTTTTTTTTGCAGCTTTTGTCTTCTACAATGCACTCAGCTGGTCAGGCAGCCCCTGAGGGCATCAAAGGCCCCGCCGGCAGCAGATACAAAAGCACGGCAGTGCCAAGGGCCCCGCCCCCCCCCCCCCCCGCCAGCTACCAGCCACCCGCCACTCAGCCTGGGAGATTCGCAAAAAGGAGGCGCCTGGTCTCACAACTACTCCAGGTGTGACTCAACCCTCGGCCTTGAGGGCTGTTCTAGAACAGCCCAGGCGTGCCGACCCCAGGTGGTACGGGCAGGGGCTGAGGTCCAAATTGCCCCTGGACCAATGATGGTAGGAAGATCACGGGCAACTCGATAGGTCCAGGGAACTTGACCTCTGCAAGTGATGAAAGAAGTCAGAATAGCTTCGTGGCGAGGGCGCTGCCTCAAATCCAGAGTGGAGAGATCCCTGCTTCCACAATCCAGTATTCATTACTGAGCACCTGCTCCAGGCCTGGCCTTGGACATGGGCCTGGCCTAAGGAGTATACAAGCCAGTGAGGGGGCCATGTGGAAAGACAGGTTGAATGCAAGAAACGGCATCAAAAAGGAAGTGGAGGACTTCCCTGGTGGCGCAGTGGTTAAGAATCCGCCTGCCAATGCAGGGGACACGGGTTCAAGCCCTGATCCAGGAAGATCCCACATGCTGCAGAGCAACTAAGCCGGTGCGCCACAACTACTGAGCCTGCACTCTAGAGTCCGAGAACCACAACTAGAGAAAGCCCACACACAGCAACGAAGACCCAAAGCAGCCAAATAAATAAATAAAGGAAGGAAGTGGACTTTATTCATTCAGTCAGTAACCACTGAGGCCCACCACATGGCAGGTGCTGGGGAGACACTGGTGAATGAGACAGACACAGTCCCTATACTTATGGAGCTTAGATTCTTGCTAACTCTGTCCTGGGCAACCACAAAGACCTGCCCAAGTGTCTGGGTGTCAGCTGTGCTCCAAGTAGCTGGGTAATCTTGAGGGACTTTTGTTGCTTCTCAGTGGGTCAACTTGCTCATCTGTGAAATGGGTATGGCACGTTTGTATTATGACAGGCCTCATGGCCTTCAAATATAGTCCTGTAGAAACATTTCATAACAGGAAAAGTGTTCACCGTATGTTAGATGGCAAAAGCTGGTGACAAGTACTTTACTTTTCCAAATATATATGTATATGCAAGAATATGTGTGTGTCTGTGAACTATTACATATATCTTATAAAACTGGCTATTCCGGTATATATGTGTCTTAGCCTGCTTCAGATGCTTTATAACAAGATGCCACAGACTGGGTGGTTTGGTAATCAATTCTAAATAACAGAATTGATTCCTCACAGCTGTAGAAGCTGGGAAGTCCAAGATCAAGGTGCCAGCCAATTCAATTCCTGATGAAACCCACTTCCAGGATTGCAGTCAGCCACCCTCTCCCTGCGTCCTCACATAGCCTTTCCCCTGTGCTCTCAAGGAGAGAGAGATCAATCTCTCCTTCTCTTTTTATAGGGGCACTAATCACATCATGAGGGCTCCATCCTTATGACCTCATCTAACCCTCATCAACTCCCAAAGGCCCCACCTCCAAATGCCATCCCACTGGGGGTTAGGGCTTCAACCTATGAATTTGAGGGGGACACGAACATTCGGTCCCTCACAACATGTCTAAGTACGCGCATGCGTACGTGTGTGTACCCGTGTCTGCACCTATCTGGGCAACAGAACTACAAGTGGTTTTTAGTTTTTCCTTTTGCTTATCCGAAGCTCCTAAATTGTACAAGGAAGAGGTATTGCTTTTAAAATTACAAAATAAGAACAGATGACCCCTCATTCTCACATGGAATAACAGGACCTGGTGGTACAGGGGATAAGGCCTGGCCTCTGGAGGCCAAGCTGGGCTTGTGCCCAGCCTTCTGCCCTCCCTGGGGCTCAGATGCTCTCAACAACCACAGCTACGATCACCACATAGTGATAACATGCTCCAGCGACTATTTATCAGACACGATGCGCTAATCGACCGACAGCACTTCTTTCCTCCTCACTGGGCGTCTGTGAACTAGGTGCTCTCTTCTCCCTGCTTACAGAGGGGGAACTGAGGCAGCGGCAGGTAAGCCCTACAGCTGGTGATGGCACAGTGAGGCGCTCAACACAGGTGGTCTGGAGCCAAGGCCTGTGCTCTACCCCCCACCCCATCCTGCCTTTCCTTAAGGAGCTCAGAGCCCAGCCCGGCTGCTCCCGTTGCACGGTCTTCCGGGGGGACCAGAGGCCGCGGGCTAGACGGAGGGCCTCACTTCTGGGCGGGGGTGGGGGGTGGGGGGTGCGGCCTGAGAAAGGGCTCTGGGCTCCGGGAAGAGCCCATCCGGCAGGCCCGGATGAACGTCCCTGCCAGCCCAGGAGAACATCCGGGCGTTTCTTGTTCCCGTGTACACGGGCCTCAGAACAGCCAGGCCCAGGGAGCCAGCTCGGCGGGAAGGGGCTGCCTGGGTCCTGGCACCAGCCCCGGGCCGTGTGCGCTTGGCCAACTCTGTTGGCTGCCCATCCAGGCTTCGACGGGGTGGGCAAAGCGAGGTGGGGGGGCCGGGCTGGCCGTGTCTGCCTGAAATTGAGATGGGAGAACAAAAGGAGGCCGTGGTGGGCTGGTTGGGCTGAAGCCACGGCGGGAGCCGGGAGGCCGAGGCGGGAGGGCTGCGGGGCGCGGCACGAGGGCCAGTGGGCCCTGGGCAGCCGGCAGGGGCGCGGGGGCCCGGGGGCCTGGCAGGCGGGGCCCTACACTGCAGGAACCGAGGCCCGGGAAAGGCACCTGGGCAGGTGGCAGCCAGCTCAGAGCCACGCGCTGTGCCCGTCCGGGACCCGTAGGACTCGGTGTCTGTGCGTTTCAGAGAATTCACACGTCTCTCCTCTCGGGCCCGCGTGCACTCCCAGCCTCTAGGAGCCAGACACGCGGTAGCACTGAGCGCCACCTGTAAGCCAGAAAAAGAGGGCTCCTGCCTCGGCTGGCTTGCGCGTTGGCAGCTCCCGCTGGCCTGCGGAGGTGGGATCCCAGGGTCTCTCCAGGATGACCACCGGGCAGAGCCCCGGAAGTTCGGACCCCATGTGGGACCTAGAGACAGAATGCCTGGGCTCCCCTCCTGACTCCATCACCGACTGTGAGCCTGGGCGTGGGACTTACCCCCAAGCCTCAGCGCCAGGAGCACAGTCTATGCTCACTAAGTGTGGCTGGCAGGCACACTGGCAGGTGTGGGTAAGCCCGCGACGTAGGGCTCCAGTCACTGGCAAAAAGCTCTTCTAAGCGCATCCTGCCAGCTCCCGGGGGAATCACCGCCATGGCGGCTGAGAGAGCCTGGCACTGGGCACCCAACCATGGGGAGCCGTTGTAGTTGTTGCAGGAGAACACACAGGGGGAAGGAAAACAGTCACTACAGAGACAGCAGGCAGCTCTCCCTCGGCCAGACAGGCCGAGTGGGAACCACCGACTCACAGCCCCAATTTTTAGCTGGTTCCAAAGACACAGTCACACCTGGCCCCTCTGATGGCCTTGTGCTCCTCCTAAAGATGAGAATCATGCATGAATGGAACTGGGGGTACCATGCACAGCAGCATGTGATCAAGAGTCACAACAGGGGCTCCCCTGGTGGCGCAGTGGTTGAGGGTCCGCCTGCCGATGCAGGGGACGCGGGTTCGTGCCCCGGTCCGGGAAGATCCCACATGCCGCGGAGCGGCTGGGCCCGTGAGCCATGGCCGCTGAGCCTGCACGTCCGGAGCCTGTGCTCCACAACGGGAGAGGCCACAACAGTGAGGGGCCCGCGTACCGCAAAAAAAAAAAAAAAAAAAAAAAAGAAAGAGTCACAACAGGTGACCCTTAAAGAGAGCTCAAGGTGATCAAAGACGCAGAAAGAGGGACCAGGAGGCAGGATGAGAGGAGCCTCAGAGCACAGGTCTGGGAGGCAGGGGTCTCACATTCCACTCCAAGCTCTGCCAGCTCTTCCATGGGATGGGGGCGGTCACATCCCCCTCGAGTATCTTCTCAGCTGGTAAGCGAGGGGACCGGAGCAGGGGACCCACAGGGTCTCTCCTTCCACACCACAGATCCATGATGCTGGACCAGAGGACGGTGGGGAGGCTGTAAAAAGAAGGCTGATGTCTGAGCTTTTCCTGCGAAAGGACCAGCAGAGCATCAGCAGCTCTGGGTGCGGCTCCAGCCCTGCCAGGAGGTGCGCCTGCATGCTCACCCCGCCCGCCTGCCCTGGCACATCTGCCTCAGCGGGAGCAACGGGACACGTGGAGAGGAAGGGTGAGGCACTGGAGGCAGAGACCTGGGTCCAACTTCTGCCCCCGGGTCCACAGTAACTGGCACTCGGGGAAAGACATTTCAGCTCTGGGGCCCCTGCTTCCTCGGGTGTGACGTGAAGGCAAATACCTGCCTCCAGGGACTAAATGGGACACCACGCATGGTAGAGCCTAAACAAAAAGCAACTCAGGGAACCGTTCATTCCTTTCTCTCTATTCGACTTTACTGTGGGGGGTGGGGGGGGGCGTGGCAAACCCCCTGGATAGAAAACCCATGTCTTCTTTAAGGTCCCTTAATACTAAAGAGCGAATTATAAAGAAGTCTGGATTTTTAGAGGGAAGATCTGGCTTCCAGTCTCTGCTGTGGTGATGCTTCTTCTACCTGTAAGGCACTGAGCAAGTTGCCTAAGGTCTCTTGGCCTCAGTTACCTCACCTGTAAAATGGGGCTATTAATAATGCTTCACTCGCAGGGTGCGGGAGACTCAAGGTGAGCAAAAGTATGAGAAGGTGCTTTCCAAAGCATAAAGCTCTCAACGTATTGCTTGCTGCAACGTTCTGTCTCGTCAAAGCAGAAACCCTCTTGTTATAAGAAGTGACCTCAGAACCAACCTCTCACATAGTTCTACCAGGAAGGGAGCTGTGCTGAAACTCTGGATGAATTTAAATCACTCCTAATGTCTAATCCAAGGCAGGCAGTGTGTCACCAGGGGTTCCTGCCAGAACTCCAGCAAACACTTGCTGACGTGGCACAAGGTGGGCCATTTGGAGAGGCCTGGGGTTCTGCCGGAGGGGGGCCTCTCTTCCTCTGGGGCTGAAGATGCCTAATGCTGAAATCCTAGGCACCTTGCCAGTGTTTGTTTTGTGCTCGTTACCCGGGCCTCCCGTTGTCTCGCCGGAGTGATATCAGGTGCCGGTGGGATTATGACCTGCTTGTCAGGTAGTTGAGAGAGGGAGGTACAGAGAGGGCAAGAGACAGCTCTTCAGAGAGGTTGCCAGCCCCAGCAGCTGGCCCCCGAGGCCCAGAACGACCAGGGCCCACCGGAAAGCATCCTTCTTCCCCTCTCCCGACCCACTGAGCAAACACACAAGGATGGCAGGTGCCCTGGGCTCCCTCCACCTCCTGCCCAGCCAGCGCTAGCCTGAGCCGAGGCCCGTGACCTCGCTGGCGCTGGCCCCGTCTCTGAGCTGGCAGGCAGGAGAACCGGCAAGTCAGTGCCAGGATGGGGGCTCCCCTAGGCAGTCCCTCGGTGGGGTGGAAACAGCGCACGCACAGCGGCTCTGCTGTTCTATATTGTGTATTTAAAGGAGCTGATGTGGAACCCAGGAAACTGACAACGCCTTCACGGGAAGCTTATCAAGGCATTTCCATGATGCCCGCTGACCCGTGAGATCTCAACCCGACACACTGAGGGCCCTAGAAGGGGTGTCAGGTAACTTGGTCACAATGCAGAACCTTGGGCAAGCCATGCCCCTTCTCCAGGTGGGACTTCCTGTTAGAGACAACGAAGGGTTTGGCCTGGATGCTGGCTAAGGTCCCTGTGGAGTGTGATGGGGTTTAAAAGAGGCTACCCTGCTGTCAGGCAGCCCTGGACTTCTGTAAAAGCACCTGCTGCTACCTTCTTAGCTGTGTGCCCCCGGTAACTCATTTGATGTCTCTGAGCTGAGTTTCTTCATCTTTAAAATAGGAAGGGTGATTCCTCTCTGCAGTCTTGCAGTGAGAATCAAATGAGAAAGGTCAAAAAGTGCCTGGTGGGGAGCAAGTGCCCAAAATATGGGGGCTGCTATTTCTCTAGCTCATCCATGGTCCGTTCTTAAACTGATATCTGTGTCAAATCACTTTCCCCCTGAGGAATATAACAGGCTTGCCTTGGGGTTTGGGGCCCGAAGGACCCAGTGGATCGGCAGAGACTTACCCTTTAGCTTCTTCAAACTAGAACCTTGGCTACTCTATTCCCCAACACACACACGCACACGCACACACACACGCACACGCTTTCTCTCCCTCTCCCCTTCACTCTATGCATATCCACTAACGGCGCCTCTGCTGCTACAGAAAACCAAGTGAATAGGGAAATGGCAGTGATCCCAGCCGATTAGAGGTGCTCTGTGTAGAGGGAACAGGCAGTCGCTTGTCATGTTCACGGAGGGGTTACCTCATTTATCCCTATCAGATCATTCAATCATTCAACAAGGATTTAATGTATCAGGTAATGCATGCGGTACTAGGCAACCCCTGCTCTTGTAGAACTGAAGCCACCTAATAGTCATCATCGATTTCCCAGTCTATCTATCACCAAAAATTACTGCATAACAACAAAACCTCAGCGGCATAAGCACTAGGTGTTCATGGGTGGTCGCCAGGGTGGTCAGGCAGGCAGCTCTGATGATCTTGGCCGGGCTCACTGAGGGGTCTGCCAGTTGACTGGTTGTCAGCTTGTCTAGGCTGGTCTCAACTAGGACGATTAGAGCACCCTGGTTATGTTCTATGTATCTCTCACCCTTCTCCTGGAACCAGAAGTCCAGCCTGGAAATGCCCTTCCCGTGGTGACGGCAGAGGTCCAACGGTACAAATGGAAACACTTTTCCAAAGCTCTCCTTGCAGTGTGTCTGTTAACACTTCATTGGACGAAACAAGTCACATAATCGAGTCCAGAGACAGAAACAGAGGGAATGGGTGAGGAGTTGGACCATTCAGGAAATCAATTCACCATGTTATTTTAAAGAGAGAAAAAGAGAGGGCGTATATATTTATGTTACTTACAGAAAGTTACTGAGCTAAGTGACCCGGTCAGGATTCGAACCCAGGCTCTTTGGACTGTGCTAAGTCCTGTGCCACTGCCACTAGAGCACGGGCCCAGAGGAGAGGAGAGGATCACCAATGAAGCGAACCTGATGGGAGATCTGGGCCAGGCCAGGGAACGCTTCGGTGCACCTTAGGTATGGAAGGCCTTAGCAGATGTAGTGAAATACCTACATTGCCCAAGAGTGGACATTCAGGCTGAGAACATACATAGGCTCTGGCCATCAAATGCTCTCCTCACCCAACACAGAATGAGGCCAAACAGCAGTGAGTCAAATAGCTGGAATCAGCCCTACTTGGGCGAGTGGCTAAGAATGAAGCAGCTCCACGGAAAGGAATGCAATCTTCCCTGCATTTCCAAGCTCCAAAAATCCAGGATCAAGGTCGAGCAAAGCTCCATGTTCACTGATCCACCCCTTCTCCGTCCCCACCCCAAAATGTCCTGGTTTTACTGGAAGTAAGGAGAGTGGCAGTGAACCCCCTCTGCATTGCAGTCCTGCTGCCTCTGCTGGGTTGAGACTAGAGAGAAAAGGCCAAATAGGGATCCGAGCTGATACCCAGCACCTGATTCAGTGGTTCTGGGTTGGGGCCCCGGAAACAGTATTTCTCATCAACTCCACCGGGTGACTCTGGCACAGGGATCCTTCAGCTCACATTTTGGACCCCTTCTCCCCGTGACGGGCGAAGAAACGCAGCTGTTAAATCACTCCACACCCCACAGAGATCATATGTGCTCCAAGCTCAAAAGCGTTCACGTTCTAGTGGGGAAACAGACGGAAATAAATGCATGTGTGCACACACACACTCCCAGATGTATACAGAGAGAGGGAAAGCTCTGTAATAACAGAAGCTAGCAAGCACTCACTTCACACGGCAAAAGCACCATTTTAAGCCTGAGCTCGCGTTATCACATCTAAGCCTCACAGTAATTCTGCGAGGCAGGGGATTTTTTTGGCGCCATTTTTCAGGTGAGAAAAATAAGGCACAGAGAATTATAAAGTGTCCAGAGGCCCAGAGCCAGTAAGCTGTGGAGTCAGCAGAATTTCCGACCCCAGGTTCCAGGTTCTCACGCAGGGGCTGCAGAGACGCAGAGGCATTAATTCTGCCTGGCGGTGCTGTCTGCCACCAGAAACTTGAGCCTGTCCTCTAGCGCGCTTAAAGAAGAGAAGAGAATAAAGTTCTCGAACTTGCCTTACAGCCGCAGCATCTTAGAGCAAAACTGCTGAGGTCATGAACTACTTTCTCCGACACCTTTTCAATGGGAAACGGCTTCATCATATTACCTGTCATTTTCTGCCCACCTCTTCATGCTGGCTTCCTCCACCCTTTCTGTGGAGTCACCATCCAAAGAGGGGGCCCCATGAGAGCAGTGGTTACCCCTGGGCCTACTGTGTGCACCCAGGCCAGGAACATGCCTTCCTCATGCTAGGACCAAAATCTCCCTTTTGCAAACATGGAACTGAAGGAGCCTCAGAGAGGTTAAGCAACTTGCCCAGGGCCACACAGCCAGTCCAAGGCCCAGCCCTGTATCTGAACTTTAGTCTCATCTAATCTAGAGCCAGAGCTCTTGCCTCCTCTAAAATGTGAATCATGCTCCCGTGTCAAGGCTCTTGGGGATTTGAAGAAAACGTCGAGACGTAAGCTGAAAGATATGATGACCATCTTTACTGGAGGAAAAGGAACTTCCTGTGTAGTTATTAAAAGTATGAAGGGGGCGGGATAGGGCTGGGAATAGGAAATCTGCTGCTTCCCAGCAGAGGGGGCATTTTGGAGCCAAGAAGATGCTATGTTCTGGAAGGCACATTCCAAGGCAGGGTCTGTCTCCCTGCAGCCGTCAGTGCCCAGGGCCATGGCGGAGGCCCCTAGGGCCGGGCGCCGGCTGTGGCTCCGAGGAGCGCTTGCTGAGGACGAAGCTTCTGAGGATGCGGACGGGCTTCCAGCCAGCAGCCGACAGGACAGACTCTTTGGCAAGCTTCCCTAGGATGGAATATGGGAAGATATTTCCCCTCCCTACTCCATGTTTCCTCAGCTTGGGGAAAAAAGAGAAGAAAGAAAGAAAATGGGCCCCCTTGTCCTAACAGAGGATAAGAACTCACATGGAAAATCCACAGACCCAGAAGGAAACGCTAAAGAAAACATCATCCATCGTTTCCGACTCAGGCTGCTGCAAATACTTCATGTGGCCGCTACTACCTCCCCTGGTGTGGGAATAGCCGCATTCAGAGTGGGGTGGGGCAGGGCCTGGTCAGGGGTCCTCCCTGTGGAAGAAGAGATTCCAGCCTCGGGATGAGGAGCCCCGGGGCATAGGTCCTTTGTCCCCAGTGGGGTTCGGTGGGATTGCAACCTTGGACTTGGTCATTTCACTTGGGACACATCTATGAAACGGCAATCATCTCTGCCAGGCCCACCAGCCTCACATCCCTGTGAAGTTTTAAAAATAGCAACAGGGCTTCCCTGGTGGCGCAGTGGTTGAGAGTCCGCCTGCCGATGCAGGGGACGCGGGTTCGTGTCCCGGTCCGGGAAGATCCCACATGCCGCGGAGCGGCTGGGCCCGTGAGCCATGGCCGCTGAGCCTGTGCTCCGCAACGGGAGAGGCCACAACAGTGAGAGGCCCACGTATCGCAAAAAAAAAAAAAAAAAAAAAAAAAGCAACAAACAATGAACTACAACAACAATGTTAATGATGTTCACCCAGGGACAAAGAATTGTTCTCCCTCTGATGAGTGGGACAAAACGGTGACTGAAGAGGGAGGTGGTATAGCTTAGGGGGCATGAGGCTGCAAAGTTCCAGAACCAAACCACCGAGGCGGGAAATTGGGCTCTACTACTAACTGTGTGACCTTGGGTAAATCACTTAACCTCTCTGTGCCCTAGTTTCCTCATCCATAAAATGTAGATACTAATAGTCCCAACCTCAGTGCATTACTGTAAAGATTCAATGACCTAAGGATTAATGATGATCAATACGTGGTCAATATGTGTTAGCGATTATTATAAAATTGGTGATAGTCATACTATGTCACTTAGTAAAATATTATTCGTTAATGTTTGGGCCATCTTTGAATTCAGTGTAAGCCTCCCCTACAAACAGAAAAGCTGTTGCTGGAGGAGTGAGCTAAAAATACTTCATGTCTCAAGATCTTAGAGGCATCCATCTTAAGACAGTACAAAACGAATCCACAGAATACTCATTTAAGGGGTATTTTAATGAGCGACTGCGGGGAATATGCCTCATAGTGGGGACAGGCCCTCAGTGCTCCGTTGCTTTTCCCCTTCATTCTGGACCCCCCTTGACCAGGTAGAGAGCAAGGGTGATGTCATTATGTCTCCAGCACCGCACTGGGTGCTGGGGGAGGACAGGGGAGAAAGGTCCTTCTAAGGCACGTACTATCCGAGGGGGAGATGAGCCTGGTGCATCACGCATCTAAGTGGCGGTACCTCTGGGGATCCTGCGAGGGTGGCAGCGCTGAGATGGCACAGGAGCAGGGCCCTACAGGGCTGGTAGACCTGTGAGACGTGGGGCTGGGAAAGCTTGGGCTTGCCAGGGGACAACAGCAGGATGCAGATGCACAGAGGGAGACCTGGGAGGCCAGGCTGGAGAGGCATGCTTCCGTCCTGACGAAGGACTATGAATTCTAGGCCTTGGGGTCAGCGGGAACAGGAAACCACGGATGCCTTCACTGGGGAGGGAGGAATGCAAGCCAAGCCAGGCTTCAGGAAGATGCGGCTGGCGGCAGTGTAGAAGGTCGCTGGGGAGAGGCCGGGCCTGGAATTGGGAAGTTGCTGCAGCATCTCAGGGGGCCTAATATCGGGAGCGGACCCCCGTGCTGTGACGGTAAAATCCACCGAGTGGTGACTGGATGGCGGGAGCGATGAACTGTTTGGAAGACGGTGGCATCACCTCATTCAGGAGAGCCAGCAGCTGGGCTGGGGTATGGTGCCAGGGAGACATGAGGGCTTACGGGCTTCCTGAAGAGAAGCAAGCATCCTGGAAGTCAGAAAAGAGGGGCCTAGAACTTGTGTTCCCAGCCACTATGACTCTGCATCAGTTTTCTACAGCTGCCTTAACGAATCACCACAAACTAGGCAGTTTAAAACAAGATTTGGAGGCAACGTTAAGTGTCTATCAACAGATGAATGGATAAAGGTGTGGTACACACACACACACACACACACACACACACACACACACACACACACACACTGGAATACTACTCAGCCATAAAAAAGAATGAAAATTTTTGCCATTTGCGACAACATGGATGAACCCGGAGGGTATTATGCTTAGTGAAATAAGTCAGAAAGAGAAAGTCAAGTACTATGTTTTTACTTAAATGTGGAATCTAAAAAATAAAACAAATGAATGGATATAACAAAACAGAAAGAGACTCACAGACACAGAGAACAAACTACTGTTTACCAGTGGGGAAAGGAGTAGAGGGAGGGGCAGGACGGGGGAAGGGGATTAAGAGGTAGCACAGGGAGGTCAGCTCGGTGCTTTGCGATGACCTAGAGGGGTGGGATAGGGAAGATGGGAGGGAGGCTCAAGAGGGAGGGGATATGAGGACTCGTGTATGCATACGGCTGATTCTTTGTTGTGCAACAGAAACTAACACAGTATCGTGAAGCAATTATACTCCAATGATGATCTACTAAAAAAATAAAATAAAACAGAGGATGTGATGTACAGCACAGGGACCATAGCCACTATTTCATAATAACTTTATATGGAGTATAATCTATAAAAAATATTGAATCACTATGTTACACATAGTGAAACTAATATTAGTTGAAACCAATATTATACTGTAAGTCAACTACACTTCAATAAATTAAAAAAAAAAAATTGGGGGTCAAATTCAGTTCCCTGTGGTTGTAGGACTGAGGCCCTGTTTCTTTGCTTGCAGCCAGCTGGGGGCCACCCCTAGCAACTAAAGACCTCCCTCTTTGCACATGGGTCCCCACTTTTAAGCCAGCAGAATCCCACCAAATCTTTGTCACACTTGGAATCTCTCTGACTCTTCTTTGGAGGTATCTCTCTCATCCCATTCAGAGAAGGTTCTCGGCACGATCCAGGATAATCCCCCTGTATCAGCCCACTGATTACTAACCTTAATTACATCTGAAAAGTCCCTTGTGCCATGTGAAGTAACATGCTCACGGGCATAACACCAGGAGTTAGGAGGTGGACATCTCCTGTCTACCAGGGCTTCTCTGCTTCTCGACAGGAAACTGGTAAACGTCACACACAATAGATAATAAGGTGTGGTCAGCACGATCACAGGTGGTAACTCCGGGTTCTAGGGAATCCTGGAGAAGAGGCACTTTGCCTCCTTGGAGACCCAGAAACGGAATATCAGGAAAGGCTTCCAGGAAGAAAAATGAGATTACCTAGTGGAATATACAGATGAACAGGACTGAAGGGAAGTGTCACCCCCAGACTTGATTAGCCTACGGATTATGAGAATAACGTGTTTAGAAGAGGCCAGAAGCTAGAGT
Source organism: Delphinapterus leucas (assembly GCF_059928025.1). Taxonomy (NCBI): domain Eukaryota; kingdom Metazoa; phylum Chordata; class Mammalia; order Artiodactyla; family Monodontidae; genus Delphinapterus; species Delphinapterus leucas. Next base: position 12,292,438 of record NC_143145.1, read on the forward strand.
AAACTCCAAGGAAACACCCCAGGTCTGAGATGTGGACAGTATCACAAGAGCCAGCCCCCCTGCATGCTAAGAGCTGTTGTTACTCTCCTCCCTCCTGGTGGGGTGATTCTGCCCAAGAACCTTCCAGAAGTGACACAGTGTACCTCCAGGGAAACCCCACTACTACACAAGGGAAAGGAGCGAAGTGAGTCTGCATGTGCTGGTATGGGCAGAGGTCTGCGACACAGGAAATGTAAATGAGATGCACATCAGCATGCAGGACAGGTTTCCGATTTCCCAAAAGAAAAAAGAAAGTGATCACTCGTGAGTATGCGGGGCCTTGTGGAAGCCAATGGTTAAAGGTTCAAAATGGTTTTTAAACCTTTGGTAGCCTGAAGTCGGCCGTGGTGGGATTTCACCACAGATATCAACAAACCTGCAATTCAGGGTTTTTATTCCTTCCTGAAAGGTTGGACAGTGCACCACTGGGTTTGCATAAATTACCAAACTAGTAACAGGGATTATCTCAGGAAGAGGTGCGATGGGTTTCAAGGTGGTGTTGGTTACTTTCCCTTCCTTATATTATTAATTGTAAAAAGGGGTGCAATTAAAGCAATTTTTAATTTTTTTTCATTATGTTCCGGATATTAAAATAATGAACATAAGACAAACCGCAGCCTGCTATAACCCCCTTTTGCAAGGCTCCCTGCCTGGGCTGTGGCTTCAGCATCCTGAACGCTTCACCTGCTTCCAGCTGGTCCAGGCACTGTGGGCTCTGACGTTCGCAGGCAGACGGGAACCACCGCCCAGCGATGACGGGCTGCTCCTCACTGACCGCATGCTGGGAGCCGGGCAGCCCAGGCCAGCCAGATGGCTGAGGTCCTCTCCAGGCCCTCGGGGGAGGCTGGGCACGCCTCCCTGGGAAAAGCCTTGACCAGCTACAGTCTCAGCCACGGACCTCATGCCTCATCTGCTACAATCATTATGAATCATACGCAGATAATCAAGGAACAAGAAGAGCTTCTCCAGGGCCCGCCAGCTCTGCTCCCTGGCCAGCCCTTCCCCTTGTGCTGTCAGATCTAGAGGATTTTAAGGCAGCGGGGAGGTCCCTGAACTGCAGAGAGCAACCCTCACCACCAGCCCAGCGGATGTGAAGCTTTCTCATTTATCACGCTCTCAGTAACACACTCATCATACCCCATGGACCTTAGATGTAAGAAGGTGGGCTCCTGCTCAGGAGGCTGGATGGAGACCCAGTCATAGACTAACTGAGGCTCCCCCAAGCAGGCACTCCCTGGTTTACCCTGATTTCGCGGCTGTCACCACGTGGACCACAGAGTTTTCCACCTGGAATGTTTCAGGGGGATCTTTCCCCTGGCGTTTCTCCAGGACTCTCTTCCTCTGTGACTTCTCAATGCAATGAACAACACAGAGTGCCATCACATGCAGTGGTGGACGCGCCATGACACGCAGCCATGATGTGGGATCAGCTCAGAGCCAGACTGCCAGGGGCTTCCAGGAGCCTAACAGGGGAAACCAAGGCACAGGCGGACGGCTGTCCATTTCCTGGAGAGCCTCCGCTGACCCACTCCCCCAGCCTGGGGGCCTGGCACACAGCACCTGATCATGACATGACTGCTGACTGTGGGCGATTTTATCTGACCTTCCGCAGCATCTCTGTCTTTCCTTATCGTATCATCATGCATGTGGACAACATGCATCCTGTCCTTCTTCTCCATAACGCAGCCATTATTAAACCATCATCGCCATGTTTAAATGGCCCAATAATGAATTCTCTGCACGTGCACCAGCTCCCTCAGACACTCCCATATGCCATGACCCTGAAGCTCTTTTTCTGATTTTTCACTGTTATAAATACCACTACAGCCAAGATCTTTGTGCACGAGAAAACAGGATTCTGAAAAGTTACCCTGAAACAAATCTACCAATTTTTGACTAATACCAACCCCCAGGATACCTGCAGCTCGTCACATGCGGTGTCGTCCCTGACATTGGGAAATGAGAGCACCAGAGGCCGAGCTTCTGTCTGGCAGGGGACAGGTGACCAGCTGAGGATGACTGCCAACGTAAATGAGAGAGTTGGTGCCCGGGTTCTGTCGACTCGTGATGAAAAAATGAAGGAGGAGGTAGCTAACACAATTCGCACTGTATCACGAACTAGACAGCAGGAGTCTGGGGTGTCGTGAACCTACCCAGCAACACCTGCCCTGGCGTCACCACTGCCCTGGAACACACTGACATGGCCCAGGGGATGCCCATACACAATGTTTGGAAAATCAGCACTCAGGGAGCTTGATATAGGGTCAAGAGGCCGTAACTCACTTGGACTCCTGGATTTGAGGCCAGCTGGGTTTGCACTCACCCTCTGTGAGTCCTTCAACCTCTCTCTGTTTTTCCATCTGTAGGTGGATGGGGTGATGACCTCTGAGGTCCCCTTTCTGATACTCTACGAGGTTCTGGAACCCAAGAAGATGCCAGCTGCTGACCCAGGAAAGGCAGGGGCCTGGTGTCCTCACCTAGACCAGGACCCTTTGCATTTCCAACCTCCACAGCACTGGAGCTCTGATTCGGGAAACCACCACTGTCTGTGAAGGATAACTACTCCGTGTCGCCCGTGTGCCTTGTTGAATTCTAAGTGTCCTGAGGGCAGAATATGGTGTGACTCATCTATGCCTCCCCCACAACCCTAGCTGTGTGGTGTGTATGAGAATTCATGCTGTATCCTTTGTAACGGCAAATTAAAAAACAATCTAAAAGACATCAGCAAAGGACGAGTTAACATAAATCACGATCCAGCTATGCAAGATGACAGTTAGCTATCATCCTTATGACGGAGATCTAGCCTTACTAACACAGAAAGATACCCACCACATATCCTCCAGGGATAAATTAATTACAGGACCACAGGGATGGTCCTGGTCGGCCACGTGCGTCGTTTGTGGAAATCCCTGGGTCTTGGGATCTTAGGTGAATTTTTAAACTTCATCCTTTGTCCGGTTCTGAATTAGTTCCTTTTTTTTCATAATCAGTAAGTATCCCTCTCCAGCAGTGTCTGAGGCAGGAGTTGGCAAACTTTGGCCTTCAGGCCAAACCTGGCTACCATCTGCTTTTGTTCAAGTCACAAGCTAAGAACGGTTCTTACATTTTTAAATGACTGGGGAAAAAAAAATCAGTAGAAGAAGAGCATTTTGTGACGCGAAAATTATGTGAAATTCATTTCAGTGTGCAAAAATAAAGGTTTACTGGAGCGCAGCCATGCCCATTTGTGCTGTATTGTCCACAGCTGCTTTTGTGCCACAGTGGCAGAGTTTAGGTGCCCCAGAGTTTGTGTGGCCTGCAAATCCTAAAATATTTACTCCCAGGCCCTTTGCACAGAAAGTCTTCCGACCCTGGCCTAAGATATCCCCTGCTCTGGAAACCTTTGCCACAACCTTCCCCAGAATTGCAGCTCACTGGGGTTCTACGTCTCACACTTGATTATCATATATTCAGTCAGTCCTCACTATTTGCAGATTCTGTATTTGTGAATTCACCCACTTGCTAAAATTTATCTGTAGCCCCAATGTCTCAGCATTTCACGGTCCTTCACCAACATTCCCAGAGAGGCAACAAAACAAAACAAAACATAACAAAATGGAGTCTCCTGTTGCCCATTCCTAGCTGCGGTCCACCAAGGAGATTCTTGCAAGTGGAGTGACTGTATGCCACTTTCAGGACAAGGTGTATACGCATCTCTACCTTCCCTTCCCCCCTCTGCCAGCTCGATGGGCATCAAAGTCCTTGAAGAGTGGGGGACCAGCAACATGGAAGAGGCCTGAGTCTTCCAATCAGTGCATGAAGAAACACCACCCACTGGCCAGGAACGTCCTCCTTGGGCTGTCATGTGAGTAGGAAATAAGCGTCTTTCGTGCTGAGCCTCTAGGATGTTGAGGTTTATAAGCAGAGCTACTCAAACGAAACACTGCCACCTTTTCTTTTTTCCTTCTTGAATGAGGAAACTGAGGCTCAAAGTGGTAGACTGAACTTGACAAGGTTACATGGCTGGAAAGTTGTAGATTCCCACGAGTTCCTTGGAAAGTTTCTAAAGGCAGTGCTCTTTCCATAACACCCAGCTGCTGACATGCTAAGAACGCTTTTTTTTTTTTTTTTTGATGTGGCCCATTTTTAAAGGCTTTATCGAATCTGTTACAATATTGCTTCTGTTTTACGTTTTGGTTTTTTGGCCACAAGGCATGTGGGATCTTAGCTCCCCCGACCAGGGATTGAACCCGCACCCCTGCAATGGAAGGCGAAGTCTTAACCACTGGACCGCCAGGGAAGTCCCGCTAAGAGCTCTTTAAGTGTTCTGAGAGTTCGAATGAAAAAGGGTTCAGGGGGAAACATTCTAAAAAGTACAAAGCACTCTAGAAATAACCCAGTCGCATTTGTCATCAGCTTTCCTGTCCACCTTCCCTTTTCTTAGTCAGGTTCAGTCCATCCAGAATTTCATTTTCAGTGGAAACAGAGAAAGCGATTGTGGTAGCAGACATCACCAACCGTTCTCAAAGTCTTTTCATTACTTTGAAATGGGCTAAAAAAGCCCATCTTCTCCACCTACTGGGTCCCCACCCCCTAACCCCGGGCCTGTCCTGGCTGTCAGGCTAATTATGAGCACCGCCCACGGCCAGGCATGGCCAGGTGGCTTCACAGAAGCCAAAGAAGTTATCAGAAATGAGGACTGGATTTGACAGTGAGGCCAAATGTGCAGACAGGGGCATTTCAAGGCCCTCACTTCCCTGCTCATAATTAGTCAGCTTCTAGCAATGATGAGAATCTGAGGACTTTGCAAAATAATGACCTTCTCGGTCACTCCAGTGAGGAAGGATCCTTTCAGCCTCCATCACAGGGCTCTAAAGTGTGAACACTGATCGAGAGTTTCACAATATTAGCTGACCTTCTGTTCAGAGATGAGGACAAAGTCCCAGAGAAAAGGTATTTAGTCCGTCCAGCAACTCTCCGTGCGTTCAATGCGCACTTACTGTGTGTCAGGCCGTGACCTAAACCCAATGGAGACAGTTCCTCACCTTGAAGACCCAGGGCTTAACGAGAGACACAGACACGTTTGTCTCGGGTCCACATATTTTCCAGGGGCCACCACCCCTTGGGTCCCCATTCTTCACTGGAACAACAGCGATCACAGCAGCCACGATGGTCCAAACCTATGTGCACTTATACGTCTGTCTTTCCCAGAATATTGTGAGGGTTTCTGTAAAGGTCTTTTCACCTGTGTGACCCCAGCAAATAACACAGATTTTCAAAAGGTGTTGCTTGGATTGAACTGAGACAAATGAATGAATGATGGAAGCACACTGGGAATACCGAAATGAACAAACACACATTTCCTAAGCCCAAGGCAACGATTATAGATTAATATGGAGGGTGCATAGGTAATTCCAGTAAATCCAAGAACATCAGGCATGTAAAGAAATAATGCAGGAGAAGGAGTTAGTGCTGGTAGGGGGGGGTCTCCCCACAATGACTAGGCATAAATTAGGACCATCTGTTACCTATGCCACAGCTCCCGGGACCTGCCTCAACATAGCATCTGCTGCACGTCATTACAACCTCTTGACCGTCATCTGCCCCCTTCAGAGACAAAATTCCCCAGGGAGCAGAGACTGCTTCTCCCGTGCCCATTCCCCAGCACCCAGCGGCGCTCAATAAACGTTTTCGGAATGGATATACCAAGTTAGAGACACAAAGACACATCATAATTCCATAGTAGACGTACAGATATAGATCCCTATCCATCTATCTATCTATCATGTATGTACGTATGTATGTATGTTCGTATCCACAGTGGTGATATTCTTACACATGGGAAGAAGCGGCTAACTCTGCCATGAAGGAAACATAAACAATACTATATAAACACACATAACATGTAGCTACTGAAATGATAATCACAACCCATCCTTATACAGCCCGAGCTATTCACTGGGTGTGGTCCACAGAGGTAACGCTCACAGCAGCCTCATGAGGAAATCGGCAGTATTATTCTCATGTTACAGAGAAGGGAAGCTGCTTTCCCAAGGTCACAGAGCTAGTAACAACAAGAGTTACGGTGTGACTTTACACGGTACGACTTTACATGGTGTCCTGCTAGGGCATGACCTCTAACCAGGAGAGTTGGAGGGAAGGAGAAATGAAATCACTTCTGCAGAGCAAAGAAGCAACGAGCACAGAACTAGACGGACCCTGGGAACAAAGCAGACCGTGGCCTTCACACCTCATCACAATAACCTGCTTGCACAAATCTGCCCACACCAACACCAGTTGGGTGATTCTTAACCATCCAAAGAGATTTTTACAAACACTGATGCCCGGATCCCTCCCTAGATCAATTAACCCTAGCCTAGGGGGCGGGGAGAAGTGATCAGATCCCAGTGTTCTTTGCAAGCTCCCAGGTGACTACGGTACGCAGCCGGGGCTGAGAGACTCCACTGCCTTCCCAGAAGCACAGAGCAGGGCTCTGGCAGGAGGAACTGCAGAGAGATTGCTGGAAACCAGGCATGAGTACAAGAAAGAGTGACTTCACTGCTGGCCTAGTCAGTTATTCAATTCACCTGCAGTTGTAACCTGAAACAGGCTCTTCATCAACTCTGCTTGCGGCCAAGAACTTCGTGCACACCCACCAGTGCCAAGAGGACGGGCTCGCATTTGCTTGGAGAGGATGCCCACTGCCCCCCAAACCTAAGGCTCTGCCCAGTAAGGAGCTGGAGACCTGGCAAAAGTCCCTCTGCTCTCCGAGCATCAGTTTTCTCATCTGCAAAATAAGAACAATCATGCTTGTTTCAAAGGGCTATTGTGAGGGTTAAAGGGGATACGGATGCTGAAGAATTTGCTAAGATGAAACACAAAAACAGGAAAATACCATTCGAAGAGAACGTGTTCTCACTGTCAAGTTGGAGGAAGCTGGGGAGAGACCTGGGTTCAAACCAGGCTTAGCCTTTACTATTGAGTCAAGAAATCACTCTGCCTCTCCTGTCCTCCATGGTATAGCAATGGCTCCCTTACTCATCTCCCCTTGTTCAGGAAACTCGGACTGGGCATCAACCATGATGTTGTTCTATGAATCAAATGAGATAGTACATATGAAAATGCTTTGGAAGTTGTAACATGTTCTACAAATGAGAGGAGATGGCTCTTGTTTGTAATGATTAACTATGGGCTCCTAGAACCTCAGGGACTATGGGGACCTTAGAGGGTCACATCACAGTGTGATGCTTGGATCCCTCTCCGTCCCAACGTGGTCTCTTAAGTGGACACCTCCAACCATGATACCCTGACCACTGTCTGAGACAACTCATTCATCCACAGGGCTCCATTTCCTTTTATCCGGTTGTTATCTGTCTGCCTGTTCTTTCCTCTTCCCCATCTTGGTTCTAATCTTTGGGGCCATAAGAGATACATCTGACCTACTGCCTTCCTCCCAGCCTCTCATTATTTGGAGACAACCATCATGGAAGTCCACCTCCACCTCTCAAATTCCCTCCAGTCTTCTCTCCATGACGCTAAGGCAGCCCTAGTCCCCGTGTCTCAGTCAGCTCAGGCTGCCATAACAAAATATCATAGACTGGGTGGCTTGAGCAGAAATTTATTTTCTTACATTTGTGGAAACTAAAGTCCAAGATCAAGGTGTAGGCAGGTCCAGTTTCTTCTGAGGCCTCTCTCTTTGGGTTGCACACAGCTACCTTCTCACTGTGTCCTCATATAGTGGGGGGAGAGAGAGAGAGAGAGAGAGAGAGAGAGAGAGAGAGATCAAGCTCTCTACATCTCTTCTTATTCAGGGCGTGAATCCCATCACGGGGGCCTCACTTTCATGACCTTATCCAAACCTAATCACCTCCCAAAGGCCCTATCTCCAAATACCATCCCCCTGGGGGTTAGCGCTTCAACAAATGAATTTGCGGTGGCAGGGGTGTGAGGGGATGGTGGGAGGTAGGGGCGGGGGGAGGAGACACAATTCAGTCCATAGCACATCTCCCCAGAAGGGTCTCTTGCTAAGCAAAAGCAACTCTTACTCAGACACTGAGTACCCACAATGTCTACAAAGCATTAGTTATATATGCTGAGGAAACAGATATGAGTCACCTGCCCTTAAGACACCAGAGTCCAAAGAGGGTCACTGTCGACATGTAAGAGGTCTCTGCATCATAAGAAAGACTGGGCCACAAACTGGGGAGAGGAAGTTCAAAAATAAGTCAGAGAGGTCACAGAAGGAAGAAAACATAGCCCTGCCCTTTGATTAACTTTTATTGTAGAGGTGATGACTCCTGAGCCGAAATCAGGAAATCCTCATCCACCCATTATGGACGCTGCACGTTCTCTATGCCAGACCCGGTGCTACGAGCTGCAACCGCAGCTATGAGCAGAGCAGGTAACCCAGCCACCCTTACAGAACTGGGATTTGTTTTCAGCTATGGCCCTGGGATCCTTCAAGGCGGGATGGGTCATGCCAAATTTCTCTGCACACCTCACCCCAAGCTAAGTACCCAGCACTGAGTAGCTGCTCAATGACACAATCTCATGAAACAATGAGGGAAAACCAAGACCACGCTGAAGCCGACCTTTATCATCGGACATAATAAATCAGTACTTGCTGAAGGATGGGCTCGTGCCCTCCTAAATGCCAGAGACCCACTCGCTGATTATGGAGAGCCAGGGATCCTGGAGAGCTGAGCCATCCAAGCCACTCTGACACTGTTCTCATGAGGACACATGCAGACAACCAGGACTGACTTGGCCTTCTGATGGTGACTTGCCACCAAAACCCCAGGTCTTGAGGACAGGTTAAATTTTGTACAGTCTGAATCTAGTGGAGAAGCTGGCTGCTGCGTTGCTGCCCACTGTGCTGCAGGCCTTGGGAGAGGTCTGGTGACTGCAGCCCTGGCATTAACTGAAGGTAGGACAGAGTATAAAGACGTAAAAGCAGCCATTTGGAGGTCACGGAAGCAACTGTCGCCTTCAGTAAAACTGGGCTGCCTCTAGCTATTGCTGTGGAAGTGGAATCTGAGTTTAAGGCGCACATCAGCAGGGTGGATCCTCGGTGAGCAGGAAGTATAAAAGACCTTCCACTACAGGGCACTAGCTCCGCCCAACTGCCACTTCTACTTTGGGGTTCCTGTCAATCTATCCCAACACTTAGTGAGAGATTCTTGCTGTTCAGCCTTGAGAACACTTTGATCTTTTTTATCAGTTGACTTTCCTGAAATTGCACTGTGTTGAGCGATGATCCTTACTCAAATCTATTTCCTGTGCCAGAATTTTATTGACAAGAAATTTAGAAAGATTAGATGCCCAAATCCCCAGCACATCACTTGTATGTTTTCAGTGCATTTTCATACTAAAATAGTTTATACTAATACAAACATTAATTTACTACAATATTAAAATATTTTATACTAAAATACTGTACTTTTTAGTTGACACAACACTGGGATGCCACAGCGTGGTTTTTCCCCTTTGGTCATTTCAAGCAATGAAGACAGGGCCTGTACAGTCATGTGCTTGTATGTCTTATGTTTACACTGCTGACATTCACATACAGAGACATCAGGATTGGCAACACCATTGCTTTTGTCAGATTTGCCAAGTGTTAGGAGATTTTTTAATGTATTTCTCAAAATCTCATGTTGTGCCATTTTATATATATATACATACATATATTATGCATGTATATACATATATACATACATATATGCATGCATATACATGTATGTATGTATATACATACATATATGTATACGTATATGTGTATACACACACATATATGTGTGTGTATATATATACACACACACACACACATATATAAATCTATTTTGAAAAAAATCACAAAGCTCCGGTTAAAGGTTCATTTAATAACACGTATATGTCTTTAACGTCTACAGACAACAACCCTTACAGTTCAATTAACGTTTTCCCTGTGGTGCAATGTGACAGGGAGGACCTGAAAGAAACAATGAAAAGAGCCTATTGAATATGTCTAGTATAAGGGTACCTGTGTTTTACCCAGAACTTATACACTATGCCCTTTAATGTAGCAAATATTTTTAAAAAGACAGAGATACTTTCTTGTTATGTGATGGTTTTTGACTGTAGCTAAACCAATTTTTAACCACAGTTTCTGAAAATCTTGCCCTTTCTTTTAGCATACTTATGGGAGGATGATTATCGTTTTTGTTGAAAGACTGACGTCTTTCCTCTTATTTTCCATACCTTCTGGTTAAAAAAAAAAAAGTGCCTCTGTTAATGAAGTAAGCACACACCTAATATTTTATATGCTGTTGAGCTGTGTAACTTAAAATTGGGATCCTTCATTATGAGCTTGATTATGTCATTGAGAAAATGGTGATGTGTCTGAGTATTAGTTCAACCACAGATTTATAATGTCTGGGAGTATGTGGCTATAAGTTTGTGGGAGAAATCATTTGGCTGTGTTCACTAGCTTGCACCAACCTAGTGCAAGAGCATATTAACTACCTAAGTGAACACTGAAATGGAAAACACGTGTTGGACCGACATTAGCTTCTGGCTCCTAGATGGACCCGGCTGCGGATTTCAGGTCCCCAGCCCACCGTGAGCCCCGACACCTCATCAGGTGGTGGGAAGGAATGATGACATGACGCCTGGGAGAGCTCAGCATTCTGCCCAGCACAGCAAGGGATCCATAAAGACACTTACTCACAAATATTTTAGTTTTTCTTTTATCACCGTCATTATAATCATTACTGAGGGAGACACCCCGACAGAAGAAGACAAAGGTACTTAGAAGGCAAAACCGGAGCTGGTGTTTAGGAGCTGCAGGAGGTGGCAGGGCAGCCCGGAGCAGAAGGAAGCAAACACAAACTGCTCTGGACCCCAGGAGGAGTCAGAGACAGGCAAGAGCAGGAGATAGTTCATTCAGGAGCTAACTAAGTGAACATGCTAGAGCCTGCGGCAGCACACCTTTTGGGGGTCAGTTTTCTCACTGAGAGACTGGAAGAATGTTCCCTAGTACAGGCCTCCCTCGGTATCCTCGGGGGAATGGTTCCAGGACCTCCACAGATACCAGCATCCGGGGATGCTCAAGTTCCTCATATAAAATGGTATAGTGGGACTTCCTGGCGGTCCAGAGGTTAAGACTCCGCGCTTCCACTGGAGGGGGCACGGGTTCGATCCCTGGTCGGAGAGCTAAGATCCTGCATGCCGTGTGGTACCCCACCCCGCCAAATAAGGGAAGAAACTTCCGCAGACCACCTGGTCCAGGCCCCCACTGATTGGTTCACCTAAAACACACAATAAAGGGCTCATTTCGGAATGAGTCACCCTCATAAAGAAAAAAAATTGGTGTAGTATTTGCATTTAACCTACACACATCCCCTTGTATACTTTAAATCATCTTCAGATTGCATATAATACCTAATACGATGTAAATGCTATGTAAATAGTTGACAGCATGATGCAAATTCAAGTTTTGCTTTTTGGAACTTTCTGGAATTTTTTGTGCGAATATTTTCCATCTGCGGTTGGTTGAATCCACAGATGCAGAACCAGAGAACACAGAGGGCCGACTGTAGTAGGGAGGCTACATTAGTCAAAGTCTGTAATAGCTCGTGGCACACAGTCGGCCCGCAAGACATGTTATTTTTGTTCTTCTCCATGCTTGAATCAAGGAGCATCTGCTCTGAGATGGGAAAACAAACCTATACATAAAAATAAATCTATCTCAGAGAAATTTTACATTAACTACAAAAGGCCAGTGATCATTACAAATTCCTGGGAGAAACTGATGGTGGTTCACTAATTAATCAGGTTTAGAGACATCAAGCACCACTTAACGAATCGTTGCTCCTTAGAGGAGCAAATATGAGGACGGTCAGGTTTCTAATGTACACTCCTCTGGGGAGACCGGAAGGATACACGCTTAAGAATAAAGTTCTCTCTGAAGTGTTCCAGAGTGAACAATTTCCAGCTTCATTGGCTAAAGGTAAGATGAGTCAGCTGGCACCGCTGTCTAGCAGCACGGTCGGCAGGCTCCCTCCGTGTCTGTGTTAAGAATCAGAAGCGAGAAAGCGGAGAGTGGGGCAAAACACGGGTGAGTGTCCACGGGGTAAGACTTTTTTGCAGGGCACTGCCTGTGGAAGAAAACGCAACAGAAATTGAGGTGGGTGGAAGACATCTAACCGAACGTTCACCGGCAGAAGCGCACTTCCCCACACAAACCACATGCTTATATCACTTTCCCATTATAGTATTAAAACATGCTTCTTCTTTAAAAAAAAAAAAAAAAAAAATCACCAAGTTCCCACTTTCTCACACCTTCCAATTACATTTCCCGGAAATGTCTGTTAACAGGAAGTTCATACCTTCTCAGAATTTCTCTCATGTGCAAATATGCATATGTACTATTTTGTTCTGTCTTGTTTTCACAAAGGTGGGCTAATTCTATACCAAAAATACTACAACTTTTCTCCTTCAATTAACTGATTATGGACACCTTTCCATATTAGTATATATAAATTCATCTCAACTGTTCGTATTTCAGTTTCTTTTTACTTTTCATTTTGAAATAATTTCACACTTACAAAAAGAGTTTGAAAGCAGAATGAATTCCCACAGCCTTGCAATTTCTCAATACTGATACCTTATATAACCACATTATAATGATCAAGTTGTATCAGGAAATTAACATTAATATAATCCTACTGTTTAACCCAGAGACATTACTCAAATTTTACCAATAATGTCTTTTGAAGCCGACCCAGGGTCACACATTGCCCTTAGTCATCATGCCCCCTTAGGCTCCTTTAATCTGGCATCGTTCCTTAGCCTTGCTTTGTCTTTCTTTCGTTTTTGAGGAACACTGGCCAGTGGCTTTGCAGGATGTCCCTCAATTTGGGTTTGTCCGTATTTCCTCTAGGTTAAATCCGGGTTACCCACTTCTGGCAAGAATAGCACAGAAGTGATGGCTGACTCCAGGGCTGGGGCAGGGCGAGCACAGCATGAGCCTGGAACACCTCGTGGCGCCGGAAGGCAAAGCAGTGCTCAAAAAATGATGGGGAAATGTCAAAAGGACATAGAACCCAACTTGAAGGGCATCCCATCTGCCGACTCTAGGAAAATTTGAGGAAAAAAACGATAGTCATGGATTATAAGCAATATAATAAAATAAGAATTTAGGAGTTCACACTGATATCAATAATTGAATTTTTTTAATGGAAAAAGAAAGGAAAGTTCTTCCTTACATTAGAATTCCAACTGATAAGTGTGGAAGCGATGACAGAGACAGACACTGTTTGGCAATAACAGTAATACCAGTTTCAGGCAAGAATTTTCAATGGAGGCTAAACTTAGGTGAAAGTACGATGAGAAACATGATGTTTATATATTGATAGTAACAGATGATCTCCTGATAAGATACTAACTAATTATAAAGGGAGGAATGTAACTTCATGGTGGAGAAACCTAGCAGACACCACTTTCATCCAGTGATCAAGGTGAACATCGTCCGTCATGGGACCAAGCCAGCGCCACGTGCTTCCTGATCTAGCCTTGAGATGGTCGCAAAATCTCAATTCTTCAGGCTGCTGAGTATGACGCTGTTGAGCAGTGAGGCTGTCCTCCAGCTTCTGCTACTTTCTCAATGCTGTGAAAGAACATTTTTTGAAATGTGTTTTCCTACTTCTAGAGGACAGACTCATGGTGAGGGGGAGGAGTTGCTGGGTCAAAGGGCACACACAGTCTAAACGTTGAGAAGTTGTGTCAACTCTCCCTTCAGTGAGGCTGGTTCAATTCATCACCGCCCCGCAGCACAGAAGAAGACTCACTTTCCTTTGCCAACAACATTCATCGCTCCAACCTGCCCGGATGCCTACCACGGGGGCAAAGGAAGCCGGCTGTGGCTGGGTCAGGCCCTGGGCAGGTGCAGTGAGGACAGCAGGAGAGCTCGGAGCACCGGTGCATCTGGGCAGGAAGGGATTTTCTGAGGACAAGGTCAGGGCTCCAGGCCAAGCAGGAGTCAACAGCAGGCATGTGTATTAAAGATACCAGAAAAAAAAAAGCCGACAGGGCCCTAATCTACCTGCAGGATGCCATATAGGTTTGCTACTTGAGAAGGACTAAAAAGCTTGAACTTGCACCAGTCCCCTCCTGGCCTCGGCTGCAGACTTCACTTATAACTCCTAAAAGTCTAACAGGGTACAGATGCAGTCATGAGGCTTCCCAATCAAACTTGTTAATGATAATTATGAATTTCTGGGTTGTGTTTTACAAACTGCTTCATGTCGCTTTATGTAAATTACATCAAGTTAAACTTTGAGGAAAGCATTATTAACCTTTAGCGATAACAAAGAGCAGAAACTTAGATAGAGAGGGAAAGGCATTTGGCTGGAGTTGCACAGCTGGGGGATGAGAGAGGCATTTGGTATTTGGAAGCCTGGTTCAGAGTGCATCGGGAGAGCAGTAGTTCCCCCCGCCCAGGCCTCTGCCCCTTGTCTGGACGGCTATTGTACGAGGGGCGTACATGCATTAGCTCATTTCCTCTCAGCCACCTAATGACACAGGTACCATTATTAGCTCCATTTTGCAAAAGGGAACACCAAGATTTTGCCCAAGGCCTTGGTAGCAGTAAAGAGCAGGCTTAGGACTCCCACCGGGTTTATGTGACTTCCAGGCCCACGCATGTTTCTGGAAGGGACCACACTACCGGGCCCCTCTCTACGCTTATACAGACCTTGTTTAATGCTGGCCCTGCCCTGGGCCGTAAGCAGAAGGGCAGTAGGCAGCGAAGGGAAACAGGAGAGCCTGTTCATCTCACCGCCTGCCTCCTCTGAGATGAACAAAGGTAGGAAAGTGAAGAAGGGCTGGCACCCGGGCTAAAGCCCTCCCTTCTCCCCCACCCAATAAACCCAACAAATACAGTCGCTGATCACCTGCTGTACACGTGTGGGCTGGATCCCACAGATCTGCTTTACAAGCTAGGCTGAGTCAAGACAATCCACGTACAAAAACCAAAATGATGGCTGAATTGCAAAATGATGACATTACTAACAGTGAGTGCAGATGAGACACAGCTGGATGATAAACACAAGGGCTGAGAAAGACAGATGGGGCCCAGGAAGGCCTCAGACACAACGCCGTCTAGAGCCACCTCCAGGGCTAAGGATTTACCCCCTCAAAACTCTCCCACCCTCCTTGGGCAGGGGCAGGGCAGCCGTTGCTGGAGGGCAGGGAAGCGTGAGATCTGGGCAGAAAGGAAAACTGCTCACAGCTACTAAGCATCTACTTAGTGACCTCACTTACCCTCCCAAACAATCCCCTAAGTAGGCATTATCTCCGTGTCACAGAGGTAGAAAGCGAGGCTCAGAGAGGGCATTTAGCTTGCCCACGGCACCCAGCTACTGATGATAAAATTTTAAAAATAAATATAAAGGAATAAGAAAGCCAGGATAAAAACGAGGTGTATGTGGAACTAAAGTTGGGATCTATCCACCAAACCAGACTTTAACTTTTTTTCTTGTAATTCATAAGAACCAAGGGAATCTTACTGTATAACAAAATCCAGAAGATGGGACCTGCGACAGACTGAATTGTGTCCTCTCCCAACTTTATATGTTAAAGTCCTGATCCCCAGTGCAACTCTACTTGGAGATCGGACCTTAATGGAGGTAATTAAGGTTCAATGAGGTCATAAGGGTGGAGCCCTGACCCCACAGGATTAGCGCACTTATATAAGAAGAGACACCAGAAAGCTAGTGCCTCCTCTCCCATCCCACCCCCCACCCCTGCCTCATTATGTGAAGATACAGCAAGAAAGTAGCTGTCTGCAAACCAGGAAGAGCACTTTTCACCAGAAACTGAACCAGCTGCACCTTGATCTTGGACTTCCCGGCTGCCGGAACTGTAAGAAAACAAATTTTCTGTTGTTGAGGCCAACTGATCTATAGTATTTTGCTACGGCAGCCCAGGTTGACTAAGACCCGGGCCCTCCATAAACCAGACCAGTGGACTGACTGGTTTGTTTTTAAACTATGTCCTCATCACTCATGATTGAGGATAGCCCCCAGTATCTATGTATTTGTTTATAATTTATACACAGAAACACCTATATTATTATAAAACATACGACATTTTATAGGAAACAAATAAACAAAACTAGAAGCTGTAACACTTCTTCATATCCTTGTTGCAGGTTGAACTGTATCCCCCCCTAAAAGTTATGCTCAAGTTCTAACTCCTAATACTGGTGAGTGTGCCCTTATTCGGAAATAGGGTCTTGGAGAAGTAATCAAGTTAACATGATGAAGTCAGATTAGGGTAGACCTAATTCTTATAAGAAAAGGGCAATCTGGACCAGATGCACAGGAGAGGAGTCTATGTGAGGATGGAGGAAGAGATTGAAGTGATGCACCTACAAGCTAAGGAAGGCCGAGGATTGCCAGCAACCACCAGAAGGTAGGAGGAAAGGAAGGATGCTTCCCTAGAAGCTTTGGAGGGAAGGCAACCCTGCTGACACTGTGATTTCAGGCTTCTAGCCTGGAAAACTGTGAGAGTATATATTTCTGTTGTTTTGAGCCACCTCACGGGTGGTACTCTGTCACAGCCGCCCATGCAAACTAATATATACCCCCAGTAAGTCCGCCCATCTCACAAAGACCAGCGTTTGACACAGCTGAGCATCACAATGATCACGATCGATGAGAATTCCCGAGGAATATCATGATTTTTAATCAGTCACATTGGACCCTGAAAATCATAAAGTTGCATCACTGGAGTGACAAAAGGACTGCTGACGTGTCAGGTCAGGACGGTGAGTTCAGAGCAAAGGGGAAAATCATGGCAGAAGAGCTGGTTTGGAGGCACACTGTTCAGTGAACGGCTCAACGTGGGAAGGTAGCAAGAGAGTCTTGTGTCCAACGGGGGCCATGGGGGAGTCGGAAGGGTCCAGGAAGTATGGCAGAGGCAGCCTCCTGTAGGGCACTGGCACAGAGGAAACCCCCCAAGAAGCACCCAGCCCACGTCTTCTCCTCCGGCCAGCCTCACTTCCCCCTGTCAGCATAGCCCTGGTTTATTTTGACAAGGTTGTTTCCACGCAGCAGGCGCACACACCCCTGCAGACACAGAGAAACCCGGCACACCCTGGGGACCGGTGTTTATTGTGGAAAACCCAAAGCCTCATCTCCAGACGCAGCAGGCTGTGGAAAGGGGCCACTGGCAAGCCCCCCGGGAGTGGCCCGTGGTTGTGTGCAAGCAGCACGAGCGGGTGAAGCCAGCAAGCAATGAGCGTAAGACGCAGGGCTTCCGGGCACGTGGCTGCAGGTGGGTGGTGGGTTTGGGGTGGGGTGGGGTGGGGGTGGGGGGCGGCGGGCCGGCAGTCGGCCTCAAAGCGACAGGCTTGGAAACCTGCTTTGTGCTCAACTGAGCGAAAACGGCAAGGGTAGGAAATATAGAAATAACACCTTGCGCATTAATCAAGGCTCAACATGGGAAGAGGAAGCATACCCGTTGAATTTCAGATAAAGAATGAACCGTTTACTGAAAAGACAGGAGGGAGAGTCCGAGGTAGCCGAGAGGTAGAGAGCAAGCACATGGGGATGGGGCATGGGGTAGGATTATCGGAACTGAGAAGTCTGGGGGATCCCAGGGAGCCCTGCTGGGGATGTCATCTCTAGAGCAGCCAATGAGGCTGGTTCCCGGAGTAGGGGACAAAGAAGTCCCTGCAAACTGGAAGCAACTATTGCTATTGGGACCAAGTGCTGCCGGCAGGGGAAGAAGTATTGCTCCAGTGATATCAGGAACGAGCAGAAGTGAACAGAAAGGGGCAAGACTCCCCCAGCTCCCCGGCTTCCAGGCTCCCTGGAACAGTCAGATCCGGCCACGCTAGGCCAGCAGTTCTCCAGCACCATGATCAGCGGCCATGGACTGGGCACCACCCCGTTTATACTGGGCATGTGAGTCAAAAATCTTAGGAACAACTAGTCAGGCACAGACCCCGGACCATCAGGCAGGACGCTGGCCTGAGCCGGGCGGCCAGGTCGGTATGCCACACCAGATGTCCTGGCTCTTCATCAGCTATGCACGCCTTCCAGTTGCCCACCAGGCCCACGTCATTCCTTATATTGCCTGCCTGGTCCCTGGAGACAATTGAGTTTGAGACCCTTGGCCAAAAAGGAAATGGGGTAGGGGATTCTGCATTGTATGTGAATTCCTTCACTTGCATTCAGTGTGTATCAGGTTCCAACAAGGCAGGGGCATGTGTCTTGTCCACTGCTTTATTCCCCCAACAAACTCTGAAAGTGAATGGACGGACCTGGCTTTGGTTTTGGGAGACTGTGCAAGGCACCACTGCCTGCGAGACGCAGTGCTTCCCTCAAGGATGCGGTCTACTTGGGAGCAGCAGACAGGCAAAGAATTTTTTTTAAGTGGGCATATTTCTGATGGGGTAAGCCCAGGGGACTCTAGGCGTGTGTGCGGGGAGAGGGTATAGTGTGGGGATAACGTGGGAGGGGAGGGAGGACAGGACAGGCTTCCCAGGAGGACAAAAGGCACACAAGGCCTGCGAGTGTGACAGCGTCTGGTCTGCAAGCATTCTGGACGGCACGTGTTTCTGAGTTTCTGTCCAACTGTGTCCAACTCTTGACTTCTGCTCACGAGACTACACTGTCCACAGGGAAAAGTCCAGCGTTCTCATCCCACTGCTCTCTGCCCGTGGGGACTTTTAGAACTTACCATTCAGTACTTCCTCTTGCCGACCAACGTGGGCCAACAAATGTCTGTCTGTTCAGAAGCGTATGGAGTAGTAATGGGTGAGAGCTGGGACATCAGTATGAATTCATGGCTAGCTTAACAGATACGATGGATACCTATGGAAACAATTATACACATGTGTATACACGTGGGTTAGGACACTCACACGTATTTCATTGCTCTGTTGGCTAAGAAGACTTAGAAGCAGGGATGCCCCAGTAGTAGTGAACACATCTCACACCCATACGCTGGTTTCTAATACCATGTTCCAAGAAAGCAAACCAGGCCTCCTTGGAGAAATGGCTGATTCTAGGTCTGGGGCAGGAAATGTACAAGATGAGCCTGGAGCACCTTGTCATGCCAGAAAGGAAGGAAATGCTCAAAAAAAAAAAGGAAAAAACAACCCCCCCGCCCCGGGCCGCCCGGCAACGATGATGGTCGTATATCAAAAGGACCCAGGAGCCAACTGAAAGAGCTCCCCATGGCCAAAGCTGAAAGAATTTGAGCAACAGAACGTTGCTCAATGTTGCTTTATGAGCAACATAAAGTCATATTGAAGTAGAATCCAAAGTCTCTAAAAATATCCACGAGTCCATATGGATATAAAGAAATGGGGGAGAAGAGACAAATCTCCCAAGGAGAATTCCAAATAATTTGTGTAGATACTTCGCATCAAGGGGGAGCAAAACGCCCCACTCCAGAGGTGTGACATCCTTCCAAGTACGGTGAGGAAATGGGGCGGGGGCAGGTATTTTCATGGTGGAGAAATCTAACAGTAGTGTAGCCAGGCGGTCAGGGTTACTTTACGTCTGCAGTCTTCCTCCTAAGATGCATCATCTCAGACTAATGATGAGAAAAACATCAGACAAATCCCAATAAAGGGACAATCTATACAATACCCGACCTGTACTCCTCAAAACCATCAAGGTCATCGAAAACAAGGAAAGTCTGAGAAACCTTCACAGCCAAGAGGAGCCTAAGGAGACATGACAACTTAATGTAACATAGTATCCTGGACGGGATGGCGGAACGGAAAAAGGACATCAGGTAAACATTAAGGAAACCTAAAAAAAAAATGTATAAGCTGTAGTCGATAACAATAATGCACCCATATTGATCACTACTTGTAACAACTGTGCCACACTAATGTAAGAAGTGAGCAGTAGGGAGAACTGGATGTGGGATATATGGGATCATCCCACATACTTTGAAGACAGTTCAAAATTGTGAACTGTCGTCACAGTTTTTCAGTAAAATCAGAAACTGTTCTGAAAATAAGGTTTGTTTTCAAAAATGTGTGATGGAAGTGTGCGGGGGAGTGGAAAAATTATGACACCTGGAATATTTCCTTCCATTTCTGCCCCTCCTGATGGCTGCTGTATACGGTTCCCATTAAACTCTGAAAACATTCTATCAATCCCGAAAAGGCAACTGGCGCGGATGTGAAATGTGTAAGCTGGGAGGGACTGACAGACCAGGGCAGCCGTCCGGCACTCTGCTTTCAATGAGAGCTGAGGAAAATGAGGTTCAAAGCCTGGAAGCAAATGACCAATGAATTCCTCAGCTCAGCGCCCGTGGGTGGAGCATCTTCGGTGACTCGAGGAGTCACAGACAACCGTGTCATTTGGTCCTCAGAGCAAGAAACCGAGGCTCAAAAGCACCTAGAGCCTTCATCCCAGCTGGCAAGGGGCTGGCAGGTGGCAAAGCAGAGAGATCTGGGCACGCATCTCCTTTCTGCTCCCTGTGCAGCACCCCCCCACCCCGCCCCACCATGGCCAGTCGCTTTCCCAATTCCCTGCCGCTCCAGCAGCGGTGGTGCTGATACTCAGGGAAGAGGCCAGCTCAGGGAGGGTGACGCTTTCGATCGGCTTTTTCTTTCGATCGGCGTTTCTATTTTGATGAAACTTTTCCTTAAGCCAACATTTTTTAAAGGCTTTCCCACGGGGATGAAGCCAGGTGCCTCTGCTTTGCAACAGCAGAAAAATGTCCCTCTGAGTCCTTGCGGCCAGACATTGTAGGATGCTTGGCCTACAAGACTGAGGGTGGATCCCTCAGTCTTAAGGTTTCATCTTTGGAGGGAGGAAAAAAAATATCCTCCAGATGCCTTGCATCCCACAATGGGTATTTTCTTCATAAAGGCACCCATTACAACGAGCTCCAGGAAAGGGACAGAACTGGAGAGAAAATGGCTAGGGGCCAAAGAGTGTGAGTTCCCAGCAGACCAGGCATCACTGAGAGCAACAAGGAGGACCCGGAGGCTTGGCAGCTCAGGGTTTCTGAAAGCCACCCACATCCCAGAAGAAGCCAGGTCACTAGACTGCTGTGTGGAGCTCTGCTGTTCACTCCATTACAAACCAGGGATAAAACCTGCTGGGTCTGGGGGCTTCCCTGGTGGTGCAGTGGTTAAGAATCCGCCTGCCAATGCAGGGGACACGGGTTTGAGCCCTGGTCCGGGAAGATCCCTCACGCCGCAGAGCAACTAAGCCCGCGAGCCACAACTACTGAAGCCCACATGCCTAGAGCCCAAGCTCCGCAACGAGAGAAGCCACTGCTATGGGAAGCCCACGCACCGCCAACGAAGAGTAGCCCCTGCTCGCCGCAAGTAGAGAAAGTCCACGCACGGGAACAAACACCCACTGCAGCCAAAAATAAATAAATAAAATTTTAAAAAATTAAAAAAAAAAAAAACAAAACCTGCTGGGTCTCACATTTTGTCCAGTTCCGCCAGGTAAACCTGGGTCCCAGGGGAGCAGAAAAGGATGGGTGAAACCTGGAGAAAACCTAGAGCCCAAGCTGGGAGGTCTCCTGGAAGGAACAGGAGGCGTCTGAGGGCTACGGCAAAAGGCACGGAGAGACACACCAGGACGGAGTTATTGGTGATGTGTAGCGCTTACATCAATTTAGCAAAGAGTCCTCTCATTAGTAAAAGCTTCTAAACGTTAGCCTCAAGTTAAAAAAGAGAGAGAGCTTGAAATTATGCAAAAGCACATAAGCACTAGCATGTGCTTCACATCCATCCCATGGGGAGACACCTCCAGTTGCCATCTTGGGCATATTAGTTAATCCCCATTTCCTCATATGCTCTGAAAAGCAAATGAGATAATATATGTAAAGTGTTGGGAACGCTATGAATAATACATTTGAGCTATTATTCTTTTTACTATTATTACTGGTAGTATTAGGAGCAGAACCTTCATCATACAACATACGCACCACTGCTACGCCTATAAGGACAGAACGTTATAAGTGGTGCGTAATAGGAGCTATTAGAATACCCAGGGCTTAGTACTTCAGGAGGCAAACTGACTGACCAACAGAATGCACAAACGACTAACAAAATGAACAACCTCCTGTAACATGGGGAGAGCGTCTTAAAAGGGAGGCAGCCCAGCGGATCACAAGCGCAAGACCAGGAGTCCAGAGCTGCTGCTGCTTCCAGGAGCCTGACGCTACAACCGCAGGAGGGTTCAGTATACACCTAAGTACACCTGAGCAAGGAAGAAGAGTGAAAACATAGAATTGGGCCCAGCTTAGGGAAACCCTGGACGTCCGGATACAGACAGAGCGGGACAAGAGAACTCGGTCTGGGCTCCTTGTTTTAGAGATGGGACTGGGAAGCTTCATAGGCATGAGCCGCGGCTCGACACCACAAGAGAGGCTTTGGGACCAAGGCAATCAAACTGCCGTGCAGCCCATGGCCTGAGACGTGCATCCACCGTGTGTCTTAGTCAGCTCGGGCTGCCATAACAGAACACCAGAGGCTTCGTGGCTCACACAACAGACGTTTGTTCTCACAGTTCTGGAGCACAGAAGTCCGAGATCGAGGGTCTCGAGATTTGAGAGCTCTCTCCCTGGCTTGCGAACAGCCGCCTTCCCGCCGTGTCCTCACATGGCAGAGACAGAGGGAGAGGGAGGTCTCCACTGAGCTCTCCTATCAGAGCAGGGCTCCACCCTCATGACCTCATTTAACCTAATTACTCCCTTAATTCCAGTACAGCCACACTCAGGGTTAGGACTCTCAGCATACGAATCTGGGGATTTGGAGGGTGTCCAAACATCCGGCCCATGACGCTGTGCAAACAACAGTTGTTCGGATATACTGTGTCTCCCCCAGGGCATTTTTTACCTAGTCTGTTGCCTCCCATAGCTGGGTGCAACACCTGGCTCACAGTGGGACAGTGGAAGAGGGCAGGGAGGGACGGAGGAAGTTGCTACATCACGCCAGTCCCCACAGTAGGTGCTGGGGAAGTGGATTCAGTGAGACAGACACCACCCCAGGCGGGACGAGCTCAAGCACAATGCCATTATCATCAGGTACCTTCCCCCAAAAGGCACCACAGAGAGAAAGATCTTCATCTTCAGAAGAAACAAGAACTGGGAGAGGGGGAAAGGGAGACAGCAGAGAAAAAGAGAGAAGAGCAGAGGGGAGGGGAGGGGAGGGGAGGGAGAAACAGATGACGGAGCAGAGAGGAGCAGCAAAGAGAAAGTCCAGACACGCCTGCGGATCACGTGGCACGTAGCGGGGGAGCAGGTTCAGGTGCCTGGATTCAGAAGATCCACGCTCGTCTGTGAGATCCACCACGAACTAGCAGGGAGCTCCCAGCAGCACAATTGCTCTGAGTTTCCAACTCATCCGTCTGTGAAATACAGGAGTCCTATTCTGCTCAGGCTGCTATAACAAGGTATCACAGACTGGGTGGCTTAAACAATGGAAATTTATTCCTCACAGTTCCGGAGGCTGGCAGTCCAAGATCAAGGTGAAGCTCACTCAGTTCCTGGTTTGCAGAAGGCTGTCTTCTGGCTGTGTCTGCACCTCTCAGAGAGCAGAGAGAGACGTTACTCTCCCATGCCTCTTCTTATAGGGCATCAATCCCATCCTGAGAGCTCCACCCTTAAGACCCGGCCACCTCCCAAGGGCCCCACCTCCTGACACCATTACACTGGGGATTAGGGTTTCTACATCTGACTTTGGAGGGGGGGGACATGAAAATATAGTCCATAACGGGAATCCATAAAGCCAGCCTCCGTCTCCGGATTGCCTTCGGGGCCAGAACAGTGGTTCGTCCCTCCTTGCTTGCAGGCACCCTGCAGAGTGGCACAGTGCAGGTTCCCCGTAAATAGTCAAGGGATAAAAGCAGGACGGAAGAACAAAAAAGAACTTTTATAAACTCTAAAGTCCTAAGCAAACAGTGCTCAGTTTCCCCAAAATCCCAGAACAGACCCGGGAGCCCTTGAAGAAAGAGCATTGTGTGCATGATTTCTGACTTTCTAACCCCAACTCAGTGTCCAAAAGTGCAGGCAATCCAAGAAAACATTCCCCAAGCATGTCCTGTACGCCTGTCACGGTGCCAAAAGCTGGGGCGAAAGAGACAGCAAGACCCAGAGCCTGTTCTCCAAACATTCCCAATCCAGGGAGAAGAGCTGGTGTTCAAACAAGGTGGACGCTTCTTCCGGAGACAGAAGGAACCCGAAGCCATGGGGGAGATAAGAACTGAAGGTTCCAAAGCCTGGCCTTTAACATTGATTATAATAACTATCACCCGCAATGATAACTGCGGTGGGTACTCATCTGTGCGGCCAGCTGCTGGATAAATTGGACTGAAAGAGACCCAGAAACGCTTTCGCTTTCCGGGGGGTGGCTCGGACTCCCAGCCTCTGCAAAGCCCATCGCGGGCACCGCCGAGAAAGCTCGGCGTCTGCTGGTGTGACAGATTTTATCAGAAGAAGCAAAACTAGGCACATTTTCCCCTAGACTTCTGAATCCCTCCTCTGCATTTGCCCTCATGTTTTGACATTAATTGAACTCTGTCTTCACTACTAAAAATAAACTCCAGGTCAGATGCAATGAGCCAAAAACCTCAATATGAAACCACAAGAAACAGTAATAGTAAAATGGGCCAGTAGCAGAGGTGTTTTGAGAATCCGTTTCTGTTTCAAGGGTAGAGTTCCGAGTGGGTCGGGAATTCTTTCAGCAAACACTCCGGACACTGAATAAAGGAAGCAACCTTGACACACGTAGCCTGTGGCCAAAGACCAGGGCTGGCTCGTGTCTGAGGACAGGCAGGCAGGTGACTTCAGACACCCTCTCACCAAAGGCTAGAGAGGGCTGGCTTGGGAGTATCAGGCAGGACCCAAGAGATGCTCCCAGAGGGAGGCGGGCCCAGGAGAGGAGTCCAAAAAGGCAAGGTGAGCGTCAAAGGGAAGAAGGCAACGCTGCGCGCAGGTGCGAGGAGGGGCCGGGATGCGACAGAATTAACACAGTCAGGAGCCAGACAGGTAAGGAGGTGGGAGAGAAGCAGATAACAAGGGCTCCCTCTCGCTGAGCATCTCTTCAGGCCAGGATCTGCAGCTGAGAAAAAGAGGCGTGGAGAGCTATAAAGGACTTGCCCAGGGTCACAGGGGGTAGAGGGAAGTGCAACTGGGGTAAAATCCCGGTTACGGCAGGAACAGTGCAAACAGTCCCAGGGATGGGAAGGGTGTGGAGGCCTGCTGTTGGCGTGCAGCCCAGGTGAGCTGATTTCTAGGCAGGGATGAGGGCAGACAGGCTCCCAGTGGGAGAGCAGTGCCTTTAGAACAAGTAGCACCACAGGCACAAGCACAGATGTTTGGGCTTTTCTCAGAGCCCCTAGGACAGAGCAGCCCTGACCGGGGGACGCCTTCAGGTCTGCGAGCCTCGGATTCCCAGCGTCTACTCCTGCTCTGTCTGCTCCCAGCAGCTGAATTCTAGGGAACTTCCTCTCCCATTAGCCCCAGACAGACCTGCCAAGCCTTTCCTCCATCAACAGAACGGTTCTTCCAGCTTTCAGATTCTCCGCCCCAGTGACTGGACTGCTATCTGCCGTTTTCCCGGACGCGGGAACAGCTCGCTCCAGCCCTGCAGGTGCTACCGGGAGCGGGGGAATCCCAGAACAGGTGACTGCACGTCCACGTACACACTCCTGCACCCCAAGCTCGTGGCCTGGACCGGGAGCGTGGGCTTCTGAAACAAAACTCAAGGACTGGTTGAGTGCTTGAGGGCCCAAGAAAGGCACGCAGCACTTTCACAGGATGGCCTGAGAGCTGCACTCACTGTGGCTGCCTCCTGACACCAGAATCAGCAAGTAAGTAGATGGTGAAATAAAAGCGAATGGCGAACGTGAGCGTGCAGGGCTGCCGAGCGCCCGAGGACGGAAAGGCTCGTCAGCTCAGCTCCTGGTAGGTCTTCTTCATACGCCATCTTCCAAGAGTCTCAAGGGGCAGCACCCTCTCCCGGAAGCCTCTCGGAATGGACAAGGGACCCTCCCCAGGCCTCCCAGATTCCTGGTGAATCTGGAGAACCCTCTGTGTGTCAGGGCCGGCCGCCACGTTGACCGAAGGGCAAGGCCTCGTGCCCTCCGTCTCTGTGGGTCACATCAACACGATCCTCAGCCGCGTCCTCAGCTCTACCTCCCTAACTGTCTTCTCACCAGCTCACACTTTCTCACCCAAACTTCCACCCTCGAAGAGCTTTCCAGTGTGTGGTAGGCCTCATTTTTCCTTTTTCCAGCATGTTACTTATCATCTCAACGCCTTGCTGAAGAAAAAGAAAATGTGACCGACCTCACTCTTTGCTCTAAATCTTCAGCAACTTTCTCCCTTTGGTTCCCACTCTGGCTTTTCCTCTCTATGCCCTCTTTTTCAATGATTCATTCATTTGTTCTTTCAATGTCCACAGTGGGAGGCCCAACGCTGGGGTGTTAAGAGTCCTTGCTCTAAACAAACTCACCAGTGACCGGGGGGATGAGTAGGGGGACGGGCAGGGGAGGGCAGGAGAAGTCACGTGGCACATAAACGCATGCCTTCAACGGCCGGCTACAGCCCGGTGTGGGGAGGAATCAACTCTGCTCAGGTCGAGGGGGCTGTGCACGACCGAACGTGATTCACAAGCCGTTTCCCAGGCAGACTTGGTGGCAGGTGAGAGGCAGAGAGAACAGCAGAGCAAGGACTGGGAAAGAGCCTGCTGCATGGCAGGACCTCTAAATGGTGTAACTAATGCATTGAAAACAAACAAACAAACAAAACCCTCTTCCGTTTTGGAGCATTTCCTCCTCTGTGAAAGGCAGAATGGTAAACTCTTTATCTCCACCATCTCACTCAGCACCCATAACATCCTCCTGGGGCACTCATAGGACCCCAATTTTACAAATGAGGAAACTGAGGCTTGGGGAGAGGCCGACGCAAGTAGCAAAACCAGGAAAACCGGGGTTTGCCTAAAGCCGTCAGTTTTAACCTCTCACCCTTTTACCCCAAGCAGCCTGAGACGCGGCAGCCGGCGCACGCAGTGCAAGCAGGCAGGGAGAGAGGAAGAGGTCACTTCTGGATGCCCCCGAAGGCCTGCTGACCTGATCACGTAATCCCAGCAAACTCAGCCATCCTCTCCCCCCGCGTGGGCTCCACGCACCTCAGCAGGACGGCTGGGCCATCCCCACCTTCTGCCAGGGGGGAAAGTGTGGTGCATCCACCTAGGAGATGGTGGACTCCTTCCTCAGCTGGGGACAGAGGGATTGCCCCCCTGGCACAAGGTCCAGGCACTGAGAACCGGGTCCTGTGTATCAGGGTTATGGAAAGCCAGCTTCCCAAGCACAGGAAGCTGGGCCGAGCAGTCAGAAACCACACCCCAAGCTGTGCTGCGAGAGATCACCAATTCCAACAGCCATCTTTGGTTCCATAAGGCTCAAGAGGAGAAAATCCCTTACCTTGATTCTTCACATCCCATGATATTCCAGCTTTCGTTCAGGGAAGAACAGTTTTCAAGTCCCTCTGGAGTATTGAATGGATACGTATTCTTTTTTTGTCAAATTAAAGGCACCTAAATCCCAGGTGGAACAGGATGCTAGAAACATACAAGAAAAGGGAATTATTAGTGTCACTGCTCACATGAATGAATTTGGTAATGAGAGATTTCATTCATTTAAAAAATAAGAAGTGCATATTTACTCTATGCTAAATGAGAAGCATCTGAAGAGCAGGCATTTATTGAGTAGCTATTATGTGCCAAGGACTGTGTTGGACATTTGACCACATGAAGCCACTTGACCCTACGAGATCGGTCTTGGCAGCTCCATATTTCGGAAGTCACGTAAGCAGCCAGGCCACAGAGGGTCAGGTGTTCCTGATTCCCAAGCCCCCCCTCCATCAATCATGGTCCCCTTCCTTCCCCGCTAAAGCTTTTTCATTCATCTGATTCCAGGAATTCTGGGTAGAGGGGAAGGAGAAACATACCCAACAACTTAATTCTGAGAATGGCCAGTCCCTGGAAGCCCAACCCATTCTAGGGACGGTGGGGAGTACGTGAATCATGGGAGCTGCATCAGATTCACTTGGTTGTAAGCTTTATCTGCCCTCAACACTGTCACGTAGTAACATGGGATCAGTGGACACCATGCGTTACTCAGGAAACCAAAAACGTAGCCTCGCCAGAGATTCTTATCCTAACTGCTAATGGAGATGGCTTACATGAAGAGGCCAAAAGGGTGGAGTGGTGTGGGGAATGGGTCCCGGGGGCCGCCCCTGGTTTACCAGCTCTGGGAGGACCTCCTAAAATCCCCGGAAGCAGGGCTGAACGCTCAGCTGGGTGGGTGCAGACACGGACCCTCTCCTCTCCTTCAAGGGGTGGTGCAGCACCCACAGAAAGCCACACTGTCACATTTACAATGGGGTGATCCTTTCTCCTTCCAGACCTCCCTCCTGCCCACCCCTACTCCCCGCAAAATCTCCCAGCATCGTGGCTGCCAGATCGTCAAGGAGACGAGGCTCAGTGAGCACAGACTCAGGAGACAGAAGGCTGACAAGTTCTGAAGGGGGATTTGCCCTCAAGTCTGGGAAGAAGCAGAGCAGCACATAGGCTGCTCGCTCAGCTGAGAGAGAGGAAGCCAGACAGTTTGGATTCCCCGCCATCAATTCCCTCTCTCTCCTCCAGGAAAAAAAAAACTCGGCCCCGGTTTGCCTCTCTGAAGCCTTCTGATTGTCACATTCCTCCCTTGGATGTGTTAGCATCACGGACCGACCTACAAGAGCTCTGCAAGCCCCAGAGAGTTCCTGTCTGCTCCCATCAAGCGCTGGTTAAATCCATCCGAGTCCCAGTTCCCAGCAGGAGAGGGCAAATCCCCCCTCCCTCAGAGAAGCCCCCTGGACTAGCCATGCGCTGAGAAAGATGCCACCCTCAGCACATCCACGCTCCCTCTGTGGGCAGCCTCCCACGCTTCTCAGACATTTTGACCAGGAAAGCACTTTTCGCCTCATTGTCGAAATGCATTCGCTTCATTACCCAAAAAAGGCAGCAGCCCAGCTTCCTGGTTGACTGTAGGCTCTTGTCAGAGTGCCTGGCTTGGCATCCCAGTTCTATGACTGAAAAGGTCCTTTGAGGAGCCTGCGCGAGCGACTTCAGCTCTCTGAGCCTCAGTTTCTCATCTTAAAGGTTTGTTCTTAGTGTGAGGTGAGAATCCCCGCAGAGCTCAGCTCTTGGCCTGGTGCCTTACGAACACTTAGAAACGTCAGCTGTCATTAGTACCGCACTTAAGCAAATGCCCGGGCCCTAAATTCTTCGTCTCCTCCCAATAAGGGGGGGAAAACAAGGTCTCCCCTCTGTCTCACCACCATGACTTGTTCAGTGCGAGGCCTCAGTACACGGGGGGCTGAGGGAACCAGTGAAGCCAACGCAAACAGCACTAAAGGCTGAGGTCTGCGTCACAGCTAGTCAGCTCCAGGCCTGGCTGTGGCTCTCACGTCTCAGTTTATTCATCTGTGAAATGGAATGGATTATGACACTTACCCCATCTCCCAGATGTGCTGCCAGGATTAAGTGAGATCGTGCACGCAAAAGCGGCTCTGTAAACTCTGAGTACTAGGGAAATGTAATATCCTCTCGGACCTCAGTGAGCACCTACCAGGATCCCAGGAGGTCAGGTCACAGGTATGAACTGTTGGTGTGCAGGCTCATCCCTATACCCCTTCTCCTTGTAAGGAGCCTACAGGAACCAGAAGGTCAGCTCCTACAGAAAAAGAGCCTCTCTCCAAGGCAGCCAGACTGATTAATGTTTTTAATTAATGTTTTAAACCATATGCACGGAGCAATGTTCCATGGAAATTAGGGAGCTAAAATTTCTAACTTTCTCCCAGGGGTCGGCCCAGCCAGAGAGAGGCGCGAGGGCAGAGCATGCGGAGGGGAGGGCGGCCTGGGCTGGCCAGGGTGCGAGTGGGAAGGTCACAGCCCTGCCTCAACACACGGAGCCTGACAGGCCGTGCGGTCACGTAGAGAGACAAGCCAGGGAGAAAGGAGACTGGCCGGGCACAGGGTGACAGGACGCGCACGGCTGCTCCTCCCAGGAATCTGGCAAGCGCAGCAGAAGAGGAAGCGGGGCGGCAGGACGACGCCCAGCAGGTAGCATGTGCCCGGGGCCTGGGCCTGAAGGGAGAAGGGGCTGCTGCTCCTAGACCTTCCTGCCTGACACGCTGTCCAAAGGGCAGACTTCCACCTGCTCTGTGGCTCTCGGAGATACTCTACACTTGAATCTGAACCAAGGGGGCCACGGGCTTTCGTAGGGATGCTGACAATACTTCCCTGATGTCGCCCGGGACGGAGGGAGATCACTGCTGGGGCCCGGCACTGTGCTCTGATGAACGGGGAGCCTGAGTGCCCATGATGGGCAGACCCGTGACCCCCAAGGTCCCAAGGAAGTGAGGGGCGGATGGGGGCCCAGACACCAGCCCCCTGGCCGGGACCTTCCTTGCTCTGCCTACAGCATTTCAAGCGTGTCACAGTTCCAGAGCATCTACTCCTTTCTACCACCTGAAAAAAGGGGCTGTACCATCTTCCTTTCTCCAACGAGAAGGTAAGGGGCACAGAGTGTGACATAGAGCACCAGTGATTAATCACCAGCTCTGCTGTGAGCAAGGCCACCGTGGCACTGGGCAGCCGGCCCAGACGCCACATGGATGCCGCCTGGGCAGCAGGGCCACCTGGGCACACTGATGGCAGCCAGGACCAGCCACCCCATACAGGGCCCTGGGCTGCTTGGCAGGAAAGAGTGAGCCGGCCATGAAATAAGCGACCGCACGGGGACTCCTGACCTGGAAATCATCAAAATGCCACCCGTTCACAGCAAACAGACCATAGTGGTGGGCTGCAGTGCCTACAAGAACAGAGGACAGGACAGCTTCCCCCAGGAAGCCCCCGAGAGTAGGCCCTGGCCTTGGGATGTGTTTGTTCCCCCCGGAGAAGGCCCCGGAAAAGGACATAAACACAGGTACTGCTGTGCCTCTCCTGGAGGGGCAAAGCTGGTGAAGGCCCCAGCCTGGCTCACACGCTTGCCCCGGATTCTACGAGATCCAGCAGGCCAGAGCGCAGAGGCAACACGTACAGACTCAGAACACAGGCTGCCTGGGTCAGAGCTAGTTCCCACCAGTCAGCACCCGTGCACCCTGGGCGGTCTACTTAACCTCCCTGACCATCATCTGTAAATCAGGGCTGGGGAGAGCAGCTACTTTCCGAGACTGGGGTGGGGACCACAGCAACGTACGTAGAAAGTACAACGCGACGTGTGGCTCGGGGTAAATGCTTAACACTTTTGTTATTCTCGGTGTCTAATCGCTGTCATTATTCCTGTTGCCTAGCAGGCAGACTGACAGTCCTGGATTTGAATCCCACCTCTGCCACTTCCTGGGAATGTGACCAGGGACCAGTCACTTGGCCTCCCTATGCCTCAGTTTCCTCATCTACAGAAGGCGGACCAGCCACATGGCACCACCAAGGATTACAGGGGCACACGTAGCAAAGCGAGGGGTACGGTATGAGCTTTCAAGAATGAGGGCCCTGACCCCAACTGAGGGGCATTCTACAAAGCGACTGGCCTGGACTCTTCCAAAATGTCAAGGTCCAAAACAGCCGAGGAACTGCTCTAGGATAAAAGGAGGCTAAAGAGACATGGCCACTAAGCACAGTGCTGACCTGTAATCAGAAAAAAAGTCCAAAAGGACTGTTATTGGAGCAAGTGATGAAACTGTGCATGGCCTGTGGACTAGATAATACAATTGTAGCAATGCTAAATTTCCAACATTTGATCATTACACTGTGGTCATGTAAGAGAATGTCCTTGTTCTTAGGAAACACACGCAGAACGTTTAGGGATAAAAGGGCAATGTCTGCAATTTACCCTGAAATGGTTCAGAAGAAAAATTGTGTGTGTGTGTGCGCGCGTGTGTGCAGGGGGCGGGGTGCAGAGAGAGTTAACAATCTGTGAATCTGGGTGTACGGTAGTTCTCGTATCATCGTTGTAATTTTTTCTGCCGGCCTGAAATCATACCCAAGTAAAAGATGCCCAAGAGCTGGGGGTAGGGGGGTGCGCAGGAGGGTGGTAACGGGCCTAAAGGTCTAGTACAGACCATCCATGCAGGCCCAAACCGTAAGCCTTTCCCACCAAAACCCAGTCACCTGATGTATAAATGTTATGATTTATTGTGTAGAATGCTACAAAGGATAAAACTGAAGTTGAATTTGAACTACCACCCCTCCTGCCAAGAAAAAGAAAGACAGATGACGGCTACTTCTATTCCCACGCCCCAGGGCCAGGCTTGGAGGGCCCACATCCTTGCCATCCAGCGGGGGGCGGGGGGAGCCCTGGAGGAAGGGAGAGGCAGCATGGACCACTGCAGCCAAGGCTGGCTTTCGCTACGTGCCAGGCAGTGATATGAGAGCTGTCTGCATCTTGAGTCATTTGATTCCCCCAAGAACCCTCCAGGCAAATTCTACTGTTATTCCCCTTCCACACTGCAGGAAACTGAGGCTGGAGGCAGCCTCCTGCCCGGGGTTTAATCTGGAGCACGAGTGAGCTGGGATTTGCGCCCAAGCTGCATCCACAGGATTTCCACAGGCAGCAGGGAGGCAGGCACTCCAGGCCAAGGAGCAGCCAGCACCAAGCCCAGCCCTGCCCCTGAAGCCGAGGCCCCAGGCCCCATAATGCTGAGGTTCCAGTGCAGCTACAGGGGGCTGAGATCCAGGCTCCCTGTCCTGTGTTCTCCCCTCAGGGCCACCCTAGCACTGTACGCATTTGAAGCTCGACACCTGTTTTGAGGTGCGTTCACAGAAACACAGCTTCCTTTTCAAGGAGTTTCAGCAACGCAAACTGTGTGGGAAGGACCCAACACACTGGGGACATCAGTGTCACCAGCGAGGAGAAAACTGGGTCTGGGGACAGAATGGGTAGGGGTCTTCAATGAAAACTCTTTCATCCCTTCTGTGTCTTGTCCTGTGAATGACTTACCTCTTCAAAAATGTTTGTTCACTTATTTCTTTAATACGAAGTTAGGAAAGGAAATCAACCCAGTTCCTGTGTAAGCCTGCTCTGAGTATGAGCCATTCCGCGCTGTACAATGCCGTGTCGCTGTACACAGCTGTCACTCACTACACATCCTCCTATTTTCAGGGGTGGAGGGACCAGAATGATTAAAGACCCAGAAGGAGCAGCCCAACCCATTACACTTGAGGGTGCTAAGATCTGGTGGCCAAGAGACCAGCCCGTGCCGTTCACAGCAGAACTCCAGAGCTGCTGTGAAAGCAAGGTGGGAACGCCGCCTAAAGTAGTCCTCTCCCAGTTTTCCAACTCCAGTGACAGGAACTGGGCGGTGCTCTCAGCCCTACCTCCACCCAGGAGGTGGGCGGGAACTCTTGGGATGGCCATTTTACAGCTCAAGAAACAAAGGCACGGGATATGTGGGAACAGTGCCCAAGCCCTCCGCAGGGGAGAGGCTGGTGGGGAGTGCAGAAGTCTAGCTCCGGAAACAGTTCCTAAACCCTACCCTTCCCCCAGGAGGGAGAGTGAGGACCCACCTCTGTCCCATGAAGGAAGGATCTAGAGTCAAGAGATTCCCGGGTTCCCAGCCAAGCTCCCCGCAAAAGCTGAAAGCATGGGGGAGACAGCATTTGACAGCACTACTCCGTGTGTCAACGGAAGAAGATAATATCTGTGAAAATGCTTTGTAAACTGTAAAGTGCCGTGCAAATCCTCCCATCAAAAGAGAGGGTGCATTGGTAGCCGGGGGAGGAAGAGGCTTCTGGAGGGTCAGCCTTACCAGGCAGCTCCTCCTGAAGCATGGCAGCATTTCACCTCCTGACCTTCTACCCCAAACTCTCTTTTTCATACCTGCACTTACATTCAACTTTCTCTCACGAACATCCTCCCACCGCCCCTCCCACCCCAGGGGTGTAAGATTATTAAATCAACCCCAAGGTAAATAGTTTTCGATTCTCCAAACCCAAAAACCTCCCTTCCTGCCACTGCACTTGGGTCTTGTCACCCAGAACATCAAAGCTACCGTTTTCGGTAAAAGCCTCTCAGATCACTTGGGTGACGTGCGAAGATAAAAACAACCTGCCACATGCCAGGCTGTGGAGCACACCTTGGTGCCCGGTGGGGAGGTAAGTGGGCTGGGAAGAAACGGCGAACTGTACTGGCCAACACTTTGCAGGGAGTCCAACGCCCTGCCCCCTCTCCAAGTCCAAGTCCGCTGGGTGACCTTGTAAGTCCCTTCCCCACTTGGGGCCTCTTGCCAAGGAAGGGGTTGGATGGCACAATCTCTAGGTTGCTTTCAGCTCTAAAATTCACTGATTCCATCTCACCCTCCTTGCTCAGAGTCTCTACTTCCTGAACTGTAATGACAGTTGATTTACATACAGGAAAATAAAAGCAACTACGAGGTCGCTCATACACTGGGCTGTAGTTTTTGGTGACTCACAAAGGAAAACATACATGTTTCCACTCAGCTCAAAAGAGTGGTCCCTCCACTCCCCAATTACTCAGAAGTCACTAGGCCAATGGGAGCCCTGGGGAAGTTCCAGGCTACCGGGAGTTCAAATGTCAGTGGACGTAAGCTCAGCAGGGAATTTCCCATGGCGGACAGGTGCAGCAACAGGTGGGCTGGAGGGAGAGTCCCCTCCCTCCCTGAGAAAAACAGCCCTTACCCATTCACTCTCCATCTCGATAAGTCATCTCCTAGGGAGCCAAGGAAACACCGGGTCCAACACTGGGCCAGGGCCCACCTTCCAGGAAGTCACACCCCAGAATGAATGTCCCCTCTTCCAGGAAGCCAATGTTGAACCACCACCCTCCCCAAACCCCGTAGCTTATAAACTCCATAAGCGCAGCAATGGTGACTGGCATATAACAGACGCTAAAAAATTCATTGCTAAAATAGTAAATACTTGCTGGGTGACTTAATCGTGCCGTTTCCATAAAGCTTAAGTAATTCCATCCCCCCAAATACTGGGTGCCTGTTGTGTGCTGGGTACCGGGGATAGAATGGTGAACAAGGTAGACATAGATCCATCCAGCCATCCCCCAAAGCAACTGCCCAACGTGCTGGCAGAAGATGACCCTCAGCTGTTGGCCTTCTTTGGAGACTGTCTTGGCTGAAGACGCTGCCTTGCCCAAGGCGGCACACCCTCCCGAGGGAGCCTTCAAACAATGACTGATCAATCTCAATTCTGGGCAATTCTAAAAGGCCATTCTAGCGCCAGGGCTCCCAGGGGGTTGGCTGGGGTCTTGGTTAGCCACCGTCACAGCTCAGCTTCTCCCTCTGCCCCTTCTTGATTTCTTCCCCCTCAGTTTCACAGCTGTTGGTTCCAAAGGCACCCCGCGATAAACATCCCACTTACCAACCTCAATCTCAGCATCTCCTTCCCAGGAAACCCAACCTACAGCAAGAAGGTTCTCGTGATTGATGGCCAGGCCCTGTGCCACCAGGGTGAAGGGTTTAGGGCCAGGACAAGTGAACGGACCACCCCTAGTTGGGACAGCCACCTTATTGACAGGGATGCCGAGGCTGGGCTCAAGGCTATGATCAATGAAGGAGAGCTGTGAATGAGCAAACACCTGTAGTAGTCTTAACATGTGATGAGTCCCAGGTCCTTAAGGAAGAGGTGCGTATTCTTCATCTGTGTTCTCCCGGCACCCAGTACAGGAAAGGAGCTCTGTTGAATGATTCAGTGATGACTGGATGGACCAATGGATATATAAACAGACATACTTGGTTGAACAAGAAAGTCACACCTAAAGCAGCTAGACAACAAATGAAAAATAATGATTCTGTATAGGTTACATTACATCATCCATGTAAGCATTTCTCATGGTGCTCAAGAAATATTCACGATGAAGATGACAAGTAAGCCACTCACAGAGAACTCCCTAGAGAAGGTGACCTGCAATCAGCAGCCTGAAAGAAGTGAGAGAATGGAGGAAAGAATGAAACAAGAGAAACGAGGCATTAGCGCTGGTCAGCTGAGTTCTGACTGCTCGTCAGATACCTGGTACGTAACCACTCTCATCGTGGGGCTGCCGTGACAGTCCAGGACGTAAGATAGGGGATGCCTTCCGTAAACATTACATCCATCACCGTGTATGGGGGCTGTGATGTTCCCACTACCAGGGGAAGCAACGTTGATGGAAAGGTCCTGAACACAGTACTGCAGTTTGGAGACTTAATCCCACAGGGACAGGAAGCCATCGAGGTTGTGAAACAGAGGCGTTAGGTGACAGCTGGGAACCTAAGCTTCAGAACTGGTGCGAGATTTCTTAAATCATCCGTCCCTTAGGTTTTGGACAGTTGCTTGGGATGCCTGGGCTGCCGTGTTCCCGAAGCAGATGGGGACTAGGGAGGTGCCTAGAGCCTCCATTCTGAGACAGCAGCCTCAGAGGCAGAATCAACACTGGAGAACCCCAGACGCCAGCCTCAGT
This sequence comes from Delphinapterus leucas, assembly GCF_059928025.1. Lineage (NCBI taxonomy): Eukaryota > Metazoa > Chordata > Mammalia > Artiodactyla > Monodontidae > Delphinapterus > Delphinapterus leucas. Next base: position 12,328,947 of record NC_143145.1, read on the forward strand.
CCCCCTAAGAAATGTACAGGCCCTGGGGGGCCATCCTCACCCAGGCACCCACCCAACCCACTGACAGTCCTCATTTCTGAGGGTGATGCCCAGGGAAACAGACAGGAGTGCCAAGGGAAGGGGGAATAAATAGGAGTCTGGTGTTTGTGCAAACAAGAGTCAGTTGTGAGGACAACGGGAAAGGGATAAAATGTACTTGGGAAAATTATGAAATGAGTGATGTCACAGAGGCTGTTAAGCAGGACAGCGTATTCTAGAAAACACAGAGGACTTTGGCCTATTACTCATCCCTGAGCTGGGAGCATCTAAAAGGCTAAATGCTGGGGCCATCACAGGTGGTAGGCAGAGGAGACCCACCTCCAGGGCCAGCGGGATGCTGAGTGTCAGGCTGTACAGGTCTCAAGAGGCAGTAAAGCCCAGAGTTCAGGAAGACAGGCTTTGCTGTCGAGCGATCTGGGTTGGAACTGAGGCTCCACCACTTCCTTCCTGCACGACCTGGGCTAGGAAGAACCCACCTCCCAGAGCCTCTGCGATACAAACCTACCAGAGTGCCCACAGGGACCGAAGAGCACCTATGCAAGGCACTGGACATATAGCGAGCACCCAAAAGTGACGCTGCTGTTACTTAATCATTGGTCACAGGCATACATAAGAACCATCTGGTGCTGCCCTTTCCAACTGCACCCCACAATTCCCTTGGGCTTCAAGAGTCTCCTGTGAGGCCCCTCCTGGGGGCTTAATGGAGTTGAGGAGGGGGCAGCATGGGGACCATATCCCCATTTTGACTCCAACAGCCCTGCTTTAATTGTTATCTACATAAGGCCTGCACACAGACTTCAGCTGGGCCAAAGGGGTTTGAGGGCTTTAAGAAAGTGTGAAAGCTTCGAACATTCATCCTCTTACTTTACCAAAGAAAAAAAATGAAGCTTCAAGAATCAAGGGGCGGACTTCCCTGGTGGCGCAGTGGTTAAGAATCCGCCTGTCAATGCAGGGGACACGGGTTCGAGCCCTGGTCCGGGAAGATCCCACGTGCCGCGGAGCAAGTAAGCCCGTGCGCCGCAACTACTGAGCCTGTGCTCTAGAGCCCGTGAGCCACAACTACTGAGCCCGCGTGCTGCAACTACTGAACCCTGCACACCTAGAGCCCGTGCTCCGCAATAAGAGAAGCCACCACAATGAGAAGCCCGCGCACCGCAACAAAGAGTAGCCCCCGTTCGCCGCAACTAGAGAAAGCCCGTGTGCAGCAACGAAGGCCCAAAGCAGACAAAAATAAAATAAATAAATAAATAAATTTATTTAAAAAAAAAAAAAAAGAACCAACGGACTCATCTAAACTCACACAGCAGGTCAGCGGTAGGGTAGGGAAGGTGCAGCTGGAGACCCTGAATCTCCCAACAGTTAGTTCAAAGGCTGGGGTTGTTGGATGCGTCCTCTGAAGTCTGCTGCTTGGGGGGTATGAGACTCCCACTCTGTGGGCACGGGGGCGGTGACCCCCCAATGCCTTGGCACCCCAAGTGCAAGTCCACAAGTCCCGACCCTCAAAGCCTGGTTCAAAGAGCGAAAGGAACATCAAGTGGAGAATCCGATCCCAGGCGGAGGAAAAGCAACCCCTCCACTTCCCAAAAGAGGGACAGTCTTCCTCAGATCTCTCCCCAGAGCTGGGCTCAGGGCATAGACCCAGGGGCCTGGTAAGAACCGCCCCAGGAGCCATTGAGGCAGAAATGGGACTCGGTCCACAAACGTCAGGGATGAGAGAGGCAAGAAACTAAAAAGAAGAAACCGGTCTCTTCCTTGTCAAGAAATCACAGCCCCCAGACACTCGGACGAGTCTGGTCCGAAGTCACCCATGGGTTTCTACCTGCCCACATCATAGGGCCAGCCAAGCAGTCATGCAGCTTCTCCAAAGGCAGGGAGGACAGCAGAAGAGCAAGGCTTCTCACAAGTGGAAATGCTCTCCCGTGACCACAGGTCAACTGTCAACCCAAGAGTCAGCACAAAGGAAGGAAACCCTGGCATCGAAGAACAGATCAATCCTACAGAAATCACTCATAACGGCCACGCGTCTCCAGCCTCCTCAGTGCTGGGCGCTGGTGGGCTTTCCACGTGATCACCAATCCTGAAACACAGCTATAGTGTCCCCAAGTGACAGATGGGTGAAATGAGGCTCACAGAGCTTCCTCAACATACAGCCAGATTTGAACACATACTGTGTGGAGTGTCCTGTGTTTGTAGCCAGATCTACCTAATACAGCCCTTTCCCGAGTACCTCACCCTTTTTTCCCCACACTCTTGTTTTTTGGGGGGTTTTTTTTGGGTTTTTTTGTGGTATGCGGGCCTCTCACTGTTGTGGCTTCTCCCGTTGCAGAGCACAGGCTCCGGACGTGCAGGCGCAGCGGCCATGGCTCACGGGCCCAGCCGCTCCGCGGCATGTGGGATCCTCCCGGAACAGGGCACAAACCCATGTGCCCTGCATCGGCAGGCGGACTCTCAACCACTGCGCCACCAGGGAAGCCCCCCCACACTTTTGTTTTAAGAACATTAGGCCTGTACGACCTTGTTTTATTCAACAAGAAAAACACAGGTTGTCCAGCATGGGAGGGATGCAAGCAACAGTGACACCACCCGCAGAAACACTGTGGAGGGGATAACCTTGGAGGTTTCTTGTCACTCTAAGATTCTCTAAGTCTAAACTGAAATTCCAACTCCCATCCAATTATTCCCCCTGAGTTGAATGTAGGCACTCCTACAACCCCCAAAACATAAGCTTTGCTCTTCCTTAGGGACAACAAGGCTCTTTAAAATCCATCCTGGCATCTCCCAACTGGCCTCAGCCATCCTGGGGAGGAAGGTTCCAGCTGGAGAGCCAGACGAGGACTCCAGGCACCCGACGACAGACAGGGAGTGCTAAACAGGGCTTCGGGGAGCCTCCCAGCCCCACAGGATGTGGCAAGGTGAAGAAGTAAGAGAAGAATCAGAGAAAGCAACCTAGAAACACAAACAGCACCACAAATAAAGCGACTTAACAGGAAACACTGAGACTTTTCTTCATTTCTTTTTTGAAGCTAGGAAGCCCAAAAATAGTTGAAAGCCATGTCACAGAGCTTTCCGAAGACAAATCCTGCCTTGTTCAGTAAACAAATCTATGGGGACAAATACGAAGTCTGAAGTCCTGAAGCCCACAGGGGCAAGTTCAGATCGCGCACAGAACTCCACGGTGCGCGTGAGGAGCAGGGGGTTTCAATCCAAGCCTCCAAGCCCAGGAGCCCATGTGCCAATCAGCAGTTCACACAAAGGCTGAATTTTGAAGCTCACTCGTTTTAAGTAGAGGCCGCGTTGCAACTGGCTCAACTTGAAGGCGTCCACATGGAAAGTCACGAATCTGGCTGGACGAGCAGCCAGCACCAGCATTCCCCAAGACAGATGGTAAACAAGCAGATGAAGAAAAACAGAAAAACAATTGGCCTCATTAAGGATGAAAAAGTATGAAGAACGTTAACAGGAGACTGTTCGGCATCAACTGAATTATAATGTTTTTAAGCTAATGATACCTGGCGTTGATGAAGTTGTGGTGAAACGGGCATGTCCACATGTTGGTGGGACTAGTGTCAAAAACCTTATTTGAGAGTAACTTGGCAACATGGGTCGAGAGTCATAAAACTGTGCCTTTTTACTCAATAATCCTTCTGCTGAGAATCTGTCCAGAGGACTTTCCAAGAACAGAAGAGTTATACGCACAAAGCCGCGCGAAGCACCCCTAAGTGTCAACATTACAGCAAACTACTAGGAACCTTCCTTTGGAACAACAGAGGACTGGTTTAGAAGATGATGTATCGACTTGGTGAGCTTCTTTAAAAATGGTCATTAGTAAGGTGCTTGAACAAAATGGAAAAATGCTTAGGATATAATGTCAGCTTACAGAATATTCCCTACACCTATGCCTGTATCAAATCCTAAGTTAATGTATGGACAGACATATCAGATATCTGAATGCGATCTGACTGGTCAGGGGGAGGGTGGTGAGTGATTTCATTTTCTCATCCACTTCTGTTCTTGGGAACCACAATGCTGTTTGTGCAATAAATGACAACAATCTCGATGATAAAAATGATGATGAAGATTTTTATTGGTCAAACTTCAATAACGTATGGGAAAGGAGTGAGTGGAACTCTGCTGCACTAGAAACAGCACCCAGGGTATGAGAAACGATCAAACCCAGAGGCATCTGAGGATACACGCAAAGAAATGCGAGCTCTAGGCAGAGCATGGAAAATGTAGACACCAATGGGGCCACGTATCAGCAACGTCGGCCTTCCAGGCCCCAGAGAGCATCCGATCATCTCAGCTTTCTGAGAGTCAGTCTGGCTCTTCCTCGCCATGCCCACAGCTCTCAAACAGGAATGGAAACCCCTGGATCTGTGTATATGCAAATGTCCGTCTTCCTAACACACAAAACCCTGCTCATTTAAATACTGAACTTCCTCAGCTAGGTGTTTCTCAAAAAGGCAACTTAGACCAGTTTCTACACGTGGTGCTCGAGGTCTCTTGGAGCTTTCGTTTTCTGTAGGGTAGGATCCAGATGGGATTTCCAGAGCCACAGCAATCTCAGTGCACCGCTGTCCCCGCCCACAGTCCGGGCAGGGGCGGTCGAGCTGGCGGTCAGCACTTTGAAGTCCCAGGTGGACATAGCCCAGCTCCAACCCTACCAGCCCTGTGCTTCTGGGTACGTATTTCACCCTTGTGACCTCAGGTTTTCGCATCCATAAAACGGGGATTTTTCCAGAACTTTCCTCAGAGGGGCACGGTGAGGACTGAGAGAAATACACACACTCAGCACAGCGCATGGCAGCCAGCCGGAGGCACTCACTCACTCCTGGCTCTCACCATTACTCTCATTCCGGAGTCACCTCGTCTGATAGATCCGTCTGAGGTCTTCACAGACCACGTGTGCCTAGGTGGCAAGGGAGGGCACACTTGTAAGTGGCCAAATGCAGCTCAACCCTGGCTGACATTCAGATCACCTGGTTGCTTCAAAACGCCCAGACGTCCCGGTCCCTCCCAGCGCAATGATCAATATATCCGATTCACTGCGGGTGGGGCGCTGGTACAGCTGTTTTGTGAAGCGGAATCCACTGTGCCACTGGCCTGGGGCACATCTAACTCAGGCGAGAGCAACCAGTGATTTCTCTTCCAAACCCCCAAGCCCGAGAGAGCGTGAGGCAGGAGCCTTTCTTCATCTCTTTAGGGCATGGTTCAGCAGCTCCTTTTGGAACCATCAAGCACTCTCTGAGTGACAGGCAGATGGCAAGGAGTTGCCCGGCTCTCTGCCCTCCTGCTCGGCCTGGTGACTTCCTGCAAGGCAGTGGACTGGACCAGCTGAGCGCCTGCCCAGCAGAGGCCACTGGGAAGCACCTGCCCAGTGCGGGCAGTGACACTGATGGGCCGGCAGTGAACACAAGTCCCCGGGCGGTCCCTGCCCAACCTCAGTCTCCTTCCCATCATCTGAGAAATCCCTGTGCGTCCCTGGCGCAGGGACAGCAGACAGGCCTCCGGGAGCGGCACTGATTTCAGAGGGCGTGAGCCCAGCATCTCTGGAGGAGGCGGGTGTAAACTGCAGGAGGACCACACCTCTGAGCCTGAGCCCCCGCAGACTCTCATCTGTGAAACGGGCATAGCCCTCCCAGCAGAGCGGGTGAGAAAGTGCCCTGGGCCAGGCTGTCAACCAACATGGCAGGCGCTGTGGTTGGCATGAAACGCCACTGAAGGGAGATATGGGGACCACTCTTCCTGCGCGAAACTCAACCCTCCTCCCCGCAGCGCGCAGGCTTCCAGCCTTGTTGCCTCCACCTCGGCCCCAGAGGTGAAGCGAGAACTGCTGAGGAATCTGTAGGGCTGCCCGGGACGAGGGTGCCCTCCCTCCCCAGAGAAGGTAGCAGCACCACGGCGCTCAGTCTGGCTTTGCCTGAGAGGAGAGGGCCTCGCTGGGCCCTTTGCAATACTCTGGCCTGCCTGGAGCTCTCACTGCAAGACTGTTCAAAGGCCAGGACACTGCTCTTCCATCTCCATTCTTAAAAAACCCTCAACAGACTCTGCCTGGGCTTCAATCCAAGAGCCCCCATTTTTGTCACACTGACAGGCAGCTAAGAACCTTCCGTGCCTTAGCCACAGTAACACCTGGAACCCTCTCAGTAGGCTTTTGGGGTTGACGCTACTCTTATCCCCATTTTACAGATGAGGAAGGTGAGGCATGAGAGGGCAGCTACCTTGCCCAAGGTCACGCGACAGAGCCGGATCTTGGAGCCTCGGGGGTTCCAGAGGCCAGGCTCTCCCGTGCGACACTACGGTACCCTGGTCCCAGGGTTGCTCCTCCTTTGATTCCTCCCTTCGGTCACCTACACTATCGGGCCCCTGCTCTATGCCAGCCCGGGGGTGGGGCGGGGCGAGAATCTCCATGGGTAAAGACACAATCCACCCTCTCAAGAGCTCACCTAACCCAGATATTCCTAAAGCCCTCAGAAACAACCCCAGACAGATCGAGAACTCGTGAAAACCCCTCTAAGCAGCGAGGAGTGGGGCCACCTCCCGCAGGGGCTGGGCACAGGGTGGGGGCCATGGGGATGGGCTTCAGGGGGCAGCCTGGGAGGCCGGGCAGACCTGGGCGTGAATGCCATCTGCTCGCAGACGTGTTGTGAGCCGGGCTCGCCCCTGTCTGGTCCTCCTCTGCAGAGCAGGGATGATGAACGGACCCCCCACCCCAGAGCGGCTCTGAGGGGTAAATGAGAAAGCGTCTGCAGAGCAGGGGGCACGTCTGCACAACCAGATGCCAATCCGAGGACTAGAGCCACAGGTGGTCCGGCTCAGAGGGCTGCTGGGCTTCTGGGTGGAGTGGGGAGCCCTCGAGAGATCCCAGAAGGTATCTGGGAGGGGTCTGCGCCTGAGAAGGATGGGAAGGTTTTAGGTAGGTCAGAAGCCCCCAAGCCGAGGAGAAAGGCATGAATCAGGGTAAGGAGGTAGGAGAGCTGGAGGATGGGGCCACCACCTGGCTGAGGCAAACTATAGGCTGGAGACTTGAATGACTAGTATAGGGAAGAACGGCTTTCAGCGGATTTCACAACAGACACCATGACAGTGTAACTGCCCAATGATAATGAATGACTGAATGAGGGAATGCCAAATCATATCAGCAGAGGCAAATAAGGAAGGTGCACTTATCAACTTACAACTGCAGGCCCTAAATAGAGTCTGGGAAAGCCCTTGCCTGGGACAGAATGGGATTCCCTTCTGTGTTAGGCTCCTAGGTAACAAATGACCACAAACCAGGTGGCTTAAAACAACAAAAAAATCAATTCTTTCACAGTTCTGGAGGACGGAAGTCCAAAATCAAGCTGTCAGCAGGGCCATGCTTTCTCAGAAGGCTCTAGAGAAGCATCCTTGCTGGCCTCTTCCTAGCTTCTGGTTTGCTGGCAATCCTTGGTGTTCCTTGGCTAGGAGATGCAGAGTCCAATCTGCCTCTATCCTCACATGGCCTTTGTGTGTGTGTGTGTGTGTGTGTGTGTGTGTGTGTGTGTGTGTGTGCGCGCGCGTGTGCGCGCCCTTTCTCTTATAAAAACGCCATGCACTGGACTTAAGGCTCACCCTACTCCAATATGACCTCACATTAACTCGATGGCATTGGCAAAGACCCTACTTCCTAACAAGGTCACATTCACAGGTACTGAGGGTTAGGATGTGAAAATACCTTTACAGGGTACACATTCCACCCACTGCACCTCCTTCACCACAACCTCCCAGATATGCTCCCCCGGTCAGCTTTCTCCTAAACCAGCGTCCGGGTTAGCTGTCACCTCCCAGCATCTTCAGTTAACAGGGACACATTACAGTCCCTAACGCAGAATCCCTGACGGAGCAAGGACACACAGCACATCTGTAAGACCAGAGAGGCGGCACGTGCCAGCCTGGCCCTCATCTCTGGAAGTCTGAGCTGCTGCATTCACAACAACAAACAAACCAATCTGAAGCACAGAAGGGATAAAAGGGTTTTCAATGAAGACCCTACCACTGTGTCCCCAGACTCATTTTTCTCCTCCTAACGGTATTTTTTGAAAGGGGGCCACCCCACCCCACAACGGGCCCCGAGCTCTGCACTCAAGAGGCACCCAGATCCAGGGTGTCTGGACAACAGAGGTCCCCAGATCTGCACCTGTTAGAAGGGACAGTTGAACACAGAGCCTGTTCCCTAAGAGAACAGGTGGGCAGGTATCACAGACAAAGGTGTGTATGCACTCCTGGGTGTGCGTGCGCTCCTGGGTGTCTGCAAGAGCCTCTGCCCGGTTTCGGAAAGGTCCCGGACTTCTCCCCAGCCGCCGTTTGGAAAACTCCATGGAATCCGTTTGTCCAATCAGCCAGGTAGTCCTTACACAGACATTTCTCAAGCCCCACTTTCCTGCTCTCCTGTGTGTGACTGCTGGCCGGGCGCAGACGTGAACAGAGGAGGACAGCGTGGAAAGTGACCAGGCACTCCAAGGTCAAGGGATGCCAGGCCTGCAAGCCCCAGAGTAGCCTCACAAGGAAGCGCCCAGGCATATCCACAGGCATCAATAAATGTTAGTTGTGGCAAAGAGAGCAGGCAGACGTTTCTTTTTTTTCTTTTTTGGCCACACCACAGGGCATGTGGGATCTTAGTTCCCCGACCGGGGATCGAACCCGCGCCCCCTGCAGTGGAAGCGCAGAGTCTTAACCAGTGGACCGCCAGGGAAGTCCAAAACGAGACTTTTCTAGTCCATAAACGAGGTCTCCACGCGCTCACAGATTTCCCATCGACCCTGCTGTGTGACCTTGAGCGAGTTTCAGAAGCCCCGAGCGCGAGCTCCTCTCCTCGCCCAGATGTGTGAACCTGAGATTGAAAGGAGTCTTGCAGCACGTGGCACTTTTCCTTTTTGTCTTTATGGCAGGTGTAGCAGTGACCAGGGAAGCTGCCCCTTCCTTGGGAGATGTCTCCAAGTGGGCAGGGAGAACACAGTGTGAACCCTCCCTGAAGTGGCCTCGTTCTTAGCAGGGCCACAGAGCATGCTCTGGACCCAGCCGGACCAAGCCGCATGTCAGGGGCTGGGCAGGGCCACGTGCAGACCCTGTGGTTCCGTCCGGATCACACACCTTGTGGTGAACGGCCCACCTTCTCAGGGCGGCGCCCACCCTAGCCTCTGCCATTTATCTTCCTTTCCACCAATAGTGTGTTTCAAGCCTACTTTGTGCCCCAGATTGGGACCTGGGGGATGGGGGGAGAGGGGAGGAGACAGAGACCCAGGCTTCATGGACTAATCCCAGGGTCCTCCCCTCCCTTGACCCCTCCACCGAGCCCGCTGGGAGTGGACCTCCCTGCCTCCTGATTCATTGCCCAGTTCATTCCTTATCTCCCACTGGAGGCTTCAGGTCTGGTTTTCCATGGGCGGAAAGGCCCTGCCCTCCTTCTGACCTCTCCCTTTGTCACGGTGGGTGGATGCCCATCTCTGTAAAAAGCACACAACCCACAATCAGCCCGGGGTGATGTCCCAGGAGCCTCCAGAAACAAACACTCATTACCCGAGGAGCTGTCACAGTCCCACCATCCAATTAGCCTGCCAAAGCTGGCATCCAGCGGCCTACCGGGGGGTCCCCTTCTGGGGGTGAGGGGCCTGGGGCTCGGGCTGGCTCAGCCAGCCAGCATACCTGCCGTAGATCAGGGACCTGTGATGGAGGGAAAGGAGTCTGAGCACATCCCAGGGAGAGAAAGGAGGACGACACTCTGATGTCCCCGCCAGCAGGGTTTACCTGCTGTGAACCTAAAAGAGACAAGGTCAAACTCAACAGACAAGGGGTTTCCATGAAAGTCCTTCCTACACCCTGCTATGCAGCCACGAGCCAAGGAATGCCTGTAGCCAGCAGAAGCCGGAAGAGGCAAAGAAACATTCTCCCCTAGAGACTCCGGAGGGTGCACGACCTTGCCAACGCCTTGACTTCAGAATTCTGGCCTCCAGAACTGTAAGAGAATACATGCCCAGGGTTCTAAACCATCTAGTTTATAGTCATTTGTTTTGGCAGCCACAGAAAACTAATACGGGACCCTCGCCTCCAGCGTAGGAAGGAAGCCCGTGCCAACTTAGGATGGAGGTGTGAAGCCCAACGGGGTCGAGAGCATCCTGAGAACCTCCATCGTCTGATTCCGGACCCATCGGTGCCTTGGGTTGTGGGCGGCTGTACCTGCGAGCTGAGAATAGGGCAGGAAAAGGCACGGCCACCTTTGAATGAAAGAACTGCTGCCCTCCGCTCTGACGTGAAGAGCGGGCCCACCGTGGGGGACAAGGCCCCCCGAGTCTGGAAGGATAACCGGAGAAAAAGCCTCCTGGCACACGCTGCTATCCTCAGACCCGGCGCGGGCATACCTTTCTCCGTCCCCTTCTGCCACCGCGACTGCTGTGCTGTACCCTGCTGGTCCCACCGCCCTGCACGCCTTACACCTGTGGCTCTCCTTCCCCAACTCTGGCCCGGTTTTCCCCTCCACTGGCCGTGAACTCCTTGACGGTGGGGACACATCCACTCTCCACTGGCCCCCTGCCCTCGACGACAGTTACTGGAAAGAGACTCCGAAGATGTTTCCAACCTAACTGCTCACTCCACACGTGTGCAAACTGAGGGCCAGAGAAGTGGAGTGAACGGCCAGGGCTGGGCCAGACCCAAGACACCCAGACCCAAGGCCTCGCTGCCTCTGCTTCCAGCCAACCGGACTCCTTGCTCGATCAGCTTCCTCCCCAAAAGATGGTTCCCTGAAGTGCCCCCAAGTGCCTAAAAAGGTCTGGCACACGGTAGGGGCATGGTATGTATCTGCTGAATGAACATTTCTTAAATGAACACAGAACTGGGGAGAAGCAGGGAGGGGGTATGAAAAATTGGTCTTAATATTGTAAATGCTGCTCGAAAACAGGGACAGACTTCTGAGTGGAAAAATAACGACTATCGAAGGGTACTACTTCCCTCTGGGCTCGTACTTCTGGGAACTTCTGGGAACTTCTCTGCCACGTTTTCCTCTGAGAAGTCAGGAAAGGCTGAGAGAAGCAGGACTGAACGCTGTCCAATAACAACTGTGATACAATTCACTGCATTCATTCACTCACCAAGCATTTACCAAGTCTTACTAGGTCCCAAGACCGAGAGAGACACGAGGGGCCTGGAGACGGCAAACCCCTCGCTGCCGGCACAGGACGCACAGTTGAAAGGAAGAGCAGACAGTTACCAGGACTCTTCTAGTGGCGCAGTGGTTAAGAATCCACCTGCCAATGCAAGGGACACGGGTTCGAGCCCTGGTCTGGGAAGATCCCACATGCCGCGGAGCAAATAAGCCCGTGCGCCACAACTACTGAGCCTGCGCTCTAGAGCCCGTGAGCCACAACTACTGAGCCCGTGCGCCACAACTACTGAAGCCCGAGCACCTAGAGCCTGTGCTGTGCAACAAAAAAGAAAACGCAATGAGAAGCCTGCGCACCACAACAAAGAGTAGCTCCTGCTAGACGCAACTACAGAGAAAGCATATGCACAGCAATGAAGACCCAATGCAGCCAAAAATAAATAATTTAAAAAAAAAAAAAAACAAGACAGTTACCAAAGCAGATGGTAAGGGATGGAGAGGAGGCTAAGACCCCAGGACAACAGAGAAGGGTCAGCCTGGCACAGGGGTGGGAAGGCTGCCTGGAGGTGATGGCAGATCCTAGAACTTGAAAGACACCTCCATGAGGAAGATAGACCTTCCAGGCCAGGTGAGACCCCAATTCTGAAAGAGACAGAGGGGAGCAGTGAGCTGGGTCAGACCTGGATCCCACAAGTCAAAGGTCCACACTCTCCCCTGACCACCCCAGTGGAGATCAGACACCAGTCACCCAGCTGTAAGTCTCAGCCTGTTCCTCAGTAAAAGCAGGACACTAAAATGGAGAAGAACTCCCGTAAGACAGGAAAAAAAAAAACCCAAGCCTGGAATTTAGGAGATCCGTGTCCAAGTCCCTAAGAGGGCCTTTGATCCTTAGCCCTCTTATCTACAAAGTAAGGTCAGAGAAGAACTGGATGATCTTCAATGATGCAGCAGAAGTTAAAAAAAAAAATCAGTGAGTTAATTACACCCATCTCAAGGTGCTGGCTTAAGGATGAAGAAGGAAAATAAGGGTTAAAAATCCATCAAACTGGATACTATACACAGAGAATCCTAAAGATACTACCAGAAAACTACTAGAGCTAATAAGTGAATTTGGTAAAGTACCAGGATACAAAATTAATGCACAGAAATCTCTTGCGTTCCTAGGCACTAATGATGAAAAATCTGAATGTGAAATTAAGAAAACACTCCCATTTACCACTGCACCAAAAAGAATAAAATATCTAGGAATAAACCTACCTAAGGAGACAAAAGACCAGTATGCAGAAAATTATAAGACACTGATGAAAGAAATTAAAGATGATACAGATAGATGGAGAGATACACCATGTTCTTGGATTGGAAGAATCAACATTGTGAAAATGACTCTACTACCCAAAGCAATCTACAGATTCAATGCAATCCCTATCAAACTACCACTGACACTTTTCACAGAACTAGAACAAAAAATTTCACAATTTGTATGGAAACACAAAAGACCCTGAATAGCCAAAGCAATCTTGAGAAAGAAAAACGGAGCTGGAGGAATCAGGCTCCCAGACTTCAGACTATACTACAAAGCTACAGTAATCAGGACAGTATAGTACTGGCACAAAAACAGAAGTATAGATCAATGGAACAGGATAGAAAGCCCAGAGATAAACCTACGCATGTATGGTCACCTTATCTTTGATGAAGGAGGCAAGAATATACAGTGGAGAAAAGACAGCCTCTTCAATAAGTGGTGCTGGGAAAACTGGACAGGTACGTGTAAAAGTATGAAATTAGAACACTCCCTAACACCATACACAAAATAAACTCAAAATGGATTAGAGACCTAAATGTAAGGCCAGACACTATCAAACTCTTAGAGGAAAACATAGGCAGAACACTCTATGACATAAATCACAGCAAGATCCTTTTTGACCCACCTCCTAGAGAAATGGAAATAAAAACAAAAATAAACAAATGGGACCTAATGAAACTTAAAAGCTTTTGCATAGCGAAGGAAACCATAAACAAGACGAAACCATAAACAGCCCTCAGAATGGGAGAAATATTTGCAAATGAAGCAACTGACAAGGGATTAATCTCCAAAATTTACAAGCAGCTCAATGTCTAAAAAACAAACAACCCAATCCAAAAATGGGCAGAAGACCTAAATAGACATTTCTCCAAAGAAGATATACAGATTGCCAACAAACACATGAAAGAATGCTCAACATCATTAATCATTAGAGAAATGCAAAACAAAACTACAGTGAGATATCATCTCACACCGGTCAGAATGGACATCATCAAAAAATCTACAAACAATAAATGCTGGAGAGGGTGTGGAGAAAAGGGAATCCTCCTGCACTGTTGGTGGGAATGTAAATTGATACAGCCACTATGGAGAACAGTATGGAGGTTCCTTAAAAAACTAAAAACAGAACTACATACAACCCAGCAATCCCACTATTGGGCATATACCCTGAGAAAACCATAATTCCAAAAGAGTCATGTACCAAAATGTTCACTGCAGCTCTATTTACAATAGCCAGGACATGGAAGCAACCGAACTGTCCATCGACAGATGAATGGATAAAGAAGATGTGGCACATATATACAATGGAATATTACTCAGCCATAAAAAGAAACAAAATTGAGTTATCTGTAGTGAGGTGGATGGACCTAGAGTCTGTCATACAGAGTGAAGTAAGTCAGAAAGAGAAAAACAAATACCGTATGCTAACACATATATACGGAATTTAAGAAAAAAAATGTCATGAAGAACCTAGGGGTAAGACAGGAATAAAGACACAGACCTACTAGAGAATGGACTTGAGGATATGGGGAGGAGGAAGGGTAAGCTGTGACAAAGTGAGAGAGTGGCATGGACATATATACACTACCAAACGTAAGGTAGATAGCTAGTGGGAAGCAGCCGCACAGCACAGGGAGATCAGCTCGGTGCTTCGTGACCACCTAGAGGGGTGGGATAGGGAGGGTGGGAGGGAGGGAGACGCAAGAGGGAAGAGATATGGGAACATATGTATATGTATAACTGATTCACTTTGTTATAGAGCAGAAACTAACACACCATTGTAAAGCAATTATACTCCAATAAAGATGTTTAAATAAATTAATTAAATAAAAAGCAAAGAAAAACCAACAAACAAATCCATCAAACTGGAAAGCAGTGCAAGCGAGGGTAATGTGACGAACTCCTGAACGCATGGCAGGCACTGTGCTCAGAGTCAACGTTCACTGTGTCCTCTGGCCACGCAACAAACATGTAAGACACAGAGATGCTATGATTATACCCATTTCACAGACCAGAACGTGGGTTATACTGTCAGCCACCACTGAAGCCAGGAGTCAGGCCTGGGCAGGGGGACCCCGGAGCTCCCGCCACTCCCTCCTACGAGGACTAGACAGTGAGGCTAAAGAGAAACACCACAGACAAGGGAAAGAGGTGCCGTATTCGCCTTTCCATTTTGTAAAACGTTCCTTCATGCTGTTCAGTGGTTTTTTTTGTTTGTTTGTTTGCGGTACACGGGCCTCTCACCGTTGTGGCCTCTCCCGTTGCGGAGCACAGGCTCCGGACACGCAGGCTCAGCGGCCATGGCTCCCGGGCCCAGCCGCTCCACGGCATGTGGGATCTTCCCGGACCGGGGCACGAACCCGTGTCCCCTGCATCGGCAGGCGGACTCTCAACCACTGCGCCACCAGGGAAGCCCCTGTTCAGTGGTTTTGAGGAGAGAAACGCATGCTGGGTGAGGGGCAAAGGGCTCCACCCAAGTGGCACAGACAAGGCTACAGGTCTTCAGTCTCAGAGCTTTCAAGGCAGCAGCCAGAAAGAACCTAGCCTGGCCGGTGCCCTGAATCCTGGGCACGGGTCTCACCAGCCCTCAGCAGCTCGCCCGCCACTGCGCTGGGGTGCAGCCCCCTCCGTGGTCCAGCTCAGATCCACCCCTGTCCCAGCTCCAGATCTACCAGGTCATCTCCCCACCACACACACACACACACACACACACACACACACACACACACACACCAGCATGTCCTACGCAGCAGTGTGTGGCATCAAATCCGTGTAGGGGCTTAAGCCAAACACGTGGCAGCACATTTAATTCCATTTCCCGTAAACCCCCAAGCTCATCACACACCACCTTCAGGGGATTCTGTCTCTACTGGGTCTCTCCCATCCACTCCTATCTCAACCAGGTGAGGCCCCCATCACCTCTCACTGCCAGCTTCAGCCCCCACTCTGATCCTGTCTCAGTGATGCAGCAAGGGTAATAAGCTTTCTGAAACGCCAGCTTCGTCCTCTCACGCCAGCGCTTAAACTCGGGGAATCTCTCTCCGCTGCCCTCGGCACAAGGTCAAAATGGACTTTCCAGGATTGGGTCTCTGTTTCCAATTGCCTCTTCTCTCCCCTGCTCTGACCTAAAGCACTCCTCCTCTCTGGGCTACCTCCCTCTTTCCCTGACCACCCCAAGTCCACACGCCGCAACCCTCTGTGTGCTTAGGGCAACCAATATCCCCAGCATTGCCCTTGAACCTTCTGCTGTGTTTACCCGATTTCTCATCTAAAGCTCCCCTGACAGGAGAATCAATGTTCCCTAAGGGAAAAGAGAGGGGCCTACTGATTTCTGTACTCCCAGAACGCAGCATAGTGCCTGGCCTGTAGTATATGCTCAATTAAACTGTTGCATAATGAGGAGCATTCAGCATTTTGAGGAGTCCCAGGAATCGCAACAGTGATACCTCCATCAGGATTAATAAATAAATAAATAAATAAAGGAAAAGGATTATCTATGCCTCAGTTTTTGCATCTGCAAAGTGGAGACAGATTCCAGAAGCTGGTGGACAGGAAGGAAGTACCTCAAAGCAAGCCCTGCAGAGGCCTCCATTGATAAGTGTTCTCTTTCCCTATCGTTAGCTTGCTGATTTCCCTCTCCGGGTGCATCCATCCAGAAGGCTCCCGGGTGTCAGGCTCTGCCACAGAGATCCTATCTCCTGCCAACTGAACTTCAAAAGCATCTTTATCGGGAGGACCCACCTCAAGGAAGGTCAATTCCTAACTTCTCTGGGTAATCCTTTTATTCTGGGCCTGCCAGGCACACCCAACTCAGCCTTATCTGCCAAGTCCCCAAACTGCTGTCCTTCCAGGAAGGGTGTCTCTTATCTGCAGACCCCCAGAGGAGAGAGACCAGGGAAGAAAATGGAAGGGAGCCGCCCCCGAGGCCCGACCCTGGTTCCCCGCTGCAGGCCTGCCACGCCAGCTGCGTGACCCGCATCAGCCCATCTCTCAGGGGCTCGTTATTCCCTATTTTCTCCTTTGGATAAGAAAGGGGGTGGGTTCAAGGCCCCTCCAACTCGGAAACTGCATTAACAATAATTTCAGGGGCCAGGCCGGACAGGCAGGACTGATGTCGTGACTGTCTTTGTTAATCCCTTCCAGCGAAAGAGGGGAACTGCTAGGCAGAAAGAGATCAGGGATTCTTCCCAGGAGTTGTTATCCTGGGTTCCTGCTGCGGATGACAGCATCCCCGTGTGCAGGACAGCCCTTCCAAGGCTCACCTGCTGCATCCGGGGGAGACCAGGACAAGGACAGACACACCAGAGAAAGCCAGCATTAGGGACAGTTACATGAATGCCAACTCCCTGCTCCCAGAATTCCTGAGTTCAGTCCAATAAGAATTCTGCAGGGGCTTCTGTATGTTGGCCTCGGGGCAGCAGGGAAGGGGTGATCGCCTGGGAGAGAAGCAGGAACGTGGGCTCCGGAGGGGCCAGCTGACCTGGCTCCTAACTCCCTTTCCCACCTGGCTTGTTCTCAGCCTCCTTGAACCTCAGATGCTGAGCAGCTTGACGGAAAATGTCTGTAACGTCCTAAAGCAGCGCCTGGCATGCAACAGATGTCGGCTTCCTGTCTCCTCTCCTTAAGGAGGAAGAGCTCCTTTGAGTGCAGGTACTGGGTCTTATAACGTCTGTATCTCCAGAATCGAGTGACACTTGGAAGACAGCAGTTGCTTAATAAGCGCTCAGTAAACGCATGAATAAGATGAAAACACAGACGGGAAGCCGTCTGAGGAATGATGTAAAACGCACTCAAAGGCTGAGCGCTCAGCAGACGCCCCCATCCCCTCCGGCCCTTCCTCCTTTACAGCCTCAGAGGTGCCAGCCTTCCCCACTCCACTGAGTACTTAGCCTTCAGAGCCAGTGCAGGGCAGCGGCAAAAATGTAAGGACCCAGGCCAACTGCTGGGTTCCATTCTTCGTCCTGCCGATTACAAGCTGTGTGACCAGAGACAACTTCCTGAGCCCTCAAGGTCCCCATTTCGAGAGTACCTCCTTCATAGGGAGTCACGAGGACCCCGTGAGTTAACACATGCAACGTGCTTAGAACTGGGCCTGGCACAAGGGGGTCCATGCCTGTACCTACATAACCATGATTCCTACAACTATTATTCAATGAGGTAGCAGGTAGTCACAGTTCGGGAGTCACTGAGCAATGGGAGGCACACAACCCTAATTCTAGATCACAGAGGTCAAGACACACTTGAACTTTAAACTTGGAATCCTAAATCCTTGGGTCATATCCTGGCTTTCCCCATGCAGCCTCTGGGCCTCAGTTTCCTCATCTGGAAAACAGATCTATAAACCTGCTCTGCCTTCCCCAAAGGGAGGATCAAATAAAACAGAAAGCATAAAGCTTTCTAAGGTGGGTACCAAAGGAGCTAAGTAATTATATTTATTTAAATGAAAGAATTACAGCCTCGCTCACACTTAGACCAACTGGCCAACGAACCACTCTGTCTGTTCCTGTTTGATTGATTCCTCGCCCACCCGCCGAGCCCCCAAGCCTAGTCATTCCCATTTGTCACCACACCCCTTCTGTAAGGTGCAGTCTGCTCTGATCGCTCAGCTGGGCTTCCGGCGCCAGGGAATTAGAAACCGCAGCCAAGACCTGAGAATGGGTGCACCTGTGGATCGCACGGCTCCTCCGACCCCGGGGCCTCGCCTAACGGGACAAGGAGCTGCAGGGAACCTGGGAACGGCAGCCCGCACCCCCCTGTCTCTGTCCTGCCTTTGACACTGCCTGCCTGTGGACAATTTTGGGGATCACAGCAGCATCAACTGCACAACGCATGCTACCACCCCTGGAACAAGACGAGCTCAGGTCTAACTGTGGGCCAGAGCATGGGCAATGAAGCCAGGCTGCCTGGGGTCGATTCCCCTACTGCTGCTACCGTATAAATGCTGTGTGGCCTTGCACAAATGCGTCAGCTTCTCTGGGGCTCTGTCTCCTTAGCTATAAAATGGGGGTGCTAAGGGCTTCCCTGGTGGCACGGTGGTTGAGAGTCCGCCTGCCGACGCAGGGGACACGGGTTCGTGCCCCGGTCCGGGAAGATCCCACATGCCGTGGAGCAGCTGGGCCCGTGAGCCATGGCCGCTGAGCCCGCACGCCCGGAGCCTGTGCTCCGCAACGGGAGAGGCCACAACATTGAGAGGCCCGCATACCGCAAAAAAGCACAAAAACAAAAACAAAAACAAGATCCTGAATATAGTTCCCTGTGCTATACAGTAAATCCTGTGGCTAATCCATTTTATCCATATAATAGTGTGTATCTGTTAATCCCAAACTCCTAATTTTTCCCTTCCCCCCCCTCCCTTTCCCCTTTGGTAACCATAAGTTTGTTTTCCCTGTCTGGGAGTCTGTTTCTGTTTTGTAAATAAATTCATTGGTGTTATTTTTTTAGATTCCACATATAAGTGATATCATATAATGTGTGTCTTTCTCTGTCTGACTCACTTCACTTAGTATGATAATCTCTAGGTCCAACCATGCAGCTGCAGATGGCAATATTTCTTTCTTTTTTATGGCTGAGTAATATTCCATTGTGTATGTGTCCCACATCTTCCTAAACCATCTGTCTGCTGATGGGCATTTAGGTTGTTTCCATGTGTTGGCTATTGTAAATAGTGCTGCTATGAACACTGGAGTGCATGCATCTTTTTGAATTAGAGTTGAATTGACTATTCTTTTAAAAAGCCAACTGAATACACAAGAAGGAGCCTCTACAAAAAGGGGGGTTCTAGCTCAGGTTCAAAGAAGACCCTGTCTTCCTTCTTTTGTAGAGAAATATGGGACTTAATGAAAACAAATTAAACTTATGGGCTGTGGCAGAGAAGATGGGAAAGAGGCAGGCGGGCTTTCCCCTGCCGTAGCTCCCTGCCTGTCCCTGCACAGTCTGGAAAGACAGACCAGGCTCTGTCCAGAGCAAACACTGTGGCCTGCCGCTCCCACTGTGCCAGCCAAGAAACAGCCTTTGATGGCGTTGGACAGAGGAGGGGCAGCTCATTTGCGGCCACAGCTACCGCCCCAGCGCGACCAGCCTGGCTCAGCATGGTCCTCCCTGGGGGACAAGTACTAGGGCTCAGCCTGGAGCAGCTGAGTGCTGAGGCCAAAGCCGGGGCTCTTCCCGCTTGAACATGGGTCCCAGACATCCTTCTCATATTCCCTTTTAACTGTACTGCAATTGCTGACTCACTTGTCCACACCCGGAGCTCCTCCAAGACACTGTCCCAGGCAATCTCTGTCAAGAGGTGGCACAGTGCTGTGTGTAAATTCACAGCTATGGAGCCCAACTACCTAGGTTCAAATCCAGCTCTCGCATAAACTAAGGAGGTACCTTGGGCAAGTTACCAAGCCTCTTTGAGCTTGGATTTGCATCTGCAAAATAGTAACGATGATTAACACAGACTCGTGCACGATTCCCAAATCTAAGAAGCTCTCAAGAGCAATATTTTATGGTAATTTTTGAACCTTCAACTAACATGAGGCTACTTATTTTTTTTATTTTTTGCGGTACGCGGGCCTCTCACTGTTGCAGCCTCTCCCGTTGCGGAGCACAGGCTCCGGATGCGCAGGCTCAGCGGCCATGGCTCATGGGCCCAGCCACTCCGCGGCATGTGGGATCTTCCCGGACCGGGGCACGAACCCGTGTCCCCTGCATCGGCAGGCGGACTCTCAACCACTGTGCCACCAGGGAAGCCCCGAGGCTACTTACTGATTTTATTTTTTCCACTTAATATGAAAATTAATATGTTTAGCTATAGAACTCTTAGATTGGTTGATGGCATTGCCCCAGATACATGGTGTATTAATTAGTCTTCTAGGGCTGCCATAACAAAATACCACAGACTGGGGGCTTTAACAACAGAAATTTATTTTTCTCATAGTCCTGGAGGCTGGAAGTCCAAGGTCAAGGTGTTGGCAGGGTTGGTTTCTCCTGAGGCCTCTCTCCTTAGCTTGCATACAGACACCTCCTCACTGTGTCCTCACACGGTCTTTCCTGTGTGTGCACATCCCTGGTGCTTCTTTGTGCGCCTAAACTTCCTCATGAGGACACAGACAGATTGGATTAGGGCCCGCCCTAACGGCCTCATTTTAACTTAATTACCTCTTTAAAGGCCCTCCCTCCAAATACAGTCACATCTGGGGCACTGGGGTGTGTAGGGCTTCAACAGATAAATGGCAGATAATGGGCGAGAGACACCGTTCAGCCCACAGTGTGACATACATGCCCTGTGCTGCCCTACTCAAATCTCAAAACATCACAAGCTCAGACACACCGCCCACCCGACACGATCTGAATGAGAGATGGAGAACTCGGAGACCATGTCCGTGGGGTTGTGCCGAGGCGGTCTGCTGGCCCAGGCCACGTGTGCCACACCGCCCACCGGGAGGGGCTCTGTGGGGCCTGAGAGCACAACATATGTACAAGTGGCTGCACACTGAGTCTAAGTCACAATGAACACACCACCACAACTAGGTATTAGCTCATCGAAAACGTCTCTGCCACTTACAGTACGGGCATTGCCAGGCCTCTCTCGCCTCTAAGAATGATTCTTTAGGATTATTAATATTTGAAATTTGGTGGGTGTTTTCTCCAAAGCCCTGCAGCCAACTCCCTTGGCCAGCTTTGTCTTTATCTATGCATCTTCTGCAGTTAGAATTCCACTGCGAAGGAGAAAGAGTGTGCCAGGTGGCTTTTGACCAACTATCCAAGCTGAGCTATTGTCCAAAAAAGAGAGGAGGGTGGGGGGAGAGAGAGAGAATCCCAGCCATCTAAGAAATCCACACAGAAATGGTCTCACAGTGCCAGGATAGGGGAATGTTTCATCCCTGAAGTCAGGCAATCTGTGTTTCAGCCCCAGTTTTGCAACTCTGAGCCAGCTCTGGCTTCCTTATCTGTAAAATGGGAGCAAATTACCTGCTCAACCTATGGTGAGTTTGGGAACAGTGTGGCCAGTGATGTTCCTGACAAAACAAACACTAGAACAGTGTCTGCAAGGCTGGTTGGCATATACGAAACACATAACAAATGCTGGTTATTGTTAACTGTTCCTCCACCCATCTCCACAGCCACCCTCTGATAGAGGTATTTTTCACAAAGAGCCTGATTTTTGCAGATGGAGACAGCAGAGGTGGGGTAGGGTCAGGTTCCCAGGGCAAGTCACAGCCTGGTGTCTCCAACCTCAAGGTCCACCTGTCCATCCATTTCATGCAAAGCGTCAAGCAAAGGCGTTCCTCTTCGGGGGTGGTGGGGTGGTGGGGTGCAGTGGGGTGACCTCCTAGCAGATCAGGGCCAAGATTCTCCAGAACAAAAAGGACAGAGGTGGCCCAGCCCAGCCTTCACAGCAAAACTGAACAACATACTGTCACCATCATCTCAGGGCCAAATTCCAGGAGGGCCCTTCTCCTCTTCCAGTTAAGGAAAAGCAGAGCAGGTATGACTACAGCAAGGCATGACCCAGTAAATACACATCCTGGGAGTGGACCCTGTTTACCTTTCTAAGCCATGTGACCTTGCTGAACTCCCCAGTCCGAACCTCAGTTGCCTCGCCTGAGAACGGGAATACACATACATCTTGCTTCATAGGATGGCTGTAAGGGTCGAAGGAGTCAATGAATCAAAAAGTTAAGCACAGGGCTTCCCTGGTGGTGCAGTGGTTGAGAGTCCGCCTGCCGATGCAGGGGACACGGGTTCCTGCCCTGGTCTGGGAAGATCCCACATGCCACGGAGCGGCTGGGCCCATGAGCCATGGCCGCTGGGCCTGCACGTCCGGAGCCTGTGCTCCGCAACGGGAGAGGCCACAACAGTGAGAGGCCCGCGTAACACACACACACACACAAAAAAAGTTTAGCACAAAATTAGTACCCCGAAATGTGCCAGTTCCTTCTAGGACAGCGTGTTAGCAAAGAAACCAGCAGGTCTTCAAGATGCAAAGGAAGCATCAAATAAAATGCATAAGGAAGCAAGGGGGCTGGAAGGAGGGAATGGGCTTTGCATCCTGGGGACATTTTTGCTGAGTAAGCAGTAAAAACAGCGTGCGTTAATACAGCCTCGGAGCTCAAAGGGCTGTAACAGACATGGTCTCACTGGGATTTTTTTTTATTAGCTTCTGAGGCAGGTTAACAGGTTCCTCCATCTCTGCCAAGACAGTGAAGCTGCCGGCTCCCCAGCCTCCCCTGACACGGTGAGGCAGGGGCAGCCTCTCGGAGCCTGCCTGAGCGGCAAGGACCCAAGATCTGTCTCCTGATCTACGATCTGTCACAAGCCAGGCATCACAGAAGGAAATTAATTGTTTAAAAATAAACTTCCTAGAGCAACACGACAGAAATTCTGGTTTTGTTTTTCTAAAGAGCAGAGCAGGGAGGAAAGAAGGGAGGTTTGGGCTCAGCCCCGGGGTTAATCCTGGATGCGCTTCCCAGTCCGCAAAATGGGGCACATAGCTCTCCCGCCGTGGGGCTGTGCGGAGGACCCGTGCAGTGAGGACGGTCCAGGCACGTGACCTCCCAGGGATGGGGCTGTGGCTGCTACCGCTCTGTTACAGGCCGCTCGGTTTCTCCTTCGAGGAGTCTTCACTCAGCTCTGGTTTCCAGGCCAGCTGTGACACCCTGCTGTGCTGCAGATGTCAGCACCCCGCTGTGGGGCTACCTTCCTCCTGATTATTCTAAGACTGCATCAAGCCCACACGGGCCTTGCCTGGGCTTCCTAGCTGAGCTCTGCTCCCGAGGCCACCGCTGGGGCTCAGGTAGAATGGCTACCACGGCCCCGGACATCTCCGTGCAGGGAACCCCCTGCTTTGGGATTACTGAGCCCGGGCAGCGTGGTGGGGTGGAACGGGCAGGACCCCTCTCTGCGGAAGCCTCAGTTCCCCCGTTGGTAGGCGGGCGCTTGAATCGCCGTGTGACCGCTCGATGGAATGAGATCACGTCTGTGAAATGTTTCCTAACCGGGAAAAGTGCTGAGCGGGCGAGGGCTCTGTCAGCCATCCTCCCCACCCCACCTCCTCGCGGGAGGATGCCCACCGGGGAGGAGGGGCTGGGGGGTGGCTCCAGGGAGCCCATGGAGGGGACCTGGTCCCAAGGCTGCAGCCCGAGCCTGGGGTGTGTGCAAAGGGGACAGGAAGGAGGGGCCCAGGCCCTCCTGGGTGGAAGGCCAGTCCTGCCCAGGTCAGTGTTTACTCTCTCCCCTAAATGACTCGGCGGCCACATCCTCGCCCTCCGGCCAGCTCTTCTCCCAAGAGCCCCGTAAGCAAATTCGCTGTGTGCGCTTGGTGACCACACAGCCCTTTCCCTGGTGCTCATCTGAGAAAGCAAGAAGCTCCGCCAGCCCCAGGTCCAGCCCCTGGAGGCAGCGTGCAGCAGCCGGCAAAGTTCAGGCTCTGAAGTCGGGCCACCGGCCAGGCCCGCTCACTCGGGAAACTCTGCTCCCATTTCCTCATTACAGCACAGCCCCGTGGCTGAGGCCTCGACAGGCAGACTGCACACACGAGCCAGGGGACCCAGAAACGCCCGGGTGTCAGTGTCCCCCGTCTCTGAAACAGGCATAATGGTAACAGCACATGGCTTTGCAGGCTTCCTGGGAGTTAGACCAGGTACCTGGCACACAGGAGCACCTAAGAAAGGTGAGACACTTGCTATTGTTAGTATTCACGAGGCTGAGCTGGCATTCCCATCAGTAAGAGGGAGATTAAAGGCGCACCTGCCCCCAGAATTTATTAAGAGGATTAAATGAGAAGATACTTGTAAAGTGCTTAGCGCGGTATCTGACACTCAGTAAGTGCCCAGCAAATGAGAGCTCTAACGATTCAAGTTGGAGGGGAAGTCCACATCCTACGCATGAAGTTTTTCCAGGAACCCGGGCTGTCGGAGGAGGGGCTGGCCTCAGCTTGAACAAGGAGAGTCTCTCTGGCCAGTGACTAAGGCTGGGGCAGCAGGATTCAGCTGCTCGGGCAGGGCGGGTTTGGGCCAATGCCTCGGCTGGCCCACATTCAGGGTGATGCGTTTTTACCATAAGGCCTGGGTAACTCCAGAGCTAGCGCTGGCCTCCCAGTCCCTGGGGCCTGACACTCACCGGCCAGCAATGAGAGATGCTTCGTAAGAGAGGCAAAGACTCCACAGCCCCCAAAACTGCAAACGGTGAGAAAGATGGGGACAGAGCTGGGGAGGAGAGGACAGATTCACAGGCGCATGGCATTTGATAAATGCCACCCTCTGTTTGTTTAACCACCTGAGGTGATATGATAGCATGGCACGTCTGGGTGCCAGGCTGTTCTGGGACAGGAGCCAAGTCAATTAAGACCAGATATGGGGGGTGGGGGGAGAAGAGGGGTGCAGGATAAATAGTGAGAGGAGGCTGGTAGGGTTAACAGTGAGAGAGGAGCTCTGGGACCCAAAAAAAGGGAGGGGAGACGAGATAGAGAGAAAGAATCACACACACACACACACACACACACACACACACACACACACACACGGTTCCTGGGATTCACACGTCCCAGACTCGCTGCAGAAAACAGAAGTTCCAGTCAGTCACAGGGGCATCTACCTTCAACATGTCCCACTGGCCAGGCACTCCTGTGCTGAGTTCTTTATGTACATTGTCTCGTTTTAACAAGAGCCAGGACAATATAGAGTGATCAGGTGTGGGGGCTCCAGAGACCAAATATGAGTGTTCAAATGCCAGCTTGTCCCGCTATGTGCTGAGTAACATCAGGTAGGTTAGTTAACAGCTCCGTGCCCCCACTTTCCTCATCTGCAAAATGGGAACAGTAAGAGTTGCCCCTCCACCCCTCCACAGGGTACACATGTAAAGCAGGCACTCTCTGCCAGGCTTTATAAAATACAGGGGAAAGGTCACCTTGGGACTCAGAAAACGTCACTCAACTGTGATCATTTTCTTTTCTTCTATATCCTATCACCAGGCTCAGCATCTGGTAGGCACTCAGTAGACATGTGATCTTGTCCAGAAAGGTCCAGAAACCCACCCCAGGCATCAAAGCTACTAAGAGGCAGGGCCGGCTGAGGCCGTACCTGACTCCATCATTCTTCCCAATGTAATTAGGCAGCAACTACTATGCCCACTTTAGAGGTAAGGAAACTGAAGCCCACAGATCTGCAGGCTCACTGTGTGCCTGGCCTCGGGCTGAGCAGGAAAGAGGAAGAAGAAAACACAGCAGAAAGAGCAGCTACCAAGGACAGACTATAGGGTTTCAGGACAAAAGAATGTTTAAAGGGCTTGTTCACAGTTGTATAATATTTTAGCCCAGATTGTCCCAACCAGCCTTTGAGGAACAGTAATTATCACTTTGCTTCGATCAACTTCATTTGCCACCCCTTGCCCAATTCTTTTCCAATAAGTGCGACATCAAAAGTCAGACGTTCACGGTTTTGAATCCATTCAACCCAGCTGTGTGGCCACCTACCCTCTCTGAGCCTCTGTTTCTCACGTGCAATTTGAGCAAAATACCCACCATGTGAGAGGCTTTCAACGACGGGGGCACCCCTTGTCATAAACAAGAGGCACATCGTGAAAACGTGACCACGGGTTTAACTCTGTGAAGCCACTGTGAAAATGTAGTCTACATTTTAATAAATATTTATTATATAAATGAATAGAATCATTTCCAGAGCTTGCTGCTTGGAGAAAAGTGGAGAAAAAGGAATTCAAGAATAAGGTGAAAAGGTCAGAGGGAGAGAGTCATGGGGGTCATGGGTCAAATGCAGGCTGAGTGGTGCCAGTAGGAGACAGTTGGGACTTGCTTTTCTGGGATTCCACGGATTCCAGCAGCATGGGACCAGCCACAGGCACTTCCAGATAAAAGAGAAGCACTGTTCCCAAACTCTGACCCCTGCGCACTGGCTCTGGGGACAGACTGCCCCTCCATACTCAGTTTTCTTGTCTGTAAAATGGAAATAATGCTATTCCCTGCCTTATTTGTACAAAGTACTTACAAGAGAATCTAGCACACAGTAAGTGCTCAACAAATGTGAGGTATTCTTATTCCTATTTAATGTTACAGCCATTTTCCCTCTGTGGTCTGTTTTTCTTTCCTCTTCTTGGGAATCGGCACTTTCTCAGAGACAAACGACAGTGAACGAAGTGGTGGTATGCTTTATTGCTTTGGTAAAATAAAATAAAGGTCACCACTGTTTCTTCTCTATTCTGAGTGACAAGGTTACCTGGAAACACCCGGGAGACTTAAAGATGCTTTCTTAGCATTGAGTTCATCTTTCTACAAATCCTTAAGCCTTTGCTCCTTTCCCCCACTAGCCTACAGGCCCCACAAGGCCAGAAAGCACATCTACTTGCTTGACGTTATACCCCTAGCACTTAGGACAGTGGTAACGTTAGGTACTCAATAGAATTGGTGGAATAACTGGTGCATAATAATCGCTCCACAAGTTTGGGTGAGTAACTCCGTGCAGAAAGGCCAGTCACCGTAAGTCCTCTCCATGCACATGTGGCCTCTAAATTCAAGAAATGGCAAAGCCTGTACACGGCAGACTAGCAGCAATTCAGGCCTGGGCCTGCACCAGTGTCCCAGCTAGCTGTGCCTCCGTGCAATGCAGAGATGGCCTGTGCCCATCTCCATACACCTTCGTACACGTCCATAGGGATCACTCTCTCTTTCCCCTTTCCAATCCACTGTGAGGCTAGAAGCTTTAGTCTTTTAGTTCAGAGAAACAAAACGAGGCCCAGAAGTTTCACGGATCTCTCCCTAGCGCCACAGAGCTGACAAAGGGCAGCAAGAGTCCTGGAAGCCAGTCTGGATCTCAGGTCTCTGGCTTCCACATTCTGTGCTCAAGAACATGCTAAGTAAATGTGGACTGGTTGAAGGGGGAAAAAAAAAAAAATGAATGAATGTAAACAATGGTAATAGTTTCCTAAAGAATCCAGCCCTCTCTGCGCCTAAACGGTAGAGAAAACTGCTTAGCGGTGGGTCCAAAACAGACACTTCTTAGCAACAAAATTGAACTGGGAAGGGGAATCATTTCAGATAAGCAATGAATGCGCCCCGCCCATCTTCCTGGGGATCCGGGGGTGGGGTAGGCAGGAGGGCTGTGAGGATGCAGGCTGCCTTTGGGGCCCTTTTTCATGGGGCCAGGGCACAAGGTCAGGCAGTCCGCCTCCTGGTCATAGGGGAAACTACCAGAAACTACATGTCACCCATCAGATTGGCAAAATGGTGAAAATCTAACATATCGAAAGCAGGCGACAAGGGGAAAAGGGGGAGCTGGTGCGCAGCAGGTGGGAATGTAAATCGGCGTGGTTGTTCTGGAGAGCAAATTGGTACCATCTGTAAAACGGAGAATGTTCATCAGCTTCTCAGAGGCAGCAATGCCACCTCTGGGTATAAACCCAAGGTGCGCTCACATGTGCCCAAGGGAGCACAAGAGGGTCCCGGCAGCCCTGTTTCTACTACACAGCGGGGCGGGGCCGGGGGGGGCGGGGGGGGGGGGCAGAAGAGAGAAAAGCCATCAAGCACAGCATCTCTCAACAGCAGAAGGATCACAGGTGCTTGAAGAGACACTCCACAACTAGTCACTGTTCATTCTCTTCCGCCCGACTCTCCCCTGCAGGCACTCACTCGCCTGCTCCAGGCTCATTTTCCGCTCTTATCAGCCTCCTGCCTGCCCTCCAGGGGAAAGCAGAATTCACATGTGAAAACAGAGCGCCAGACTCCCCGGAAAGCTTTTCAGTGTCTTTTGCCCAGGAGAGGTTCCCCTTACAATGGGCCCTGGACCGCAGCCCTGAGCCCGGGGAGGGGAGAAGCCGATTTCATTCCACTTAACCCAATCTGCAGGGCCCAGAATATGGCTAATGAGCCCACGCCCTGAAGTCATCAATACCACTTTCCAAATCAAGTTACCAAATTGGTCTTAAAACCGCTTCAAAGGGGCCGGGCTGGCTGTTCTCAACGAGGCATCCTGCCGGCCATATGGCCACGGCTCCCGCGGCCGGCATCCTCTTCCTCGGCACCAGCGGTGCAGGGGACAGGCTGGCTGCCTTTGCCTCCGTTTGGGAGCCATCCTTCCTCTGGAAGCCTGATCCACCAGAATGGAACTTGGGTCCTCATAAAAACCAGGGACAGGGACTTCCCTGGTGGCACAGTGGTTAAGAACCCGCCTGCCAACGCAGGGGATATGGGTTCGATCCCTGGTCTGGGAAGATCCCCACATGCCGCGGAGCAACTAAGCCCGTGCGCCACAACTACTGAGCCTGCGCTCTAGAGCCCCTGAGCCACAACTACTGAGCCTGCATGCTTCAACTACTGAAGCCCACGTGCCTAGAGCCCGTGCTCCCCAACAAGAAAAGCCGCCACAATGAGAAGCCCGTGCACCTCAACGAAGAGTAGCCCCCGCTCGCCGCAACTAGAGAAAGCCCGCGCACAGCAACGAAGACCCAACGCAGCCGTAAATAAATGAATAAATAAATAAATAAAATTTTTAAAAGTACAGTTATTACTTGAAATGACTGAAATGGATAAAAAGAATGATATAATATAATGCAACTGCAACTTGCCTCAGGAAAACTAAAGGGAAAGTTCTGTCCTGCCAGCGTCTGGGTGATGGTAATAAACATGAGCCCGGGGAGGCCGGGCCTGGCATTTGGCAGGAAATCACCCACCCTGCTGTTAAGTTAAACTACTGAAAGGTTTTCAGAGTGGTGGAGAGAAAGCTGCTTCCCCAAGAGGATAACTCTTGTCCCACTATCTGGGCCTGTCACCTGAGGGCCACATCTCTCCACCCACTAGACTTCCACAAAATGCAGCGTTCAGGCCTGGCACAGCTGGGAGGCTCCTGGACCCTGGCATCGTACGTCCTGATTGCGAAGGCCAAAATATTCTGAATATCACCCCCAGAGACCAAGGGAGACGTGAAAAACAGCGGTTCCCGCAGAAAGGTGACCTTGAACTTACCTAAAAGGAAGGAAAAGCTCTCCTTCCTCGGGGCCTCGGAGGGTCTGGGAAGTATGTGGCAAACGCACAGACCCTTCGACTTGGGCCTGAGTTCGTCTCTATCATCTCTTATTAGCACGTGGCCTCGGGGATGCCATTTCACTTCTCCAGATCTCAGTGTACCCCGTGGTAAAATGCAAACCCCCAGAGGGCTGCCTGAAACCTGTGGATTCAGCCTCCACCTGATAAGAACCACCACGATGACTGGTATGTACCAAGAACACCAGGACACCTTGGGACACGGCTTCGAGGAGTGACATAGCCGCGGAAACAAAAGCAAACCAAAGTCAAGTGTCACAGAGCAGCAAAGCACTCCCGGGGACTCTGAGAGTCCCCCCTACCCCCAACCTGGCTCAGCCTCAAGCCACCCCTGTCCACCTGTGCCCCTCCTTCCGTCTCCTCTGCCCATGAAGTACGGTACACCTTCCCTTCCCAGCTCAGTGTTCAGAGCCACAGCGCTAGTGGGGAAGGGTGCCAACCCAGCCCCTGCAGTGGGGGACTCCTAACACATGTTGGTTAAATGAGAAGGAAGGTGGGAGAGAAGAGTCACTGAGCAGCTGAAACACACCCAGCTCTTTCCTTCTCATAACCACAAAGCCTTGGCAGAGACAAAGATGAAGCAAGAAGACCCCCCTAGTCCCCAAAGCCCAATCTAACCTCACCAATAGAGAAGTTAAACAGCAGAAAAGAGAAGGGGCTTCTAAGATATCACGCAGCCCTGAGTCACTCAATACCCCCCGGCCTCAGTTCCCTCATCTATCAAATGGGCACGATGTCCCCACTGACTGCCTCACCAGGGGGAGGGCCTGCTCAAGGGAGATCCGTACGGGAATATTCTTTGTGAACTGTCAGGTGCGTTCGACTATGCGATGACAGTACCACCTAACAGAGGCCACACACCTGCTGTATGGAGACCCCAGGAAGAAGTCACAACCGTGCAATCAACCCAAGGTGTTGCGCATTTGCACAAATAGCCTGGAATTTTCATTCATTTCCAGGGAAGTTTCAATCTTTCTCAATTTTGCAGCTCTGAGAACAAATGGCCTTCTTTTTTAAAGGTGTCGTTTTGGTTTTTTTTTTTTCCCTTTAAACACGTTAAGAAAAAAATATCAGAGCCCCAAAGGAACCTTACGTTTAACCTCTGTGTAATCTGTATTGCTGGGAGCTTTCAAATATATATATTTTGGGGGGAGCCACAGGATAGAACCGCAGTGTAAGACCTTTCGTTCACATCACAAGCCCCTCAAAACTCTGGGGGCATCTCTTGTTTTCATCTTGAAGAGCTGCCCTTGAGGAGCAAGCGATAGATACGGCCGTTTGAAATGAATGAGGCTAACCTCTGGCCAAGAAGAAACACAAGGCGATTGGGGCTTTTCCATCCCAGGACAGGACCTCCTCAGGGGCCCAAAGCCACGCACAGTCATGTTTTTTTTCTGGAAAGCACCGAGGTTTTCAACTTCGCTCACGTTTGATCATCGCCCTCTCCTCTCAGCTCCAGCTGGTAAACCAAGGGCGGCACCATTTCAGGAATGACGTCAGGGGGCCAAAGAGAACACTGAAGCCCAGCCCCTCCCCAGCCCTGTGCAGAGACACAATCCCTCTCTGAATGGTTCTACTCCTCTCAACGCCCCAGGGAGGCTCCTGGAGCTGGCTGCAAAGCCAGGGATTTCCAGGGACCTCAGCCTGGAGTGAAAGAGGCTGGTCTTGGAAGATGCAAGACAACAGCCAAGAGAGGAAGAAAGGAGAGACTCTGGTTACTTCATCATCCATCTCCAAAGGGGGCTATGAACCGGACACAGCGGGGAAAAGGTCACGGTCTGGAGTGACAGAAGCGCCTGGGTTCAAACCCCAGCTCTGATACTTGCCCGGTGAGCAAAACCAAAAGTGCCCTACTTCTCGGGCTTTCAGGGTTTGAACCGTAGGTTACAGCGACCTGGTCTGATGCTCAGAAAGATTACATGGGATGATGTGGCCAAGCGTCCCAAGATCTGCACTCAAGTCTTGTCAGCTGCCTTGTGCCTGCTATCCCAGCGCTTACGGTTTACTTGGAGAAGCCAAGTGGGTGCCCGTTACAAAGTGACTGAACCGGATAACTGAAGATTACCACCAGGCCAAAGATGCCGACTCCAAGCCCACGTGGGTCGGCCACTTCAGTCTGGACTTAAAATGCGGACAGGGAGGGGCTTCCCTGGTGGCACAGTGGTTGACAGTGCACCTGCCGATGCAGGGGACACGGGTTCGTGCCCCGGTCCGGGAAGATCCCACATGCCGCGGAGCGGCTGGGCCCGTGAGCCAGGGCCGCTGAGCCTGCGTGTCCGGAAGCCTGTGCTCCGCAACGGGAGGGACCGCAGCAGTGAGAGGCCCGCGTACCGCAAAAAAATAAATAAATAAAAATGGGGACAGGGAGTCGGACAGTAGTGGTCATTTTCCCGATCTCCAAATTCTTTTTTGTGCAAAACACTCCCGAGGTGCATGTATGGATGCACACGGGGTGATACACAGCCAGCGCTGCTCACCTGGAGAATGCAACCGAAGGGAGAAGGGGCTGTCCTGTGGGGCAGGCGGCCCGCAGAGGCGGGAGCTAAGCCAAGTCACAAAGGAGGATATGTTCCCAGCAGAGGTGTGGGGCAAAGACCCGCTCAGGCTACCTTCACGGTGAGGCCCCCCTGGAAAGGCCCCAAGCCGCGCCCTCACCCAGAAGCTGGAGAGGAAGCAGCCTTGCCCTGCAGGCTGCAGGCGATCAACTGCGCTCACTGCCTTCTGTGGTTCTGAGGATGGACACCCACGGAGGCGGGCAGTAATGTCACAGGGACCACGGCTGGGGGGCCCGGCCCAGGCCAAAGGCCGGGAAGAGGCAAAGATGCAACAACACGCCAAATTCAGAGCTCGGCCGGCGCCAGGGCAGCCATAGGAAGTCAGAGGCCGCACCCAGCAGCCCAGCCTTCCTCCTTTCTGAGAAAGACCATCAAAGCACAGCACAGGCGCTGGCTGGGTGGGGAGCTCCGCACCACAGAGGACAGCTCTGGCCTGGGCAGGTCAGGGCTTCGGTCCTGTGTCTGAAACCAGTGTCTGCCCCGTGCTTTACTCCCAGACCAGTGGTCCCTCGGACCCCCGCCTCACCGCCTTCACCCAGCCATCTGGCTGCCCCCTGACAAAACCCTCCTTCCCGGGCCCGTTGCTCCCACCGACCCCCTTTCAGAATCATCAGGCTCCCAGGTAGTCACCCCAGCTCTGGTCAAATCCACCTGAACCAGGATGACCGTAACAGCCAAGCGCGTCGGGGCACACACTGCCTGCTGGGCACTGTCCCAAGCTCCTTGCGGAGGGCCTGACTTCCACGGATGTTCACAGTGACTCTTCGGAGTAAGTACTAAGACTGCCCCACTTTAGAGGTGAGAAAACCAAGGTTCGGCGAGGCTAAGGAACCTCCCCCTGTCATGCACCCAAAGCCCACACCACTGGGCCCCGCACACCTCACCTTCCCCTGCTCTGTGCGCCAGGCCCCTGGGTTTAAGTGCGACTCTGACGCTGCTTGACCTCGGACAAGATGCGCCATCTCTCTCTGAAGCTTCACTCCCCCCTCTACAACAGGAGAGCATAACAACACCTGCTCTGCACCTGGCTGCCTCAGCACTGATGAAAGAAGGCACCCACAGCACACAGTAGGTGCTAGAAATGGCAACTGCTCAGTGGGTACATAGGGGAGAGGGGAGAGAGACATACACACGGAAAGACAGACAGACAGGCAGGCAGACTGAGCTGGCCTTTTGAAAAAGACAACGAATTAACCCACTCTTCAGGTGTCTGTAGCAGCCCACAAACACCCGAAGACACCCACTGCTGGGGGAAGCCGGCCAGCACACAGATTAGGCTATCTTCTTCCTTCCCAAGAGAAGTGAGGCCCAAAAAGAAGAGAAAACTCAGGAGGACCTAGCTGGATCGGATACCAGAGCATCCAGGTGCAGCAGTGAAGACAAAACAAAACAAAATACCAAACTGTCCAGTGTTGTTTTTAGCCAACCCCAGCCGGACCCCAGAGCAACCAAAGTGGAGAACGTCTAAGCGACGATCAGTCCCACCCCAGCGCCGGGTTCTCCGATAAACTGCTGACGAGGAAACGTCAGGAAGGCAGGGGCTTCTCAACCTCCCCGAAGAATTAAGCTTTCCTGCTGGAAAGCCATGAAGGGGACTTGCAAACTAACACTGCAGAGATAAGGGAAACTGAACTGCTTGAAGGAGGCAGTCTGGAACCACCCCGAGCCCAGACCTTCCCCGGGGAGAGGAGGCTCAGAGGGAAAGGTCCGGGCGGCTCAACCTCTCAGTGGGCGCCCACCCCGATCCCACGCGCCCCCCAGCCTGGTGGCTGTATGCAGGTGAAGATGGGGCTGTCCTATTCACTGCCCTTTGCCAACACAGGCACCTGTGGAAAGCAGGTCTCCACTAAATTTCTCTTCAATAATTGAATAAGCAAGATCCTGCCCCCCCCCAAAAAGAATTGCATGCAGTTACTGCCACCCAAGGGAAATGCCCCCCAGGAGATAAGGGCTTCTCTGTCCCTTGGCAAATGTAAAAGACACCTCCTCAGCTGCATTCAGCAGACAGCCAAGACCGGTGCAAAGGAGACCCGCCAAAAGGCAGGGAAATACACGCCATGCCCCGCAGTTGAATATGAGTCCGGTGATTTCAAACGCTGGCTTGAGGCAAATAAGCAGCTCCAGGGCACCACGGCTAACGGAGAGCTCGCTCTGGGTCTGGACTTAGAGAAGCTGGGCAGGAGAGGCTGAGCCACTGTCTAGACAGCGGCAGAGGCGGCATTTGCACCTGGCTCCGCCTGTCTCTTCCTTGGCCCTGGGAAGCATAGCCAGCCCTAGAGAAGGCAGGAAGCAAATCAAGAGAGAAGGCCCTCGGGCGCAAGGTGACCACACGCTGGGCAGGTGTCTCTAGAGGCTGCCGTCACCCCAAGCCCAGGAAGACCTCTTCTGGCCTGACGGCATCAGCACGCCGCCCGTCTCCTGCATCCAACCCATCCGCCACGCAGAGTCTCCGCCCCGCCGGAGTGCTGTTCACAGGGGACTGTGGTCACAGGGCTGGCGTCTCTCTCCTGGGAAAGCAGGGAGCAGGCCTGAGCCCTCTTATAAAAAAAGCCCAGGATCTAGTGGTACCCAGCACACCAGAGGCACTTAATAAACATCAGTGACATCGAGCTACACAATGGATCGATTCCCGTCTATAAAATGGAAAGAACAATTTATCACCTCCAGGGTTGCTGGGAAGATAAAAAAGCCCATGGAAAGAACTGCTAACTAGGGTCCTCGTTGGTATAAATACATCCTTAATTTCTAACAACCTTGATGGTTGGTAAACAGAAAGAGAAAAATTAAAGTTGCGATAACTTAGTACAATCTCCCCACACGCACTGGGGGTAAATAAACGTATACACATACATATGTGTGGGCACGTGTGCGTGTGTGTGGTGTATGTGTGCGTGTACGTACATACTTATCAAGACAGAACTGCGTGCACGTGGCTGTTTTTAACTGACAACAGGAGAAGGGGCCTAAGATGCAGCTAACAAAGCTGGACTCGGTGCTCATCGGGGAAACTGACCCCAAACAGTGAATCTGCACAGACTGAATTGGAATCCAGTGACGTGCCCGCCGAAGGCTGGGACTCCGCCACTCTTGTGGGAGTTTGATGAAGCTGGTGCTGGGAGAGGAGTGAACAGGGCAGCCTGCTTTCAGGACTCACCTTCCAAGTCTTGCAGGACGGAAAGGAAACTCATACAACGGACACTTTTGACATGCCCTACTGTTCACGCCCATTTGAGGAAATCCGCCTCAAACCACCCCTTCGTCATTCCTTCATCCCTCCGTTCATCCCTCGGCCAGGAGACGAGCAGAGAGGAAGGAGGGAAAACCTAATCTGGACACTCGATTCAGTGCACACCTGTCAGGGACGGGGGAGGAGCTGAAACACGGCCTGAGCTGCCCAACATCTGCACGCGGGCGTCTCCCCACGCCTGCGGCTGGACCTCCACTTGCTGTGAGCGCTAGAATCTGGGGAGGTGGGCTGTGGGCGCGTGCCATTCCCAGCAACGACGCAGGCCCTGCTCCCCGCGGCCCTTCCCAGCAACAGCCCTGGACTGGCCACAGCCGAAGGCCAGGCCCTCCACGGGGGTGTTCCCGGCAATCTGGAGCACATTTGACACACGAAGCCCTGGGATGTGGCAGGAGAAGGAAACCGGGCACAGTGGCCCTGCCAAGTTTTCCAAAGGAAATGAGTAACCCGTAGTTAGGCAGTTACACATCGCCAAGCGAGGAAGTGGCATTGTCTGGGGACCAGCCGAGGGCATTACATAACAGGCACCCCCCTTGCACTCTGGCCATGGCCGTATTTGGGGATTGGCAAAGGCATCCGATGAGCACCTCTACCCTGCGTAAACACCGGCTTTATTAGGGTGGTGGAGAGAGGTCTGGACCAGAGTCCTACTTGGCTCAGTGCTAGGAGTGAAGCTGACTCAGTCTCAGCGGCCCTCATTCCTCCGGCTCACATCCGCTGAGCGGCCATGCAGCCCAGTGGGTAAGCCAGGGTTCAGGGGCCAGGCCACCAGTCTCCACCCCACCACCTGCCAGCTGCGTGATTTGGACACGTTGCTCAGCCGCTCTGTGCCTCAGCCTCCTGAAGCAGGGAAATCCTTGCACCCGAATCCCAGGGCTGCTGAGGATGAACTGGGATCGTACCTACGTACACAGTGCTCAGAACAATGCGTCACGCAGAAGAAGCTTGCAACGATGTTCCAAGTGGGGTGCCGGGGATAAACATCATGCTGCCCGCACCTCTGAAGACAGGTGACAAAATAAAAAGTGAAATGAAGGGTCTTGGGGTCTGTGGCAGACTGGACAGGGTCTACTGGCTGCATGTGGAGGAGCAGAGTGGTCCCTTCTCCCGGGCACTTTGGAAAAGAAAATGGACAAGGACCTCTTTGAAGCAGCCAGCAGAGGAGGGAGACACGGAGATAAGAAACACTAGGTTCTTGCTGGAGGCGTTGGAAGATCTTCAAATTCATTCCAATTCAACTGGCACAGTCGGTCATGGCCCACGATGCCACGCTTGAGGCGGAGAGAAGAGGCCCAAAGGGAGTCATCTCTCCGTGGAGTCTGTAAATCCATCTACTGCTCTGTACATGGTGCACGTCACAGAGAACGGAGTGACCCACGATGCCCTTCAGGTACAGTCACTGTGTCGCTTCCTACTCACCACCACCCGATTAGGGAGACACTATCACACACAGATGCGCAAATACGTGTGTGCGTGTACACACACACACACACACACACACACACACACACACACACACCCTTTATTTTGAAAGATGAGGAAACCAAGGCACAGGGAGTTTAGGTTAAGCTTTAAGGGTCAGAATTCAAATCCAGGTCTGTTTCACTCTCCACTGAAGGGATTTTTCCTCCTCCACTGGTTGGTTAAATTATTATTATGACTGCTATTATTTTGTTGAGAGCTCCTTTTTTATTGAGATATAATTCACATATATTAGTCTAAATTATATTAGTTTCAGCTGTACAACATAATGATTTGCTGTGTGCAAATATTGTGAAATGATCGCAAGTCTAGTTAACGTCCACTGGCACACACAGTAGCTAATATTTTTTAAATAATCACAAACTTAGAGAAAGGTTGGGAGTAGACTGCAGATCCTTTTTCCTTACACCGTGTGGGAGAAAGTGGCTGGCTGATACCCCATCTCCCCAGAAGACTTTGTTTTTGATTTTTTGCGGTATGCGGGACTCTCACTGTTGTGGCCTCTCCCGTTGCGGAGCACAGGCTCCGGACGCGCAGGCTCAGCGGCCATGGCTCACGGGGCCCAGCCGCTCCGCGGCATGTGGGATCTTCCCGGACCGGGGCACGAACCCGTGTCCCCTACATCGGCAGGCGGACTCTCAACCACTGCGCCACCAGGGAAGCCCTCCCCAGAAGACTTTGGCGTGTATTTCCTAAAGCCAGGATGTTCTCCCCAGAACCACATTCCACCAGCAGAATCCGGAAGCTGACACTGGTACATAACTAACATCCAGTTCTCATACCCCATTCAGGTGTCACCAACTGTCCATAATCAAATGCTTCACCTAGCTGTCACACGTTGGCACTTTCCTTCCATCTGGAACGGTTCCTCCGTCTTTCCTTAACTCTCACGACCTTGACACTTGACAGGTGATAAGGCATTTATTTAGTCTGAGCACGTCCCCTCCACTTGGGTGTGTCTGATGTTTCCCCTGCTTAGACTCGTGGTACGCATCTTCATTGACTCTGTTTTTTCTTTCTTTTTTTTTTTTTTTTCCATGATTGCAAAGCAAGAGTTGGAGGGAAGATTTCCTGGATGAAAGTAAATCCTCTAAGTCGACTGTGATCGTGATGACAACCTTCACCCCATCATTTTTCGCCAGTCAGGGGGTAGCTTATGACTCAGGGAGGGATGTGGCAGTCTGCAGTCTGGGGAGGGACTACGGTTTCTACACAGCCACGGAGATGCTGGCATCATTTACGCATGCCAGCTTTGCTTACAAATAAAAAAAAGAAAGAAAGAAAAAAAAAATGAGAAACCTCAGAGTTCAGCTTAAAAAGACCTTTCATGCGGTGCCAGGACGCTCCCTTTCCCAGCCCCTGCCTCTGTCGCAAAGTACAATACGTATGTTTATCTTGCTTCTAAGAAGGGGGATATTAAAATACTTGAGGATTTTCCCCTCCTAGCCCTGGCATGCTGGCTCGCAGTGGCTTCACGGCCACATATAATGAAGTGCAAAAGCAACAGTCAATTATGGCTTTTGCAAACACAGGGACCTTTCCTGAGGTTGGAAGTCGCATCACTTGAAAGGCTGACTTTCTTCAAACTTCCAGGAACTGAGTGGCCCAGAGCCCGTCTATTTAAAGGTCAGCCCAGCAGCCCTGCTGTATCTGGAGGGCTGCCGCCAACACGAGCTTATTCTCGGCCCCTCTCTGCAGCCACCGCAGCGGGCCGGGCCGTGAGCAGTACTGTGCTCCTTTCAAAGGGAGGCAAGCAGCGCTAGCGACAGGGCCAGGGCCAGAGAGAGAGGGAGATGAGAAGTGACCGGTCGCCTCCCCCTTCGCGGGGGCAACTGGTGGTTAAACGAGTGAACTCCTCCACGGCTGAGCCTTGAAAGCAACGATCACATCTCAGAATCAAGCCCCGGTCCCAATTCCCAGGGACATAATCGTCCTTTTTGTCCCCCTTTTAGCTCAGCTCTCTGGGCCTGAGCTCTGCAGGAGCAGAGAGAGGACAGGCGGCAGGAAGTGGCCCCTGGGCCCCCTTACAAGGTGACCAGAGGGACCACAGCCCATCTCACCCACCGACCATGTACAAAACCTTTTGAAAGTGTTTAACCCTTAGCTGGGCGTTAACTCACACAGCTCTGCATTTATTTAATTCCATGTGCTCGTTTGGTAGCTGCATACTCTTCCCGCTAGCTGCGGGCTGGACTCAGAGGTGACAGGTGTGGAGAAGTCACCGCTGACACAGCATATCTGCAGTGTGCGTGGGGTCCTATGCATGGGTGGTGGGCACAGCTTACCGGCCCAAAGTCACCCAGCGAGTGAGGGGCGGGGCCAGAATTCCAATGCCCACCTGTCTGACTCCAGAACACACTCTCCTATTTCATCATGCCCTCCACCCACACCCCACATTCGGGAAGTCAAGTCCTGCTTTGCTGGAAAGTATTGATCCCGCCTGCCAGGCGCCAGGGAGGGCTTCAAGGAGGAGATGGCATTTGCACATCGCCTTCAATGGGGCTCGGGGAGAAAAGGAAGAGCAGCCCAGGAAGAAAGTACGATGTGAACAAAAGCAATGAGACCTGAAAAGGGCCTGGATGGACAGATGGTAACTGGCTGCTGAGCCTGAAGCCTGGAGTGGGTGAGGGAGTCCAGGAGTCCTCTGGGAAACTCTCCTAGCCCCTGTGTGCTGAACCGGGACTCCGCCCATCGCCGCACCGCACTGCGTTACCCACCCAAGTTACCCTGAGCCTCGTGCCAATGCCGAGAAACAGAGGTGACCAGCCAAGGCTTTGAGAAGTCACTGCAGCTGACTACCTGGGTACAGGGAGGCAGCGCTTACACCTGACCCAAGGCCGTCCGGTGCCAAGGCTAGTTAGCTGCCCATGTGCCTTCTCACGTGTTTCTTTTTTCTTCCTTTCTGCTGAGGTCATTGTGGACACAGGAAAGGATGCTCGTGGGGAATGAAAGGGGGGGAGGGAAAGAAAGGAAATAGAGAGGGAGGGGAGGGAGGAGGGGAACCACGCCAGGACTATGATTCAGTGCAGACCTTTCCGAGGATCCGATTAGCCTGAAAAGACTTTGAAACCCAAACCAACAAAACCAAACACTCAGGGAGCCAAGCCAGGAAGCTCAGGCAGAGAATCAATCTCCAAGACGAAACGTCCTCTGAGGGGACCCTGGGAGGGACTTTGTCACGAGATAGTGTCTTAGGCTGCACTCCCCAGAAACAGATCCTGAGATGGAAATTCCTGCGTGTGAGCTCACGGGGGAGTGTGCTCGGGAGAAAGGGAGTGAGGGACGCGGGACGGGCAGGGGAGGGGGGCTCAGTGAGGATGCGGTCTCCTCAGCTGGACCCCAGCCTCAGCCTGACCCCACGGGGAGCTCTGGTGCATAAATGGTACAACGGAGTTCACCCCACGTTGAAGCAAGGGGGCCAGTACCCCTGAGTCAGCAGGGGCTGGGGCCGGGGTGGGGCGAGCAACTTCCCGGATGAGGCAGCAAATCTCCAGAGAAGGGGACACCAGACCGTGACCTTTAACAGCTGGTGGGTGAGTGTGCCGGCCTGGTAAAGGGGGCCCAGGCAGGACACCAACAGCATCCATTACAATTCGTCATAATTAAACGACTGGGAGATGACCAGGAATGATAACAGGCCCCGTTTTTTTTTTAACATTTCCTGCAGAGTTGGGCTGCCTAAGCCAGAGGCTGGGCCTGGGCTGAATCAGCCTCTCGAGGGAATGTGGAAACATCTGGGATTCTGATAGACACCGAGGGTGAGCACAGCCCTGGGACAAGAGAGCTGGACGGAGACGCAAGCCTGGAGGGAGTGAGACAAGAAGGCTGCTTTGGAGAGTCAGCTCTCTTCTCTGCTCCTGCCTCCTAAAGAGGGTCAGCACGTGAAATCAGATGAAACGGGCCGAGAAAACAACCTCATTCTCCCACTCTCCCGCCCGCAAAAATCTAGCAGGATGGCCTATGAGACGTGTGGAGATCTGTCCAAGAGATTATATGGTCAGATATTTCCGACGAATTACCAGATGGGCTTTGACTGTAGGCCTGGCACGCAGTGAGTGCTAAATAAAAGCCGAGTGGCTTGTCAGCTGGACACTTTTTAACCTCCACCTCAAGTGAACTTCCTAAGCCTTTTCCAGAATGGCAGAGAGCCTCATTTGTGAATGAGTTTTGGCTCCATCTCATGATTCTGAATCGGCCGCATCTTGATTTTTTTTTGCAACTAAAGAGTTCTGTTGTCTGCACATGTCCGACAACAGATGAGAATAAGCAAAACGTGGTCTCTCCATACAATGCAATATCGTTCAGCCGTGAGAAGGAATTTAGTATTGATACGTGCTACTACTTCCGAGGATGAATCTTGGGAACACTGCGCTAAATGAAACAAGCTAGTTACAAAACACCACTGTGTAGTTTGAGTCCATGTGTATGAAACGTCCAGAATGGACAAATCCGTGGAAACAGAAAGTAGATTAGTGGTTTCCTAGGGTTGGGGGACTTGGGGGTGACTGCTAATAGATACGAGATTTCTTTCTGGGATGATAAAATGTTCTAAAATGGATTGTAGTGATGGTTGCCCCACTCCATGAATATACGGGAAGCCACTGAATCGTACACTTTAAACGCGTGACTCGTAGGGTATGTGAATTGCATCTCAATAAAGCTGTTACTAAAAAAAAAAAAAAAAAAAAGAAAGAAAAGAAAGGAAAGGTTTTGCTGCCGTATGAAGGAATGACAATAACATCACCACCAATGATGGGTTCCAGCCACTGTAAGGAACAGTGGTGGCTGTTTGCCGGTGGCTCCTGAACACAGCGTGCTGGGTCTGAACAAGTCCCCACACGCACCCTCCCACCCAAGAGAGAAGACGGCACCTATCTGCAATTCATTTGGCCAAAAGGCTGTCAGAAAGGCTGCTGTTGCCCCCCAGAAACTCTGATCCACACAATCCAATGCCACTGAACAGGGACAACACAACAGCCAGCCAGGAGCTCTTATTTTGTCTCCTGCCCCGAGCCGCTCCTAAACAGTGGGAGTTAAATATTTATAAAGCAGCCACTGTTTATTTAATGTTCAATCTGTACTTGCGAAGCCCGATGCAGGGAAGTGCTGAAGAGACAGCTGAATATACAACACAGGGAAGCACCACGCCGGGAGCCCGACACTTACCAGGACTCCGGCCTCACCTTCCAGCCGGCCTCCTCCTCTCTCCTTAAAGTGCAGGCAGGTTGGGAGCGGCAGGTTGGGAGCGGTCTCCAGTGTTTAGTCTCCTCTTCCCCAGTGCCCACGGCAGAAGACAAAATAGCCCTTTTCCCCAAAAGTTGCAGGTCGCACAGCTCTTCCTGGGCTGTAAGAAGCTCCTGAGAAACTGGGGTGCCGTAGGGTCGAGGTCTGCCTTCACAGACCCCACCATGCAGAAAGGGTCGGGGACTCCCAACTGGGCTGGCGGCAGGCACGTGTAGATGAGGAACACCTTATGAGGCCTCGCCAGGGTCGTCCTCCTCGCGCTTGTCTGATACCCGGTACCAGGCAGCCCCAATCTGAACACCGGACGGCAAAGGCACGTGTTCGGATGCAACTCCTGGGCCTCGCATCCCGTTTCCACCTGCCCCGCCTCAGCTGCCCCCGCTGCAAAAGACACCCAAAAGGCCCACTCTGCCTTCCAGAGTTACTCTGGAGCGTTAATAAGACGGTCCTTTTTTTTTTTTTTTTTTGCTGTACGCGGGCCTCTCACTGTTGTGGCCTCTCCCGTTGCGGAGCACAGGCTCCGGACACGCAGGCCCGGAGGCCGTGGCTCACGGGCCCAGCCACTCCGCGGCACGTGGGATCTTCCCGGACCGGGGCATGAACCCGTGTCCCCTGCATCGGCAGGCGGACTCCCAACCACTTGAGCCACCAGGGAAGACCAATAAGACGGTCCTTTAAGGCATCATTACTGCGATGATGAGGGCGACCACCACCACCTGCTTCCGACTCCTGGCTCTGCCCTCACCCCACTGTGACCTTTGGAGAGTCCCGTCATCGTCCCAGCCCTCCTCAGTGGCCTGATCCGCACGTGGG
This sequence comes from Delphinapterus leucas, assembly GCF_059928025.1. Classification (NCBI taxonomy): domain Eukaryota; kingdom Metazoa; phylum Chordata; class Mammalia; order Artiodactyla; family Monodontidae; genus Delphinapterus; species Delphinapterus leucas. The sequence goes on from NC_143145.1 coordinate 12,371,778, forward strand.
CGTAAACAAGACAGGGGAGGAAATGTTCTTTGTAGGCTACAAGAACGCTGCCCAAAACACACGTGAGGTTCTCTCCGCACTGCCGGGAAACAAGGATTGGGAAGGCGGCCACTCATGTTTCCCAGCTCTGGGACCCCCATGACTCCTCTGGGGCCTGGACACTCGGGAGAGTGGCTAATACACGGAAATCACACTGCCAGTTGCACCGGGGAACAGCTTCACCAGAATCTCCAAACCGCCTTCTCCATTCATTCTAGGAATCCGCACCAATCCTGTTTTCCCCACGTCGGTCCAGAAGTGAAGGGAGAGGGAGGGCCAGCCTGCCGCCCTGTCCCTCTGGTGGACAGCGCTGGGCCCGGGGGACACGGGTGTCCAGGGGTTCTCCCTGCACATGAGCCAGACACATGGGGGGTCTCTGATGAATGCAGCAATGGGGGAAGAAGGAGGCTGAGAGGTGCAGAGCAGGCAGGGAAGAGGGAGCAGAGGAAGCAAAGACCTGGGGACCTGGGCCCGAGTGGAGAAGAGGACCCAGAATAAAGCCACCTGAGGTGAAGCCACTTAAAATAAGGTCCAGATATTTAGGGCATGTGTGTGTCATGGGGGGGTGGGGGTGGGGAGAGGAACTTCATCTCGAAAACACAAACTGCCCACCATCTGCTTCGGATTCCCGGCTCTACCTCTCATTTGGCTGCGATCTTGGGCCACTCATGTCGCTTGTCTTATAGCCTGTTTAGGGGGACGACTTTACCTTGAGAAAGGAAACAGTTATAAATATAAACTATTCTATATTCATAAGTTAATTTATCCTTTATACATTATAAGCGTATAATATATCGTTGGTAACTTAATTCTAAATATAAAATAAGCTTCATCTGTCTTGTACTTAAATTTGAAGTTGTCGTTTTAAACTCTGCTCTGAGTGTTAGGCCACCAAAACAATGAATCACATCAGCTATGCTTCAATTAAAAAAAAAAAGAGTGAATGAATCTGACCCCAAGGCTATTTTAGCACGTGTTTTCTCACAAAATACAAAATTCCTTCATCCCTCATGATTAAAAGGATCTTTGCAAAAGACCTTTGGGGACTCTGTTAATGTTCCCAGGCCTCTCTTAATCTTTTGGATTTTTCAATCACTCTCTTATTTTGCCTAGAGGGTCAACGTCGTTCCTTTCTCTTCTCCACTGTTAGGCGGTCTGATTCTGCCAGGCTCCCCGAGGCCTTCCCAAGGGCAGGACTCAAGTCTCTTCCTGCTTCTCTTTCCTTAGAGCTTATGGCTGAGGTTAAGTACCTGATATTTACCCTTCGGTTCCATCTACAGTTCCCCCCTCCCCCGCCCATCGTGAGGTCCCATGAGGGCAGGGACTTGTGTCCACTTTGCTAGAAGCTCCCTGTGTCACCCTTGGTATATCAGACACTGGATCAGTGCCTGGCACATAGCAGGAAGGGCACGTGATTCAAGCAGCTCACCCACAGCACCTTCTGCATCAGGAAAACCCTGCAGTCTGGGCAAGACGTGCAATTTCTGGCAGTGGATCCGCTCCGGAGAGAAAAAGCCCTGTCGCCCGCCTCTCCCGGTGCCATGTCACTGAACAAGTGGGCAACCATAAACAGGACGGACACTTAGACATTTTATCAGCTGCACGTGGATGTGCCGATCGAAAGGCAGGGTCCTTCGAGATGCAGATGGTCTTTCTTTAGAAATACACACTCACAATTCGACAATTTCTGATTTCCATTTCTTTAAAGTAGTGCAAAAGTGACTCATCTGCAAAACACACGGAATACAGCGTCCTTGGAGTTTTACAATATTTTCTTCCTATTTTTTACAGCTGTTTTGCCTCTAAGTGATTTGGTGACAACTTTTGAGCAAATCAACGTTTTCCGTGCCTTCCAAAGTACTAAACTTAGTATTCATGCAACAGCTCAATTCTCATCAGTTTATGGAATATGCAGTTACCAACACGACTCACTTTTGGCCAGCGCAGGAATCAAGCGGTGGTAAAAGCCTTGCCGGCACACCAGTATCAATAGCTGACATTTAACGGGTGTTAAAGAAACACGTGTTCTAAGCCTTCACATGTATTAACTCACTGAATGCCATAGTCACCCTGGAAGGTAGGTACTAGTATTAGTCTGATTTTACAGATAAAGCATACAAGCACAGAGGGGTTGTTTAACTTGCCCAAGGTCACACAGCTGGTGGGGCAGAACAAAGCTTTGAATAGGGGAGATTGCGCTTGTGAGTAGCCCACCAGCCCCGAGCCTTCAGTGAGCCTGGGGTCTCACTCAGTTTGCTGTGCAAAGGGAATGGGCAGCGAGGGAGCCACATGGAGGTCAGTTAAGAGATCCTGCTACCCTTGCCCTGGACTGACAGATGTTTACAATGTCTGGCAATCAGTAAATGACTGATTATCTTCAGATGTGCGTGGGTGGGACGGACATGAGCGGTGAGTTTATGAGCGCATAGCTTCATGTTGTGAGGACTTCTGCTTCCCTGGGCAATCTGTCTGCAGGAGCACAGACAGGGAGGACTCCTCAAATTCTGTGTGGCCGGAGCGTGAATGCTAGTGGGGGGGGGGGGGCAAGAGTTGAGGCTGGGTTCAGAGTTAAGGGCAGATGTGTCAGGCCAAGGGGTTTGGATCTAACCCCGTCTAGAGATGCTCCTTCCTGTGCGGGGACTGGCCAGAGAATGCTCCCGGCCTGCGGAAGCTTCTGGCAGATGGCCTGAGAGTCAGAGACCTCCCCCCCCCCCCAAAAAAAAACTGCTGGCATGCAAGGCAGTGCAGAAGGAAAGGGGAGAAAAACCAGAAAACGGGATGGTGAGCTTATAGGTGAGGCCTTGTTGGCCTTCTTTCTGACCTTCCTAGAGACTCCTGGGGCACCCACTCTGCTGGGCCTGGAAAGGCTGACCCACATCTTAAACAGGTAAGGCTTGGAGAGGGTGAAAACCCTGAAAAGAGGCTCTTCCAGGTGGAGCAGCGACAACGCGTCCAATCTTCAGGCTCTCGGTTTAGTGTCCTTTCCACTGCCCTGTACCACAGTCTCTAACTGAGCCTGAGTGGTGATAGGAAGGCCCCCCTCAGACAATTTCACAAAAGGACGGAGAAGCACTCCGTCTCCAAGGGCCACCTCCTGGAATCCAGACAAACTGACAAAGTGTCACTAAATAAGTGACTTTCCAGACTAGAGAGTTAAGAAGAGGGAATGGCTTTTGCTACCTGATTCCCTTCCATGTGATAGAAGAAGTCACCTCTCTCTCTCTCTTTCTTGAAATCATCAGCATCAAAGAGGAACTCAGGGACCTTTCTGCTCCTCAGCGGGCTGAAAAGGTGCAGCCAGTACATCCCGTGTGCTGGATGTAGATGATGCCATTTAGCTTCATCCTTAAATAGTGCTCAGGAGCTGGGTAATCAGAGGCTCAAGGTCAAGTGGCATAACTCTTAACTCGTGCCACCCAGCTAGGTAGGTGGTTAACCCATTGGAGGAGAAGATTCAGAAAGGACATGGCATCTGCCTTCATCAACTTAAAAGCTGTCTGTGAGAGAGGTCTGTTGCATCAGAGGGCCCCAAGGATCAGAACCCAGAGAGCTAGGACAGAGCACCCACGCCATGGGAGAGGGAGGACCATTGGAACTGTCAGCACCATCTTTCAGGGGCAGTGAGTACCCCGTCAGTGGAGGTAATCAAGGGCTGATGGGACAGACAGGAAGCCAGGTTACTACAACTGGGGATTCAATTTATCTCATGGGTGATTAGATGGAACTACATACAGCACAGGTTTGGTTTTTTTTGGTTTTTTTTTTTTGCGGTACGCGGGCCTCTCACTGTTGTGGCCTCTCCCGTTGCGGAGCACAGGCTCCGGACGCGCAGGCTCAGCGGCCATGGCTCAGGGGCCCAGCCGCTCCGCGGCATGTGGGATCCTCCCGGACCGGGGCACGAACCCGCGTCCCCTGCATCGGCAGGCGGACTCTCAACCACTGCACCACCAGGGAAGCCCCAACAGCATAGGTTTTATGAATGAATCAAGTCTTAAGCATTTGCTCCTTACATCAGGAATGGACATGGGAAAGGTATACAACCTGGCGTGTTTCAGAGACTCAAATTACATGGCCTAACTCTTGGTTGGTTTACTTACACACACACACACACACACACACACACACACACACACACTCCCCTTCTCTGTCTCCCTCCCTCCTTCCCTCTCTCTCTTTCTCTGCAAAGCCAGAAGAGTTGTACGGGTGGCATACGCAAAGACTCCTTTCTTCATCGAGCCATCTGCCAGTCACTTACAGGGACCTACGACGTGGCGGGCGCTGTGTGGAGAATACAGTGAAAAATGCAAGTCCCAGTTCCAGTCCTCTAATGCCTAGAGCACAATGGGTCAAGTTCATCAATTAGGGTAGAAGCCAATGAACACTTCTGAGAGTCTCCTGGGCTTCAGACGGCGCATACGGTGAGCTGTAAAGACCACTAGAGTCGGTGGTAATATTATCCCACTGACATGGATCAGAGAGGACAAACCTCCTAGTTTCACTCAGTGAGTAAGTGGAGAAACCAGCATTCAAATCCAGCCAGCCCTACCCAACTCCAAAGGGCACGCTCTCTCCACGGTCCCGCCGGGAACAGCCATACACAAGCTGCTACCGACGGCAACCCCGCTGTCGCTCCACCAGGAGAGTCAAACTTGCCCTGCGGCCTCCACTAAACCATCCATAGCCGGCAAGGGTCGCTCTGCCGTTTCCTTTATACTTTACTATTGGCTCAATTCAATTCCAGTGGCACTGCCCACCCCGGATGCAGGCCAAGTATAAGCTGGGCTTTGATAGCAGAGATGCAAGGCAGGGTTGCAGTGAGCATGAGGTCCGAACAAATGTCAGCTGCTTTCATCAGGAAAACCCTAAATTACCCGCTCTCACACACAGTCTTTCATCTCCTACCCGGCAAGCAGAGGCTGCTTATTAGAAAAGCTGCCTTGTCCGCACTCTCCCTTGAGGGGGACGGGGTTGAGGGGTAAATGCCGGCGTCACCCTCGGAAGCCCTGCACCCTCAGGATCACTCTGAGGGACGGCTGGGCTGTGGGAAACACAGGCTCCACTCTGCCCTTCGCCACAGGGTGCTGGCACACGGGACAGACGGGAGGTCTGTCCGGGGCCCGGCCGCCACTACTGCTTGGGGAGGGAGCTGCCAGCACATGGCCGTGCTGGGGCGGCAAAGCCACCGCGCCTCCTACACGTAGCCCCAGGAAATGGAGGGCTGGGACCGCAAACAGAAATGCACAGGAGGGCCGACCGGCCCCTCTTTCTTCCTTCTTTCTTTCTCCTCCTCTTCTCCAGCAAAGCCGGCAATTGAGAATTCCACATCACAGATTCCTGTGGCCAGAGGGGGTCACTTGAGGTCATCACCGACACTGCTCTCCCACATCGAGACCAGCCTGTCCTGAAGCTGTGGCAGAAGGAGGCCACAGTCCTCGGAAAGGATCTCAAGAAGAGGCTGCTGGCCTCCTCTGTTGCTACCAGAGCAGGGCTGCGCCTTTCTGGACCACAGCACTCATTACATTTGCTTGTCCTCTTTTAGTCCAGCTTCTCTGTCCCACTCACGCCTGTGAGCGTGTAAGGCCAGGGAGCCGGTTTTAACCTCCTCTGTAGCTCCAGGACTTGGCATTATGCCAGGTCCAGGGGGGCTGCTTAGTAAAAGTGGGTGGGTGGGTGGATAGCAGACGGTGCGTACAGGCAGAAAAGGGAAAGAGCGGCAGAAGACGGGGCTATGGAACACGCCCACTGTAGACGGCCAGAATCATGATGAACTTTGGGGCCAAAAGGGACTTGAGGGATCCTCTAAGCCTCACCCCCACTCCTCATTTGGCAGATGTGAAAACTAAGACTCCAACACCTGTGGCCTTGCCAAGGTCACATGACTGAGGGTAAGCCATCCCCAGTAACATGTAGGGCCTCTGGGCAGCCTCAGTTGGCAAGAATAAATGCGATCCATCCTGCTGTCAGAACCAGGATGACACTCACGCTCCCCTGACTTGTGCGTGGAGAGGCACTGACACTGCCTCCGCCATGTCAAGCTCCTTGCTCCTAAAAGTGTGATGGAATCAGGGCAGAAGAAATGTAGGTCTCCCGCCGTTATAAGGGAAGCTTCAGGAGACAGCCCGACGACGCCCACCAGGAATGCCAGTCCTGCTTCTGTCCTCTTCGGGGTGCGTGGGGACTAAAGCAGAGCACTTCGATCTTCCTCCATTCCATCTCCCTGCAATAATTCCTGCTATGAAAGAAAAAGCAGCCAAAATCCAGAGACCAGGGCGAAATCGCCCGTCTCCAGCTCGGTTATGAATAAATACAAGCATGCCTCGGAGATATTACAGGTTTGGTTCCAGACCACGGCAATAAAGCGATACGGCAATAAAGAGGGGCGCACGAATTTTTTTGGTTCCCAGTGCATACAAAAGTTACGTTTACAACACAGTGTAGTCTGTTAAGCATGCAACAGCGTTATCTCTAAAAAAAAAACCGACGTACATACCTTAATTTAAAAATACAAAAGAAGGGCTTCCCTGGTGGCGCAGTGGTTGGGAGTCCGCCTGCCGATGCACGGGACACGGGTTCGTGCCCCGGTCCGGGAAGATCCCACATGCCGCGGAGCGGCTGGGCCCGTGAGCCATGGCCGCTGAGCCTGCGCGTCCGGAGCCCGTGCTCCGCGACGGGAGAGGCCACAGCAGTGAGAGGCCCGCGTACCGCAAAAAAAAAAAAATACAAAAGAAAACCAAAAAGTTACAGTAGCAATCACCCAAAGATCACAGATCATCATAACAAATATAACAGCAATGAAAAAGTTTGAAATATTGCGAGAATTACCAAAATGTGACACAGAGACACGAAGTGAGCAAATGCTGTTGGAAAAATGGCGCCGATAGACTTGCTCGACGCAGGGTTGCCTCAAACTTTCAATTTGTAAAAGACGCAATACCTACAAAGAGCAACAGAACGATGTGCGCCTGTACAGACAAGTCAATTCACAACTATTTCCTGACGACCTACTGTGCGCTCAGTCCTGGGCTGAGTGCATACAAAGGACGACTGTAAGTCTAACTCCCGGACCAAGCCCACAATTGAGGTCCCTGACTGCCTACGGCTCATTCATTGAATTGTTTGTGCAACAAATCATTGTCGAGCGCCAGCATGGACCTGCCCTGCACGGACGACCCAAGAAGGACATGAGGTAGATGTTCTCATTCTCTCGCATTGCACATTTAGGGAAACTGAGGGTTTAAGAGAATCAACCAGGATCACACGGTAAAACCATGACTCAGACCCTCGTCTTCCGTCTTCTTTCAGCTACAAATCTTCGCCTCCCTGTAAGGGTCGTGAGGAGTCCACGTTAGAAAATGATCCCTGTAGGCGGGTGGCCAGAGCAGGCTGGACCTCAAGGGACCTGGCTACGTGGGAAGCAAAGGGCGGACATCTCACAAATGGACCTAGAACTGAGCTCCTCGGGCTCGGTGCGGCCCGTCCCACGGGGCTTAGAATCTAAAACAAACACCACGACACAAAAGTCTCTGTGTTGCCGAGAAGGAGCACAGAAAAGTGATCAAAGGCAGGTCAGAGTCAGACAAACCCTGGGTCCACTTGTGTCTGGGCCACTATAAACTGAGTGCCCTAGCTGAACCTCTACTTTCTCATCCGCGAAATGGTTATAAAGGGGCCTGTCCCTTCTCTATAGAATTCAGTGGGATCAGGTGTCAGACACAGTATTTGGCGTGAATCGAGGGCCCATCATCTCCTCTTTTTACCTAAGGGGACCTGCAATGCCACCATATTTGTTTGTTTGTTTCAACTGAGGTGAAACTCACGTAAAATAAAATGAATCATTTTAAAATATACAATTCAGCGGTGCTTAGTGCATTTACAATGTCGTGCAATCATCACCTCTAGTTCCAAAACATTTTCATCACCCCAGAATAAAACCTCATACCCACTAAGTTACTCCCCATCGCCTCCCACCCCAAGGAGCCACCATCTGCATTCTGTCTTTATGGATTTATTCTGGATATTTTCATATAAGTGGAATCGGAGAATACGTGACCCTTTGCGTCTGGCTTCTCTTACCTAGCATAATGTTTCCCAGGTTCATCCGTGTTGCAGCATGTGTTACTACCTCACTCCTTCTTATGGCTGAATGATATTTAATTGTGTGTATGTACGTGTGTGTATAGATAGGTAATGGAACATATATTCCACTATACTCCATTATATATATATTCCACTGTGTGTGTGCATGTATATATAGATATATACATACACACACACCGCATTTTGTTTATCCATCCATTTCATCCATTGATGGACATTTGGGTTGTTTCCACCTTCTGTTGTGAACAGTGCTGCTATAAACATTCAGGTACAGTTTTTGCGTGGGCACATGTTTTCAACTCTCCTGAGTAATACCTAAGAGTGGAATTGCTGGGCCATACGGTAATTCTATATTTCACTTAACTGTCTTCCACAATGGCTGAGCACTTTTACATTCCCACCAGCAACTCACAAGGATTCCAGTTTCTCCGAATCCTCGCCAACACTTGTTTGTTGCTGTTGCCGTTGTTTATTAAAGCCATCCTAGTAGGTATTAAGAAGGGATACCTTCTTAATTTTTTATTTCCACCTTTTCACGTGCTTGCTGCCCACCTGCATATCTTCTCTGGAGAAATGTCTATTCAAGTCCTTTGCTCATTTTTAAATTGGGCTGTTAGTCTTTGTGTCTGAGTCCTCTGTTATCTTTGAGCAAAGATGCGGCTAACTCCTATGCTGCCCCAGGACTAGGGATCTGGTGGTGACGGGCCCCACAGACAGGCAGAGGGCAGGAGAGGACGCAGACGCTGGAGGCTCGGGAGAAGGTCCAGGGAGAGCAGAGACGTGGTCAAAACGGCCTGGGAAGCGGGACCCGCAAGGAAGGTTAGAGCAGGACAAGAGAGGGAAGACTGTGGGCGGCTTAACCCCCTTATTGGGGCTCACTCTGCTTGGAGTGGCTGAGGAGGTGATTTCAAGGAATCGGTGGCCAGCTGGGTCCCATTTCCAAGGCAGAGAGAAGGAAATGTGCGCCGCGGGGAGAGAGTTCGGCCGAGCAGAAGGAAATGCTTCCAGGCTGGAGAGCTTTAATGAGGCCCTGAACCTGGCAGAACCTGCCAGCACCTGGCACAGAGCACAGAAGGGACCCACCCAAGCGGCAGTGCCCTGAAGGGGTCTCTCAGGCCGCCACACCCCGTGGAAACACCTTCAACAAAGAGGCGGCAGTGGCCACCACAGTCACACATGGCCCGGGATTCATCTTGACACCCCGTGGCTTGCCGGCACCAAAGGGCACACACGGGGCCTAGCTCAATGGACCACGTTTTCTGATCATCCTACATGCAGGGGAAATCCTGGCTTGAATGGAGGTGCTGGGGAGCAGAAGCAACGAGGACACTGTGCTTGACCCTGCGGGACTGACGGGGAGGACGGCTGGGGAAACCACCCACTCCAAAACAGCAGAGCACAGGCACCTGCACGGAAAGGCCGGCTGGACGAGGTGACGTGAGCTGAGCCTCCGAGTTAGGAAGAAAGGAGAGGGTATAAGAGTGACCCTGTATTTGGAGTCAGTCCGCCTGGGTTCAATCTTAATGCCGCCATTTACAACTTGTCGAATTCTGGCAAATTCCTTAACTGCTCGGAGCCGTCTTTCCTCATCTCTCACAATGGGGATAATCCGACTTCTCCCGTAACATGGGGCAGAGTCAGCTCCAGAAGGCTGGATGCCCCTCTCTGAGTGGAGTGCTATAACCCAGCAGAGTGCATGACTCTGCACTCTGTAGCCTCTCCCTTGGTTCAAATCCCCACTCGGCCACCTAGCTGAGGGATCTCTGGCAGACTACTTAACTCCCCTGAGCCTCAGTGTCTTCATCTGTAAAATGGGAGCGGTGATAATAGTATCGATCTCAGAGAGTAGTTGTGTGGGTTTCATGAACTGACACGTGTAAAGACGTCTGGGAACTGCTCTAAACTTTAGCTATTAGGATTATATAACCTTCAGTGAAACAGACAATCCTTCTTCCTAAACTGTCTATGTGTTTAGTATAGATTTCTGCACAGCGAGCTGAGTCCCAGCTCCAAACGCTCAAACTGCGGGGTCACAGAATTGAAAAACAGGCGGCATCTGAGGAAACGGACTCTCCCTTCGAGGCAGTGAAGAGACGGCCAAAGGCCCGAGGCTCACCCAACCGGGGGCACTCAAATCCAAGTCGCCTCCAAAGGCCGGCTGCACCCCTGCCCCCTCCCCATCCGCCAACGTCCCGCCCCGAGCCGCGCCCATTCTTTATCCATCCTGAAACCAGCACCGCCCAGGGACCTGCGGTGAGGTTCAGTTAAAACAGTTTATGGGAAGGAAAGCCGCACTTTCTGTCTTCGCCGAAAGATAAGAGGAATCTGAGACCCGGATGGAGCCAGGAGGTCCCGTGCAGCCCCGACCCCGGGTCACAACAGACACACTCGATTTCCCAGAGCAGGACAAGCGCGCTAAGCACGCCCGCAGATACACGGCGGGCGCCGGGCAAGTTCCTTAACCTCCCTGGGCCTCAGTCTCCTGTCTGTAAGACAGTGAGCACACAGGGGTTGTAGTCATGACAAGACGGAGCCCCAAGCAGCGCCCGGCTCGCAGGAGACTGTTCCTTGGGACCGTCGTCTCCCTGGGGGCTCCAGCTCCGTACTTCACAGCAGCTGCAGTGGTCATGGTCTACAGCCCTGCAGAGCCTTTGCCAGGCCAGCAGGTTAAGCCTGGCAGCCGGGAGAAGCAGCCACTCTTTTGTGCGGGTCCGGGGCGCAGCGGGCAGGAGGCAGTGTTCCTGGAGGTGCGGGGATGTCCCCGAAACAGATGCACCTGGATCCACTCAGCTGACACACTGCCCGAAAAAGCAATGTCCAGATCAAAGGACCCTGGCGGTCAACCAGAGGGAGGAGTTCCTGAGAGGAGCTGGGCAGACGTGGAGCCCAGATGGGGAGGTCAGGCAGTTCCGGGAGTCCTGTCGGGCCCCTGCCTCATCCCACACAGTGCAGAGCCGGCAGAGGAGCAGGTGGGTGTCCGCAGGTGCTACCCCAGACCCTCCCAGTGCAGGCACTGGGACTGACAAGCTGTGGGAGCCTGAGTAAAGCTCACATCCCCATCCCTTCCAGAATCCTCAACTGTGGTGTCTTTGTCAGAGCTTCTGCAAGCAAGCCTCCCCCACCAATATGTTAGCACAGAAATGCGTTACAATGATCTCTAATGCCCTCCACCACACACACACACACACACACACACACACACACACACACACACACTCTCTCTCTCTCTCTCTCTCTCTCTCTCTGTCTCTCTCCCTCCTCCTGGCAAGCTAGTACAGTGATTAACAGCACAGGCTCTGGAACCAGACTGCTGGGGCTGGAATACCAATGCAGCCACTTTTCAGCTGTGTGACCTCAGACACTGTACTCAGCCTCTCTGATCCTCCATTTTTCTCATCTGTAAAATGGGGCTAATTATAGCACTGCAATCCTAGGATGATTGAGGGAATTAAATCATATAACAGATGAGGCCTGATGTGCATTCCCCAGGACTTAATAAGCACTAGATGAATGTTAGCTCTGATTATTTGTTACTAATCTAATTACTATCATCAGGGAGCCATTTAATTTCACTGATCTGACTGGTATGGGCTTCATAGGGTATCAGTCCAACAGAGATTTACCAGTGACAGAGAACAGTTAAGAAACTAGGGAGGGGGCTTCCCTGGTGGCGCAGTGGTTAAGAATCCGCCTGTCAGTGCAGGGGACATGGGTTCGAGCCCTGGTCCGGGAAGATCCCACATGCCACGGAGCAACTAAGCCCGTGCGCCACAGCTACTGAGCCTGCGCTCTAGCCCGCGAGCCGCAACTACTGAAGCCCGCGCGCCTAGAGCCCATGCTCTGCAACACGAGAAGCCACCGCAATGAGAAGACCGCGCACCACAACGAAGAGTAGCCCCCGCTTGCCGCAACTAGACAAAGCCCGCGCGCAGCAATGAAGACCCAATGCAGCCGATTAATTAATTAAAATAAAAAAGAAAAGAAAATAGGAAGGGATTATTAGACTTCTTCGTCGGCCTCCTTCAAGCATGACCATTTCAGGTCAGGATTTCACACCTGCCCCACAAAACGGAGGTCCCCACCCCCAGTCTGCAGATCAGGACACCAAAGCTCAGAGAGGCCCAGGCAACAGAGCAGGTTCCAAAGCTAGGAAATGTGTTAAGGAACAAAAGCCAGCTTCAGAAGCGTCACGCCGTTGAGCACGTTTTCATCACTCCACACCTCTCGGCACCCCCATCACCCCATCGCCCTCCCCAAACAGCCAGGGGACACCCACACCCCGCTAACCGCTCCCCCAGCCCTAATGTAGCAGAGCTGGCCTCGAGGCAGGGTTGAGGATGGACATGGTGCGCAGGAGCCTCGGGGCTGGCCCCGTAGGCACAGCCTCTGTGCCCCCCCGCCCCGCCCCCAATTAGAAAAACCTCCTGCCGCTCTCACTCTGGAGCTGCAGGCACAGGGTGAGTCCCAGCCTCGGGGACAATCCCAGAACAACAGTCCTAGAAGCGAAAGAGCTCGGAGGGCCCTGTTTCTGTCTGGTTCCAAAATCCTTTGGCCAAACAGTTTCCCTGCAACCTCTGCTCCAGATGGCTGGTCACTGCCTCCCAGAGGGTAATAATCCCTGTGTCTCTGCAGGGGCTGCCCATTGCCCGGCTTTCCACCATGCAGGCCTCCCCATTCCTGGACCCCCATACCTGCCCCACACACACCAGGCCCCCTAAGGACAGCACTGACCCCCAGCAGAGCTCCCAGCGGTTCTGAAAGGTCCATCCCGCCCACTGAGCTCATAAATGAAGAGCAGTGTCCATGGGTCACTCCCCAGACAGCTCCCTCCCCGTATTAAACCCGCATGCGCCAGCTCAGGAAACCATCCCCTGAGTGTGGGAGGGTAGTACTGCTCCCATTTTGCAGCTGGGGAAACTGAGGCTCGGAGAACTGCCTGGTCTAGGGTCACCTGCTCGTAAGTAACAAGGCCACGGTGCAAACGCAGGCTTCCTCACTCTGAGACACACCATTTTATTAATCCCCTTTTATACTGGTTTCCTGCCATCTCATCTGATTTAGGGAGGGGGGGGCATGTCCTTCTCAGACCAACCCTGAGAACACAGCAGACATTCACTTACAACCACTGACTGGTACACAAGGGGAAAAGCAGCCTGCAGGATCCCATCCCCTTTAAATCTGAAAAGTCCCAACCGGGTCTCTGAAGAGCTCTGCATTCATCCACAAACACGAGCTGGCCCCACGTTAAGGGCTTTGAGTACAAGGTGAGCCAAAACCTTGTCCTCCCACCAGAAACGCTCCCGGACTCCTGGCAGAGACAGACCCACGCGGCAGAAGCACATCAGAGAAAAGAGCACACAGGACAGAGCAGCTGGCTGTGCCAGGGAAGCCAGGAGGCCCTGCAGACCCCCCAGCTGGGCTCAAAGCCAAGACCAGCAGGGACTGGCAGAGGTGGAACGCCTCCCAGAAGATCTGCCATCTCCTCTCACCACTGGTGATGGTGGCGCACTTCACCCCCTTGTGACAGTGGCCCTTGGACAGTGGCGGCTCTCCCATCTAAAAATTCCACCTGGACGTTTTTAACCAGAAGTCCCACCTCGGACTGACAAAGCACAAGTCACATGGACCAACTCTCCAAACTGCGGACCGCCTTGAAAACACGAAGCCCAGCTCGCCCGAGACCAACGATGTGTGGAAGACGGAAGTTTGTTTGGGTTTCATGGAGTCGTAGCCCACGTCGCCTCAGCATATTACCCAGAAGAAAAAGAAAGGAAAGAGGCAAATGCCAAAAAGATGAGGCAGCCGCAAAATGCAGATAGAGAAGAGCCTGAAGGATGCAGGGCCACAGGATAAGTGAAATGGCATTTCCTCCTTAGTCACTGGCAGGCACAGGCCCAACTCCAGGCCAGCGAGGCCGCTGGAGCCACGTGAATCGGCCCCTTGTTCCTGGGAGAGAAACTGAATCCGGAAGAAGCTGGGGTGGAACGTGCCCATTCCTGCCCCATCTTCCTCTTCCTCAGCTCCCACCCCTCCCCCCCACCCGCCCCCCCCAAACACCCCCATATTCCCCATAAACCCCTGCCTCGGAAAATCCCAAAATCCATGATCCCTCGGCTGATAACTTAGAAAAAAAAATCCTTTAAAAGGCAAGAACTCCCGGAAAAATCCAAAGATTTCACATTATCTTCCTGCAGCCCAGGCTTCCTGACCCAAATCTGGTCATTTGAGTCATCTCCTAATAATCCACGAGTCGTCCACTATATGACCTGAATTGTCTGTTGTAGGGGTTTTTTTGTTCCCACAGTCCTGCCTGCCCCACCCCGTCTCCCCTGTGGCCACGGGAACAACACGCCCCCAGCAAGCCAGCAGAGCCGGGGTTACAACTTCCTGTCCTCCCCAAGTGCAGGCCAGCAGGTCGTGACTTCCGGAGACACCGCGGGAGAACCAGGGGCTGTAAATAGAGCAGGCTAGTGTCACTCCCGTCAGGCACAGAGAGCCAGGCCCCCCGCAGGATCCCCTCTGTCCATCTGGGACCAGAGTCCTGGCTTTTCCCGTGATGCGTTTTGACATTTCTGGGGCAGGGAGCAGGCAGCCTGGGGAACGTGGTCAGGTCCCAGGGAAGGTCAGAATCCCAGCTTCAGCCTTACTCGCTGGGTGTGTGAACCCATCTGAGCCTGCGTGTTCACACCTGTGACGTTAGACTCGGATAGCATTTACACCTGTCGGGGTGGCTGGGAGAATTAGTTCAATCTTGGCACATCGCAGGAACTCAACAAAGGGTAACAGATACCCAAGCACTGTACCATCAATGCCTACACATCGACACCTGCTATGCCCACTATGCCAGACCTGACCACTTGACAGAACGCTTGAGAACAAGACTCAAACATTATACCATAGAAGCATCAGGAAAGCACTGGCTTCTCCAGGCAGCAAGAAAAGAGTCCTCCCCTTCATGCCGCGCATCCTGACACCTGGGAGCCCGGGACGCCAGATGTGTCCGTAAGTCTTTTCTCACCTACTCACCACACCACAGTCTGCTTAGCCTGAACCTGAATTTCCCCTCATTTCCCCTTTCACCAGTATCTGTGTTGCTATCCAAGCATTTATCATCCTCAGGAAGATGCAAAACACCAATGCTCTCTGAATTCAAACGCAATGTCAACTTGGAAACCTCAAAGCCACGTGGAGGTGGTGCTACCTAGGGAGCAGACGAAGCCTCAGGACAGCAGTGCGGCAACCTGTGGCAAGGCTGAAAGTGTGCCTACGCCGTGCCCTGCGTCCCTGGGGACACCTACGCGTGCACCTGGAGATGTGTGCAGGGAAGCTCACCCCAGCGTTGCCTGTGGCCGCAAAAACCTGGAAACAGCCCAAAGTCTACCACGAGGGGCATGAAGGATCAGCCACAGCAGCGGCATCACCCAAACATAATAAGGGGTGAAAAGAGCAAACTGCAGCCATCACACCCCTACATTATGCCACTTGCATAAGAATTTTAAATATCCAAAGGGTGCCTCGAATGCCCTCCAAATAGACCAAGTTCAGAAGAGTGGTACTTCTATGAAGGGAAGGAAACGGAACGGGAGAAGAGGCCCTACAAACGTCCATTTTATCTCTAGTTTGTTTTTTGTTTTTTTTTTTTTTTTTTGCGGTACGCGGGCCTCTCACTGTTGTGGCCTCTCCCGTTGCGGAGCACAGGCTCCGGACGCGCAGGCTCAGCGGCCATGGCTCACGGGCCCAGCCGCTCCGCGGCATGTGGGATCCTCCCGGACCGGGGCACGAACCCGCGTCCCCTGCATCGGCAGGCGGGACTCTCAACCACTGCGCCACCAGGGAAGCCCTTATCTCTAGGTTATTTTTAATATCTACAAAAGCAATGATCCAAAGCAAACACGCAACGTCACGTAACACTTGTTAATCCTGGGGGTGGGAATAGGGCCATTGTTAAGTGGCCCTTTGTGGCTTCTTGGTTTGTGTTTCAGATCTGGATGATTCACATCATGCGAAGAAACCCCCAAACGCAGCAGAGTCACCGCGAAGGACGGGGTGCAGCAGAGAGCTGGGGGCACCCATAGCACCCCCAGAGCACCGCTACTTTAAAGGGAGGCGGGGCTGCCTGCATCCCGAACACGCCTCGGCCGTCTAGCGCCACTTGGCCTTAACCCTCTGGCATGTGCTCGACCCAGTCACCTCTGCCCCCTTCACACTCCCTCCCCGAGGAGTCAGGCTCAGCCACCAACGCTGGGCTCTGAAACTCAGCCAGACATGGCCACGCTGTCCAGCTCTCAGGCACCTTCCCAGTGGTGACTCATCCCGTCCTCTCAACAAGCGCACGAGGGGCACAAGCGCACGAGGGGCACAAGGTCTTTCACTGAAAGACACGGAGCTGAAGCCTCAGAGAAGTCCGAAGAACAGCGTGAGCTGACTCAACGACCGGAAAACAGGACAGTCTCAGAAGCAATCCGCCTCGCAAATCTGGCCTAAGTCCGGGGTTTACTCTGCGTCAGGTTCCGAAAAGGGGGACTAACCACCGGCTGGGTTTTACGACTGAGGTCATCTAAATTTCACAATAACCAGCTTCACAGAGGAGGCGATGAAGGCCCAGAGAGGCCAAGCATCCTCCCCAAGATTACACAGCCGGGAAACACCAGATTTTTCTAACACACCCCCATCACCTCCCTGGAGCGTTTCTCCATCAGGAAAATTCGCTTTCTGATGAGTATCCTCATATTTCCCGAACATGCAACGAGGAGTTTCCAGGGCCCCTGGGTGAGCAGAAAGCTGGGGGCTTGTCCTGGCTCATGTTTATTTGTTTACGTCATCGCCTGCTAAACCCAGTCCTGAACCTCTGAGTGACTCAGAGACCTCACCAGGAGCAGCTGCTCTTTGGTTGGAGCCAGATAAGCCTCCACGGGGGAGATGGGGAGGCTCAGGGCCGTTCCTGGTAACTAGGTGGAGCCGACCCCCTCTCCCCAGAAATCCCCACCCCCATGCAGAGTCATAGACGGTAGCAGACAGGTAGACAGGAGGGAAAGACCCCACTGCCAGCAACTGCCCTGCAAAACCAGCTATGAGCACGGCTGACGCTTTAACAAGACCAAGAAAGGAGGACCAAGCTTCCCCCCACCACCATGGGTGCCGGCAAGGTGACAGGTGAGAAGAGAGAGCAACCAGGGCAGATGGCAACACAAGCGCACGGCCAAGGCCCCGAAGCTCCTCGAAGGCCCACCATAGCCACCCAAATCCCAGAGTGGCAGACACCGACAGAGCTGGGCTCCAGCCTCCAGCGTCCTAAGCTATGGCATGTCACTGCCTAGCTCTGGCCTCCAAAGGCTTTTCCCTGAAGGTTCTATAAAGCAGAAGCAGAGAGCATCTCCTGAAACTGCAGCCACCCACAAAAGCGTGTTCTCTTTATCCTACACCACTAGCCCTAACTGAATAGAATGTATGGGTTCTAGTGTCAGAATAATGAAGAAAATGTTCCCCCTTTTTTTTAAGGCAGCCGAGTCTCCTTTCAAACTTCTCACACAGCCCCTCACTCCGCCCCTCCTTTGGAGAAATTGAGAATCATTCCCCAACTTTCTCAAATATGCTCCCCTTCTCCCCCGATGGCCTGCCCTGCCTCTCACATTAGCCAGGTTAAACAGGCGCCAGAGGGAAGAGGCTCAAACTCACCCACGCTGACCCAGGCTTCCAGCGGCCAAGGCCATGGCCCTGCCCCACTGCGTGAGAAATTTTTTGTGTAGTAGCTATAAACCTTCTATTGCCTCCAAACCCGCTCAGGGATAACAGGGTGTTGGGGAAAGGGTGAGAGGTCAAACAGAGACCCTCCTGGAATCTGCCCCCTTCATTAACTTTGGAATTCCACAGGCCAGTGTTTTCTCAAGGCTTTTACACTAAACACTCACCCAGGAGGAGGGGACAGCCATTCTCACACTTCAGGCTCCAGCTGAAAAAGCCAGGACCTGGCTTCCTGGGATGAGGGAGGGCCAGCAGCAGCCCCTGGGGCCCCACGGGGAGGAGCTAACACTGAAGGAGCAAATACTCAGGTAAGAACTAGAGATTCAGCGGTGTTATGGTCCTGACTTTGTGGATGATGAAAGTGAGGCTCAGAGAGGTTTAGGAACTACAGCAAGGTCACACAGCTATGAAACAGCAAAGTTTCACAACCTGGCCGTGTTTTGCTCCAAAGACCGCAGTCTTCCAACAACTGCAGCTCTCAGCCAAAGGAGGGCAAGGATCTCCCAGTCGGTCCCAGGCACCCAGTGAGGTAGGATCCGGGCGCCCAGGCCTGCCACTCAAATTAGCACTCAGGCCTGTGTGTAATTCCAGGGCTGGAAAGAGCATCCAACACTGAAAACACTCCTCTGAAAGGACACCCTAAAGAGTCACCAAGGTGGCCCCTTGCTAACGCTGCAGCCCCTGCCAAAATGCACGTGTCTTTAGGTTTTACTAAGGGTCAGAGCATCAGAGGATGGCACATAGTAAGCCTTCAACAAATGTCTGCTATGCAAATGGTAAGAGAACCGGCAGTGTGAAGGTCTTTTGGATTTTCCGTAAAACCCCAAAGAAAGCACCATCCATACGCTGCTTAACAAGCTTCATATAAAGACTACATCTTGTAACAAGTTTTTTTTAGTGTTTATACCCAGGAGGAGTCTCTCACTTTCAAAGACAAACAGGTCTCCTTCATTTAGACCAAGGGGCAAACTATAGCCTGTAGGTCCTTTGCCAGTTCTTTTTTTTTAAAATTAATTAATTTATTTTTGGCTGCGTTGGGTCTTCATTGCTGGTGCGGCTTTCTCTAGTTGCGGCGAGCAAGGGCTACTCTTTGGTGCAGTGCACGTGCTTCTCATTGTGGTGGCTTCTCTTGTTGCGGAGCACGGGCTCTAGGCGTGTGGGCTTCAGTAGTTGTGGCTCGCGGGCTCTAGAGCGCAGGCTCAGTAGTTGTGGCGCACGGGCTTAGATGCTTCACAGCACGTGGGATCTTCCCGGACCAGGGCTCGAACCGTGTCCCCTGCATTGGCAGGGGGATTCTTGACCACTGCACCACCAGGGAAGTCCCTATTGCCAGTTCTTATAAAGTTTTATGGGAACACAGCCATGTCCATTCATCTACATACTGTCTATGGCTGCTTTCCAGACACAAAGGCAGAACTGACTCGTAGTGACAGAACTGTACAGCCCACAAAGCCAAAGATATTTACTACTCAACCCTTGAGAGAAAAGGTTTGCCAAGCCTTGATTCAGACACAAATATAATCTAGTCAGTGTGTCGTGCTAACCAGGAACTCAGAACTAAACTTACTGTTCAATATTAGTAACTCACGCATCCTCAATGGTCTTTATTTCCATATGTCTGTATGTTTTGATCCTCTAACTCCATTTTAACACTTGGTTTAAAAATAGCGAATAATCTCTGAGTGCTGATTATACGTCAGGCACTGAAGTAAGCCCTTCAGTATGATCTCTTATTTAATTCTCACAATAAGCCCATAGGGTAGGTAGTATTTATCCCCTATTTACTGAGGAGAAATGAATGAAAAAAAAAAAATGAATGGATTGATTGCATAGTGGTGATATTTACTACTTCATAATCCAATCCCAGAGAGTAATACAGGAGTTGATTGGAAAACTTTGGTGCTCAATAAGTAGAATAGAGTTGGCAGAGCTGAGATCAGCTGACTTTGTCAATTCGAGCAGAATGATAAGATTACAAAGCACTATCATTCCGAGATTCTTTTCGTTTTCAATCTAGCTTCAGACTGAGCTGTGCGATCGTTTCATCATGAATCTTCTGGATTTAGGGAGGATCACAGTGGACGAAACAGCACAGTGACACAGAGCTACTCAGGTCAGTCTGAGGAACACTCTGTCTCCAGTGATGTGGCCGGGGCCACACAGCCAAAGTGCCACCGATTGAAGCAAGGACATGTGCTCCAAATTTAGCCCTCTGCAGGAGGGCTGTGTCCACATGTTGCTACCCTAACATTTGTGCAAAACTGACCTTTTTTTAACTTACATAAGTACATCCTAAGCAGTAATATCCGAAAAGTCACAGGTCTCCGATGCCAATCATGGTCTTTTCCTAATTCAAGTTAAAATAAATATAAAACAATTTTTTTTAAGTTTGCCCCTCTATAACCTAGAGGCATCTTGTACACCTCACTGCACTCTTGAGAACCACAGGCCAAGCAGGAGCAGGGAGGCTGAATGCTGACAGACAGGAGGGCATGCCAGCTTCTCCGCGCTCTCCTGAGATAATCTTGGTAGTTTTCCGGATCTCTCTGAACCTCAGTTTCTTCATGTGTAAAAGTGGGATTCCACCCACTTCCCCAGGTTGGAAGATTAATCAAGCTTTGATAAACACCATCCGTTAAGCAACCCCATGGCTGTTCAGTGACAAGCCTGGTCTCCAGACTCAGCCTGTGTAACCCCAGGAGCCCAGGCCCCGCCATGGGAGAACAGGTCAAGGCTGCTAAGCCATCTCCAGGAATGCTGGCTGGGGTGTCCGTGGAGGTGGGGGGCAGCCCTGCATCCCCCAGACCCTCCCCCGTCAACTAGAATGTGTGCTATCAATCACCACAAGGGCCTATCAGTTAATTAAATTTAAAAAAAAAAGGTCGGGCATGCTCTAGCAGCAGCCTGGGGTAACAGGGCTCAAAGAAAAATGGGTTCTTCCAAGCATCTAAAAACAGACTTGTGAGATAATATTAGGCCAAGCAGAAATGCGAACTGGCCACACAATTGCAAAGGAAAAGCTGGAGGAGCCGATGTGGACCCAGAAAATGGCAGCATAGCAGCAGCGCCAGGCCCACCAGGACCGGCAGCACCAGAGGCATCCTGGCTTACACCTGTCTTCCCAGAGTAAGTGCTGCTGCCTTCACTCCCAGGCTAGAAGAGAAATTAGACAGTCTCCCTAGCAATGAGGATACCAAGGCCCAGAGAAGGGAGGCGATCTGCCCGAGGTCACACAGTCACTGGGGGCTAAGAAGGGAGTAGAAGTTGTGTCTCTCAGTTCCAAGCTGCGTGAACCAGCGGCTTTGGAATCAGTGAGAACTGTGTTCCAATCCTGCCTGTGTTCCCTGGGGGAGACCTGCTTTGCCTGTCTGGGCTCCCAGTTACTTCAGCACTAAAAGAGACTGTTCTAGTGCCCACCCCATAGGTCTAGTCTGGGGCTGGAATGGAATAAGGTCTGACACGTGCCCTGCACAGAACGTGGCTTAACAAATGGCGATTATTCCTACATCTGTGCCCGCAGGGTGCACCCTCGCAGACACGGGGCAGCTGCTCGGAGCAGCCAGAGAGGGGGGAAAGCGGGCACCTTACTTCTCGCCGTGACCATTCTGTGCCTTCTGGTGCCCGAGCCCACCCACCCCCTCCCGGGAGGAGCGTGAGATAACCCAGACCACCACAATGGGGTTATTCTAGGGAGTAACTGATAAAAGGAGAAAAAGCAGGGCTGCGGGCCATGTGATAAGTGAGGGCGCAGGGAGATGGCAGAAGACATGCGAGGGGCCTGGGAGGGCAGAAGCGGAAGGGGCAGTGCTGTGCCTCGGTGTCCCCACTCACTTGCCTAGCTGAACCCCTCACGTCCCTAGGAAGAGCTCTGATGGCCATTGCAAGCCCAGCCCAACCTCCCAACCCTCCAAGGACCCCCAGACCCTCAAGAGCCCACCCCGGAGGACTCCTCTCCCTGTCCTGCTTGGCCGTGGACAGCAGCGAGCACAGCAACTGTCACCAATTCCTCCCAGCAGACTGTGGACCCCTGGGGGCTGTACTGTGACCCCAACCACACCTGGTCCTGCCGCCCAGCATGGGGCCTGCTTCCTCCATACAGGGAGCACAGAGTTCTTACTGAAAGCCTGTCTCTCCCAGGTGACAAAGAGGAACCCCGACCTAAGGACCCCAGGAGCATTCCACAGCAGGCAGTGCTACACACACACACACACACACACACACCACACACACACGCACCACATACACACCACACACGCCACAAACACACACACCACACACACACCTCACACACCACACAAACCGCACACACCACGCGCACACCACACACACAACACCCTTCTCAGCCTCCTGCTCTGCCTTCTCTTGGAGAAATAACCTTGGGCAAGTTACATGGCCGCTCAAAGCTCTCAACTGTAAAATGGGCACACTGCTGTCCGCCGGGGGAACTGCTGGGCTGATCAAGTTACACAGATGCTCAAAAAGCGTGTCTCCCTCTAGTCTGTCCTTTTCACAGCCGCCGAAAGAAATCCCCGCCTGATTTCTGTGAATCACCACCTGGTCTGATCAACTACGATGCAGTAAATAAGAGGCCTGCTGTGTGTTTAGGCTGTGAACAAGGCACACAGGGCTCCTGACCTCAGCTTGCCTTCTAGGGTGGGAGAAAGAGAGGAAATCAAATACCTTGCCTAAGTGGTTATAATATCACGACGCATGGCGGAGCTGTGGACCAGGACAGCGGGGAATAACCAGAGGGCCACTACTTCCACGAGGAGGTCAGGGAAAGCCGTGCTCACAAGTGCCGTCGGGCCTGAGCGGAACCGGAAGGAACGCAACCAAAATCGAACCCCAGGCACCGCCCCTCGTGCCGTCCTGGCAGCCAAGTGCCAGGTGGTCCCAGGTGGCCTGAGCGCACGGGGCGCTGGCTGTTGGAGCCGCCACTCTCCTGTGGGCAGCACAACGCTAAGGCAACATCCCTCAGAGCCACCAACCTCACGGCTGCCTGGTCAGGACAGCTTGTCAACTGCAGAAGCGCCGGAGTCCTCCGTCGCCGGGCCCAAGTCCGGCCACTCGCTCCCTCACGCGGACAGGAGGCTCCTTTCCCTTGCCTGCTGCCGGCCGGCCGCTCGGCCTTCCCGTGGGCTCTGGGGACGGGGACCTTTGATCAACTGTCCACGCCAACCAGCAGTTCCCAGTTCAAAGGCCAGCACGGCCCACCTGGTTCTGCTCAGAAAGACTTCCAAGGCCCAAGCAACACCCCTCCTTCCTGGAAGCCTTCCCCCAAGCAGCCGTGAGTCACCTTCCCTACCACGTGCTGAGCATCCGCTGTGCGCCAGACACGACACTGGGTGTCGGCACGTGCACGACTATTTTGGGGCCAACACCAACCCTATGAAGGACGACGATGAGTCACCCCCACTGAGTAGAGAAGGGCAAGGAATCCAGCAGTCACTTGTCCCGAGTCACTCCACAGATACGGGTCACAGATTCCAACCCAGGCCCTTCTGGCTCCACAGGCACCCAGCGGTGCCTGCAGTGTCTTAACTCGCCAACGATCATGTCCTCATTCACCCTTTCTGCAGCAGGAGGCGTGCCAGGGACTATACAGTGTCTTGGAGACACAGAGCCACACAGAAGAGGCCCCGGCCTTCAAGGCACGTATGATCTGGTAGATGAGGACAGACACACGAACCAGGCAAATCAGCAGAGGGTGACAGGCACGATGACAACATCAGTGACGGCTCCTTGGAGGCACCTTTCCATTTCCATCTGTCCCACACACACACCCAGCACGATGCCAGACACACAGAGCGAGCTCGTTAAATGCCAGCCCCTTCTGAGAGCCGGCCACGTGGTGGTGACCTCGCACCTGAAGCCCAGGTGGGTGCTGGACAGAACACGCGGGAGATACGTGAACAAGGAGAAGGTGGGCCTTACGTTTCATAGGGAGCCCCCAAGGGAGCTGGCAGAGCCCCAACCGAACACTCCTGTCGGCAGCAAAGGCAGGAAGCTTCAGTCCTCCGTCCACCAGGGGCATCCGGGCTGCAGGAATCCGCGAGGCACTCAGCCGGGGCCTTCCCAAAACCACCTTTAGCATCCAGAAATGGGGCGGGTGTGTGTCATTGGAGAGAGGCTTCCACCAGAGCTATTCCTCAGGCGGCCGAGAATCACTGTACATCCACACGGCTCAGAAAAGCCTTCAGGGAAGCTCCACGCAGCTGACAGGCGCCGCCATCACGAGGGACCATCTTTTTAATTCCTTTCTGGTCGAAAGATCAAGCCTGGGGATGGGAAGGAGAAAAATCGATCTTGTTACAATCACGGACCCAGAGCAGCAGTTATTCTTCCTTCCTTATGTTTGACCTAAGACGCTGAGAGGGGAATCATTAAAAATAAGGCCCTGCAGCTCTGACACTACAATAGAGGTGAGGCCAGAGACCGAGGGGGAGTGTCCTACAGGCACCAGAGCCCTCTCACCAAGGGAACTTTCTACTGCTTAGGGTTCCTCCTTAGGAACTATCCAAGTAGGGCAAAGGGGCTGAGGTACGCCCGTTATAAAGAGGAGGACAGAAAGTTCCGGAAAGGTTAGATGGCTGGCTTAGGGAGTGACCGGCACAGCCAGGCCTGGCACCCTGCCCTGGGCTCCCCTGCAGGGCCCAGAGGTCCCAGCTGAGGGGGTTTGGGGTCAGCTGGTAGGAAGTAGTTCTCTGTTTTCTTTTTAAAGATAACCGCAAAGCCTTGGCATCCTTCCAGGCCTTGTCCTGTGCTATGAACGTCTTCAGGGGCAGGGCCTGGGGCCTGTTCCTTTTTCATTCATTCCTTCAGCAACTGCTGAGCGCCTACCAGGTGCTCAGTACTGTTATAGCTATATGGGGAGACCTTGGTATCCTAACCCAGAGTACTTAACTTACTCTAAAGATAACTGGAAAACAAACAGATGTGGGAGGGAGGGAGACGCAAGAGGGAAGAGATATGGGAACATATGTATATGTACAACTGATTCACTTTGTTATAAAACAGAAACTAACACACCATTGTAAAGCAATTATACCCCAATAAAGATGTTTAAAAAAAAAAAAAAAAAACAAAACAGATGGATCCACAATGCTTAGGGCTTGGGGCTCAACAGCCACCTACCCACCCATGATAACAATACCTGCCCTTACGGAACAGCAGTTAGCCTGCTAAAGGCTCTGGCCCCCATCTGATACAATCCCCAGCCACCCTGAGACTCCTGCCCTTATTCTCCAGATAAGAAAAGATAGCCATAGACAACTAGGAAGAGTAGAGCCCGAATCTGAGCCCAATCTGTCTCCTAAGTCTGCGCCCTGATCCGGGATGCCTACCCGAAGGGCCGTGGCTAAAACTTAGTTCCGGACATTCCCCCTGCATAGAATCCTCATTTAATCCTCACCACAACCCTATGTGTTATAGAACATTCTCATCTGACTTCAGAGATGAGAAAGCTGAGGCCCAGACAGCTTAAGCCACTTGCCCAAGGTCACACAGCTAGAAGAACCACAGAACAGGGATTTGAAATCAGGCAACCTGGCTCCAAAGCCCATGAGCTTGACCATTACGCCAACTGTCATCAACAGCAACCACTGCTGCAATTACACATTTTCCAATACTTAGTGGTAAAAGACAGCACAATTCACGAGCCTACAGTTCTGGAGGCCAGAAGTCCAACACAGGTCCCACTAAGCTAAAATCAAGGTGTCGGCAGGCTGTGTTCCTTTCTGAAGGTTCTAAGAAGAATCCGCTTCCTTGTCTTTTCCAGCTTCTAGAGGCTGCCCACATTCCTTGGCTAGTGGCCCTTCCCTCCATCTTCCTCTATCACAGCACCTCTCAGCCCGTTTCCATCATCTCATCTCCTCTAACTCTTCTGCCTCCCTCTTCCACTTTTAAGGTCCCATGAGATTACACTGGACCCACCCAGATGATCCAAGATAATCTATCTCAAGGTCCTGAACCTTAACCTTATCTGCAAAGTCCCTTGTGACAAGTAAGGTAACGTATTCACAGGTTCTGGGGATTAGGACATGGGCATCTTCGGGGGTCATTATTCCATCTATCGTTGCAGCCATGCCAAAGGGCATCCATCCTCTGTGTTACTCATTCTTCAGCGACCAGAGGTCAAAGAGTGAGTCCCCTTGCTCCATTTAAACCGAACTGACACAGCTTTTAGACCCAAGAGAAAGATGGGTTCAAAAGGAAGCTTAAATGTCTAAATATCAGGCCCCAAGACAAAAGTACAGGAGAGTGGCTTAAACGTTAGAGTTGGAAGTCAAGCTACCAAATTTACTAGCTATGTTACTCTGGGGAAATATTTTTCACCCTTGGTTTCCTCGTCTGTAAAATGGGAGTAAATCACATCTACCCACTTCTTGGAAGTGCTGTGAGGCTGACATGAAATAATCAACATAAAGCACTAAGCATGTTGCTGGGCACACACTAAGAGCTCAGGGTCAGCCCTTATTTCACACATCAAATGGAGGCAGCCTCCCACCCGTCGAAGGCGGTCTGTCCCAGGACCCCTCACACCCGCCCCTCTTTCCTCCTCGGCTCCGGCCCAGGAGCAGCACCGCACCAGAAAGTTAGGACCAGAGTCGGGTCGGCTGAGAGGGGCTGCTTATGGCAGGAGGGGGGCAGGGATTTATGGCACCAGCCCCGGTTAATGGCAGGGGAGGGAAGGGGGCACACAGTCTGTTAAATGTTTACTGAGGCCCACAGGCAAATATGAAGCCCAGTTTGTTTTGCTGGGGTTGGGTACATTAAAGCTCTGTCACCTGGGGAAGAGTTATTCCATGGTCTGTTGGGCATTACTGCAGCAAAGCGGTGGTCCCTGACCAGGGGCAGGGGCAGCGCTGACGTTCTCGCAAGAAGGCAGCTCTGCCACGGACTCCACCTGCAAGAACTTAGGATGCAGGGCGCTGCACACCACGGCTTCTAGGACCATCAAACAGCAACACTTCTCCCTCAGGGAGCAGTTCTGTATCCTCTGCTAGGTGACTCCTTTTGGGTCATTTGCTCTTCCTGTAATGGATTAGCCAAAATAAAAAAAGACAGGCAATACCCGGGATTGGCTTGGCTGGGGAAGTGGAATTTTCATACAAGCTGGTGCACAGACATTCTGAAGAAAGAAAGACAAACAACCACTTTGGGAAGCTGTTTTGCATTATGCACCAGAGCTGAATATACGCTTTACATATTCCACGCTTAGGTATAAACTCACAGAAATGTGTACCGATGTTCGCCGAAAGATATGCTGTCGGATGTTCATGGCAGCGCTACTCATGACAGCCACACACTGGAAACGACTCAAACGCCTCCCAGCAGGAGACTGGATACTACACACACACACACACACACACACACACACACACACACGCACACACACAGGAATATTACAGAGCAACGAGAATGATCTACAACTGCACGTAGCATGTGAATACATCTCACAAATGTAATTTTGAGTGAAAGAAGCCAGACACAAGGGAATGCATTGTGATGTCATTTATATTAAAAACATAAACATGTCAACCTAGTCTATGCTGTTAGAAGTCAGGACAAGGTTATCTGAGTGGGGGGGGGGGGAGGGACAGTCAGTGATGGGAAGGGGTCAGGAGGGGGCTTCTCACACGCTGGTAGTGTTCTATCCATCCCGGTGGCGGTGGCGGCTACCCTGGATGTCTTAGCAAGCTGTTTTATATGCTCCTGATATGTGTGCTTTTTTATGCATGTAACCTCAATAAAAAGTAACATTTTTTTTTTAATGTTTCCCGTGCAAGTACGTTTGCTGGAATACTGAAGACGTGGCAACACCCGCTCAGGCCTGGGAATGGCCCCTTCTAGGTCTCTCTGCCTTGTATTTTCATGCCCTGTTGCCTTACAGCTGACCCTGCCCCGGGGAGGGTGCTCAGGGAAACACTTCACAAATAAGCTCGCTCTGGCCTAGTGACACGGAATTTGACATGGAATTTGCCCCACAAGGAAATACAGCCCCTGGCCCGATTCTCTTGGTTGAGTCTTTCCCCTCTTAGCCTCTGCCTCTGTCAGGCCCAAATACGTCACTTCATTCTTGACCGTCCCTACCAGGTATTTCCAACAGCTGACCGCTGCCCGGTAGTGAACATGCTGAAGAAAAACGAGAAACAGCCTGCCTCTATTTCCTACCCAACACCAAGAAAGCATCTTTCTAAAATACCAGCTTCCCCTAAAGATGGGATGCACAGAGGAGTGCTCTGGGAATAGGAAGGCTTAAGGGATCCTGGGTTGGCAGAGACCGGAATGCACAAAGCCAGGTCACGCAGCCCCCGGCGCCGACACTGGGAGAGAAACACAGTCTCTCTGACTGTGATGGTGGGAGCCGGAGAGCGTGTCTCCTAGTGGGTGCCTGGCTGGCCTCCAAGCCCTCTCTCTGCTTCTGGGTCTCCTGGACTCGGGTGTTATGTTTTCCCTCTCTTGCAGCGGTGATCAGAGTGTTCATTTTAGTAGGAGCAAGAGTCAGCGGATGCTGACCGCGCCACCTCTGAAAGCTGCCGGGGCGGGGAGGGGGGCCAGCTGTGGGGAGGAGGGACCGGTTCCCCAAGGGGGGGATCCAGTCGGTAAAGCTCGCACCGTCTCAGCTGGCCTCGCTCTCTCTCAGGTACGCGAGACTCCATCAACACGGATGCTACCAAGCAGGTGTCTGCTTTATCTTTTTCTGAGGAAGGGAGTGGCGGCAACTTCTCCAGCCGTGTCCATATTATTTCTCAGTGATACCCCGAGAGCTGGGGCCTGCCTAACCTGGGGAGATAAATCAAGCAGATTTGTTCCCAGGGAAAGCGGCAGCTGTCCGACTGCTGACTGACTCTATTTTTGCTTCGTCTCAGTTTCTCCCCAGTGTGTGCTGGGATGACACGGATCAGCTGCCTTGGAATTTCCAAGCCTTCCAGCCCATGCTCCCCCACTCCCCCCCCATCCCACTCGCCCAATTCCTCATTCAGGGGATGGGGGCTCGGGGGCTAGATAAACCCGGGTGGGAATCGCAATGGGGTCAGTCGCTCGCTGGCCACGGGCACAGCCCTTAGGCTCTTTGGAAGTGTTTCCTCACCTGTTGAATGAAAACGAGGAATCGAAACGCATGTCCCCTGGGGTTCGTATGTGGAGGAGACTGTATACAAAATGCTCAGTGCCCAGACCTGCCCACGGGGGCTCCTGACTCAGCAGAAAGTCAGCATCACCTCAACCGTCCTGATCAGCCAGTACTGTTGCTTGGGAGATGCAGACTGAGCCCCGCCCCACTCACCAAAGTCAGCAACGGACTGAAGTTCCTCTGCGCTGAACCATCTAAGGCCAGGTACCTCCACCTCCACCTCCACCGATTAGAGCCATTCTTCAAAAATTCTGACATTCGGGTCCAGCCAGGCTCCCGGAGACCTGCAGAGCCCTTGAGAACTCAGCAGAGGTTCAATAAATGTTGGCTGGAATAGTAAGTGACTAATCATAACTGCACATTGAATGCTCACACTGTCGGGCATGGTGCTAGGAGCTGGAAATCACATCGGTCAAGAAAGACAGGATCTCTGCCTTCAGGGAGCTTTCAGGCTACACCAAGAGATCCAGAGATATGAACGAGCAGATGGTGCATGGCCGCAATCGGATATGCTGGTGATGGCCGGGTACCCGTGGCAGGGTAGTGGGTGCTCGGCAGAGGAGGAGAGGCTGGACCACACTGAATGTGGGAGGCCCCAGCATGTCAGAGCACAAGAAACCTTGCAAATAATCTGGTTCCTCACTGAACAGCTGAGAAACAAGGCCCAGAGTGATAAAATGACTTGCCCAGGGTGGCCTAGCTAAGACCTGCGCGATGCAGAATAAGAAGCAAATCTTGAGCGAAAAGGGTGGGCTGGGCACACGATGCCTGGGAGAGGCACTGCTCCTGAAGCCAGCGTGACCAGAGGCCTGGCAGAGCAGGGCCATACCACCTGCAAGCTCGCCCCAAGAGCGCTGGTTGTCTTACGCCGTGTAACCTCAACAATGCTGTGAGGTAGTAAACTCGTTTTCAAAAGGGGACACTGGCACACAGCAAGCTGTACGCCCAAAGCCATGCGGGAGTCGGAGACCCTGAGATAGGAGCCCCGGCGCTCTGCCTCCACAGCCTTTTTGCCTAACCACTAGGATGTCCTGCCTTAGAAGGGGGATATGGAGGGAAAGACCGGGGGCAGGGTGACAGGATAAGAAGGTTCTGGAAGACAGAGTTGGGGAGGGCTCTTGGGAGTTTGGTCGCTAGAAAATGCAACGAACAGAGACTCCCGAGGCATCAGTATCCACTGCCAGGAACTGACCAGAACGCCCCGACCCAGTGACCTGTCGGTGGGTCCCGGGCTTTGCTCTTTTCCCGAGGTAAGTGTCTCCTGTTGCCCACAACATGCTGCTCCAGAAGGTTCCTCGTCAGAGTGGGACGTTTGCCCGTCACATCATTCCCACCAGGCTCAGGGATGACAGGGTGGGAGTGCGGCAGTGGGTCTCCCCAAAATAACTGACCCCTGACTGCTTCTCCCCACCTGCAGGTGAGAGGACAAATGGTCCTGGAGAAACCTGGGAGCAGCGCCCACCCAGGTAGAATGTGATGGCACTGCACTTGTTACAGACTGTCCTACAGACACACCTATTTTGGGGGTACAGCTGTCTTGATTACAGATCCCTGGGATTACTTCACAATAGCTTTCTTTTTCATTAACTAGACCAGACCAGAGAGAAATAGCACCAGCAGTTGTAAGAGACAGAAGGAGGCAGGCAGACAGACAGATGGATGGAAAGACAGACAGCAGGGTGGGTGGGAGGGAAGCCGTGCCCAGCAATGACCAGCGTTTTATAGACAAACAGACCAGGGTGAGAATTCTAGCTCCAGTGCTTACCAAGCAGCTGTGAAACCCTGAACTTCAGTTCTCTGAATCTACTTGCCTCCCTGCAAAATAGGTCCTGCCTTGCACAGTTAGGCGGGAAATCAGAATTAACCTATACAAGCCCTTACACATAATAGGTCCTCAATAAAAGAAAACCTTCCATTTAATCAGCTCACCTCCATGATCCTTTACACCCTGAAGGTGATTAAGACACTGAAATGAACTGAGAAAGCCATGAACACTTTCCTTCTACAAATGACAAGCCTTCAAAGTCTTTTTTTTTTTTTTTTAAGTTCCTTCTGTTTGCTTTTGCTCATAAAGAACCGCAGGGAAAGGTCAGCAAAGACCCAACTGTCAGTCAAATCCCAGGAAGAAAGGGGACAAAGGGCCACGGAACTGAGCCACCCAACAGGGACTAAAGAGACAGTTCTTTACAGGACAGCAGAACTCACCCTATAAGACTCCAAAGAGAGAAGCTCTAGGACGCATTATATTCTCCAAGAAAGTAACTCTGAAGGAGAGTCAAGATTTCACACCCTGCCTGCAAAGAGCTTCAAATCTCATTAAAGCAACGCGGCTACAGGAAATAAACAGTCCACTGAAGGACTGAGCCCACAAACTGCAGTGGACGTGCTCCAGGACCTCAGGGAGCCCTGCGCAGGACTGGAGCGGTTTTCATGGGCGGATCACGCGCAGCCTGAGAGGCGTACAAGTTGAGTGGACGGGAAAAGAGCCCCAGGGTAGCGGGAGCGGTAGAAGGAGGAGGGCGAGAAACAGCGCTTATTAGTCGCCAGTCACAGAAGAGGCCCTTTTTAATTCCCCCATTTAATCCCCATTAATGCTCACAACCCCAGAGACAGGTCTCAAATCCCCAAATTACAGAAATGTCAGCGTGGAGAGGGAAGGCATCTTGCCCCATGTTGCACAGCTCTCAAGGGGCGGAACTGAACTCGGGACCATCAGGCTACAAGCCTCCTCAGATCCACCATGACACCAAACCCCGGCCTTGCTTTAGGATTTGGGTCACGTTCCCAGCACCCTGAGCTCCCGGGCTCTCGGGGGCTGGGGACTGACTTCCTCTGCTTGAGCTCTTTCCTCAAAGCAGACCTTCCCACCCGGCAACCCTGCTGCACCTTCCCTCCCCATCCCGTCCCAGGGCTCCATACATCCCATAATCATCACCTTTATTCCAACTCCTCTTATTACCTGGATTAGCTGGGCTTCCGGGGAGGTCAGGATTGTGACTTTGGAATGCATTTCTGACTTTCACGGAAAAGGTCTTTCCTTCAAGTCACACGGGCACATTTCACTAAGTAAACTCGGGGGGCGAGCTGCCTGCCCACGGGACACTGGGTAAATCCAAAGTGGCAATGGTGGGACAGGAGGCAGAGATGACAGACCAAAAATCCAACAGACTGGGTGTGAGGTTCGGGAAGTGATCACCGCTGTGCTGTCACCCCAGCGCTCCACGGAAGAAGGGAGTAGTTTAAAACATCCAGCGATTGATGAAGGGAGCGGAGCGGCTTGCACCTGCCTCTCCTTCCCCTGCATCAAAGGCAAGCCCCTCTTCCACCCCATCCCGTCGGCATCTGGGGTCAGGAGACAGAAGGTACACGGGCAATATGAACATTATCGAGGGAAAGAAAGGAGACAGAGGGAAAGAAGGTAGAAAAGGAGGAAGAGAAAATTTTAAAATAAGCAGCAGAAATTCAAACGCACGAAAAACATATCAGAATCGTAGTCCAAATAAAAACACTGACTTGGGGAACTTAATTAAGTCTCCAGAGCTCCGTGGGAACTGAGTGGCATGGCATCACAGCACCCATAGCAAGTCAAGTTCAGCATCACACACACGCACACACGCACACGCATACACACACACACACGCACATGCACTGCTGTGTGTGGGGTGTACGTGAATCACTCCATATTTACCAAGTGCCTTCACGGTGTGAGTTTCAGTACTAGGCTCCCAGAAGGTTTCTCTGGGCCAGTGGGTCTCACACCTGAGTGTGCCTAAGAACCACCTAGGGGCTTGTCACAATACAGACCCTCCCAAGGTCCACCCACAGCAATTCTGACCAGTAGGCCTGGGGAGGGGTCTACGCTATAGGTCCCTCAGGTGACAGACACGCAGGGTGATAGCGATGTGGGGCGACACTGATGCAGGATTATACAGTGATGCAGGGTGATACGTGATACGAGGCGCTAGTGATACAGGGTTATGCAGTGATGCAGGGATGCGGCAGGGCTCACTGGAGAAGCTCTCTTCCTGGGGGCTAACTGCTCTCTCTTCAGTGTGAGGCATTTGAGATAGAGTGAGGCTGTGAGTGGTTGTTGCTGGGAGGGAGGGAGGGGGTTACCCTTACCGAGCACCCTTCTGGGCCAGCCACGAGCCGGGCTCCTGGGGCTCGGGGGCTCGCTTTGTGCCCACCCACCCCTCCGAAGCGGTTACTGATGCATCTTACAGATGAACAGCTAAGGCTCACCAGGGTGGCTTGTCCAAGGTCACCTAACTAGGAAGTACCAGAACTGGAAACTTCCTTCTGTCTCCGAGGAGGGAAAAGATAAAAAGGAAAACGAAACACTCTAAATCCTGAAGACGTTGGAGTGGTTTAAAGGAGAGGAAGGAACTGGAAGAGGAAAAAAGGAAAAGGAGAATAGATGCCTGAGCACTTATTCCTCACGACGCCTGGTTGGAGCGCTTCTAATCCTTTAGACGGGCTCCAGGGAGCATGCAGCCCCAGCAGACCCCCTGGACCCCATAAACCATAGCAACGGGAGGAGAAACAGATCTCAGATGGTTCAGGAGGGGACGCTGTGCAGCCAGAATACTCTGATTTCTCCCCCAGTCACCACAGAAAGCTCAGTGCAGCTCACAACACATCTCATCACTTGCTGCTTCCTCTTACAAACACACAGGCACCCAAAGGGTCGTGTCGAGAGAAACCCGCACGCTGAGCGCCCAGCGGCACCTCGGCATAAGCCGTGAGAAGGACGAGGACCTTCCTTTGAGGGTGAAGAGGCTCATGGGACACATCTCATCATTTTGCTTCTCGGTCTCAAACCTGCAGGATGACAGTCAACTGCTTCACAGTCAGGCTGAAGGTAATGCCCATGGCTAACGTTTACCGATTGTCTTCTAGGCAGCACACACCTCAAATTGGTGTATTGAAAAAAAACCGCAGAATCTGTAACACAGGTGTTAATAAATTGAGCTGGGATTGAGGTCCCAGGGTCCCAGCTCTTAAAGTTTCAACTTTAGCTACAGACACCCCTGCGGTCTGAGCACACTGGACATGTCACTCACTGACTCTCCCCTGGGCCTCTGCTTCTGCCGTCTTTCCAACTGCTCAGCCTTCTTGGTGAACTTCTACTCATCCTGCAAAGCCCTTTCTCTCACTGTGCCTTCCCCAATCTTCTCATCACCCCCCTGTGACTTACAGCTAAATCCACTGCTGCCCCTTCCCCAGCGCTCCCACCGCATAAAGGCAGACACCATATCAATTCAAATCCCAAGCCTGTCACCTCTGGCCCATTTGCTCCGGCACAGTGACCCAATATGCGGAATTGGCATGCTCTAAAAGCACACAGGCCTTATTCTCTCCACGGCCCTAGTCCCACACTGAGCTGCCATCATTTGTATCTGAGCTTTCTCCATTACAAAGCTGTGGGTAAGCAGCTTGAGGATAGCAACTATGTTATCCTTCAATTCCCCGTTTCCCAGAACCCAATCCTGCAGCTGCTTAGCAGCTAGTAGCTGCTCAATTAATGCTCATGCTGGATAGTCATCCACTGAGCATTTACTGCAAACCTACTGTGTCAGTCACTGTGCCTGGCCAGAACGATGGAGACTGTTTGTTTAACGGAGAGAAGGCAAAAAGACTCCAAAGGAAAAGTGAACGGTGCTGAATCACCGATTAACGGCAGGAGTGGAGCAGAGAGATTCTGGAAGGGAAATATCCCCTTGGAGACTCAGGCTCTGGAATCACAACAGCCCGCTTGCATCCTGTCTCTTTACTCACTGTGCACACCAGGAGGCTTATTTATTAGCATTTTGAAGCTTCACCTTCCTCCGCAGAAATTAACACCTGCCCTTATAGGGCTTCATAGGGCTGCTGGGAGGATAAAATGAGATAATGCAGGCAAAGTGCACGGCAGGGCCCGCACACACAGAAGGTGCTCAGCACGTATTAGCCATTATTACCAGCTCCAGCAGCTCAGTAACTGAAAGGCAGCCGATGGTTTCTCAGCAGCCAAGAACACACCTGAATGACAGACATCATTCTTCACACTTCCAGAAATTCAAAGGTATCTCCCTTCCGTTCATTTTCCAAATTAGCTAACGATGAGAAAGTGGTGTCCTTCAGGCAATTCAAGGCGCCAAGTACACACACGTCGTGCTTACTGAGGTGCGTGTCGTGGGCACCTTCGAGAGTCTGCGAAGAGGAGCGTGCATTTGGCCGGAACCTGCCCGGACTCCCTCCAAAACCCTCAGGGGGACACGCCTGGAGCCAGAGGCAGGCCCAGGTCTTGCGACACCACGGCCGCTCCCAGACGGACGCCTGAGGCTCCACTGTCCTTGCCTAACCGGGGTGGGTGGGAGAGCAAAAGCCAAGCGAGAGGACAGGGCGGGGGAGGAGACGGCGGCCCCGTGCAACAGGTCAGAGAATGGATACTCTCACATGTCTGGATTCCTAGAAGATCAGAAGCAAGGGGCAGGGATGGGGACAAAGAACGCTTATTGAACCCACAAAGGACCAATGACAGCCCTGGACAGAATTTCATCAAACGTCTCCTGTAACTCTCACGAAGTACCTTGGAGATGGCAGGACCTTTCCCTCATGTGAGTCCTTTAAGAAACTGAAACAGTCACGGCAGGATCCCAAGCCGGGGTTTTTCTGACTCCTTTCGTTAACGTTCTCTGCCAAACGACAGGGATGACATTACACGGGAAGGTCACTTCCTCCTTTTTACGCTTCTGTGAGTTTGCGGAGGCCATTTTTCAACAAGCATATATTAATTAGGAAAAGAATTCCAGATGTTTTGCTTGGTTTTGTTTCTGAATCCGTATCTGGTGCTAGAATTTGCAGATATTCTTCTCTGGGTGCCAGAACAGTTCTTGGCTGTAGGTCCAAAAGCACCAAAGAACTGTATCCTAATCATTTCTTTCCATGACCCACACTGAGAGGCAGTCACACCCTGTAACTGATCTGAGGGACTCCGCCTTGGGACAGATAAAGCCTGGGGTCCCTGGGTACCAGGAATCTAGCACATCCAGCCCCCAGCAACAAGACTTAAATCAGAGATGCAATCAGCTTCTGCGGTGTGAAGCAGCAGTTAGCTGGGCAGGGCTGATCTGAACCAACCTGGCCCTGCCACCAACGCGCCCGGACCTCGTGAGCCAGGACTGGGAGGGAACAAGGGCACAGGGCATGAGGGAGCGTGCGGGCTCTTCCCCAGCTCTGGGAAAAGGCCATGAACCCAAAATCACCTGAGACCACGTTTCCTAACCTGTGAGACAGGA
Organism: Delphinapterus leucas; assembly: GCF_059928025.1. NCBI lineage: Eukaryota > Metazoa > Chordata > Mammalia > Artiodactyla > Monodontidae > Delphinapterus > Delphinapterus leucas. Next base: position 12,408,069 of record NC_143145.1, read on the forward strand.
TTGCTGTGGGGATGGCAGAAGCTAAAATTCAACGCTTCCCCAAAACTCTTTCACCCCAGTGACCTGCATGACAAAACACAGGGGCGGCGAGACACTGGAGAATTCCCAGTGTAGGAGAATTCCTCTCTGCCCCTTAATGTTTATTTGATTACGAAAGTGTTGATATCCACTGCCCCTCTCCCATTTATCCTGAGGTTGCCATCCCCTGGGAGCACTCCTGGGTGTCCGATCAGCAGAAGGGCACTCATATACGCTAACACAGGCCACAATGCAGATGGGTGGTACCTGCTATGCAGCGTCAATTTCCAACGCCCTCTCTTCCCTCCTGGTGAGCCTGAAGAAGCCCCCATCTAACAATAACCATTCCTCTTCACTGCATATTTCTGCTTTGCTCTCGCGATTTTTTTTTTTTTTTTTTTTTTTTTATGGCCGTGTTGGGTCTTTGTTGCTGCGCGCGGGCTTTCTCTAGCTGCGGTGAGCAGGGGCTACTCTTCGTTGCGGTGTGCGGGCTTCTCATTGCAGTGGCTTCTCTTGTTGTGGAGCACGGGCTCTAGACGCGCGGGCTTTAGTTGCGGCACACAAGCTCAGTAGTTGTAGCTCGCAGGCTCTAGAGCGCAGGCTCAGTAGTTGTGGCACACGGTTAGTTGCTCCACGATACGTGGGATCTTCCCGGACCAGGGCTCGAACCCATGTCCCCTGCCTTGGCAGGCAGATTCTTCACCACTGCGCCACCAGAGAAGTCCCTCACTATCATTTTTTTCTCATGGAGGACATAGACAGGGCATGGCTACTCGACCCACCTACAAGATGATGTGGAAGACAGTCTAAGAGGAGAGAAACTGATCCAGCATTTTATCCTGTGGGTTTCCTGCCTTCCCCAGTCACCGGACAGAGGAGGAAGGGGACGAACAGGGGGGAGATGAGACTCCAGTGGTTACAGGGTTCATAGGGAACGCAGCACACACAGCGACACTACTCCTCTCTTTGCAAACAATAGTAATAAATGCTAACATTCTCGGGGCACCAACCACTCACCAGGGCTCTACGAGCATCATCACGTTTAATCATCACCATGACCCAGATGGGTTTGTACTTTACGAATAAGGTTACCGAGGTCAAAGGATGCTAAGCCACTTTCTCAAAATCCCATAGCTAGTACGTGGGAGAAGGAGGTTCCTTTAGCTAAAGAGCGTATCTGTGTGGACAGCTCAAGAGCACCCAGAGCTGCGGCCAGGGAGCGCACAATGAAATCACCAGCTTCATTGCATGCTCCGCCTTTCCTTCATTCAGCAAACATTTACCAAACGCCTGTGCCTAAGGGAGAGAGTTCTGCCTGTCCTCCCGGCCACCTTCTCCTCACCTTCTCCTTCAAGAAGGGAGGCTGGGGCTTCCCTGGTGGCGCAGCGGTTGAGGGTCCGCCTGCCGATGCAGGGGACGCGGGTTCGTGCCCCGGTCCGGGAAGATCCCACATGCCGCGGAGCAGCTGGGCCCGTGAGCCATGGCCGCTGAGCCTGCGCGTCCGCAGCCTGTGCTCCGCAACGGGAGAGGCCACAACGGTGAGAGGCCCACGTACCGAAAAAAAAAAAAAAAAAAAAATTTGACAAACGTTCTCAGACTTTCGGGTCATGGAGTTACAAGGAACGGTACTATAAAACCAGGTCCTCAAGCTCTCGGAGAAACCAGGAGGGAGGCCATCTTAACAGAAAACAGCTGCCATCGTCTCACATCGGCTTTGTTCCTCTGACTTTCAAGGTTAGTCAAACGCTATAAAGCTTAATACCCAGTAATGAGACTTAAATAATTAATGCTTGATAGCATTAGCAACATCCTGTTATTTAATAATAAAGAATAATAATGTCAGCTTCAGTGATTCACTAATGAGTGCTTAAATAATTAATTTTAAGATGTACTATGCAACCTGCAAGTTTGTTAACTCATTCACTGGACTTCCTGCCAAACCTGGCCCACAGGCCTCTGGTCACTCTCATCGCTGCCGTCAACACTGTCCTAAATTGCTTACAACTAGACTCCGTCCACCAGAAGCAACTCCAGAGCAACAGCAGAGTATGCCCTGAAGACACTGCCTTGAGGCAGTGCCTATGGGAGGGTTTGGGGGAATTTTAAGCCATTCTTAAAGTCTAGTAAACTTTTCAAAAGGAAAGAGAGGCCACTAAAAAAATTAACATGTGAAGAGGAAGTAAGGCCAGGATGCACCAGTATATATGCAAGGACCATTTTTTAAAAAGAAACTGATTCAAATTATGGGCAATTAATAGAGTTCAATGAACTATGATACGTCTATACTATGCCCCAAATTCTGGAAATACTGAGAGTATTTATTTCTGGGTGGCAGAACTAACATTTTTTAATTTTCTGCTTTTCAGAGAGAAGGTCACAGACCCTGAAGCAGTACTGCCTGGTCATTTCCAGGAAGCGACCCTGTGCCCTCAGCCCCATCACCTAACCTCTGTGCCTTGCAGCACCGTCTCCCAGGGCTGCCACGGGATTAAATTAAATGAGTTAATATTTGCCAAGGGCTTAGAACAGTTGCCTAGTTTGTAAGAAGTGCTACATAATTCTTTGCCAAACAAAGAATTATTTTATAATAAGGGAAAAACGTTATTATTTTACAAGTCAAGGAAAAATCTATTGGTGGATGAGGACAGTATCACAGAAACCCAAATATAATGCCATGGGGACTGTGTCATTGCTCTTTTCTTATAGTTTCCTTTCATAATGGTTTGCGGTGGTCCTCCCACCCTCAGGGAAGGCATAGTTTAGATTCCCCAGGAAGTAGCACAAGGTAATTTGATCGGGGGCGGGTGTAGACGACCTGGGACCTCTGGCACATTCACATCAAAGGAGATGCCCCAGGAGGGGTGACAGCTCAGACCACCTCCGTTTCATGATTTAGGACTCCCCAGGCCCCTTTTCCACTCTCCCCAAGCACCCCAATCCCCCCAGCACATCTGCATAAAAAAATGAGACTGTATAGCCTCAAGGGCAGGCCTCCGAGTTCATTTTTCACCTGGAGCCCAGGCCAGCCGAGAGGGCATTACCATCCCAATGGCCCGGCCTTTGCTGGAGAAGGAGAGGAGAGCGGGCTGGAAATGCAGGGAAGTAAGTGCTGGCTCAGCAAAGCCCTTCCAGCGGAGCGTCCTCCACAATCGCTCATTGTCATTCCGGCCAGGTGTCTGCATGCCGCCGGCCAGCCCCAGGATTCGGCAGCGGAGGTGGGGGCGGTCCAGGCAGAGGAGCGGATGGGTCGGGTTTGCACATAAAAGAGCTGCCAGAAGGCAGTCTTGGCCCCGCAAGACTTGTCCTCCCCACAACTGAGATTCTGCCGCTTCACCTTCCCTGACAACTTGACCTTGGCTGAAGCCAAACACAAGCCCGGGCGGCACCCCCAGCCACTCCTCACATTCTGGGTGACCCAGCCAGCTGCTCCGGGCAGCTCTGGAGCAGGACCGAGGAGGGCACCTGAGGCCAGCCGAGCCAGACCCGGGGCAGAAAAAGAGCCACTCACTCGGGACAGCCTCACCCTTCAGGGGAGCGGCCCCACTCCACCCCAGTACCCGTCAGGCCCAGGTGATGATGACCCCGGCGCTGTCCTGGCTTGGCTTTAAAGAGGCGTTTAATGGCATCCTATACACTGAGCCCACCCCTCACACACACACACACACACACACACACACATACAGTATTAGTGAGAAACCCCTCACAGACACAATATGCCTTCTTCTTAAATGGCCTCACTGAGGCAAGGCTCGGGACCTGCATTCCAAGAGTGGGACCGCCGGGGGCCAGGGTCACCTCCATCCAGCCCCCACTGCTGCCTGAGAACCCACTCCTGTGGGTCAGGGCAGGAAAGCAGACGGGCAGCGGGGCTGCTGGCCACACACCCTGGACAGGCAGCTCAGCAGGGCCCCGGCAGGAAAGACTGAGAAGGTGCAGGGCGCTGAGCCTAGGTACAGCCAACCTGCTGGATGGACGGGCTCATCACCTGAGCCTGGTGTGTACCTGTCGAGCACTCCCGAGATGCTTTAAGAAATACTCTAACAGACTGACAATTAAACCTTAAAAGAGCAGGGCAGGACGGGGAGGGGTCCCTCCCAGCACCTAACGCACCGTTACTCCATTCTTCCCAAGCTTCTGGAGCCAAAGGCTGGGCTGTCGGAGGGAGAGGTGATGGGCATTCGGCCTTTACACAAGTCCTTACCACACCTGCTTAGCCAAGCCTTCCCCGCCAGGTCACCAGGCAGGCCTCGGCGGACCCAGTCACCGATGATCATGCCCAAATACAGGGTCGTCTGCCAGTGCCACACCCCAAAGGACATTCCCCTCTGATGGTCCCCAGCTCCAACCCCCCCAGGAAACAAAGGGTGGCCAAAAATGCTTTCTCCATCACATTAGCTTCCCAGGGCTGTCGGAACAAATTACCACGAGTTCCATGCCTTAAATGCAACACAAATGAACTAAATACAGCTCTGGAGGTGAAAAGTCCAAATGGGGGCTCACTGGGTTGTCAGCAGGGCGACATTCCTTTCTGGAGGCTCTGCGGGGGCGGGGGGGGATCCCTGCCTGATGGTGTCTTCCCCCATCTTCAAAGCAGCAATGTTACTTCTCACATCACGTCACTCTGACCTCCTCCTTGCCTTCCTCCTCCACTTTTAAGGACCCTTGTGATGACACTGGACCCACAGCAAAATCCAGGATAATCTCCCTATATTAAGGTCATCCTTCATTCCACCTACAATCTTAATACCCCTTTGGTCACATAACATGTAATATTCACACGGATTCGGATATGAACGTCTTCGGGGGGCAGGGGGTAATTATTGGATTATCCTCCCAGCTACATCCATATCTATGTCAGGCCCCAGGCTGCTCTGTGCCTGAAAAGCCCCCAGAAAAGAAGTCCCACAAATCGCTACCTACCCCCTCCCCCATGGAAAAGCCAGGCCAGCCCTGATCCCAGCGGCTCTTCGATGGTTCCAACCACCGCCCATCCCGAGGGTCTTCATCCAACCTGTGGTGCAGTGACACCCCCCCCCCACTACGCCCACTTCACGGGTGAGTGAAGAGTGGCAAGACACACACCCAGGGTCATTCAGCTCCAAGGAGCGGGCCTGGGAGTGCAACGTGGGGTTCTGGCCCACAGGGACCCCAAGGTCTCAGACGGGTCCCGGACTTGTGAGTTCAGCCTCCTAGCAGGATCCCTTCCAGCACGGGGGCAGCCTCGCCACTCTTGTCTGGTGCTCTGGTGGCCCTGAGGACCTCCAATTTGAGTTCTCACTGACTCTGCTGAGAATTTTCCAACGTTAGCAATTTTCTGCCACGTTCAACGTGTGTCAATTACGGAAGCGGGAGGTGGATGGGGAGAACAAAAGAAAAGGCAGCATCCACGGGGCACTTGCTAAGTGCCAGGAACAGGCATCCAGTCCCTGCATCTGCCCACAAGCCCTGAGAGGAGGCCTAGTTAGTTCCACTCTCCCGAGAGGAGGCTGGGTCTCCCGGAGATGGGTACCAAGCCCACACTCACACAGCAGGGGATTGGCGGCACCCCGATTCCAATTCCAGCTGGCAGGCTCTCTCCCCTCCAACCCGAGACCTCCCCCAGCCCTGGCCACCCAGGAACCAAGCATTCCAACCTGCCCGGAGGTTACCTGACCACCCTGGAGACTTCCTCTCCCTCCCCACCCGCACTGCCAACCCACAGGCCACCTGCGGTTCCTCCTGCCAGCAGGACGGGCCCTGGAGTGGTGGAACCAGAGTTCTCCAGTGGTTTCATGCCTCTGCTCATGAAGAAGAAGCGTCTTTCTCCTTCCACGGCAGGCCCGAGGAAGCCACGTGGAGTACAGGACTTGGGTGTAGCCAAGCAGAGGGTACAGCTGGCTGTCACTGGGCACTCACCTAGAAGCCAGTCCCAACCTTTCCCCTAGATCATGCTCTGTCCTCAATGAGCCAGAACAACCCAGAGGGACTGACGCCAGTGGGGCACGGGGACAAGGCCCTGCCATGCCAGCCGACCTTTGCTCTGCTCACCCAGACATCAAAGCCAAGCTCTGGCCACAGATGCAAAGGGTCCTGGGAGATCCAGCTCAAAGGTGGCCCAGTCAAGCTCTGGGTCGGCCATATCCACACAAGTCATTTTCCCACGCTGGGTATCCACTTCCAAGCCCTGCACGAGGGGCTGAGGGAACACATACGATGCAATAAGAGCCAAGGTCCCTGCCCTGGAAAAGATCTGAGTCTACGGGAGGAATGTAAACAAATGTTCCTAAAGCATCCACTACGTTAGAAAGTGCCACCAATGCTGCGAAGGAGATGCCAGCTCACCCCCATCAGCAGTGGATCTGGGGGTTCCAGGGTGGAGGTCTTTGAGGAGCTGACGTTTGCAATGACACCTGAAAGTTAGCAGGACTTTTTATTTTGCTTATGAGGAAAGGAAGGAAGAGAGAAGGGAGAAGCTCTCTGGCAAATACCGCTTAGGGAGGAATATTTAAAATTGGTAACAGCCCAGATTAATGAGACAGAGCCCCCTGCATTCATTTGCAAAGCACGGTTTTGCTACCACAATCAGATGCAGATTTGTAATGAAATGTACCCCGCAGAAACGAAGGCGTCATTTCCGTATGCCTAACAAAGAGTCCAGTGCCCCATCTGCAAAATCCGCAAGTTGGTAGAGACAGATCTTACCACTCTATGAAAAAAAAAACCCTGCTAAACACGCCAAAGGAAATGACCAGTTGAGAAAACACAAGTAGGCAATGCACATGAAAAGCTGTTCAATCACAGCAGCAGTCAAAGAAAAGCAACAAGAACACGGTTTTGTTCTGGGTGTTTGCCGATCACAGAGCTCCACGCCCGCTATGGGGCCCCTTGCGTGAATTAAGATGCTCACACTTCAGAAGGCTGCCTCAGTAACCCCTAGCACCGTCTGCGGAGTGGCTGTGGGTGAACTATACCTGGAAAGTTATGCCGCACTGTATCAAGACTCTATAAAACTCCTCAAACCTTTCTGGGGGGGCTCTGCCAGGAAAACAACCAGAGATGTGTGAAAAGGTTCGTGCATTATGCCAGGCAAAGCAGAAGGAAATACGAATGCCCAGCAGTCCTAACTTGGCCAAAGATGACGAGGACAGCAATACCGGCAGCACGTGCTCTGGACGAACTTTCCTCACCTCTCCTTCACATCAACCCCACGGAGAAAGGGCTGTGATGATCCTCATTTTACAACAGGAGCAAAAATGAGTGACAGAGTACCTTTCTTGCACAGGTACTTGATGGCACATGGGAAAGCTGCTCAAAACAAGTTTTCACGACTGAATGACACTGGGAAAGGGTCAGGATGTAATGTTAAGTGAACAACGTCGAGATGTGAAACCATCGTAAGCGGGAAGCAAGAGAGCCAGATGGGAAGAGCAACTATCACGGAGCATCAGGATTATCTGTCATCTGTATTTTCCAACATCTCTACAAATAAGCAAGCTCGGTTGTGGTGAGGGGGGGGGAGGTTTGTTTTCCTGTTAATTCCCCCTTGATTCTGAGACTGGGGCTTGAGTGCAGGTGGACCTGAAGGGGGAGACTCAGAGCTATTCTGCCAGGACACGGCCCACCTCACCCCACTGGGGCACGTGCTTCTCACGGCAGCTGCTAACTCACCAGGCCGATGACCAGAACTACGGATAAGGGCAAGGATGCAAAAGGAACTCACTTCTGGAAAGGACAGCGAAGGAAGTGAACTAATGGCTATCAAGCACATACTGTGTGCTGGGCACTAGGGTGACAAGGCAACAAAGATGTAATAAACATCTGTAGGTGGATCTCTGGCCTGAGTCCATCCATGCCTTACAGTTCTATCAATACATAGCAAGGTCTGGGGGCCTCCATACTCACCTCTGCCTCCTCTCCCTGACCCTCATAGGCCTCGAGAACCACGTCATCCTCTGAGACTCAATTCAAGCAGTTCACCAGCGAAACCATCCCTGGGCCACCCACACTGAACCCTCACTCCCCACCATGCTCCAGTATACCCCTGTTAGTACTATTACAGCACCTACCTGACTGTGCTATGAGGACTTAGTTATATGCATGGCTTCCCACCAGAACATGACCTCCTTCAGAATAGGGACCTTGCTGGCTCTTAGCCATCTGTGCATCTCCAGAGCCAGGCACGGTGTCCCATGCATCGTAGGTAGGCAATGACTATTAGATGGCTGGGTAGCTGGGTAGAAGGATGGCTGGATGGAAGGGTGGCTGGGTGGAGTGAAATATATACAAGGATGGTTGGAAGAAAAAAAAGCACGGAAGGGTGGAAGGAAGTGTAGAAGTATAGATGGAAGAACAGATAGAAGCATAGAAGAAAGGAGAGAGGGAGGTAAAACCATCAGAAAGAGATGAAGTAAGACATCTCTGTCTTTGGGATACCACTCTGGATATGCCACTCTGTCACAGAGAAGAAGGAAGGCGAGGTGACATATCCACAGCGGCATCCAAAGTTCACATCTTGCCTGTGGGTCATCGACGGCCATCAACATGTTTCAATGGGGAGGGCACTCTGCAAGGAGTTCGCCTGCTCTTGAGAAGGTCACACAGCAGGAGAGAGAGACACCGCCATACAGCAAAGTGCTAAACTCGGCAGGAGAGCGAGAACTCACACGCTAGTGCACGGTCATCAACCCCTCTTCTTTACAAGACCACTCAGCCTGGCCAGTCTCCCCCGTGTACGTCCCCTTCCACTCCTAAAGCCCTTGAAATCCTTTCCCTAAATGCCCCTAGCTGGGATGCCCAGACCTCTCTGTGCCTCCCGAAGGTGTCTTTGGGGGGCAGCCCGTTCCTGGTCCCATACCACACCCCAGAGCCCACAGCGGAGAACCCGTTCCGCCAGAAGGAGCTCTGCGTCCTAGAGCACCACCTCCACTGCCAAAACCCGTTCCTCCGCTCTCCGTCCGGCAGCCAGTTCCCCTCACAGGGCTGCCCAGTGGTTCCAGTAAGTCTTCCTGCCCGGATCTGCACACACCGTTCCCGCAGCCCCTGGGGCACCACCCGTTCCCATCACTGCTGGCAGCTGCCAGACAGTCACGGGGCCCCACGTGAAAGGAGGTGCTCACGGGTTTTCTGTCACCAATCGGTTTGTAGGGCGGCTTTAGTCCTGGGGCTCACCACACCCAGACGATACAAGCTTAAGGAGAGGGAGATGACACATTGAAGGTAGGAAGAGAAAGCGATCTCCCCTCAGGACGTGTAACTCAGCCCCTCTACTCGTAGGGACGAAGAAAGAAATGATGGCTGAGGGCCTCCCATATATCGATACCAGACACTGCATCTGTGAGCGGCTCATCCAACCACCTTTGACCTAGGTACTATCGCATCCATTTTACAGATAAGGAAACTGAGGCTAAGGCAGGTTAAATACCAGACCCAAGATCAACCTCACATGACTCTACAGCCCAGATCAGACTTCACACCAACGCCTCCCAAGTTCAGCCTTGCCCGTCTACTCAATCCAGACAAAAAGCACAAAGATACTGAACAAGACCCAGTAGGGAATCGGATCTGTGTGAACAGTCCACAGGCTAGCTATGGACATTTCTGTCCCAGCCGCAGAGCTTCTTATGCACTACGGCTTGTACTATACTGGTCACTTAGTTATTTAGGAGAAGTAGTCCAGGATAGTGGGAGGAAAGCAAGCTCAAGAGACAAGAGACCGGGGCTCAAACTGTGACTCTGCCACTGTGTGACCGTGACCAAGTTGCTTAACCTACATGTCGATCCTTAGTAAAGAGCCTGTACCATCATGCCTGTATGGGTTGGCCACCCAGGAAATGTTGGTTCTTATTTTTTCTTCCACTTTCCAATAAGATAAGGACCCACACTTAGTCGTTCTGTTTGTGCTAAGAATGCAAGAATACAGTTAGGGAGTTGGACAGCCAAGCCATCACCTGAAATTGTGCAAAATGAGGGAGCCAGCCAACTGCCAACAAGCATGATAACACTGGGAGGAAAAAATACTCAGTTTTCCTTCCATTTAAAAGTGCCATTGGGATTCCCTGGTGGCGCAGTGGTTGAGAATCTGCCTGCTAATGCAGGGGACACGGGTTCGAGCCTGATCTGGGAAGATCCCACATGTCGCGGAGCAACTAGGCCCGTGAGCCACAACTACTGAGCCGGCGCGTCTGGAGCCTGTGCTCCGCAACAAGAGAGGCCGCAATCATGAAGAGGCCCGCGCACCGCGATGAAGAGTGGCCCCCGTTTGCTGCAACTAGAGAAAGCCCTCCCACAGAAACGAAGACCCAACACAGCCAAAACTAAATATATAAATAAATAAAAGATGACTATTAATTTAAAAAATAAAATAAAATAAAAGTGCCATTAAAAAATGAATCTTCAGGGTGTCCCTGGTGGCACAGTGGTTAAGAATCCGCCTGCCAATGCAGCGAACACAGGTTCGAGCCCTGGTCCGGGAAGATCCCACATGCCGCGGAGCAACGAAGCCCGTGTGCCACAACTACTGAGCCTGCACTCTAGAGCCCGTGAGCCACAACTACTGAGCCTGTGCACCACAACTACTGAGCCTGCATGCCACACTACTGAAGCCCGCACGCCTAGAGCCCGAGCTCCACAGCAAGAGAAGCCACCGCAATGAGAAGCCCGTGCACTGCAACAAAGACCCAACGCAGCCAAAAATAAAATACATAAAATTAAAAAAAAATTTTTTTAAATGAATCTTCAGGTATAGTAACAGGAGAAAGGGTCAGGAGTGGTCGAAAAGGTCACAGAAATGCTCTATATCAGATTTCACTCAAATTCATATGATATTGGCTACCTCGTGTGGGCCAGCCACGGTTCTAGAAACTCGGATCACCATCATTCCCTTACAGAAGACTGCACTGAAGCTTTCAATCAAGACCAGAAACCCCACTTCAACATCTGGCCTTTCTGCCAATACATCTGTCTTCAAAAAGCATCCACTTCAATACCACTCCCCGTCTCACTCACGCACCCACTGCAGGAGAGAACCTCAAGCTAATAGAGGCTTCACAGCCACCCTGTTGGCCTGAGTCTTCTGGGGTTTTACACTGTGAAGATAATAACTGAATTCAGATCCTGGGGCCTTTACAGGCAGCTCCAGCCAGGGTGGCCCTGGGAAAGTAGGACCCACCACCCACCCCAGTGAAGCCAGAAATCCCAGTCTTTACACGAAATATATGGGCTGTTATGGTGAGTGATTTCAAACACAGGCCCAAGAAAACCCTATCGGAGCAGCCAGTCAGCCCTGAGCATCCTCGCTGGCTGAGACCACCAAGGGCAGGAAGACTGGACGGCCTTACCTGCGTCTCAGGGGCTGACCCGAAAGCGGTTCTCCACCTCGCCTGGGGAGCTCATTACAAATGCAGATTCCGATCCCCTCACCCCCATGCAGACGTCCCCGCCCCCTCCCCCTTCCTGGGAAAAAAGGGGGGTGCTAGCACCCTGGTCTAGCCCAACTTCCTCTCTTTGTGTAAGGGATAACCGAGAACAGCAGAAAGAAAAGGATGCTCCCAAAGCCTCCCGACTAAAGAGGGGGTACATCTAGAACCTGAACCCTAGGGGGCTTCCCCAGCACCCTGCAACCTCAACATGGGTCTCCCCTCAGAGTCAAGGAGCTACTCAATCTCCTCGCGCTGTGCCGCATCCCCGTGCCCGCCTCCCAGACATAGACCCTTGGGGGTCCGTCACTGTCAAGGCCTACAGCTGCTTTCTCCATCCCAGTGGCTGAAGTCCACGCCCCAGCTTGCCCTCAGGGCTCAGACTGCAGGCTGAACCTACAGTGACAGCAGGACTCCAGATGCCACTTTAGTTTCCACTAGCTGCCACTATTCAGTGGTTTCCTGCACTGCTGACAGCTGCCTTCCATGGGGAAGACTCCAGCAGCTAAGCGGCAAAGGAGAGAAGAAAAAAAAAAAGGAAAGAGAGAGGATGAAAGGAGCACACAAACCAATGAACTTGAATCAGAGAATCTAACATAGAACTGAGGTCTGGGGTCAAACTCCAGACGTACCACTCTCTAGCTCACGGGCCCTGAGCAAGTGTCCTCTACTAAACCCTCAGTTTCTTCCACCAGAAATGGGTATAAGGACAGAGCCTGACATCTTTGGACAGGAATTAACTGCACACAGCACAGCCAGTGCCAATACATAGATGTTACTGTCTCACCTGGTCCCTCACGGGGGTGGGTTTTCAAGGTCATTTCAAGATGCTCGCAAAATACACAAGACACAGGAAATTTGAACACTCCTCCTGTGGCCCTGTCATGACAGGTGACCCGGCCGTCCTCCCCCAGATCTTGCCTGGTTCGCTCCTGCCCCAGCTTGCTAAACCTGCCCACGCTTCCTTCCTATAACTCAGCCGCTGGCTAGAGTCAAACTCCTGGGTTCTGGATCACGAGGGAATGCAGCCGATCCTGCGAGGAGGACTTGGGATGGGGCCTGTAACGGGGTGGGTGGGGCAAGAGAACTCGAGGGTGGCCAGCGGCACACAGGGTCAAATGCCCATTCGGGCCCAGGCAAGTCCCACAAAGGACTCGCTGTGGAGGACAGGGCTGCAGGGTGACTCAGAGGCCACACTTCAGGACCGTGACTCAGCGGCCCGGTGCAGAACTGGCTGGCCCATCGCCCTAGAGCCACCCCCAGAAGCAGAGGGTCCCATGCCAGGCGGGCTGGGGAGAGTCAGTCCTGAGGAATGCCCCCTGCCCGCCCACCTGTGCCCACAGCTGGCGACTCATGCAGCTGGCATGCCAGGGTGGGAGTGGGGGGGGCCCCCACGTGACCCCATCTCCCTGCCGCTGCGCCAGGGTAAACAGGCGGCAACGGGAGCCCCGCTTCCCGGTCACGGGGCGAGGTCACGCCTGCACAGGGCTACTGGGATCGGAGGAGGGGGGTGGCCCGCGGGGCAGGAAATGGCCGGGATGCCCGCTCACTGGCTTCTGGGGCCGTGTGGGGAGTGGGGAGCCTGGAAGAGACCGGGGGGGGGGGGGCGGGGGGGGCGCCAGGACAGAGGAGGGCGGGGCTGGAGCATACCCCTGGGGGACAGTGACCGCCAGCAGCGTACATTAGTCCGATGCTGTTCAGAGGCTTAACTAGCATCCACTCCTCTGTCCCTCTCTGGATCCCTCTCTTTCCCCTCCTCCCTCTCCTCGTGTTCTCTCCCTACCCGCCTCTCTCTCACTCATTTTTAGACAGTTCAGTCATAAGCATTTCCCCTACAGAAAGCCTCTGCCACAGCCAGCAGCCCCCTCCGACTCACCGTGGGGCCTCCCCTGCAGCCCCCTTAGGTAAACTCGAGCCTCTACCGGCAGAAGCCCCTACACACCATTCTACCCCCCCAAAATCCTAGGTCAATCCCACACCACCTCTTCCAGGCAGCCTGCCAGAGATCCTCAAAGCCAGCCCTTCCCTTTCCCTGCCTGGCCTCCTACTGGGACAACTCCCCTGCTCACTCTCACTAATGCTCCGCATTTCCACTGCTGCTGGTTCTTTAGGAGGCTCCATGTGGCTTCCTCTCCTGCAGCCCAGGCCCCCCAGGACCCACTGTCCTTCCACTGTGTGCTTCTAGGCTCCGGCAACAGACGATCTTGCCCATGAGAGATGCTCGATAACCTTACGCCCCCAACTTTTTCCAATCAGGAATCTCCACAGCCTTAGAGAGAAGAGTGTTCATTCTCCCTGCAACTCTATACTCCCAGAGTCACACCTGGTCGCTGTTGACTGAGCACCTCTCCACGCAGCTGGGCACTCACCACACCAGACGCCGCAGAAGCGGAAAGGGCCAAGACCCAGGAGCCCTGCCCTCAGGGGCCCCACTGTCCAAGAGGAGCAGACCTGTGAGATCAGCTGCTATGGGGTTGGGAGGGAGGAGAAGCCAGGGCAGGTTCACTAATAGTAATAAAGGTCCGGCATCATCAGCTCACATCTTACTGAGCCCTTAGTTTGTGCCAAGGGCTTTACCTCCCTGAATGAACTGTCACAATTCCCTCTCTCACAGATGAGAAAGCTGAGGCCCAGAGAGGTTAATATCACACTGAAGATCACACAGCTGAATTTGAACCCAGGCAGGCTAGCACCAGGGGCCACGCACTAACCACTACACACCACTGCCTCTTGACCCAAAGCTTCCAACAGATTAATGACATGACATATCTAAATGGGAGGTAAACGGGAGCCCGGGCGACCGGGCTGCTGTGAAACATGGCGGTTGGCTGGGACCGTAGCACAAGCGTGACTATGTGAAAGAAGAAGAAGGTTTTCCTGAAGGTGAGGCAACTGAATCGGAAGAAAACCTTAAGTTTGGCAAAAGAGTTGGACGCCTTTCCGAAAGTTCCTGACAGCTCTGTAGAGACTTCAGCCAGTGGGGGGTACAGTTTCTCTAACAGCGTTTACCACTGTGGCTTTATTAACTACAATGGAATTTTCAGTATATCAAGATACATAGAAGAAGAATGAATATGAACTAGACAAGGATTTTTCCAGCAAATTGAGAATCAATATAGATATTACTGTTGCCATGAAGTGTCAGTATATTGGAGCAGATGTATTGGATTTAGCAGAAACAATGGCTGCATCTGCAAACGGTCTAGTTCATGAACCAGCAATATTTGATCTTTCGCGACAGCAAAAAGAGTGGCAGAGGATGCTACAGCTGATTCAGAGCAGACTGCAAGAACATTCACCTCAAGATGTGATACTTAAAAGTGCTTTTAAAAGTGCATCAACAGTACTTCCACCAAGGTGGGAGATTTTGTGAGACTATTTACTAAGAATTTACTGTGACATAATTTTAGTATTGGTTTACTCCTCTGAATCTTATATTTCTTAGAGAAAACGTAATCATTCTGTGTGATTAGACGTCTTTTTTTTTTTTTTTTTTTTTTTTTGGCCGCACCATGCGTCATATGGGATCTTAGTTCCCCAACCAGGGATTGAACCCGCGTCCCCTGCAGTGGAAGCGCGGAGACTTAACCACTGGACCGCCAGGGAAGTCTCAAGATGTCTTTTTTACTCTTAAATGTATGGACTGTGATATTGATGAGGATTATCCCAAATATTATTTTCATTTAGTTTTTCTCTTTTATGTGTGTATGGTATACCTTCATATGAAATTGTACTAGGTTTTAAGAACAAATTAATTTCATTTACCATTATGAGGATGTATAAACTTTGGTTAGGAATTTCATGTTTTTATTTCACTTTTTGTCTCTTTTATAGATTAGAAGAGCTGATATTTGGAAATCCTATAATCATGAAAATGATCACTTAAATTTAAAACTATACAGAGGTTTTACATTTGCTTAGGAAGAAAACGTTATTGTCTATTTGGAGTTAAGTGGCGTGCCCTTCCCTTACTCATTCTCTTTCCCAACGCTTCCTGTCCCCTAAAGTACCAGAAACAGGATAAAAGCATGCCTTTGTTGGACTAGTAATTCTTGACTTTTAATTTTTCTTCTCTCACTAGACTTAGTCCTCTGGTTAAATTTGAATAACCTTGAAATTTTATATTTGTGTAAATAAAAAATATATATATGTAATAATTATGTCATTTTTTTCATTTTGTAGATGGCTTTTTTTTTTTTTTTTTTTTTTTTTTTTGCGGTACGAGGGCCTCTCACTGTTGTGGCCTCTCCCATTGCGGAGCACAGGCTCCGGACGCGCAGGCTCAGCGGCCACGGCTCACGGGGCCCAGCCGCTCCGCGGCACGTGGGATCCTCCCGGACCGGGGCACGAACCCGTGTCCCCTGCATCGGCAGGCGGACTCTCAGCCACTGCGCCACCAGGGGAGCCCCCGTAGATGCTTTTTAATAAATGTGTAGACTTCAAAAAACTAAATAAATGAACCGAATTTAGATAACTCATATGAGCCCCAAGCTTACTCGTGGCAGGGACAGTCGTCCAGCCGGCCAAGCCGCCAAGAGTCTCTCCAGCGGGCCGCTGGGCTCACAGCCCCTTGCAACAGGGTGCAGGGTTAGTGCGATGTGGTTTCGAGATGCCTCCCAGCTCTGCCTGGAAACTGCAGACCTGCCCTGTGCCAGCTGCACTCACCACTGCTTCCGTTTGGGATCGTTCACTGAATAAACACAACTAACCGCCACAGTCACTGCTGCTGTGATTCAGCCCCAAGGATTCTAAAGTCAGAAATCCAGGCAGCCCCCCCGGTGCCCCTGAGCCTGAGTATGGGCTCCCTAAACCACAGATGGTTGGCTGACAGGCAACCCAGCTCCAGGTCATCCTCGTAAAGCACCAGTGGAGCTACAAGCACTTGGAAATCTAGATGAGCCCTCACCTGAGCGACCGCACTGACTCCACACCTAGGACGGCGAGAGTAGAGACGGTGATTACAGCCTGGGAGAGACGGGCTGGAGAAACCTGATAGGTTCCTCCCATGAGGCCAGTCCACAGACGAGCAGGGCACAGAGCCCAGGAAGACCACTTGTGCCAACCTCACTCCTGCATGGAGAAACCATGGTCTAGAGAACCTAGTGACCTGACACGGAATGAATCAGGTCTCATCTCTGCCACTCCTGACCCCTTGTCCAAACTGCCCCTCCTCCAAGGCTGAGATGAAATGACCCCTGCCTCTTAAACTGAGCCCTTCACTCCCTGGCCTGCGTCCTCTCACTGGAGACAGAAGAGGCCACGTCTCTGCTCTGGATTGGAGCATCGTGGACTGGATGGCCGTCACCTGATTCTGCCCTGAAGCCTGCAAGGTGCGAACCACCATCTCCGGCAGACAGATGAGGCCCATGACGGGGTCCTCAGTGGTTACATAACCAGGCCACACAGCTTGGGGCTGGTCTGGAGTAGAAGCTCAGGAATATCCCACTGCATGACCTCTGTCCTTCCCACACAACCACAGTGCATCCCAAAGAAAGTGAAAAACCTCCGCGGAAAGGTACCCACTCCCAAACACGTTGACCTGACCAACACGCACAAGAGGCTACGGTGACAAAAAAGTCCATAAATTATTCACAACACCCTTATTCACTGTCACCGACCCCCATAAAGGTTTATATTTAAAATTTAGGAGACGTTCCCCATACCCTGGTTTTTTGAGTTTGTTTTTATTCCTCTGCCTTCTTGCTTTCATATAAAATGTTTAGACTTTTCTGAGAAGGGGTAGTTAGGGAGTTTGGGATGGACATGTGTACACTACAATATTTTAAATGGATAACCAACAAGGACCTACTGTATAGCACAGGGAACTCTGCTCAATATCTGTAACAACCTAAGTGGGAAAAGAATTTGAAAAAGAACAGATACATGTATATGTATAACCGAATCACTTTGCTGTACACCTGAAACTAACACAACACTGTTAATCAACTATACTCCAATATAAAATTAGAAGTAAAAAAAAAAAGAATATAGGGGAATACTTCCAAATTAAAGTTCTGTTTCAAAGCAAAAAACAAACAAAAAAAATGTTTAGACTTTTCTGGAACAGCATTTTCTTAATTTAAGGCAAAGAGATTACGACCCACGGATAAGTCTACACAAGAGACCAAAGGACAAAATTCACATCATCTATCTTACAATGCTCAACCCCATGTGTAGACACGATGTAATTATGTGCTTTGAAAACTGCCATGAGCTCCACGAAGATTAGGCAAGGAGACTGTTCCCAATATTCAAAGCCAGCTCTGCACTGGTCCACACCATTGCTATGTGTCATTAAGCCAAATCACGGGGTCTGGTAACCTATATAAACATCAGGTGTTTTTATTATTAGTTATCTTTTTTAGAGTCCCTGAACCAGGAGCAGTGGCATCACCACCGAAAGCACCACCCGCATGACCCCAACAGGTACACACGACCAAGTTCCAGGTCAAGGTTCAGACGTTGTATCAGGGAAACCAGAGAGATTAAAAATCTTTTACAAAATAAAGGGTCCTTATCAATGTCAAACAGCTGCTCCCCAGTTACCTATTTTGTAAACTGGATGTCTGACCATCAGGTTCCCTTCAAAGGAGGCACAAGCTTTGACGAACTGCCCGTTTAAAAAGTTCCCAGGCCTGGGGCTTCCCTGGTGGCGCAGTGGTTGGGAATCCGCCCGCCAGTGCAGGGGACATGGGTTCGAGCCCTGGTCCGGGAAGATCCCACATGCCGCGGAGCAACTAAGCCCGTGCGCCACAACTACTGAGCCTGCACTCTAGAGCCCGCGAGCCACAACTACTGAGCCCGTGAGCCACAGCTACTGAGCCCGCGTGCCTAGAGCCCGTGCTCCACAACAAGAGAAGCAATGAGAAGCCTGCATACCACAATGAAGAGTAGCCCCAGCTCACCGCAACTAGAGAAAGCCCACGCGCAGCAACAAAGACCCAACGCAGCCAAAAATAAATAAATTTAAAAAAAAAAAAGAAGCTTCCAGGCCCTCACGGCTGCCACACGGCCATGCAAGCCCCACGTGCCAACGCGCACACGCACGTGCCGCCACACGCAGGCACACACGCAGGCACACACAGTCTCCTTTCTCCTATTTTTAAGTTGCCCTGTTCCTTCTTCTACCCACCGTTACCTCACTGGTGTGGCCCGGAGTGTGATGATATACCTCTTGGGGACCACAGGGCCCTCGAAGTTTCTGCAGGATCCTACCTTTATCTGATTGAAAACCCATCTTTCCCCTTCCTGGGAACACCCTGTTCTAAAAGCCAGGCGAGGGGGCAAGTTCTGCCTTATCCTCAGGGACTCAAAGGATGCCAGCCTAGGAAGACCCCGGGAGGTTTTTCACTCATGGTTTATCTGGGTCCATCCCCAAACTGCCCTGACCCCACTACAGGCTCTTGAGAAGGTAAAGGTCTTCTGAGGTCTAAGAAAATGAACAGAAAACAGTAAGTTTTAAGTTTACAATGTGATGATTTGATACATGTATATATTGTAAAATGATTACCATAAGATGCTGGTTAACACCTCAATCACTTCACAAAGTGACAATATTTATGTGATGAGAGCACTCGAGGGGACCCCTGGGATCTGACCCCCGGCTGCATCTGCAACCCCAACTCCCTGCAAGATGGCCCACATCCACACACTGCGCTAGGACTTAGCTCCCCTTTCTTGTGTCCCAACAACATCCCAGAGGTCCCTTCCATGCTCGCCTGGCACCACCTCCCCTGCCAGGCTGAGCCACACCTGGGTTCCTACCACCACGTCCCAGCTGTGGGCACCTGGGCACATTACATGACCTCTCTGAACCTCAGTCCTCTCATCTGTAAGGTAGAAATGACTCACAGGGTATTGAGAGAATCCAATGCGGCCATGATTGTTTTTCTGCTTATTTTTAGATAAAAACTTGAGTTTTTAGCCCGGTTTTAGATTTTACAGAAAGATCTAAGTATAGCACAGAGAGTTCTCACATACTTCACACCAAATTATATTATCATATACCTCCACCCCTACTGCCATCACATATTAGTATTAGATGATACATTTCACACAGTGAACCAATACTGATACAATATTATGAACGGAAGTCTGCCCTTGATTTGGATTTTCTTAGTCTTTTCCTAATATTCATCTTCTGTTCGAGGATCCCATCCAGGACCCCACATTACATTTAGTCCTCTCTTCTTAGGCTCCTCTTGGCTGTGGCATTTTCTCAGACTTTGCTTATTTTTGGTGACCTTGCCAGTTTTAAAGAATATTGGTCAAGTATTTTGTAAATGTCCCTCCACTGGGATTTGTATAAGCTGTGCTGATAGTACATACCCTTGATGTGAATGGATAAGAAACGGCACTCAGGGCTTCCCTGGTGGCGCAGTGGTTGAGAGTCCGCCTGCCGATGCAGGGGACACGGGTTCGTGCCTCGGTCCGGGAGGATCCTCATTCCGGGAAGATCCCACGTGCCGCGGAGCGGCTGGGCCCGTGAGCCATGGCCGCTGAGCCTGCGCGTCTGGAGCCTGTGCTCCGCAGCGGGAGGGGCCACAACAGTGAGAGGCCCACGTACCGCAAAAAAAAAAAAAAAAGAAATGGCACTTTACCTCTGTGGTCTTCCTCCCCAAAACCCATAACCCCAGTCTCACCTTAACAAGGTCATGAATTTTTAAAATAAAATGTATGATAGATAATACACTCAATATGGTTCAAAATTCAAACGATACCCAAAGATCCACAGTCAAAAGTCACCTGCGTGCCCCTTTCCCTCTCTGCCCAGCCTCCCCCCTCAACACTCACAGGCTTTCACTTGGGTTAGTTTCTGGGGCCTCCTTACAGAATCGGGGCAAATATAAACTCTTACAACCCTGCCACACACGCACACGTTTTACACAGCTCACTATTCTGCTCCTTGCTTTTTTTCTCAACAACGCATCCCAAGATCTGCCCGTGTCATGCACACAGCACTTCCTCACTCTTCCACACCTGGTCCACTGTGCCAGGGCCATCGTCCACTGAATGAACTAGTCTCCGACTCACAGGCGTTTGATTTACATTTAGTCCTCCATATATAGAGTCCATATCAGTGCCCCTCTACACATACCGCGAATAATCGTGTGCACTGCTCGTTTCACACAAATATCTGCAGGTGCATCTCCAGGAAAAGCATCCCCACGTGAGGCTGCTGGGTCAGAGACCACACACATGTGCAGTGTGGATAAGGAACGCCCAAGTGGCCCCCGACGGGGCCGGACCCACGCGATTCCCTCCGGCGACGGATGCACGCGGGGCTGCTGCTCGGCAGCTCTGTCCGCTATCCAGGACATGACCAGCTTGTGCATTATGCGATCTTCATAGGAAGAAGTGGCATTTTTCATTTACATTTTCCTTTCTATGACAGGGTAGATGAGCTTATGTTCAGGTGCTATTCGATGAGATTCCACTTCTATGAAGTGTCCTCAGATCCTGGGCTGCCCCTCGGCCACGGGCCAGGCTCTGTAGGTGCTACACATCACACGGGCTCAAGTTGTGGAACGCAGACTGAGGAAGCCCAGAGCGAAACTGCAAGGCTAAGAATCAGGATCGTTCCAGAAGGGAAAAGCTCAGCCGTGGCTAGAGTGGCCAGGGAAGGTTTCGCATCTGGAAGGTGGGACGTGGCCAAGGCCTCCAAGTTTCTTCTGTTCCTTGGAGAGACAGGCAGAGAAAAAAGGACCTCACTCAGAAGGAGCCCCACACAGGTAAACGCTCCAGGGAGACCTGAAGAGACAGCAGACTCTGGGGTCTGGTTAGAGAGAGGGAAAGACTAAAGGCAGCACGGATGCCGGCCAAGGCCTCGAAGTCACGCCAAGCAGACCACACAACTGGGTCTCACGGTGCAAGTGGAGGGGAACGCAAATGTCCTTTCTTTACATTCTATTGGTATTTTGACAGCAGTTACTGTGTTCGCTTTTATGACTGGCTAGTTCAGTGGCTTTTAAGGCTTCAATCACCTGAAGAGCCTTTAAAACACACCTTCCAGCCCTGAGCGGGGTCCGGGATGTGTACTTGGCAAAGGGTCCCAGGTGGGTGGACATCTCTAATAAAGGACCACTCCTGGCCCCAAGGTTGACAGGGGTGGGGAGAGCCCTACCTGGGCGCCCAGGGAGAACAGGATCTTTCAGAACCTCAGGTTAGATGGGAAGGTGAAGCTTTGACAAACAGGAATGACCTTTCCTCAAGTTCTGTTCAGGACAGAAAACCACTGGTGCTGGAGAGACGTCCACACTGGAAAGCTCTCTCGCACTCACGACTCTGTACCGTGCCTTGAGGCTGTGGACTGGGTGGGAAATGGAACATTCCGTTCCGCAAATATCTCAGGTCCACTAAGAATTCTGCCCCAGACCAGAGACACCCTGGGCCGTTCATCTGCGTATCTGATGCATTATTTATGCTCCTGCCAGCGTCCGGAGTGTGCTGGGTCATGTCACTTGTATAACCTCCTCTGGCAGATGGAGGATGGCAAGGTTGAGTCAGCTACGTGTGTGCTCAGGGTCAAGGGCTAGCGCTCTTCGATTTCTAGACTCAAATAATATCTTTGTCACGTCATTCCTCTCCCTCCCAGGATACAGCTGGTCTAGGATGTCAAATGCATCTAGACCTCCTCTTCCCCTCTACCTTCTCCTCTTCACCCCAGCCAGTCCACCAAAGAGACAAGCCAATTATCTTGGGGAGTGTCTGCTCAAAAGCCCTGAGGGTCCCTCTAGTCCCTAAAAACTCAAGATCATACTCTTCACTTAGGCCGTTAACGCATCCGTAAATCAGCCTTATCCTCCCTCCCCTAGCTCATCCCCGACAGCTCTTACTCAGCCCATCAGCTCCAAGGAAAGGGGTCATCTCAGCACCCACAATGAAGCCTTTCCTTCTGTCCTCCAGTGTCAAGCCCCCTCACAACACACACCCTCCATGTGCTCTCCAGACCATAAGAAGGGCTCAATTCCCAACCCTCCTTCTTGATGAAATCTTTCCCCATCATTGCAATCAACACCCCACACAGAGCACCTGCCAGGTTACAGGCACCATCCCAGGCAATGAGGTGCCTATGAAACACAGGTTCATCCCCATGGAGTTCAGTCTAGTGGATGAAACAGACATTCTGACGCAAGGGGATGAGAAGGGCTCTGTTCAGTTACTACAGGCGGCTATCCCAAGTCTACCCCAAGTCTGGAAGTCAGGGAGAACTTCCCGGCGGAGGCAGCACTTGAGTTGCTGCATCTTTAAGAAGCAAAGAGGATTACGTTGCAGGAGGGTTGTGTGGCTTGTAGAAGTACGGGAGGAGGAGAGCTCAGTTCCAAAGGCCCCGTGGGTAAGGGAGAAGAGAGAAACAAGCCGTGTGCACAGTTGGAGCAGAAGCGCCAAAGAGCAGAGATTGCTCCACAGTTATTATTCAGACCAGTCGTGAGGCTGCAATTAGCACTGGCTTCCCCAGGCAGCTTTCCTATTCACAGGGGCACCAAATTCAGCTAACTAATGCAAATAGAGACTCTGAATAACATAGACATGCATCAATAATTCAGAGGCCAGGAGGCTCCCCAAGAGAACCATGAAGACCATCAGGAGTCCCCCGCCCAGGGCTTCCCTGGTGGCGCAGTGGTTGAGAGTCCGCCTGCCGATGCAGGGGACGCGGGTTCCTGCCCCGGTCCGGGAAGATCCCACATGCCGCGGGGCGGCTGGGCCCGTGAGCCATGGCCGCTGAGCCTGCGCGTCCGGAGCCTGTGCTCCGCAACGGGAGAGGCCACAACAGTGAGGCCCGCGTACCACAAAAAAAATAAAATAAAAGAGTCCCCCCCCGCCCGGATTTAGCAGCTTCAGAAGGCATGGCCCTTGAGGCTGAGCTCTGGAAAGAAAGGGGCTTCTCTCAAGGAATCTGTCCCAAGTTCCGCATGAGGATCTCTAAGTCTGCCCAGGAAGATGAGCAATTCCGACCTCGTATAAAAAGCGAGCATCACTCACGAAGTGTTTGATTGTTGAACACCTGGCCCATTAGAAACCTCTTCCAACCACATCACCTGTTTTCATCCTCACAGCAACCTGAGTGGTAGCAGGGTCCTGCCTGTGGCTTCTGCAGACCAGGAAGGCGGCACTCTCACCTGAGGGCGTGTTGGACGATATGACAGAAGGTTCCAGAGAAAGGATTCTGACCTGGCCCTTGAGCCCTACTTGCTGTCCAGTAGTGAATCTAGGACGTCTGGAACAGGGCAGACCCGTGGAGGCCACTTAGTCCAGTTCCCCTCGGCATCCAGTGAAGGACTGGTGGCCAAGCTGGGTCAAGATGCCGATGCTCTAAGATTGATTAATCAACTGGCGGATGAACCAGGTCTTTTCTGAAGCGAGAGGGAGCGCTCATGCACACCAGTTCCTGTGGACCCAGCTGGGCCCCACATAGATGACCTTCCAGGGAGCTGGGTCTGGGAGCAGCACACTGTGACTCAGAGACATGGCCTTTCCACGAAGCGTCAAGAATTGCTGCCCGGACTGGGGCCTCAGTGTGAAGTCCCATCAAAGAGCAAAACAGTTCTCCAGCTTTTGTCTTAAAAACCCAAAATGGATAAAAGGTCACAGGAAAGACGTAAAATTCCAAGGATGTAAACATAAACCATGCAACTTAAAAAAGAATAAATAGGGGACTTCCCTGGTGGTCCAGTGGTAAAGAATCCGCTTTCCAACGCAGGGGACCAGGGTTCGATCCCTGGTCAGGGAACCAAGATCCCACAGGCCGCGGGGCAACTAAGCCCGTGCGCCACAACTACTGAGCCCACGTGCCTCAACAAGAGGGCCTGCGTGCCGCAACCTACAGAGCCCACGCGCTCTGGAACCCACGCACCACAACCAGAGAGAGAAAACCCGCGCGCCACAACTCGAGAGAAGCCCGCGTGCCGCAACTAACACCCAACGCAGTCAAAAAAATAAAACAAAAAATAAGGAAAATAATAAATAAATAAAATATTTTTAAAATAATAAAAAAGACTAATAGTAGTTAATTAAAAACATGTTTAAATGCACTAAAATGCCTTTGCAAATAAAAATGCAGGTGTGTATCTCCTTGGTCAGATGACAGGGTACAAAAATGTTGCTGTGATAAGGAGCACACAGGGTCTGGGGTCAAGACCTGGCTTCTCCATGGATCCCACTTCAGGCATGGTGTCCAGTCTCTTGCCTTCTCATCTGATCACCTATCAAATGGGGCCAGCAGTATCTGCTTCCCTTCCTCCTGGCCACTGAGAGATGGATAAAGATAGAATTCTGAGTTGAAAGGAAATTCACTGAGCATGTACTATGTGCCAAGCACCTCGCCTCACTCCCAACAGCCCTAGATGGATATCATCCCCATTTTACAAGAGGGTAGACTGAGACTCAAGGACATTAAACACTCGGCGCCAAACCATCCGTTCCCGGGGCAAGCTTTGGGGGATAAAAAAGATGAGAAAAAGGATTCCTGCCAGCAAAGGGTTTCTGGTCTACTTGGCCACAGTGGTAGAAATGGACAGAAAAAGAAGTTGTTCGAGCCCCAGCCCTCCCTCCTCACTCAGTAGCCCCCTTGAGATGGACCCGAGACCCACAAGCGTGCCCTCCCGCCTCTGGGCATCGTGTGAGAACCAGCTGACCAACAGGGACTTGGCTGCTCTTTGGCCTGAGAAGACGCCAGGCAACGCTTCATGCCTGGCTGGGCTGGACCAGCCTCCCACGTGGGCAGGGCCACTTCGGCGAACTCAACCAGACGAGAAAGCCTCCGTGCGCCCAGCTCTGGGAGCGGCAGGAGCGGCCAGGGCTGTCCCGCCAAGGTGTGGCCAGTGCAGTAAGCACACGACCTTTGTCCCTTCAGAGCCTGTCTACCAGCATCCCACACTATTTTAAGGCCTTCTGAGATCCAAACAGGATTCCGGGCTCGCCAGGGACAGTCTGTAAAAGTTTTCCACTGGAACAAAGATTTCAATGCTGTGTAACTCAAAGCATGACTTTACAATGGGATCCGATTATCAAGAGCTCCAGAATATCCTCTTTCGGGACGCACTGCTCCTTTCTCTTTCCTGTCCTTTACGGGCTGGCAGGCACACAGCACGTAGACCAGGCAAATGCCTCACCCAGGGGTTTGGAGGAGGACCGGTTTCTCCCGGGGGTCAGCTCTGGGGTCCCAGCACTCATCGTAAGGGGCCTCTGTCCACACCCACCACAGAGACATTATTGTGATGGTAGCGTTGATATTTAAGCACATCTGCTCCAATCCTGCACTGGCTTCCCACTTCCTTCCAAACAGAGCCCAAAGGCTGCCCGTGGTGTGGACCCCCATCCCCCTGACCTCCCCCCCGACACACCTGCTCGTTCCTCTCCAGCCAAGTGAACTCCCCACTCTCTGGGTTATTCGCCTGCTGCCCTCTCCCCACAGCTCCAGTCCGGGGCCTACCCTTCTCCACCACACTCTGTACCAAGCAAGCCTACGGGCTCCATCCACCACCCCCGATGCAACGGCTGTCAGCTGAGTTCAGCCAATGGGAGGCACCAGCAGGAGGCTAGAGGGCGGAAAGAGGAAGTGTTTGGGGTAGAAATTCCGGGACCCCCCTCCACGGGGCAGAGCCGGGGCCCTACCACACTACAGCCCTGCCGAGCGGCCCCTCCTCTGCCGCCCTTGCCGGGGCCGGGCCTGCACGATGCTCCATGTTGGTTCTTAAACTGCCAAACCTCTGTCCGTGGCCCCTTCATCAAACCCTCCTCAGCTGAGCCACTGGGACGCTGCCTCATGCAACCTCCTCATGCCTGGTCTGGGCATCTCCTGGGCTCTCTGCCTGCGGTCTTCCCCCAGCTACTGGCCGATTCATTCCCCAACTTCATTCCTGTCTCTGAACACCTGCCCCTCTAAGCCGTCTCTCTGTTTTATTTTTCTCCGTAGTGCAAATTACTTCCTAACATACTCTAACTCCCACCCCCTCTAGATTTAAGTGCCATCAGAGCACGAACTTTGTTCCCAACGCCAAGAGCAGGGCCACGTGAGTATTTCCTATTTGTTGAATGAATCTGTTAACGGACACTTATAAGGCTGAGCTCCTTAGCTGTGGCCATCACAGGACGAACAAGTATTTACCGAGCACCTGCTGCATGCCAGATTCTGTCAAGATGCTACGGATACACGGTGGCCAACACAGTAACACGCCAGCCCCCACTCAAAAGAGCATCTTCCAACTCTGGCCTGCTCAGTCCAACCCTGCCTCCGAGGGTCTGTGTCCAGATCTGGAGCCTGAATGTCCTTGTAGATTAGCTAGCTGCCTGCAAACACTCAGCCTGCCTGATTGTAAAGGCACAGAACTGCTCTCCCAGGCCATCTGGACCTTCCACTAGGCAGCTGACTTCAGATGTTTGCAAATAAGCCAGGGTGGGGTGGCGCGGGCGGGGGGACTGATTTGAAGTGGGAGCTCAGGTTACTCTGTGTCCTGTGCTGGCTTCTAATGACTTTGGGATTGCTGAAGTCAGGTGTGACAGGTTCAAATCTCTGCCCCACTACTCACCAGCTGCATGACCTCGGGCAAGGTACCTTACATTTCTGAGGCCTCAGTTTCCTCATCCGTAAAATGGGCGAATCATCTTTAGTTTTCCCGGAATGACCATGAAGATTCAATACTCTTGACTGTGAAAGGTGTGGCACAAAGCAAAACGGCACCAAAAAAAAAAAAAAAAAGCAGCAACAGCTATCATTATGTCTCTGAAGGGTAAATGCTGGGATAATTTCCCAATGCATTATTTTTAATAGCATGCATACATGGGGTGGGGCGGGAGAGGAAGTTCCAAGCTAAAGAAACATTAACTATATTTAGTCATTCCCAAGGACCTGGTTCTGTGAAGTTTTAGGGATATAATTCATGAGTTTGAGAAACCTGCCTTTTAAGGAAAAGATAGCTTTTCCCTACTTTGTGTACAGAGGCGGCATTACAGTCAAAGGCATCCTGGTCTTATATAAAGGTGGCAGCATTGTGAGGACACGCGTGTGGTTTTCAATACATGCCATCACCTCAGGAAGTTAAACATCTGTCCCAATTACGGACCCACCAAAATTCATGCATGGAGCACCCTGCTCCAGGTTTAATTCTCACTTGCACTACACGCCCATCTGCCGGGGGTCCTCTGCTCAGCACTGTCCTCATGCTGGGACCCAGGATGCAGAAGCAGCCACCATCTGGAACCCTCCGCCCACAGTAGCTGAGGGAAAAGCATATGGGACGCTTAAAGCTTCCACCAGGAAGTGACGCCCATCTGCTCACATTTGATTGGCCAGGCCATGTCACTTGACC
Organism: Delphinapterus leucas; assembly: GCF_059928025.1. Classification (NCBI taxonomy): domain Eukaryota; kingdom Metazoa; phylum Chordata; class Mammalia; order Artiodactyla; family Monodontidae; genus Delphinapterus; species Delphinapterus leucas. The sequence continues at coordinate 12,435,787 of NC_143145.1, forward strand.
CAGCCTCACTTCAAGGAGGAGAGATGCATCCCCACCCGTAGAAAGAGGCACAGTGATACAGTGATATTGAGCAGTGATACAATTTACGACAGGGACCTTTTTTTTTTTTTTTTTTTGCGGTACGAGGGCCTCTCACCGTTGTGGCCTCTCCCGTTGCGGAGCACAGGCTCCGGACGCACAGGCTCAGCGGCCACGGCTCACAGGCCCAGCCGCTATGCGGCATGTGGGATCTTCCCGGACCGGGGCACGAACCCGTGTCCCCTGCATCGGCAGGCGGACTCTCAACCACTGCACCACCAGGGAAGCCCCAGGGACCTTTTTTTAATTTCTCTTTGTAACCCGGCTCACCTAGCACAGTGTCTGACAAACTGTCAAGACACTCCGAAATGTTCCCTAAATAAATGAACAAATGCTTCTTTGTGCTTGACCTTCAGTGCCTGCTTATGAGACCCACAAGAAAGGCAGGCCCATCACTGGTACATTGACCCAGCAGTTAACCTCCCAGCCTGTGGCGGCGCCTCACTGCCTGGGTTCAAATCGCAGCTCTGCCTTTTATTACCTGGGTGACCTTGGAGCAAGTTAGTCAACTTCTCTGTGCCTCATGTTCTTCATCTGTCAGATGGGGATGGTGCTAACAGTACTTAGAACATAGGGCTGTTACGAGGATGAAATGAGTTAATTGACAGACAGCACTTAGAATTGCACCTGGCACGTGGTAAACACTCTATAAATAAAAGCTATTATTATTACTATTATCACTGGAGTCAGGTCTTGTTTTGATCCCACATGGTTTGAGCTGAGTCACTTGCTTTAATCCCTCAATAGTCCTCCAAATGACAAACCTTCAAACTACACGGCCCCAATACTTTCCGAGTACAGGCCCACTATGGACATCTGTCTACAGCCTCCCGAGACAACTGCTTTGGAAAGGACCACCCTCCGTCTCCAGGCAAATTATGACGCAATACATAGTGATATACACATTGTATGTATATACATATTATTAATATATTTTATCATGTTAATGTATTTTAAAATATTAATTATATATATACACATATATGTTGTGTGTATATATACATATGTGTGTGTGTGTGTGTGTATATATAAAAAATATTACATCTGACATCCACAACCCCACCCAAAACAAAGTCAAGGAAGCAATACATGGACCCATCACATCCGGCAGCCCCACACTTAACGAATGCTGGGACCCAGTGTGAATTCTGGCTATGAGCAAGTCCCTCCCCTGGGCCACCCTCACCTGTAAAGTAGGGATTCTTATCCCACCGCCTCATAGGATGACTCTGTAGTAGACAAAACCAAAGTAAAAGGAAGGACCATTTTGCCCAGCACACAAGAGGGGCTCAATCAATATTAGTTCTCTTCTCCTCTTTAGTAAAACAAAATGCTTGACATGGAAAACTCAGGAAATTTTACAGGAATAATATAAAGTTATCTGCAGCCTCCTAAAAACAATAAATCAAGGGAATTTTTCAAAAAGTCCATTTTCCAAGAGCAATAATGGTTCATGAAGCCATGATGAAGTTTCTAAACTTCCCCTTAATTTCTGGTTTTCAAAAAAAAAAAAAAAATGTGCTTAAATGATAAAATGTCAGCAGCTGAGGTGTGTCCACCCTCAACCTTTTTTGATTCTTTCCAGGTTAAAGGTGTTGTTTGAAGCCCAGTCCTTCACCAGCAAGGCCTGAGCCCAGCCTCTTCTCTCCCACCTGGTGGCCCCAGCCAGATGGCATCTCCTTAGTCAGCTCATCCATGGCTCGCCTGTGGGTACTGGGTGGTAATGACGACTGCCCTGGAGAGAAGGGCGTTGGTCAGTCGTGAAATGGAACAATACTCCAAAGAGCTCTGGCATTTGCCAGGCAAATAGTAACTCAGCCTCGGGAGCCCTGGCTTCTGGCCCCGTGGACTTGAGCCCACTTGAGTCTGTATTGTCCGGTGTGGGACAGGCTAGAGAATGCTAATTGTAACGTGAACCAGCCATGCCCACCTACCCCTCCAGCTAGAGGACTTCATTGCATCACCTGGCATGGAAGCTTTGTAAAAAGGGAGCAAGTGAGAGGACCATCTCCTCTCTCTCCTGCCTCATCACAGCCTCCCTAAACATGGTGCAGGAGTTAACTGCCAAGACCCTGCAGCCCTGGTGCCCAGGTTCGAAGCCAGGGCCCCCCTGCTTACTGTCTGGGAAACAAGTTTCTTAACTTCTCTGTGTTAAGTCTTCTCCTCTGTAAAATGGACACATAACGTACATAAAGCAGTGCCTGACACAGTGCAAGCGCTCAGTAAGTTCTCATTATTTTATAATTAGCAATTAGCATTTTTCCCTTCACATCCAGCCTCTAGAACTGTCTAGTTCTGGTCCGCTCCAATGGGGACATCCCATTTTCTTCCACAATGAAGGAATTCAAATGCAGTCCCTCAGAAGTTCAGACGACATGGTTCAGCCTTGACCTGACCCTCTACAATCTGCACTCAAGCATTCATTCATTTTTCATTCGTGCAAGAATATTTGTTAACCACACACTAAGCGTCAAACGGCACAGAGAACAAGAAGGTCAGAGCCACAGCTTCTACCCTCTAGTGGAGGAGACACAGTAAACTCAAGAAGCAAAATAAATCAATCAAGGTTGTTTGAAGACTGTGATTGGTGCCATGACAAGTATCAGCAGCATCTGGTGATTCAGAATAACAGAGCCTGGGGGAGGCGCCTATGAGATGAAGCGGTCTAAGCAGGTGACCGAAGTTGAGATGAGAAGGAAACAGCCTTTCAAAGAGCTGGGGGAAGAGTGTTCCAGGAAGAGGGACCAGCGAGTGCCGTGTCCCGTGGCACGTAGCGTCGGGTGTCAGGGAAGTAGCAAGAGACCGGGGTGGGAGGGCAACTAGATGAGGCTGGGTGATGGGCAGGGCCGCTCAGGGTTTCCTAAGAGTGAGGGGTTGCCAGGGGGAGGCTGGGGAGGGTTCAAGCGGCAACATGACACGACTCTGCCTGCTCAGACGTGTAGAATGGGCTGTAAAGGGGCCAGGGTGGAAGCAGGGGGACCAGTCAGGTAATAAACTGCATACGGGCAGTGGAAGATGAAGGTGGCCTGCACTGGGGCGGGTAGCATCAGAGGCAGAGAGGAGGGGACTTTGGAGGGAGAATGCTCCCTCAGGATGAGACATGAGATCCTTAACTTCAGCGTTCCCTGTGAGCCGGTAAGCCATCCGACGCACGCTCGGGGCTCACCCTAGAGCCCTGCGTGCGGGGCCCAGCCACCTGGGTTGTAACAAGCCCTCCAGGTGCTTCGGATGTCCACTCAAGTTTGAGAAGCCCTGGACGGGAAGACTGATAATATTAACCAACATGCAGGTATGTCCCCAGGGGAACGCCTTCCTTTCCCTCTAGGGCCAGGCAAACCCCAAGCCCGGTGGCCAAGATACTGAGATCCTCAAGGTGGTTTCTAGAAAATAATTTGTCCACGGGGCCGATGTCTACCTACCCCAGCTGGGGCCAGCCCTAGCCAGGCCGGAGGGCATGGGAGGGACTGGGCAGGGGGAGCAAGCAGAAGGGAGCTGGCATGACCAGCTCTGGGGGGCCAGAGCAGAGGGCAGCCGGGCCAGGAAAGGCTCAAACTCCCCTGCAGCCACTGTCATGGCGGCCACATTCCAGTCCCAGGAGAAGAATGCCGGCAATGTCTCAGAGTCCCGGGGCAGGGTCGTCCTGAGGTACAAAGGAGGATGGAATGCCTGCTGGTGGACCAAAAGTGACCTATGGAATCTGACTGAATCCCTCAGCAAGCCTTGTAGCCCTCGCCCACTTATTCCCTGGGGCTCAGCAGGGCCCAGCGGGCTATGGGCAACTAGCAGGTAACAGAGTCAGGACCCAGAAGCGCAGAGGCCAGAAAAACCATCCCCTTCGTGGGCCCTGGGGTCAGACTTCTCTCAAAGACTCGAAAGCATTCCATTTTCTCCGCATTCCTCTCAACCTCAGTGGCATTAATCATCCAAGATGACTGCGGCGAGGCAGAGACCAGGGCCCAGGGCGGCCAAGGGAACAGACAGGGAATCACAGAATGCAGCCTCTTCTCTCCACTTGCATAGTCACCACCCTGAGCAGGCCACCACTGCCGTCACCTGGAATGAAACAAATATGGTTTCCCCAGCTCCAGGACCAGCTGCTTCATCCCGTCCCGCCTCATCTCCAACCACCAATCCTGCCACACACCCCCTCCATCAGCTTCTGCTGTCTGGCCGTCCTTCTGTTCCCCAAGTAGCCAGGCTTGCTCCCATCTTATTTGAGGACTATCTCTCCAGACCTCTGATAAGGGACAACCCTAAAGATACCAAATGCTGTCATGTGCCAAAACATTATCCGCCATAATATGCAAGGCACCTCTACTGGGTTCCATAATGCGCGCCCCCCCCCGGCAAAATGCATATGTCCTCAGAACCTCAGAAGGGGACCTTATTTGGAAAGGGTCTTTGCAGAGTAATCCGTTAAGGTGAGGCCACATTGCATGAGGGTGGGCCCTAAATCCAGTGACTGGCATCTTTATAAGAAGAGGAAAGAACACAGAGACACACACAGGGAGGAAGCCGTGTGAAGATGGAGACAGAGACTGGAGGGATGCAGCCACCAGCCACGGAACGCCAAGAATTGCCAGCAACCACCAGAAGCTAGAAGAGGCGACGGAAGACGCTTCCTCGGGGCCTTTGGAGAGGACGTGGCCCTGCCGATACCTTGACTTGGGGCTTCTGGCCTTCAGAACTGTCAGAGAATAAATGTCCGTTGTAAGCCACCCGGTTTGTGGTAAGGTCTTAAGGCGGCCCTCGGAAACTAACGCAGCATCTTATAAACATTCTCTCCAGTCCCTGCCCCAACCCTGCAAAGGCAGAATTCTCATTCTCACCCTCCAGGTGGGAAGCAGGTGAGCCTGGCTCAAGTTCACACAGCCAGTAAGTGGCAGAGCTGAGATCCAGCCCCAGTCTGACCCCAGAAAAACGGGTGCTTTACACTGGGCTGAGGGGTCACCCTCTTTTCATAGAACGGATGCTATAAACAGAGGCCTGCGAAGCAACACCTGAGTGAATGTCCTGCTTCCTTAAAGGCCTCTGGAAGCTCTTCTGTCAGAAAGGGCTTCTGGGAAGCTCTGGGTACCAGGGAGAGAGGAACTGGCTACCAACTGCTTCTAAGAACAAACAAAGGCAGATGGAGGCTTAATTCTGAAGTTGTAACATAAATTTTTTTGTCGCTGAGACCATCCCATCTCATGTACATGTATGTGTGTATGTATATACACACACACACACACACACACACACACACTTAAAAGGTTTCAGGATATGCAGTATGCAGTAATTATTTTTTTTGCTCATCAGAGAGTCCTTTGTAGTCCCTGGCCTGAATCATTATTATTATACTTGGTTCAGATGCTAACAAGCTTACCTTCTGAACAAGCATTCTGGGCAAAAGATCCAAAAATCTTTAACCGGTTGAGGCGCAGAACTTGGAAGGGCATCTGGCGTGTAATTATTTTTACCAGGAAAAAATAGCCCATCTTGTCAGCCTTCCATTTTGAGCTGAGACAAATTGGCCACAAGCACGTACATAAAAGGGTGGGTTTACTGGGCCGTGCATGCATCCTCATGCTAATTCACAGAGCCTCATCAAGATGAACGCAATCATTCACGCTCTGCGGATGGACTGTCCTTAATGTCCCTCTCTACCAACGTTTCAAGGGAAACTTGGCCTATCTGGGCTCCCAAAACCACCATGAGAGGTTTCATGCAAGTTTTCTAAAGCTTCTGTGAAAACAGAGCTTGTTTTCTTTATCATTTAAATTGCAAAGTACACCCCTGGCTGAGGAGAAACACAAACACCACAAAGCTTGTGCTGCCACACAGAAGGGAGGCAAAGCCAGATGGCTTCACCGTCCCAGCGGGAAAAGTAAAAGCACTGGAGGCTACCGCTTCTCCTTCTTCTTCTTCTTCTTATCAATAATACCCAGCATCTTACAAGAATCTCTCCCTCCGGAATGTCACATCCACCCTGGACCTCAGTTTCCCTCATTTGTAAAACAAGGAACTAGACAAACATTCATAAGCCCTGAGGTGCCCGTTGAGAAGGAAGAGACGAAAAGGCTGGCTCTGCCACGCTCTGCTGAAATGTGCCTAGGTGTGAATGGCCCCAGAGCACTGGCACTTCTTAGCAAGGGTCTTCTCTCTTAGGAGGTGGACATCCAAGTAGTGAGAGGCTCCACCACTGCCCTGCCCACCTCCGACCCTGGGATCAACAGGGCCATTTTCAACTTAGATGGAAAAATAAAAAGCGGACCTAGAAATGCTTTCGTGTTTCCTGAATTGGTCATCGGGCAGAAAAAAAGCTGCTCACCATTGGACTAGAAGACCTCCAAAAACAACAATGAGCCTAGCCGCCGGGCTCAACAGATGTGACAACAAAGGAGCTGGGGGAATGAGGGAGGGGCTTCAGGCTGGGGTGGACGGGAGATCAAAGGCTTTGGGGAGGGAAGAAGATAGGGGTTTTCAGCGTTCGGCTTCTGCCCCACTGACGCCACAGAGCAAGATGCTCCTGCGGGACTCAACTCAAATAACCCCTGAGATGCACAGTCTGGGGCGGTCAGGGGAATCCACCCTACATGCCAGAAAGAAAAGGGAAAAGAAACTTTTCCAAGGAGCTGCCAGCTCCACGCATGGGGCCTGAGGGAGCAGCTCAACCCTGCCGTGCAAGCAGAGAGGCCCTGAAATTCCTGGAACAGAGCTTGGTTCAAAGGAGGGTAGGGAACAGGCTGCACAGACTTCTCCGTCCATGCTGGGAGGCGCCGGGGCAGGACCGGCTGGGCAGGAGGAAGCCAAGGCCTCCAGCCTCAGGCCTGCTCGGTCAGGCCCGGGGATCCCCCCACACATTGGCCACCCCAGAGGATGGAACAGAGGGGTGGTCGGCCACCTGGTGGGCGGGCGGTTGTCTAGGACGGGTTGGCAGATTCTGGAAGGCAGAAAGGAAGGCCAGCCACGGGGCGGGAGACAGTCTGCGTGAGTGGAGGAAAGCCCTCTGGCCTGAGATTCAGGGGACGTGGGCTCAGATGGACAGCTATGAAGCAGATTTTCTAAAACTCCTAGGGCTTCTTATTAATGCATTGAGAAGCAGGATGGCATTCAAAGATCTTTTACTACCCAGTGGTCTTTTAAGAACTTGTTTCTTATTGATTGAAGAACTGATACATACAACTGGTAAAAGTTTCCAACTAGTTGAAAAGACTCATCGGGTCAATGCTAAGCTTCCCTCCTGCCCCCGTGAGCCTCCTGAGAAGCAGGCGCTATTACCATTTTTTGGTGCATCTTTCATGACCTAGTCCAAGCGTGCGCGTGTGTGTGTGTGTGTGTGTGTGTGTGTGTGTCTGAGAGAGAGAGAGAGAGAGAGAGGTCTTCCTCTTACACACAAATGGAAACAGAGAGGAAATTCCAAAAGAACAACTCACCATCTGGAGCCTGACTTTGTCATCCACCAAACGACAAACCTGGATGGTTGCCTCCTGACCTGGAATAGTCCAAGCTACGAACCCACCTGCCACGAGCCATGGGCAACCAGCTTGAGGAGCTAACCTGCAGCTTGGTTGGACTCAACTCTGGGGCGCTCTCAGGTCTGCTGGAGTGCACTAGTAGCTAACTAGTAACTAGTAAGCTAACCTTTACTGAGCGCTCCCCAGGGCCAGGCGCTGAGCCAATCAAGTTACAGGCCCCACCTCGCCCAGCCTTCCATCCACCTCAGGAGGTAAGGACTGGTATTATTACTCCCATCTCATAGGGTTAAACAAAAAACAACCCTAAGGTCCAAGAAGCAAAGCGACTTGCCCAAGGTCACGTAGCTGGTAAGTGGTAGGTAGCTAGGATGCAAATGCACTTCTCTCCTGTTCATCGTTTTGGGGGACACACATAACGGGGGGAGAGCTGCAGGCCATGTGACATAGGTATTTATCCCCAGTGAGGCTGGCTGACTGCAAGGAACACACAACCGGCGCAATGTGTAAGAGGCAGAACCTAAACCCTTCGGTTTTGCATCCAAGACCCATGCTTTTGATTATCACTAAAGCAGCCTGAAAACGGAATAGGGTAGGGCCCTCCTTAGCCATCGGATTTATGTTAGCTAGTTTCACCCTCCAGCAATCCTAAAGTAGGTGTCATAATCTACCCTTAATCGATGAAAAAACAAGGCTGATGGAAGCTGAGTGACCTTCCAAAGTTCTCTTAGGGGAGACTGACAGTGATTGGTCCTCAGGCTCAGGCCAGAATTCTTTCCACTCAGCCACAGCAAACCACAGGGCATAACCTTCACTGCAGGTCTACGAAGCTGCTCCCATCTCCCAAGCAGCAAAGTGTGGCATTTAAGGGAAACCCAAAATCGTAATGAGAAGCAATGACAAACACGAAAGAGCTATCCCCTTCCCCTCAACAAGACCCACATCTCGCTCGGAGACCCAACTTCACAAGAAAGCAACTCCCTGAAGGGGAAATGTCAGTCATCATTTTGTAGCTGCAAGTGCGGCAAAACCAAATGGGAAAGCGACCTAACGATATGCATCAAGAACCTTTGACTTTGTCGTTCGACTTCTAGAAATCTATCCTAAAGAAATCCGAAAGATGGAAATAGCTTCATTCGCACATGTGCACACCTACATACACACCCCTGCATACACACACACACGAACATGCATGTCAGCACTACTGTGAAAGAAAATGACAGGGAAATATTCTTAATACTCAGAATTACAGGTAAAATTGGGAAAATGACAAACCATCCTTGCAACGGGATGTTACAATGTCATGTTGCCTGAAAAATGATACTTAAAAACCTGCTTTTAACACCATGTGGAAATACTTCTATTAAGCGAAAAATCCAATAAAAGCGTCAACATTAGGTGATCTCACATTCAGAAGAAATACACACAGAAAAAAGAAAGGAAATGCAGCAAAATGTGTTAACGTTATTTTCTTCCTTATACTCTTAACATTTCCCAATTTTTCTATAAGACAAATCATCCCTAAAAAAATCAGCATTATTTGAAAGAAATGATGGCCCATGCTCCTGGATAAGATGAGCAACAGGTGTAATCCGAGATGGAGAGAAGAATTTGCTTTCCTTTTCAGAGTATGCTCCTAACAAGTTACATGGTCCTGCAAAAGAAGGGAGCCAACGTAGAGACTGATGGGGGAATCCAGTAAGAAGTGGCTCAAGCCCAGAAGAGCCGTGGAGAGCAGAGAAGGGGAGTCCAGGAACCACATACACCATGGCAGGTCCGCAGGAACCAGACACTGGGGAGCAGGGCGCAGGGGGGGTCCCAAGGGAATGACCTGAGAAAGGGGGGCGGGGGGTGAGGGTGTTGGGAAGCCGACTGAGGGTTCAAAAAGCAGCTGCTCTCAGGATAAAGCCAAGTACTTCAAGAGAAGGAGGCAATTTCAGATCCCAGGACAGAGGGTGCTCCAGACAGGACGCCTGGGCATCTACCGCTCTGATGTAAGGGGAAGGCCATTTAGAGGCGCGACGGCACAAACACTGTTTACCAGTGTTGCAACTTTTAGAATGAATCCTGCAAATAAAGCACAGAAGTCTGAATTATGGGTGTATTCACTGCAGAACTCGGAAGCCTGCCGTCCGTGTCACGGTCTAGCTCGGCGCTGTCCGATAGAAAGGCAAGACACATAAAACTAATTTAAAATTTTCTAGTAGCCACGTTAATAAATCACAAAAAGAAAGAGGTAAAATTAGTTTTAATCATGTATTTTTACTTAACCTAATATATCTAAATCTTACCACTCCAACATGTAATCAATAGGAACACTTATTAAAGATATTTTACATTATCTGTTTTGTACTAAGACTTAGAAATCTGACTCACAGTTTACACTTACAGCTCATTTCAATTCGGACTTTTCCACATTTCCAGGGCTCAGTAGCCACATACCAGTGACCATACGGGCCAGCACAAGTCCTAACCTCTCTGGCCTCTATATTCGTATGTTAAAAACAAGGATGGACTTAACCTCTGTCTTCTTTCATTGTCAACTACAGTTCAACAAGCTTTCATTGACTGTAAGAGTTAACGTTTACACAGCCCCTTTCAGATGATACCAAACAATGCTTCCTCTAGTTCTTAAAAAGTGCTTCAGAAACTAGAGGCTCAGAGTGGTCGTGGGCTCAGCTGAAAGTCACACAGCCAGCGTGAACCAGAACTCAGGCCTCCTGCCTACAAATCCAGTTCACTTATCTTCACTTACCGTTACCACTCTAGTAAATGGGTCCCTTCTTCCCTCCCTCCTCTGGGGACCACAGGCAAGTTGTTGAAATTTAATGAGCCATTCTGCGCAGCAACTTTTAAAGACATGCAATCATGCATCCTTCTCGCTTCCTGGGCAGAGGAACATCTGGAAATTTAAACCACTCAACAGCTGGAAGATATTCTCATCCTTAAGAAGCATAATTCATTACACCAACAATGAAAACCAGACTGTCAATCTGGTGGGTGGGGTGCGACTTTACAGCTATCAGTTTCTTGGCTGGGAGGGAGCGTGTTTGCCCTGGGCCCCTGGCCTACTAGAGTAAATGCAGTGAGCCTGCTGCTAATCCCCTCGTGCTGATGAAGTTCCAAGCACCAGAGGGAAGATGGCCCAAGGGACATCTGTCTTCTGATCCCCCCTCTGCCCCTTCAGCTCACCTTGGAGGGCTTCCCCCCACCGCTGTGCGATCCGGGGGACCCTTAATAAACTTCTCTCAATGCCCCCAAGCTCTATCCTCATCTCACATTTCAATCAACGACCTGGAGCCCTGAGGGAGAGATGACCTCAAGGCAGGAGAGCAAACCAGTTAGACCAACAGATCTGAAAAGCAGGCTACCTGGCTTCACATCTTGGCTCTGGTCCTGCTACTTAGTAGCTGTTACCTTGGATAATCACTTACCTTTCTGCCTCAGCTTTCCCGTCTGTAAAATGGGGAAATTAACATCGACAGCAGAGACTGTTGTCAGGATTAAATACACAGATTAGATATAGAGGCAGAGTCCTCGGAACAGAGGCAGGTAAACAGGTGGAGCTATTTACGTGAGAGCCGACAGGGGCTGGCAGATGAGAAAATCAAGGGAGGAAGTGATCGGTGTCATCCTGCAGGGACAGTAGGACTGGACTCCAAAGCTAGAAATTTAAGAAAGGAAGCAACACGTCTATCAATGTGCTTTTCAAACTGGAAAGTACTCAACACCTTCGCTCAGTCAGCCCACATTTCCTGACCCCCTGGAGGCTAGAGGCCCAGCCCTCGTGTGCCTATGCGGGGCCCATAACCAGTGCTTACTGAGCACCTACTACATGCCAGTTCTGGAGGAAGCCATTAACGTACAAAATCGCATTCAACGCTCACAACAAAGTATCTAGTTGGTACTGCTTATGTTCTAGTTTTACAGATGAGGAAACTGAGACTCAAGAGGGTAATTTCTCCAGGGAGATCTGAGACTTTTGAAGGCAAGTGGATCTCAAACCGATGCTGTGCAAACGAGAAAACCGCGCTCTTATCCATTACACTGTTTTTCTATGCTTCTCACGCAGGTGAGCGATTATTTGTGGCTTTGGGTGGCCCTCTGCTACCAAGTATCAGAATGATTCAAAACACAAGGCAGAGCTCCCGGTTGCAAAAAGCCCAGGCTCTGGATCTAAGCCATAAACGAATGAATAAATCTTGCTGATGAAACGGGTTGCTCTCCTGGAAGAGGGACCGGCTTGCCCTCCTCTCATAATTTGGGCCTAAAGACTGGAATGCGAGGCAGGCGACAGCGCAGGAATGATGTTGCTACGTTTTCCTCATGGAGGCTTACGGGCCAGGTGAGACCTCTTGGGAGCCCACTCTCTTCCGCTGCAGTTTATCTGTTTCAGAAAGGTTTATCCTGGCTGGGGGTATCTAAGCTGAAGGCCACTGTAAACACTGGAAGAGGTGCCCGGCATTCCTGCATTCCATGCAGAAAAGCGTGGGAAGTATGGATGGGAAAAGGGGGAAACCCCGCCTGGGCAGGCCAAGATGACCTGGCAGAGGGCAGCGATCCAGCTGGACTGGGAACCTGCCTGGAATCCTGGGCCCACATGGAGGGGAAGGTAATCTGCACCAGGGCTGTTTCATGACCATTCTGGGCGTCAGTTACTACCCCAGCATCAGTCTGGGGCGGGTATAAGAGATCCTTAACCGCCAACAGGGAACAATGCTAACAGCAGGGAGGGCTTATTCAAGGTCTGTTATCACCCCACCCCAGGTCTCGCACTATCTCATTTAAACTTCAAAATGATGCGGGGCCTTTTGTCCTCCGTTCCCAGCTGAGGAAACGGGCGGAGAGAAGTTAAGTTCATTGCACGATGAACTAAGTAACAGAATGAGGCAAAGGCAAGAGTGAACCCGCGGCCGTCCCATTCCAGGAGCTACACTGCTCACCATCACACCAACAGCATTTCTTTTCAGATTACTGATGAGGGTCAACAGTCCTCAGCCGAAGACATCCCTTCCGATTTTGAAAGTCTGTGATCCCAGGAAAATCCAAAAGCAGCCTTGGGTCCTACCACCTTAGCCAGAAACTCTGGCCCTTGTGACCACGCGTACAAGAACGCTCACAGCAGCTCTGCTTGTGTGTGGTGGAAAAAAATTAAAAGAAAAAAAAAAAGCTGCCAACAACTCACATGTCTTTGGAGAACGGGTGAATAAACTGTGGTCTGTTCACACAACGGAACAGATGACAGCAGTGAGAAACACACCACATCCACGTGGACTTACCAACGTATGCCGAGTAGAAAAGCAAGCTGCATACGGTGTGGAATTTTGTAAAGGTCAAAAGGAAGAAAAGTAATGTCATATTTAGGGAGAAAAATATAGGGAAAACATGTTAAGCAAGGACATAATAAACACCAAGATTCAGGATAACTCTTGGCTCAGGGGGAGAATACTAGGGGTTGGTAGTTGGGAGAGGCTAGAAAAAGGACGCAATTCATTCCGGGTCACACCCTAAGCAGGGTGGGGGACTCACGGGAATTCGTTTCCTATGATGCTCATGATGCCATCTCCTTTTGTAGATATCAAGAGAATATCATGGACTAACTGTTGAAACTACACGAAATTCGGTCCCCAAATGATTAGAAAATGTTTGCTAATCATTTGTTTTGTGGGAAGCACGACTCCCAAATCATGTATTTTGTGGGAAAGTGACGTGGCGAGTCGGAATGTCCACGGTGGGTGCACTATGACCCCAGCTACGCTGCTGATGGCTGCATTAGTGAGTCTCTACCAGGTTCCAGGTTGCTGGGTGCACCCCTCCACTGCTGGGAAATGGGGTAAGTGCATCCAGCTGGTAGAGATGCTGAGAAGATGAACAAGATAACACACATAAGAGCTGAACTGAGACACCAACCCAGGGTAAGCACTGGCCATGGGAATCCAAAGGATGGAGCCTTGGAGCAGTACAGTGTGATTGGTCAGGACACGCGCTCTGCCACTCCTGGCTGGACGGCCCTGGCTAAGCTTGGCACAACTGTCTGCCCCTCACACCAAAAGGACAGACGACAAAAGGAAAAATAAATAAGTTGGACTTCATCCAAATTAAAACCCCCTGTGCATCAAAGGACACTTTCAAGAGAGTGAAAAAAACAACCCACAGAACAAGAGAAAATATTTGCAAATCACCTACCTGAAAAGGGATTTATATCCAGAAAATATGAAGAACTCTACAACTCAACAACAACAAAAAACCCGTTTCTTGGGCTTCCCTGGTGGTGCAGTGGTTAAGAGTCCACCTGCCGATGCGGGGGACACGGGTTCGTGCCCCGGTCCGGGAGGATCCCCCATGGCGCAGAGCAGCTGGGCCCGTGAGCCATGGCCGCTGAGCCTGCGCATCCGGAGCCTGTGCTCCGCAACGGGAGAGGCCACAACAGTGAGAGGCCCACGTACCGGAAAAAAATAAAAAATAAACGTTTCTCCAAAGAAGATATACAAGTGGCCAGTAAGCATATAAAAAGATGCTCAGGGAATTCCCTGGCGGTCCAGTGGTTAAGTGGTTAGGACTTGGCACTTGCACTGCTAGGGCCCGGGAGCTGCCAAAAAAAAAAAAAAAAGGATGCTCAACATCATTACGGAAACGCGAATCACAACCACTATGAGATGCCACTTACATACATACTATTATAAAATTAAAAACAAACAGAATAGCAAGTGTACAAACAGACTGTAACAAGGATGGGGAGATCTGGGAACCCTTGTGCATGGTTGGTAGGAATGTAAGAGGGTGCAGCTGCTGTGGAAAACAGTATGGTTTCCTATCTGTCAAATGTAGATCATAAGCCCCAATTCACAGGTCTGTTGTCAGACTAAAATGCGAAGATTATTTGCATTCATTCACTCAGCCAATGACCCTTGGGCTGGACAACGGGGAATACAGGAGACAATAAAGTGAACAAAATTCCCTTGAAGCCTGTTTTCTATTGGGGGTTACGGATCACAGGCAAGACAGATAACTCAGACTGGACTTTAGACTGTGGCGGATGCTAAACAGGGAAACAAAACAGCTCAGAGGACCGGGGATGTGTTGGGGTGGGTGAGTGACACTGAAGGTGGAGAAGCCACACGGAAAGTGATGACGGGAGGGGGTCAGCCTGTCGTTCGTCCCTGAGCTGGGCCAGGTCACAGTGAGGTTGTGGGCTCATCCTGAAGGAGACCAGGACTTAACGGGAGGGTTCTGAACAGGACTTACGTGATCGGACCTAGATTTCATCAAGACGATTCTGCTGCTGGGAGAACTTAGTGAACCACGGAGAGCCACAACAATGGTCATTTATAATGACTTGATTTCCCCAAGAAAGCACAGATTGACACTGGAAGGTAAAAAACTGGGCAAAGTCAGGTGCGCACTGTGACCTCACAGAGAAAGCAGCATCGGGGATGAGGGCGTTCTGTGTGTTCACTCATTTAATCCTCTTAACCGTCCTAGAACAGCAGAGCTGTTACTCCCATTTTACAGATGAAGAAACCAGGAGGTACAGAGATTTGAAGGCCATGCAGCTATTCAGTGGCCAAGCTGAGGTTCCAAGCAGACAGTCTGGGGTCAGAGTTTGAGAAGACAGAAGCACCCATGCTGCCTAAAGCTTGCCAGCCACTTACAATAATGACCAGAGCGAGAGAGGAGAATGCTGGTCCAGAGACCTAAACTTTTTCCTCGCCCTCGGAGCTTCTCTGTCAGTCTGCTCGTGGCCCTCCCCAACCCCACTCTCACTCACCAGTACCGATTTCTAGGTATAATTAAAACGGGTTTGTGACGCAGAAACAACAAAACCTGGAAGTCTTTTTTTTTTTTTTTTTTTTTTTGCGGTACGCGGGCCTCCCACTGTTGTGGCCTCTCCCGTTGCGGAGCACAGGCTCCGGACGCGCAGGCTCAGCGGCCATGGCTCACGGGCCCAGCCGCTCCGCGACATGTGGGATCTTCCCGGACCGGGGCACGAACCCGCGTCCCCTGCATCGGCAGGTGGACTCTCAGCCACTGCGCCACCAGGGAAGCCCTGGAAGCCATTTTAATGTAATTCATATCACCTAGGACAACTGCTACTTTCATTTTCCCCTTTTCTCTCTCAATCTCCATCCAGAGATTGTCTAGTTTAGAACCGGAGATGTGGGTTATCATAGCTAAAATTTGCAGCCAAAGTCGAAACTGTCCTGCCCTTTTTTTGGGGGGGGGGGGCGTAAAGAAGAGGGGGATGGGAAAGCAGGGTTGGGAATAAAAAGAAACTTCTCAGGGAAAAGGATTCATTTTTATACTTCCTGGGTATCTGAAGTTAATAGATTGGTTAATGGATTGGTTCCAAACCTAGTCTTTGCACTCTGACCTGGGTTCCAACCTGCCTTTTAATAGCTGTGTGAACTTGGGCAAGTCAGTTAACGTCTCTGAGTCTCAGTTTGTCCCATCTGAAAAACGGGGCTGATGATGGTTCCTATCCCATAAGGTATTGCTGATCAGTGTATGGGGTAATGGAAGGGAAGCCCTTGGCACTGTGCCCATCACACAGTGGGCTCTCACCGAACACCAGCTGTTGTCAGTTATCATACTATTGTTATTAGCACAAATCCTTACAACCAGCCAGAGGGAGGAAATAGTATTCCCATTCCAAGATAAGAAACAGAGACTATAGCCCTTCTGTAACAGGCAAACCCCTCTCCTTCTGCCACCCATTACCCTATCGCAAGGCTCGCCTCCTCTAACAGAAGCCTCCCAGGCCAGCTGCTTCATCCCCTGAGAACCAGCATCACCCTGTCCCTCTCTCACCCTGGTGCCGTCGCCATGTGCAAAAGCACACGTCTGTATCCCTGCACCGGACTAGGGGGGTGGGGCTCTCAAGGGATTCCCCAAGTGTAGCTACAAGCCCTAGCACAGCACCAGCAAGTGAGACACACAGTAAATCCCGGGTCATTGAATGTCACTGTTCCACTGTGATTTTTCCGTGTAGTCAGTTCATAGTTATTATCTACATGGATTAATATGGACAAGTTCTTAACAGTGGCACAGAGTCAGGGCTCAATATCTCTATGGTGCCATTTTATAGCTAAATAATGCTCCTGATAATGCTCAATAAAGAACGTGACGCTGCACTATAACTGCATTAACACTGTATCATCATTGTCGTTGGTTTTGCTCTCCCTCTGCATCTCTGAAAGGTAAGGATGGATCTTCCAGACTATCAAATCCACGGTTCTTTTCTATTTCCCCAGAGCCTTGCTCAGTTTCAGGCACATATTAAGCTCCTTATTGAATTTTGCTTCCACAATGTGAAGACAGATAACAAGATGGAAAACACGGAACAAAACAGGGTGGGGCTTTTGCTTCCTCCTGGTAGCTGATTGGCTTGTTTCTTCAAGCAACTTTGCCACAATGGCTCACCATAAACGAAGAGAAATCTGAAAGTCATGCATTTTCCCCCGATGGAAATGAGCAAAAGCTCACCAACTTGGAGGGCAAAAGTCCATGAGCTAGCCGGAAACCACCACTGCCTAATAACAGCTGACCAACACTTTAGGAGCCCAGCAGGATACGAAAGGTCTGGCTTCCCCCCCCACACCCCCCAAAAAAGGCCAACATGTGTTGAGGGGGTGGAGAGGGAAGGGGAAAAGGAAAAGAGCAGTTAACATTTAGGAAATTATTAGTTTTCCAGGGACACACAGCCTATCACAAAAGCATGCAGGGGGCTGAAGAAGCAACTCAGAACAGCATTATGTGCAAACAGTTCTAAGAGAAAAAATGTTAATGCCGTCCATGCGGGAGGCACTCTATTGCAGCACCCAAGTCAATAAGGGTTTAAGCAGGGAGCATCCACCAAGCCCTGCCGGCTCCCTGCAAGGTGCTGGGGGCACAGAAAAGCACGTCATGTCTGGAAGAGCTTGTGCAATGGGACAGGGAGAGCCATAAGCAGGGGCTGCAAACTGCTGGCCCCAGGGGCCACGTCGGGCCCACACGTGTTTTGTTTGGCCTGTGAGCCTTCTTTAAAAATCTGAATTGAAACATTTGAAAATCAGAATTTTCATTAAAAAAAAGAATGATACCCAGCTTGTCTTTCAAAAGTAGAAGGTCTGGCAGCCGTGAATCTCCTTTCTGGCCTGGGGAAATGGGGAGGCGGAGAGGGGGAGCTGGAATCAAAGAGCAGCCGCCTCTGGTCCAGAGAGGGGACCAGTTGTCGGCCCGTCCACACCCTTCCTACTGTGTTCTATCGGGTTCACCTGGTGCATTTATATAATCTGCTCGTCTTCCTAAGCAACTGAGTTTGCAAGCCCTGTTGGGAATCCATGGCCACAACACAATACAACAGGATGTGAGTTGTGATAACTCGGGGTGCATGGAGGGGATGAAGGAATGTTTCCTGAAGGAAGTGACCCCTAGGCTGAGTCATAAAGCATCAACAGGAGTTAATTAGAAGAGGAAGTGGGAAAGGAATTGAAACCTGTCCCATCTCCCCAGCTGGGTGAGACGTGACTGTCACAAGTGAATCTGCAGGCACCCACCCTCTCCAAAGAATAACGCCATTCCAAACCTTCATTATTCAAAACCGACATTCACCAGCTGCCTCTAATCAGAGGAGCCTTCCTTCTGATCCAAGCAGAGGCATCCATCTGGCAGAAAGCACTCAGCCTGGAGGGTTGGTGAGGGCTGGGTCCTTATCCCGCATACACATCACTGGGTTCACATCACTCAGCAATTCAATCAATACTCATGAGGGTCTATTATACAGCAGGTACTCGAACTAATAATGGGAAGCCATAAAAGCTTTTAAGTCGTTGAGTCTCAGGATCTAGTTTGCCCTTTTAAAAGCCAGGCGTGGGAGCAGGGAGACAGCTGGGGCCGGTAGTGGATGCTCTCCAGAGGGTGTTCTGGCGCCAGTGATGCCGGGTCTCACTGCTGGACCAAAGGGGAAAGAGTTGCATAATCAAGGGTCGAGGGTGTCAGCAACGGCTCAGGTGTAAAATGTGACAACCGTCGTGTGCTGCTGTGTAAGCCACCTCCACACGTTACCATGACTGATACAGTGATCTCCCCTATCCTTTGGCACCCCTCGTTTTTTTCAAAACCCTTTGCAGGGAGAAGTGGGATAAGTATGTGGGGAATGTCTCTAGCTGAGAAAGCACGTATGGACTGTCCAGGGAAATGACAGGCAAGAGACACTGCCTTTGGCCAACCTCGAGGCGTGGCGAGAGGACAGGGGAACTCTGCACCAAGCAAAGGCCAGGGGGCAGCCCCGAGCTCCCCTTCTATTTCCAGAGCACTTCCTGGGAGGCCATCTCCTCCCAAGTGTGCTGAGGGGAGAGCGGCGCTGCAAGGCTGGTGATCCGGATGCAATGACATTGAGAAGCACAGCCTGCGGAAGAAGCCCCAGGTCTCCACCGGAGGTGTTCTCTGAGCGTCAACCCGGCCAGGACATTCTGGCCTTAGCCTCATAGGTTGTTCTTGGACCGAATGCAACCGTCTGTTTTGTGAAAAGCGATACACCACAAGGATAGGAGTGATCTCTCTTTGAAGTCTCTCCGTGAGAAGATTGGCTAAGTGATCCCAAAGCTGCCCCTGGCCCCGGCTGGATGAATGATTACTTAAGTGGACTGTGGGATAAACCCCGACACGATAAATGCCAGAAGGGACCCCTGTTCCTACAGCTGCTCTCCCATAAATTTCAGGGGCTTCCCACACAGAGGCCCTTTTCTTTTTCCTCTTTCCTTTTGAAAAACAGGAAAAGCCAAGCATCCAACCAGAGGGTCACTGGTGTATTCTCAGCCACATTAACTATAGAATGTTCTTCAGTGACCCCAGGCCCAGGACACCACATGTGCACAGGTCTCCCTGAAATGCCACTCTGATCTCGTCCCTGCCCCTGTTCAAAACTTCCCACAGTTCCCAACCGCCCTCGGGATAAAGTCCAAGCTCCTCACGGGGACTGGAAGGTCCTCAGCTACCTCTTCAGTCCCACCTGGATCCCTTACAACTTTGCCCTCCAGGCAGAAGTCCTTTCTCTCCCCAAAATAAATATTGAATTTGTCCTCTTCTCCCCCTCTCCACTGCTAGAGCCAGGGTCCAGGGTCCTCATCTGGATGGCTGCCACACAGCCTCCAAACGGGCCCAACTACCACTGTCAACCATCCAATCCATTGTCTACCGAGCAAAAATGTCAATCAAACCAGGCCTCCGCCCCACTCAGCAGCCCACAGAGGCCTGGACTAGTGCTTAAGGCCTCCAAGACCAGGCACCTGCCCACCCTGGACCCTGTCCAGGTCCTGTGTCTCTTACCCTTGGACATTCACTCCACTCCACCCACAGGAGTCTCTTGACATCATGCGCTTCCCAAACTTTTTCCTGCCTTGGGTCCTTCATGCATGCTGTTCTCTCGGGCTAGAATATCTCCCCCTCAAACTAGTTTTTTTGTTGTTTGTTTGTTTGTTTGTTTGCTTTGGTGGCATGTGAAATCCTAGTTTCCCGATTGAACCCGCAGCCCCTGCAGTGGAAGCTCGGAGTCTTAACCCCTGGACCGCCAGGGAAGTCCCTTCAAACTAGTTTTTAAAAGAAAGTTTAAAAACCCTGAATTTACAACCATGAACGTGTGGTCATATATACACACGGTCTGCTTTCCTTACTATATGTTTTCAAAATGCAGAAGTGATATATGTGCCTATATTCTTCTTTTATAAAACATGAAAGGTAAAGTTAAAGTAGCCTTTGACCGTCACCACCAGCCCCATCCTCTCCTCCCTCCCAGGAGGATGAGAGCAAATTTGATCTAGATCCTTCCAGTCCGTTTTCTTTTAGACATTCACACCCACCTCGAAGTATCCTTCAACAACACATAACATGAGCTGTGAATTCTCAGAGGTGCCGAGGCGTGGGGCTGCACGTATGTTTTGATTTCATTGCGTTCTGCCAACTGGCCTCTCAAGCAACCCCACACTCGCTAGCTGAGTCAGGGGACCCCACGCCCCACACAGCCTCCCCAAGACTTGCGTCAGACTTCCTATTTTTGGCACGTTTTAAAACGTGAAAAGATGTGACCCAGAAACAACGCAAGTGTCCTTCCACTGGAAGATGGATAACAGTGGCATATCCAGAGAACAGGACACTTCTCTGCAATCTAATCCACCTAACGACTGACACATACAAGGTGGAAGATCTCACTTGCAGGAGAGAAACCAGTCTCAAAGAGCTACATCCTGGACGATGCCATTTATACACGAAAGGCAAAACCAAACCATGAGGTCAGGAAACAAATCTGTGATTGTCAGAAGCTGAGGGTCAGGGAGGAGGTTAACTACAAAGAAGCAGGAGGGACTTTGGCAGGGGATGGAGATGTTCTGTATCTTCATGACGAGGATTACATGACTATGTTACACAGCTGTGTGCATTTATCAACCCACCTAGCGCTGTCTACTGAACAGGGTGGACTCTAGTGTCTACAGATCAGACCTCAGTACACCTGACTATATTAGGGACATTTGGAATCTTTCCACATGTACTGTCCATTTTGCTTTCTTCTTTTGAGAACTGTTTGTTCATATCTTTTACTCACGTTACTATGAGGCTGTTTGGTTTTTTTGTTGTTGACTTTGGGGAACTCTTTATTCTTTATTATTAAAGCTGTTCTTTTTTTTTTTTCTTAGTCTTTTTTTCTTTCCTATACAGTCATATTTATCAATCTTCTCCTTTGTGCTTTGCTCCTTCTCTGGTTAACTTCCCCCAAATCTTCGTGTCTCACTCAAATGTAGGATTTCAGTGTGAATCCCCTCACCTCATACACACGATCTTCCACATTATTCGATTTCATATTCTTCCATATTCCTTACAGTAGTGTTACTTTTTGGTGTATGTTTGCTTGTCTCCCCACTAAGTAATAAGCTCCTTTAGAACTGGTACCATATCTGTTGTGATCACTACTGAACATCCAAGACCCTGAACAGTGCTTGGCACACAACAGGCATCCCACAAATATCTGCTAGAGAAATGGAGGCTAAGAAAAAGCTAATACAGGTGCATACGCACATGTGTCTAGCATTTAATACACACTATACTTAATTGTTCACGACACAGTGTATCATGGACAGCAACAAACATCACGCATCTCACCAGATAATAGCAAATTTGCCTTCAGTGCAAATCTCGTGAGTTACAATATTTAACTAAAACTTTTAAAATAGTGAGATGCAGGGCTTCCCTGGTGGCACAGTGGTTAAGAATATGCCTGCCAGTGCAGGGGACACGGGTTCAAGCCCTGGACTGGGAAGATCCCACATGCCGCAGAACAACTAAGCCCGTGTGCCGCAACTACTGAGCCTGCGCTCTAGAGCCCACGAGCCACAACTACTGAGCCCACATGCCACAATTACTGAAGCCCGTGTGCCTAGAGCCCGTGCTCCACAACAAGAGAAGCCACCGCAATGAGAATCCCGCGCCCTGCAAAGAGGAGTAGCCCCTGCTCGCCACAACTAGAGAAAGCCCGTGTGCAGCAACGAAGACCCAACGCAGCCAAAAATAAATAAATAGTGAGATGCTATGATGCAATAATCCTAGGACGGGGAGTGTATCAAAAAAATGAAACGAAAAATAGAAAATTTATATATATAAGCTATATGTAGCTCTATTATGAGCTAAGCATTGCAGAAATATCATCTACCCAATAAAAAATGACATGGACAAAAGCATATGTAATAATATTCAGGAATGCTTACAACTTAATGATAACTAAGAAAAGTCAGGACACAAACATATTGATACATACCATAATTACAACCTTTTTTTAAAAAAGCAACAGTAAAGACAAAACAGTGATTGGATTTAACTCAAGAAATAATACTTATCTTTATAGACATTTCCCCCCAGATTTTTAGAGATAAGCTTGTATTTTTTTCATCAGAGGAAAGATCATTCAAATTTCCCTAATTACATTTCTGTCCACCCAGGGCCATTTCAGGCACCTCCCTCCTAAGACCCATCCTCTATTACATTTGTTATCCTTCTAAATGTAAACCTGGGAATTTACTCCTGGTTACAATCCCAGGGTTGGCAGGACCCATTTAAATCACTTCTGCTGGTCATTAAGTGGCCAGTGGGCCAGCAGGTGGGGCTGACCCACTGGCCACTCCTGCCTCTCCCACCTCAGCCACAGTCCCAAGGCCCAGGGTCCTCAGCTCTCTGTTCCCTGTCTGCAAGGCCCTCGCTGAGACTGGAGACCTATCTCCCACGTCCCTCCTGCTCGAGCCTTCTCAGTCACACCAGACCTAGTTGCCTGCAGCTCCATTTCCACCTGTCTTCCCTGCCTCCCAGCTGCTATGGTCAGCAGTCGTTGCTGCGCGCAGGCTTCCTCTAGCTGCGGCGAGCGGGGGCTACTCTTTGTTGTGGTGAGCATGCTTCTCATTGTGGTGGCTTCTCTTGCTGCAGAGCATGGGCTTCAGTAGTTGTGGCACGCGGGCTCAGTAGTTGTGGCTCGTGGGCTCAGTAATTGTGGCGCATGGGCTTAGTTGCTCTGCCTCATGTGGGATCTTCCTGGACCAGGGCTCGAACCCAGGTCCCCTGCATTGGCAGGCGGAATCTTAACCACTGCGCCACCAGGGAAGTCCCCACACTGGGAGCTTCTTGAAGACAGGGATGGTTCCTTATTCCGTGCAGGATCCCCTGTGCCTGGCCCTCACCCACTCACTCTGGATTCACTGAATGCCTATCACGGCCCAGGCGTTGTCGTAGAGCTACACTGCCCAATAGAAATGGAATTTGAGCTACGGGTAACTTTAGATTTTCCAGTAACTGCGTTTAAAAAAAAAAAAAAAGGAACAGGTGAAATTAATTTTAGCGATGTATCATATTTAACCCAATATATCCAAGATACCATTTCAACACGTAATTAACGTTAACGAATTCAGTAATGAGATATTGGGTTAGCCTAAAAGTTCATTCGGGTTTTTCCTTAAGATGTTACGGAATATATATCACTTTTTTTGTGTTAAGTCTTTGAAATCCGACGTGTATCTTAGTACATCTCCATTCAGACCAGCCTCATTTCAAGTGCTCAGCGGCCACATAAAGCTAGTGGCTACTGCATTGGATAGGGCACTTTTAGATGCCTGGGGATACCACAGTGAGCAGTCCAGAAGCTCTTGTCCACCACTACCAGCCTGGACCAGCACCTGCAGCCCCTGCAGTTTGACCCGGGTGTCCTGACTTCTGGCCTAGATTTAGTCTCTTCTCAACACAGCAGCCAGATTGATCATTTTGAAAGCTAAATCAGAGCAAATCAGCTTTTTGTTTTAAACCCTTCAGTCGCTCCGCATTTTACTGTGCACAAGACAGAGTCTTTTAGAAAGGCCTGGAGACTTCACGTGCAACGCCGCTGAACACTGCTCTGGTTTCCCCTTCCACCTCTGTCCACCTTGCTCTCACCACTCCAATCCGTTCTTCATCCTGCTTCTCCCTCTCACAGGCCCACCCCTGCCCTCAGCCTCGAACCTGGCTCTTCCCTGGGCCAGGAACACCATGCTCTAAGACTAACCCCTTCACCTCCTTCAAGGCTGCTCCAGTAACAGCTTGTCAACAGAGGCTGCCCTGAAGCCACCTTAACACTGCAGCCCACCCCAGCCCTCCAGACCCTGACTCTGCTCCACTTGTTCCCATAGAACACATTACCCTCAAATACACTGTAAATGTCCTCAGTTTATTATGTCTGCTGTTCCCAATGTCTACCCCAGCTGCAATGCAAGCACCATTCATGCAACATCTTTCTTGTTCCTTTCCACATTCCCAGCACCTAGAACCCTGCTTGGCACAGAGTAGGCATGCAATAAGTATGTGCTGAATTGATGAAAATGAATAAATGAACGAATGAATGAATGAAGCCCTCAGCCCTACAGAGTTTACAATTTCAGGAGAGAAGACAGATATACGGTATATCAGGTAACGATTAGTACTGTCTCAGTTTGTTCAGGCTGCCATAACAAAATACTACAGATGGGGTAGCTTAAATGATTGAAATGTATTTCTCACAGTTCTGGAAGCTAGAAGTCCAAGACCAAGGTTCTGGCCAATCTGGTTTCTGATGAGAGCTCTCTTCCTGATTTGTAAACAACTACCTTCTTGCTGTGTTCTCACATGGCCAGAGAGAGAAGGCAAGCTCCCTGGCATTTCTTCTGATAAGGGCACTAATCACCTCACAAGGATCCCACCCTGATGACCTCACCTATCCATAATTACCTCCCAAAGGCCCCATCTCTAAATACCATCACATTGGGGGTTAATATTTCAACATATGTATTTTGGAAAAACACAAACATTCAGTCCATAACAAGTACTATGGACAACAGTGAGACTCAGGAATAGAAATGGGAGTTAGGGAGGTTGCTATTTTATGAGGCAGCCCCCAAAGGAAGGCAATAATTATAAATATAGCAACCACCACTTACATAGTCACTACCACATGGCAGCCCTGTGCTAAGCACCTTACATCTACTAATACAGTGGTGTCAGGAGTCGGTGTAGTTTTTGTCTGCGCTGCCTCTATCCGTTCCCCAACTCCCTGTGGGGACCACCCTGTCCCCACTGTGTGGCTTGGATAGAATGGAAACTCCAGGAGGACAAAGATTTTTGTTTCTTTTCTTCCCTGCTGGATCTCCAGGAGCTAGAACAGTGCCTGCCACCCAGCAACTGCTCAGTAAATGTATGGCTCAACCAATCCATCTTAAACAGAGTAGCAAATGTTAGGGCCAAATTACCAGGGAAAGGGAGCCCTGAAGAATAACCAAGAATAACAATCATTTTTATGTCTTCCTCAAGAGCTTACTTCCACTGTGCTAAGTGCTTTGCATCATCCCTGGGAGGGGGAAACTATTCTCCTCTCAGCAGCAGCGAGAGCTGACGTAACCTGCAAAAGCAGGCTGACGGCACTTCCCTGGTGCCACAGTGGTTAAGGACCCGCCTGCCAATGTCCTGCAGGGGACATGGGTTCGAGCCCTGGTCCAGGAAGATCTCACATGCCACGGAGCAACTAAGCCCGTGCGCCACAACTACTGAGCCTGCGTGCACAACTGCTGAAGCCCACATGCCTAGAGCCCGTGCTCCTCAACAAGAGAAGCCACCGCATTGAGAAGCCTGCGCAACGCGACGAAGAGTAGCCCCGGCTTGCCGCAACTAGAGAACGCCTGCGCGCAGCAATAAAGACCCAACGCAGCCAAAAAAAGAAAAAAACTTTATATATACATATAAAAGCAGGCTGACACCTGAGGGGCACCCTCTGATTCCTCTCCTTTCTGAGACCTCTCCCCATTCCTATCTCTTTCTTACATCTATTAGCCAGTATTTTGTTCAGATGCTTGCAAAGAACAGTGAAGTCACTGCCATTTTATGATCTATGTAACCAGAATGTTACCTTTACGCATTACAACGTATTCAGAAACCACCACTCCAAGCAGCCACAGGAAGTAATAAAACCCAATAATTGTAACAGTAATAATATTAGCTAACTTTTGCTGAGCACTTACCAGGAGCCCAGGCGCTGTGCTGAACACCCGCCAGCTGTTCATCCCCTATTTCCTCCTCACAGCCACCAGTGAAGCTGGTGCTTTACCATCCCCATTTCATAGGCGAGTCAACAGGCTTACAGAGGTCAGGTAACTTGCCCCAAAGGAACCCAGGTCTCAGGCGACCCAGGTGCCTTCTGCCGCTTTCAGTCTTCCTTCATTTCTTCCCTGTCCCTTCCCTCAGGGCAAACCCTCTGCTTCCCACCCTGTTGGGCTGTTTCACATCTAAGAAGACAATGACTGGAGACTGGGCATCGCTTGTTTCCTTGAAAATAAAGCAGTTCTTGGCAGCCACCTGATCCAACAAAGTCCCAGGGCTGAGTGAGCCACCAGATGAAGATGACTGCCAGCATCCCCCACCCCTTCCCCGCCCCCTGCTGCTCCCAAGAAATGCATGGTCCAGGAGGGAAAAGAGGCAGGTCAACAAATAACCCTGGGGCTCAGACTACCCACCAGGCACCAGCAAAACAACACCCCATACCCCTGCCTGCCCCCCTCAGAAAAAAGAGGAAGAGAAAATAAAAGAAAAACATTCAGAATTCTGGAATTAAAAAGTGACTGAGACCATTTTGACCTCGTGTATGTGAATCTTGTGTTTATGGGCTGGCATTGTTTTCGATTCTAATGACAGGGTTGGGAGAGGGGCCACCACAATCCTTGTATTGTTAGGGCTGCTACAGGACCAGAACCCACGCAGAAGAGAGACAGGTACTCAGATAGTTTGGGGGGCGGGGGCAGGGGATCGGGGGAAGGGTATGTGATCATTTGCAGAAAGAGCTCTGTCTCCCATCTGCTCCGAATGTTCACAGTGATTATATGCTGGTCACAAAGCCAGGCAGGACGCCTGGATGTAGCGTTTTGCAAATGCCCATAGATTTCACACCAAGACTGAGGCTCTGCGCAGGCTCCCCAGACCCCCGTCCAGAATTTTTCAAACACTGCAGCCCCCCTCCCATGACTTCCTGACCCCAGTGTTAGTGCAACGGGCTGGCAGCCAGAGCAGGCAGTGTCTTCACACAGGGTTTGGGGTTTCCATCTGTGCCGGGTGAGGAGGGCAGACTGGGGAACACACTTGATCCCTCCCGCTCCAGGCCAAGAAGCATCCTTGCTTGCTTTTAGTTTCACTGTCCTCTAACTTCTAGGAGTGGTTAGAGAACCAGGGAGCCAGATGGCCCAGGTCCAAATCCCAGTGGCTCTGCCACTCCTTAGCTGTGTGACCTGGCGGTGAGGGTAGGGATATTTTTAATCTCTCTGAGCTGTGGGTCCCCCATCTGCAAAACAGTGATAATAATAATAATAATAATAATAATAATAATAATACCTTATGCGATGGTTGGGAGATTAAATGAGATAACATATCTAAAGCATTTAGAACTGAGTCTGGCCCGTCATAAGAACTCCATCACTGCTAGACATTTTATCATAACTGCCTTGGTGAGGTTATAGCGAGCATGAAATGGGAAGAACATGCTTGGCCTGATATACGATTTCAATGTTACTATAGAAACTACTTCTATTATTGGGACTTCCCTGGCGGTCCAGTGGTTAAGACTCCACACTTCCACTGCAGGGGGTGCGGGTTCGATTCCTGGTGGGGGAACTAAGATCCTGCGTGCCACACGGCACGGCCAAAAAAACAAAGAAAGAAACTATTATTATTATCACTTACTATTACTGTTATTAGATCCTTAGATTACTGGGGACCAGAAAAACGGAAGAGATAGAGGAAGAACCTGTCAAAGGACCCATTTTAGCAGCATTCTCCTGTAAGGCCTAGAGTTTCTGAGGTTTTCTAGGGAAGGGGTAGAAGTGACCATCAACGGAACTCATCTACGGTCAAAATTATTCCACGTTGCTGCTCTGTTTCCATCTTGATTCAGGGTTTCCCCCCACCCCACCACAGACACAGGGTATATAAAGGAGGAGTCCTGGCCTCTTACAGAGATTACAAACCAGCATCCGGAGTTTAAAAAAAACAAACAAAACAGGGAGAATGCCATGTCTCCAGCCAACTAGGAAAGGAAATACAAAGTAAAAAGCTTGAGCATCCAGGAAGCCATCTGACATCTAACACACAGTGAAGTGCGGCCGTTCGTTAGCAGGCCCGCGGCTACCTCGCCAAAGAATATGGACCAGCAACTATCCCAGGTCCTCACTTCCGCAGGAAAGGGTCAACACCGCCATTGGTGTGACCAAATTCAGGGAGAATCACACAAAGAGGAATAAAGGAAGGCTGTCTTATCATCCAGGAGGTTCTTTCGTTGAGCTGTCCGAGAAAACTGTCCATCCCGGGCAGGCAGAAGGCCCTGGGACACAGACTCCCAAACCCAGCCTGCCTGCCTGCCATTTAGGAGGAAGAAAAAGAAGCTAAAAGCACAAGAGATCAACTGGATATGGACGGTGAAGAATCACCGGGTTTCAGACCAGCAATCACAGAAATCAGTTGCGGGGCTGGAGGGGGCGGGAGGGGGTGAGTTCTGATATTTCAGAGCTGAGAAAAACTCCCTCTTTCCAGTCCAGAAAAGCTCCAGCCCTGGTCAGAAAGGACAAACCGGACAGCATGGGGGAGGGACGGAGAGGAGACGGAGGAAGAGAGAGGAAAAGCAACCAGAAAAAGAAACTGATTTCTTCTACTTTTCAGGGGAAGCCTGGTTTATGCAAAATTCTGCACTCAAAGTCGGCAAAGCAACAACAAGAATAAAAACCACGCTTAACCAGGCAAAACAAAAATGTGATCACATAACAAATCCCCCCGGGGAGTTCACTGGGTACAGCATTATGATCGGCCCTGCACCCACGGAGCCTTTCCATCACCAGACCCATGCATGGAATTCCAGTCGGGCCCTCGTGCCAAGGCCTCAGACCACGAGGCACTCCTCACCTCCAAGATGTAACTGCTCCCAGATAGTGGAGACCAGGCCACGAGGCTCTGCCCAGCCAGAGATTCTGTGTTTGTTCTTCTGCTGCTTCCAGGAAGGTTTTTCTCCTAATAAATCTTTCAGGAAGTCCCACTCAGAGTTCAGAGGATCCATACAACCCCCTTCTCCACTGGTTAGAGCTTTAGAGAGATTCGCTGTGACCACAGGACTGTGTCAAATGAACAAGCCTCAACTTGTCGCTGCCAATATGCAAAAGAGGCCTGCGACACCCTATGACAAGGAGCAGAGCAGATGCAGTCCCTACCTCCTCAGAGCCCCGCCCAGCCACCGCAGACAAACACACGTTTCTTCAGGGTTTTCTCCAGCAACTAAACAGCTCCAGTAGCCAGGACGCCAAGTGGTGGGGGAACGGAGGGATGAGACGGGGCTGCCAGCCTCTCTCTGGAGAACAGAAGACCAGAAAGGAAACACCACAACCTCACCCTCTTCTCCCTAAAACCCCTCACAAGGGATTTCCTCTCTTCTCCCAACTTACAGAAGGGCCTGAAATCAGGGGCTCGAGTGAACACAAGAATATTCCATGCCTGCCAACTCTCAGGAAAATTCATGGTGTATCCGCGCACCGAACACATGCAGCCTCATGGCTGCCCTTCCCGAGAGTCTACACTCCAGACCACAAACACTGGCATAAATAAGAGCACATTAGCCCAGAGAGGATAAATCTAACCAAATCAACAATCCATGCCAAAAGAATTACCATGATAGGGGTGTGAGGGCCCCGGCAAATCGGTAAGTGCAATGCAAAAGCTGAGAAAGTTTCAAGAAACAGAGTTGCTGAGTTTTCGGAAATCACCTTGTAGGGGTTAAGGGGGAGGAGACGGTCAGAGGATGGAGGTCGCATCGTATGGTTCACAGACCTCTCGGTTAGCAAAAGGGGCCTCCACCGTCTCTGCGGATCCAAACCCGTACCGACGGGAGGGGGTCTATATTGGGAGGTTAGATAATAACACGCTTTTCAGCAAGAGCACAAATCCAGAATTATCTCCCTGCAAGGGCCATTTGATGTCACCCTCTTCCCCTCCCCCCACCCCAAACGCCCAAACTCGCTGCCAGTCCAGAGCCTGGGGATGAGAAAAGTGCACAGTGAACACACCCATTGGCATCCGAAAGCCCCTTCCTTCCGTCCAGTTACTCACCACGCATCCCGCCCGACCCGCAAGGCCGAGGCTTCCGAGTTTCCAGAAAGGCAGAGGACAGAATTCTAACTTACTGGAAGGTGGATTCAACCGTGTCTCCGCAGGTCACCGGGGCCGCCAACAGCCTTTCCGCGTGGAAATCCACTCAGGGGGTTCCGGGCGCGTGCCGGGGCCCACCCTCGCTCGCGGCCCCTCGCTGATACTCCGGGTCCCGGCCGCCCGGAGTCCGCCCGGCCCGCGGGCCCATGTGCTCGGCGGCCGCACGCGCTCGGCCCGCTGGAGCGCGGGGCTGGAGGGCGGCCCGTGACGTCACGGCGGCTCGCGCTCCGGGCTGCGGGGGAGGGGAAAGCGCGCGCCGCCCGACTGGTCGCGTGCGTCCTCGGCCCCAGCGCTGCCCGCGCCCCTCAGCTCCCCGCCGCCCGGTCCGCCGCCCCGCGAGCCCCTCCGCCCGCGACCGGAGCAGCTCGGGGCATCTTGCCGCTGAGGGCCGCGCGCGGAGGCGGGGAGGGCCTGGGCCGCCGGGGGCCCAGATGGCGCGGGGAGGGCACGCTCCGCACCGGGCTGGGGAACCTGGCCGCGCTCGCGCCGCGGCCCGAGAGAGCCAGCTCGAACCCCGTGGTGATGCCCATTCACTTGCGTGCAGCTGTTTCAGCAGTCCTGCTCTCTTCCCCGCCCCCCCCGCCCCGCCCCCAGGGGTCCTGGAGGCAGAGAGCCTTCCCACTTGCCAGATGGGGAAGGCGAGTTTAGTGAAATAGGTGAACCAGGATGCTCTGAGATGGGAGCACTTCGCGCAGAAGACCCCTGGCTTAGCTCTATCCCTAGTGATCCGGGCGCCTCCTTGGGTACCACCAGCATCCGCGGGCCTGGTAAGAGGGGCGCACGCACCTTGCCACCTCCTTCGACATCTCCAGCTGTCCCCCAGGGCTGAGGTTGGCAAATCCGTGCAGAGGACCGGCTGTCTGCACCAATCCCTCCACTCCGGAGTATTAAACTACCCCTGTGAATGCCCAGTAGTCTCCCCCAAAGGAGCAAGAGAACCCTGGCCTCCTGCGGGGAATGTGTTTATCTTGCTTTCTCTACAAGAGCCGGGGACCGGACCGAAGCGAGGAGCTGCCTCCGTTCAGTTCATCAACTATGGAGCACTTAGGGGAACCGGGCGCCCTGCTAGGCGATGGGGATACAAGCCGTAGAAGGAGGTCACAGTCCGGTGAAAAGACAGACACACAAGTGTGTGATTTCAACATTATGGAAGTGAAGGCTGCCTCTCTGTCCGCCACCCAGTGCCTTACCTCCCCTATCATTTTAACCCACCCAGTGGCCTTGGGCCCCTCCCTCCCTCCCCTGTCTTATGCAGTTTCTCCTATTCCAGTGGCTTCTTCCCAAAGTGAATGTCTCTCCTCTCTAGAAAAAGAAAAAAAAAATCTTCACGTGATGCTCCACGTACCGCCTACTACACAGATTCATTTATAATCATGGAACACTTGTTTTGTACCTGGCTTCCTGTGAGGGCCTGGACAGGTCTCTGAGCTCCAGTTGTCAAACCTCGGCATCTGTATAGGCACTGTAGGAACTGTGAGAATTTAGCCCTTTCACTGCTTAAAAATTCTCCCTGGAACCGACCTCTGCCACCCAGGGGGAAGCCGGTGTGCTCCTGCTGGGTGCCCGCAAGCCAGGAGAGGTCCAGCTTCCAATAGCAACTTCAATTCCATTCCCTGAGACCCTAACCTGGCTACGGTATCCTTCCTGTTAGCTGTCTGCCTTGGGGCCTCTCCTGGCTGAAAAGATGCCTTGACCCAGGACTCATCAACCTTGACCTTGACTCTGCTTGCCCTCTCTGGATCCCTGAAGAATTAATCTTAAATTCACATTTTTCCTTTTATAAATTCCTCTTCAAAATAAAAAAATTTCAGAAAAATTACAAATAAAATATCTTAGGGTTTCCCTGGTGGGGCAGAGGTTGAGAGTCCGCCTGCCGATGTAGGGGACGCGGGTTTGTGCCCCCGTCCGGGAGGATCCCACATGCCGCGGAGCGGCTGGGCCTGTGAGCCATGGCCGCTGAGCCTGCGCATCCGGAGCCTGTGCTCTGCAACAGGAGAGGCCACAACAGTGAGAGGCCCGCGTACCACAAAAAAAAAAAAAAAAACTCTTAATATTCCTACCATCCAAAATTAACTATCAATTACATTTTGGTGTACCTACTTTCAATTGTTTTTTAAAAATCGTTTTCTTCTTGCAAAAGGGGTACAATACATGTACATTGTAAAAACTTAAAACTATGCAGGAAAATACAGAAAATCAAAATTTTATCAGCCAGAAATAACTTTCATGAATATTAGATAAATCCCAGACATCTTTTTAAGCATATTTATTTATTTATCGAGATAGGTAGATAGATAGGTGCAGGGTTGACAGACAGAAAAAATATTTATTTTTAAATCTTAATACCTTATAGTTGCTATTTTTTAATTTATTTCATTTTCTTTTAATAGAAGACGAGGAAGCCAACATGAAGCTGAAGGAACTGTTAAACTTTAAATCTTCCTTTACCACGTGAGAGATAGTGCTTCCTAAATAATTCAGCAACCAAGGTTCAGAAGAGAGATGAGGAAAAAGAGGAGAGTGAAGTCAGGGTGTTTTCTTTGTAGATCTCTCCATTTTTAAAATTTATTTATTTATTTACAGGTATTTCTCCAAAGATGACATACAAATGGCCGACAAATATGTTAAAAGGTGTTGATTATAGATATCCCCATTTTAGAAAGCAGGCAACTCCTTGCTCCCACCTGCCCTTACTTTACCTCCTTTATCTCTTAGTTTTGTTATTGTTTTTAAATTGCCACCCTCCATTCCATAACTGAAATGCCCATGCTTGTTTAGTACTGGGTCTATAATTATACAATTTCATGCTCATGACCAGTCTTTCCTTTTTCTGCATCTGCTTCCTTATCTACAAAATCCATGCATTCTCTTATTACACATTATCGAGCCCCTATCTGCTACCAGGCACGGACTAGTCCCCGAGACTCTGTGGGCAGTGAGACAGGTAAGGACCCTGCTCTTGAGTGGCTTACATTCTACTGAGAAAGGACAGACAAGCCAACAAGCAAAGGAACTTCAACAGTGATAAATGGTACTGAGATTCGTAAATCTGGGTGAAGAGCTAGAGGGGGAGGGGGCAGGTGGGGAACTGACTCTAGACCATCTCAACAAGAAGAAGCCATGCAGACTGGAGAGTGTTCCAGGCCGAGGGAACCACAAGGGCCAAGGCCTGGAGGCACATGAAAACAAGATCATCAGTCATTCCACAAAGGCGTATGGAGTCAGACAGGCAAACAGTTGCAGTCATCCTTCTCTATTGGGGCAGGAATCAAATGTCTTCAGCTCACCATTTCATCCACTGCTCCAGCTCGGTAAATACATGTAGAACCAATGAGTGAATGAATGAACGGACATCCTGGATCTGGTGGCAGCAGAATGAGAGTGGAAAGATGCCAGGTAACTGGTCCCTCTTCCTTCCAATTTCTCCGCTCTTATAACCTCTAGGCAGTCTCTCCAGGGAGTTCCCTGGCGGTCTAGTGGTTAGAACTCCGCGCTTTCACTGCCAAGGGCCCTGGTTCAATCCCTGGTCAGCGAAATAAAATCCCGCAAGCCATGCAATGCAGCCAAAAAGAAAAAAAATAGTCTCTCCAGGTTTACCTTAAAAAGAAGTGGATTTCTCCCCACCGCTCCCAGCCACCTAGTATCTAACTCTCCCTGTCTCCTCAGCTTTTTCTTTCTCCTAGAATATCCTTCTTTAAGGGTCACCTCTGTCTTTTGTGGCTTGAGCCCAGTGTCTCCTCTTCCATGAGCGGTTCAGAGAATAATCTAGGCTGCATCTCCTTCTCCTGGTAGGACTCATGGTCACGTTGGCATCAGCCCTGCCTGGCAATCTCCAGTGGTTAGTGAGTCAGCCTCGCCTCCCTCTTCAGCCTCTGAACAGCCCTCAAGCGAAGACTTTGTTTCAACCCTCATTCCTCAAGTCAGACAGGGAAAATGAGACCCAGAGAGCTCACTGGTCTTGACTAAGGTCAGACAACCAGGACGTAGCAGAACCAAGGCTTAACACCAAGTCAACTTGCCTGGGTCCCCGACAGCTCACCTGCCTCCTGGTGAAATGAAGCCAGGACGGGTTGTATTTCAGGCAGCGGAGATAAGAGAAAGCAGGGTCTCAGTGAATGGACACTTCCGGAACCACAGGGATCATCGCTAGCCTGTCACCACCCCAACAGGGGGCACTGGAAAGAACATGTAATTTGATGTCAGAAAGACCTGAGTTTGAATCCAGTAGTTATCAGGTGACCCTTAGTGAGTTGCTTAATCAAAGTCTCAGATTTTAAAACATTGATTATTTTAATTGTGGTAAAATACACATGACATAAAATTTATCATTTTAACCATTTTTAAGTGTACAGTCCATGTTGTTGTGACACCAACTCTAGAACTCTTTTCCTCTTGAAAAACTGGAACTCTGTATCCATTCAACAATAACTTCCTATTCCCCCCTCCTTCCATCCCCTGGCAACCACCATTCTACTTTCTGTCTCTACAAATTTGACTATGCTAAGCATCTCAAATAAGTGGAATCATGCAGTATTTATGTTTTTGTGACTGGTTTATTTCAACTGAGCATAATGTCCCCAAGGTTCGTCCACGTCATAGGAAGTTTTGAAAGGTCCTTCCTTTTTTTTAATTTGTTTTTTGTTTTTTTCGGTACGCGGGCCGCTCACTGTTGTGGCCTCTCCCGCTGCGGAGCACAGGCTCCGGATGTGCAGGCTCAGCGGCCATGGCTCACGGGCCCAGCCGCTCCGAGGCATGTGGGATCTTCCCGGACAGGGGCACGAACCCGTGTCCCCTGCATCAGCAGGCGGACTCTCAACCACTGCGCCACCAGGGAAGCCCAGGTCCTTCTTTTTTAGGCTGAATTACATTCCATTCTGTGTATATGCCACATTTTGTTTATCCATTCATCAGGCTGTGGACATTTGGCTTCCTTCCGCCATCTGGCTATTGTGAATAATGCTGTTATGGACATGAGTGTATAAATATCTCTTCAAGATCCTGCTTTTAATTCTTTGGGGTATACACCCAGAAGTGGATTGCTGTATAATATGGCAACTCTAGTTTTAAATTTTCTAGGAATCACAGACTGTTCAGGTGTTTTAAATAAACTTTTTATTTTGGAATAAGTTTACATTTTCAGAAAAGTTGCAAAGATAGTGTAGAGCCTTCCCTTATCTCTATCACCCAAGCCCCATTATTATTAACATCTTACATTACCATGGTACATTTATCAAAACTGAGAAACCAACATTGGTATTGTACATTACTAATAACTAAAGCCCAGACTTTATGTGGGTTTCACCAGTTTTTCCATTAATATCCTTTTCTGGTTCAAGGACCGCATCTACAATACAAAATTGTTTAGTCAGTATGTCTCCTCAGTCTTTTCTGGTCGGATTCTTAGACTTTCCTTGTTATTCATGACCTTGGCAGTTTTGGTGATAATTGGTCAGGTATTGTATGAAATGCCCCTCATTTGGGGTTTGTCTGATGTTTTCCTAATAAGTCTTCGTTTTTTCATCAGTAAAATGGGGACATACTTATTTCACAGGTTATGTGTAATTAAATGAGCCATCATAGTTTATGTCTCACCAACATTGATACCTAGATTGCCTGGTACACTAAACCCAGCTACTTTTTGAGAATCTTATGAACTTTGATCAAAACTGATCATTTACCTGCATTTAAGTCAGTCGTTTAAAACCCTTCTTATCAGGGAAATGCATCACAGTGAGATATCACCTCACACCTGTTAGAGTGGCTGTCATCAAAAAGAAAAGAGATAAAAAATGCTAGCAAGGATGTGGAGAAAAGGGAACCCTTGTGCACTAACAGTGGAAATGTGAATTAGTTTGGCTATTACCGAAAACAGTACAGAGATTCCTCAAAAAAATTAAAAATGGAACTACCGTATAATCTTGCAACCCCACTTCTGAGTATACATCCAGAGGAAATGAAAACAGGATATTGAAAAGATATCTGCACTCTCATGTTCATAGCAGCATTATTCACAATAGCCAAGATATGGAAACAGCCTAAGTGTCCATCAATGGATGAATGGATAAAGAAGACATGGATATATACAATGGAATATTATTCAGCCATGAGAAAGAAGGAAATCCTACTGTTTGTAACAATGTGCATGGACCCTAGGGGTATTATGCTAAATGAGATAAGTCAGACAAAGACAACTATTGTACGGTATCATGTATATGGAATCTAAAAAATATGAACTTACAGAATCTGACAGTCGAATGGTAGTTACTAGGGGCTGAGAGTTGGGGGAATTGGGGAGATTTGGTTAAAGGGTACAAGCTTGGCAGTTAGAAGATGAATAAGTTGTGGGGATCTGATGCACAGCATGGTGACTATAGATAACAATACTGTTGCATACTTGAGAGTTGTTAAGAGAATAGATCCTAAATGTTCTAACCACAAAAAAGAAATGATAATTATGTGACGTGATGGAGGTGTTAGCCAACACTAGGGTGGTAATCATACTGCACTATGTAAGTATAACAAATCAACACATTGTACACCTTAAACTTAGAAAATGTTGTATATCTATTATATCTCAACTTTTTAAAAAGTGACTCTGGGGGAAAAAAAACACACTCTTCCTCTTTACTGAAGTTCACAGAGTACTTGTTTATATCACAAATGAATCACTCAAGCTCCAGAAGATTCTTGACCTATACTTTGAAATAATAGTTAATCAAAGGCTTCCCTGGTGGCGCAGTGGTTGAGAGTCCGCCTGCCGATGCAGGGGACACGGGTTCGTGCCCTGGTCCGGGAAGATCCCACATGCCTCGGAGCGGCTGGGCCCGTGAGCCATGGCTGCTGAGCCTGCGCGTCGGACTTTCCTTCTGGAGAAAGAGTGTCCTTATGAGTTGGTTCAGAATATGGACTCTGGAGTCAGACAAACCTGAGTTTGAATCTATTAGCTGTATGACTTTGGGCAAATCCCTTTAGCTGTTTGTGCCTCAATTTCCTCATCTATAAAATGGGTCCCAAAAGAGTAGTTTCATCACAGAATTGTTGTGAGAATGAATTGAAACGATTCACATCTAGCACAGTGTCTGGCACTTTGTAGGTACCTGAAAGATATTAGTGCTTATTAATTTCAACAAGGGTTGTCACACGGGGCTCATTGCATATCTTTATAGTTTTCAGATTTCTTTTCTGGTTAGTAATGTACAAATGAATGTTTATTATGCACAATTTGAGAGTACAGAAACGTAAAGAACACCAAAATTGTTCATAATCCCACTACCTGAAATACCTATTAGTAACATTTTGACTTATACTATTTCAATCTTTCTTAAAGGTATGCTGAATTTAAGCACATAGATATGATTTTGTTTCTTTTCTTCAAAATTAGGATATCACATATGCTTCTTTATAACCTGCTTTGCTTTAACTCATCTTCATATCCTGAACATTTCCCTAGGGCATTAAATCTCTGTAATTAAATATGCTTTCAAATACTTGTTTAATAATGTAGCATGTGCATCCAGCATAAGAGATTTAACCCTTTCTCTCTCCCTGAACAATTAGACTGTTTCTAATCAATCATTCTTCGTTACGTGGAAAACTGACATGGAAATTCTGGACATGAGCCTTACTGGGAACCTCTATTCCATTCCGTAGACTCCATGTTCTGAAGTAGACTTGTGGGGTCAGTGAGAATGAGGATTTTTGAAACTCTGCCCATTGACAAATTTCTCATCAAAAAGTTTTACCTGTGAGATTGCACATTTCATTCCACCCCCAAAACAGCATTCTTTTCTTGTGGGAGAAGCTTTCCAGTTCAATGGGCAAGAAAGAAAGAAAAAAAGGAAGGGAAGAAAATAATTGCATGTCAGTTTTGTTTTAATTGCATGTTGGATTATTACCAATAATGAAAACTCCCTTATGTGTTTTTTGGCTCACTGCACTTTTTTTATGAGCATGTTTTTCTCAGACCCACTGCCCATTTTTCTGTGGAGGTGTTCTTTTACTTTTCGGTATTTGTTCCCCAAATTAAGTTCCTTTTATTTATTTTTTCTTTTTTTTAAGAAAACTAGCTCACTATAAAAAGAAAATCAACAAATATATCACCTACCAGAAATAGCTATTGTTAACTCTGGGACATATAACCTTCTAGATACTTATTTACACACAGGAAGATAGAATCACATGATATACATGATCTGTATTCTACTTTTGTCACTTAATAATATATCACAATGGTCTTTCCATGACAGTACATATATTTCTACAACATTACTTTTTTTGTTTTTATAAATTTATTTATTTTTGGCTGCTTTGGGTCTTCATTGCTGCCTGCGGGCTTTCTCTAGTTGCGGCGGGGGAGGCTATTCTTCGTTGCAGTGCGCGGGCTGCTCATTGCAGTGGCTTCTCTTGTTGCAGGCACGTGGGCTTCAGTAGTTGTGGCACGTGGGCTCAGTAGTTATAGCTCACAGGCTGTAGAGCGCAGGCTCAGTAGTTGTGGCGCACGGGCTTAGTTGCTCCACAGCATGTGGGATCTTCCCGGACCAGGGATTGAACCTGTGTTCCCTGCATTGGCAGGCGGATTCTTTTTTTTTTAATATAATTTTTATAACTTTATTATTTTATTTTATATCTATTTATTTATTTATCTATTTATTTTGTTTTTGGCTGCATTGGGTCCTCGTTGCTGCATGCGATTGCGGCGAGCAGGGGCTACTCTTCGTTGTGGTGCACGGGTTTCTCATTGCAGTGGCTTCTCATGTTGCGGAGCACGGGCTCTAGGTGCATGGGCTTCAGTAGTTGTGGCACACAGGCTCTAGAGTGCAGACTCAGTAGTTGTGGCGCACGGGCTTAGTTGCTCCGCGGCATGTGGAATCTTCCTGGACCAGGGCTTGAGCTCGTATCCCCTGCATTGGCAGGCGGATTCTTAACCACTGTGCCACCAGGGAAGTCCCAACAACATTACTTTTTCACAATCTTAAAGCATTCCATTGTAAGTTTGTATCATATTTTACTTAACTAGTACCTTATTGCTAGAAATTCATCTCACTTGCAAATTATCATTATTAAACACAGTACTACTACAGACATCCATGTGACTAAATCTTTGCATATGTCCTCAATGATTTCCTTAGGGTAAATTCTCAGAAGTGATTTATGAGATATTAACACTTCATTTGCTATATAAATTGCAAGTATGTCTCCCAGCTCTCTCATTTGCTTTTCCTTTTTGTTTGTAATGGGTTGCTTTATGAATACTCTTTAATTTCAATAAGCTCATATCTACCAATCCTTGAGTGTGTGATGTGTTCCTACCGTTTTTTATGCTCAGGAAGTCCCTACCCATCCTGTGATCACATTTATCCACTGTTGAGCATGTTTTGGTTGACGCCTAAATAAATGTCTATTCCACCCAACAATTAGTAAGTCTAGAATGTCATTCTATCTCCCTTGCTAGTGATCAATTCAAGAATGGACTGGCTGATCCAATTCTATACAACAGCATGTGAAAGGAAAGCTATTGGGGAACTGCAGTGAAAACTTAATCCTAAGGGAGAGATGAAAGAAGGTATCATTTCTCTTCTTAGGTTAAAAAAAGAAAAAAAAGAATACATTTCTTTGTTGTTTAAGACAATGGTTACCCTTAGGAGTGCTTTTGGCTGCAGGTAACAGAAAATCCTAGGAGAAGTGCTTTAAACAAATAAGAATTTATATTTCCCACAAACTAGTCTGGAGCCTACTTGGCATTAGCACAGTGGCTCATTTGTAGCTCTCAGGTGGCTGTTACAGCCTTAAGCATCACGTCTGTGGTTAAAGCAGAGCAATATGAAATGAGCGGCAATAGCCAAGTCTGACCCTTTTACCAGAAAAAAAGCAAGTCTTCCCAGCAGCCCTTGGTAGACATCTAGTCTCATTGGCTGGAGCTGTCACATGGCCTCTGTTAGCTGCAAGTGAAGCTACAGTAGCAAGTGCCTGGTTTTTCTAACCTCTGTAGCAAAAGCAGCAAAGCAGGAAGGGATAAGGATGTTAGTTGTGTTAACCAACGAGCAGTGTCTGCCTCGTCAGTGTGAGTTGAGGTTTCTGCAGTTTGGAGAACGTCTTAAATAGAAGACCTGAAATTTTTTTTTCTTCTAGTTGTTTTAATAGTTTCCTTTTAACTTCTTAATCTGTCTTAAATTGAGCTTTCTTAGATTATAGAGTCTGGAACTTTTCCTTGCAGGAGAGAATAGGAACCTTGCTAGTAACTTGAAATATGAAAATGCACATCAACACAGCAAATCCTGCAAAACAATCTGAATGCCGATGTTCAGAAGTCTGTGCTAAAAGCCATGTCCTCAATCTTACCTGCAAGGTCAGGACAACAAGGAGATCTGTCACTGAATTTCATCCTGGACTGGGTGATTTAGCATCTTAGGTTAGAGTTTAATGCTCCTGAGTCTTACTTAAGTGGTAGAGTTCATTCCCTAACTCGCAAGTTAGTAAATTCCAAGCACAGAGAAATTTCTGTTTTGTAGCTGTAGCCTCTACCCACAGACCAAGTCAGGTGCCTTCCTCAAGAGTGAGGTCTTTAAAAGAGATACTAGGGGGCTTCCCTGGTGGCGCAGTGGTTGAGAGTCCGCCTGCCAATGCAGGGGACACGGGTTCGTGCCTCGGTCCGGGAGGATCCTCATTCCGGGAAGATCCCACATGCCACGGAGCGGCTGGGCCCGTGAGCCATGGCCGCTGAGCCTGCGCGTCAGGAGCCTGTGCTCTGCAACGGGAGAGGCCACAACAGTGAGAAGCCTGCGCACCACAAAAAAATAAATAAATAAATAAATAAAATAAAATAGATACTAGGTTTGAGATACTAAAGATGACTCCAGTAGACAAGAACTGCAAGGAAACAAATCAGCTACTGTTTATCAAACATCTAATCTCAGTCAGCTATGGTATGTACCAATATGTATATACTTTGTGTATATATTTTCATTTTTTTGAAAACTCAATGCAGGATACAGTGAAGCGAGGCATGGTCTTTGGACCAGAGAGAATCGGCAATGCGATCTGCAGTGATCTTTTAATAACTATCTATCTGACTTGGGGCAAGTCTGAATCTCAGTTTCCTTATCTGAGCAATAAAAATAATAAAATACCTACTTTTCAGCTTGTTTGTGAGGGTAAGATAAGATAAACTCTGGGAGGTGGGCTCCATCCACTCATGTAATGAAGCTGCCTGGTCTGTATGCAGCACTTTTATTTTCTAGATATCACTTCTGGGTATATACTTGCTAGTACTATTTGATATTTTCTTATTTATTTATTTATGGTTTATTGGTTATCCTCACTCCCCCGTCACTGGAATGTGAGCTCCAAGGAGAGACTTTGTCTGTCGTGTTCACCTCTGTATCCCCAGGGCCTAGCACATAACAGGTGCTCAGTAAAACTTGTTAAATATTTGTACACTGAGTACAGAATCAAAGGTGGAGTCTCACACATAGTAAGTGCTTAGTAAATAGTAATTCCCTTCTACTCTTTCTCCAATACCCATGCAGTAGGCTGTTTTGAAAAAAACCCCATACTAAGCATCCAAAAGCAGGGTCTTAGTTACAGGCTTGCTCGTGTAGAGCTGTGTGACTTTAGTAAATGACTTCCCCTCTCTGTGCTTCTGTTCTGATTCTTTATCTGTATAATGAAAGGGCCTAAGGAGAGGATCACTTCTAGCTCTTCCACAGGGTACAGTTTTGTGATTCTGAACCAGTTGCAGCCTCTATACATAAGAAAGACCACACTTTTTATCTTACTTGTCCTGTCAGAGGAGAGAGGACGCCTTATGGAGAGATCTGTTCCCGTGGAATCTAGCCTAGATGAACAACTGCCAATGACCGGACTGGCATGGCTAAAAGAGACCTTGGAAAATTTCCAAACCAATCTCCTGTGTGTGCATGGGCTCTGAAAGGTGAAACTGACCTGCCCACAGTGACACAGCTAGTTACAGGCCAAACCAGGACTGGAGTTAGATTTTTCCCAAAGTCCCTTTCCTCTACTGTATATATGCCTCCAGGGTACTTCTTCATTTTTCTGGATGTGTCTCTGCCTTTTATCTGTCCACTGGCTTTCAAGCCATTTGAATGCGTATCATTTCTCTGTTTTGGGAGAAATTAGGGTACTCCAATCTACACAGTTAAGGGAAGTCAGAAGAATGGTCTCTAAATCATTTCAATGCATAGATATCCTTTCTCTGTTTGGGGAGAAGTTAGGGGTACTCC
Source organism: Delphinapterus leucas (assembly GCF_059928025.1). NCBI lineage: Eukaryota > Metazoa > Chordata > Mammalia > Artiodactyla > Monodontidae > Delphinapterus > Delphinapterus leucas. The sequence continues at coordinate 12,478,298 of NC_143145.1, forward strand.
AATGTACACAGTCAAGGGAAGTTAGATGTGTGGTCTTGTGTGGCACTTATGACTTGATTCATGATTAAACATTAGCTAATGTTTAATCTAGGCACATGCTGTCCCTTCACACCACGTTTCCTTGGCTGTTGGTTCAGTCCTGATTCTTGGGGTCACCATCTTCCTGTCATTCCTGGATCCTCTACACTTTATCCACCCCAATACCCAGACTCAGTGGTCTTTCGGGCTCAGGGGTCCCTGGAAAAGTAGAATCTTTTCCTTTCAACATCCTAGGTCTTTGTACTTGGGTCTCAGGTCAAAATGTGTTACCTGGCATCTACAAGTCTTTCCAAACTTGTTGAACACAAGAAATCAATGCTGTGTGGTCATGACACTGAATTTGGAGCCAAAATGACCTGATTCCAATCTGCTTCTGCCACTCTCCAGACACATGATGAAAAATGTTATTGACCACACAGATCTTCAACTTGTGTGTGTGTGTGTGTGTGTGTGTGTATTTATATAAAAACATCTATTTCTCAGAGTCCTACAATGGGCTAAAAGAGGCTTTGCGGGTGTAGGTTGCGGTACAGTTAGACACACAGTAAGCTCTTAATAAACATTGTTAAGAATTATCAGTACTTAAACCCTTGGCCTGTACCTATCTTTGTCAGTGTGCCTTAGGTTTCACTTGTAAACTAATGGAACAAACCCAGTAGAGGGATAACAAAGATTCTGTCCTTGACCAAACTCTAGCCAGGCTCTGCTGAGCTCTCTTCTCTATTAGACCTTAACCTTAGACCATAAAGGCTTGAACAAACACTAACATAGTTTCTAAGAGCTCAAGGCAGTGCCCCTAGGATGACCCTAGCCCTGCTAATAGTATCAGCCTGAGAAAGTTCAAGGCTGCCCAAGAATTGCCTGCTTGTTCCAGCCAACACTGAAGATAGGGACCCTGCTTCCCAGCCTCTGTTGGGAGGGAAGGACCCTAATTTCAACAAGCACCCGTTAGCAAACCCAGATGGGTTTCACATGGCCCACCACCCCTTCCACTTCCCAATTTTTTTTTTTTTTTTGGCGGTACGCAGGCCTCTCACTGTTGTGGCCTCTCCCGTTGCGGAGCACAGGCTCCAGACGCGCAGGCTCAGCGGTCATGGCTCACGGGCCCAACCACTCCGCGGCACGTGGGATCTTCCCGGACTGGGGCACGAACCCGTGTCCCCTGCATCGACAGGAGGACTCTCAACCACTGCGCCACCAGGGAAGCCCCACTTCCCAATTTTTGTAATTTTTCACTTCCCTGCTTCTACTGAGTCCCCGCTCACCCCCTCCCTTCTCCTTCCTTCTCCCTTTAAAACACCCAGTCACCTGTGTACAAGTCAGAATGGAGCTCAGCTCTTCCCCTACTGTCAGTAGTTACTGAATAATACTTGTTTTCACTGCTTTAACTAAAGTCTGACTGTGTTCATCTTTGACAGTAATAGTCCCCAGCAGATGCTCAGGTGGAAAAGCAGCCCTGCCAGCCAGTCATTTGGAGCTCTAGGCTGATAACAACTCATCTTTAATGTGTAGCTTCCAAGTTGCCCTGGGGGTCATTCTAGTTATCCTAGGGCAGGAGTGAGCTTGGGCCAGACCAGAAGTGGTTCCCATCACATTCATTCACACTCTTTTGCTGGAACTCAGTGCCATACTGTGTGCCCCCAAAAGAGGAAATGGACTTGGTGTACAGCTGGTAGTCTCTGGAACACATTCCAATGGATTCCATCCAACCCCCATCTAACTCTCTTCCTTTGTCTTTGTATTTGAAGTTTTTTCTAACAGCTTTAAGTGTTGTAGCCTCAATATCCTTATGTAGCTCACCGCCAAGTTCTCTATTTCGATTTTGGCAAGGAAACAAGGGAGAAACTAGTTATTGAGCAGGAATTATGGGTCAGTATACTAGTCAGCTTTTTCTGCAGCAACAAATATCCCCGAAATTTCAGTGGTTGACAGTTTACTTTCTTGCTGACGTGCAGTTGGCTGCGCTCAACTTGGTTCAGTGTTGCCTACTTGAGCCGTTCCTGGATCTGAGCTGATGAGCTTGTATATGGGACAAATTGTTCTCACAGCAGAGTGTAAGAGCAGGGTAGACACTTCCAAACCTAGCATGTGTATTTGAAGATTCTGCTCAGACTTGACATATGTCACAGCCACTCACAGTCCATTGGTCAAAGTAATTAACATGGCTGAGCCCAAAGTCAATGGGCACAGAAGTATGTTCTACCTATAGCGATATAGGGCAAGAATGGGGAGAAGGTGAATAATGGTGAACAAACACTATAATCTATTAATCTATCATGGCCAGATGCCACAATGAAGATATAACAATATTATTTCATGAATCCCAACTTTGCATTTGAGAAAATGGGTTCCAGAGAGATTAAATCTTGTCCAACTTCTTAACTGCTGGTAAGTGACAGAGCCATAATTCAACCCAAGATCCATCTGACTTTAAAACTCGTGTCCTTTTCCTTGCCCTCTCTTAATAGTGTCAGATCACAAAAAGCTTGTTCGATGTGTTGTGAGTTTGTTTCTTTTTCCAGAGACCAGAACAAAAAATAAGTCTGAGCGTCATTACGTTCTCACTCCTATTTCTCCTACCTTCCCATGTGTGTCTGAGGTTCTCCATTCCTCAACAAAGGCACCAAGATGCCATCGTAGCTTAAGATGACCGCCTCCTACATGAAGCCAGACCAGATAGCTGAAGGCAGGCTTTGGTCCTCTGGGCTCCTTTCTGCGTCACGCCGACCTCAAGGATAGCAGCTAACACGTAGCCTTAGGATCATGTACTGAATTTTCTGTTTCCTTTTGTAAAAATGATGATACTTAGCCAGCTTTTAAAAATCTATTTTGGAGGTTGTCATGCATCTCTTTGAGCAATAATGAAGAGTATGAGTCCTCCGCCTTGAAGTCATATACCTGTGCCCCCAATTTTGTGGGTCTGTGGATTCTCAATGAATAATATCTGCTGTGGGCCATGGGCTGCAGGAGCACAGAGACCATGTTTTTTGCACTTTTGTTTCCCCAATGCCCAGAACAGAGCTTAGAACCCCAAACATGCTAATATATGGTCAAATAAATATATGGGTGAACTAAGGGAGAAATAATAGCAAAACTTACATAGAGCTTAGTATGCGCCCTTCTTAGTAGACACCCTTCTGAGTGATTTTTGTGGGTTACCACATTGAAGTCTTACAACAACCTATGAGGTAAACACTATTATTATTCCCATTTTATAGAAGAGGAAACCAAGGCACCAAAAGCTTCAGTGGTTTGTTCAAGGTTACTCAGCTATTTCTGTAGTCCATAATTGTAATTGCTAGATTTTGAAGAGGCAAAAACATTGTAGAACACTTTAGTTTAGCTTTTTTTTTAACTTAGATTCAGCTAATATCTTTGGAGGGACTACTATGTGCCAGGCATTATGCCAGGTGTTTCCAGCTCTGAGACTGATGTTCCCTTTCCTCCAGCCTCCCAGGTAATCCAAGCCAGGTAGAAGATCTTGTGAGCTTTTGCCCCACTGTGAGGTCCTGACTGAGCAATTCTTGGTCCAGAACCAGAAGCACAGGTTCTCTTAAACAGAAGCATTTCCTTATAAATGGCCAAGATGAATGGGGTTGGTTTATCACCTTTTATAATGGATTGACATCAACCCTAAATATCGTAGGCTGGTTGGACTGACCCATCAGGTATGCAGTCTTTGATGTTTTGATCAGCTCAGCTTATCTAGGGCAAACAGAACGATGCGCCCATCTGTCATTGGTCAAACACAAAGAAGCTGATTGCTTTTAAATTGTCATCATGGAATTTCCTAGCTGCTGGGAAAATTACATATAATAAAGACAGGGGCTGTAGTTAAAAGGCCAGGAAAGAGGACATTTGGATTCTGCTCCTACTATGTTATTGGATTATACACTTGCTACTTCTGGGTCTCAGTTTCTCATCAGTAAAATGGGAGAACTATACAGAATGATCACTAGAGATCTTTAAAGCTTTAATAACCTGTGAGCATTTGGATTTATTTCGCACTGATCCTCAGCAATGTGTCAAAAACTAAAGAGAGAGATGAGAAATTGACTCAGTTTCTTTCTTTGTATTCATTCAGCAGATACATATTTTTTTTAACTTTTTATTTTGTATCGGAGCAGAGTTGATTAACAATGTTGTGATAGTTTCGGGTGCACAGCAAAGCGACTCAGTTATACATATATACACGTATCCTTTTTCAAATTCTTTTCCCTGTTAGGTTGTTACATAATATTGAGCAGAGTTCCCTGTGTTATACAGTAGGTCCTTGTTGGTTACCCGTTTTAAATATAGCGGTGTGTACACGTCAATCCCACACTCCCTAACTATCTCTTCCCTCCACCCTTCCCCCCTTGGTAATCATAAATTTGTTCTTAAAGCCCGTGAGTCTGTTTCTGTTTTGTAAATAAATTCATTTGTATCATTTCTTTTTAGGTTCCACATATAAGCGATATCATACCATATTTCTCTTTCTCTGTCTGACTTACTTCACTCACTATGACAATCTCTAGGTCCATCCATGTTGCTGCAAATGGAGTTATTTCATCCTTTTTAATGGCTGAGTAGTATTTCATCGTATGTATGTACCACATCTTCTTTATCCATTCCTCTGTCAATAGACATTTAGGCTGCTTCCATGTCTTGGCTATTGTAAACAGTGCTGCAATGAACATTGGGGTGCATGTATCCTTTCAAACAATGTTTTTCTCCAGATATATGCCCAGGAGTGGGATTGCAGGATCATATGGTAGCTTTATTTTTAGTGTTTTGAGGGACCTCCATACTGTTCTCCACAGTGGCTGTACCAATTTACATCCCCACCAACAGTGTAGGATGTTTCCCTTCTCTCCACATCCTCTCCAGCATACCTCTCCAGCTACCTCTGCCTGCTACCTAAATGGCTGTCTGAGGTCAAAGGTGGAAGCAGTAACACAGGCATCTTAGCTTGGACCAGGGAGGGTGCAGTGGCAGGTGGTAAGAAGTAGTCAGATTAAGGAGAGAGAAAAAAAAAACAAACATACATACAAACGTAAGTACACACACACACACTCAATCAAGGAAAATATAGAGCCTTGTTTTACTCAGTGGTCTTCAATGTATCTGTTTTCACTAAATATACATATATATCACACTCAACAATAAATATATCTTGAAAAGCTCTTCCTAGTAGGACATCTAGATCAGTCTTATTCTTCCTTCTCCCCAGTGCCTTTCCCAATTCCATTCAAATAAAAATGGTCTTGTGCTTTTGGTCGAACTATACAAAATTGACATTTTTAATGTTAAAAATATTAACCATTTCAGATGGTTCAACCCAAAACCTCTTCCAGGAGTTAGCCACAATTTCTGAGAAAAGGGAAATGCTAAATGGCCCAAGGTGGAATTCTTACTATCTCAGTGGAATGCAAGCTTAAAATGCAAAGTATGTTTTAGAAAAATAGAAGTTGTGTTTCTTGCCTGGTGGGTTATTATTGAATTGAGACCTCCATCTACACTATGCAGGGACTCATCTGCATTGCTCAGCATCTATGTGGCTGCTGTCCTTTGGCTGCTGATTACCAGCCTGAGAATGAGAGTCAGTGAGTCATGACCGCCGTCACGAGAACTGACATCCCAGGATGGGGGGACTCGTGGCAGTTGTTACCAGGTCAGGATATTTTCACTTCCGTGAGCAGATTCAGGGTTGTGTCTTGCTCTTTGTAACTGTTGCATGGTATTCTATATCATGTAGAATGTCACAGTTTATTTGACAATTGCTTAGGGAGGAATAGTAAGGTTGCTTCTGATTTTTTCATATTATACACAATGCTGCAGTGAACATCTTTGTGCATGTATGTGAGGGTTTCTTTTTGTAAACTTTTCAATTTTTTTCTTTTCATTTTACCTTTATGTGTACTTATTTTCCCATCACTTTAATTCAGAAAAAAATTACTAATATATGGAAAAATATAAAAGAATAGTACAGATCTATCATGTTGATTCATCAATTATTAACATTTTGGCATATTTCCCTACCTTTGATGGTTGATCCATTTCACAATGTTACAGGTATAACTCTTCTTTCACCCCTAAATATTTCAGCATGTATCTCCTGCAAACAAAGGCATTCTGTTAATCACAATACCACAGGCACACCTAAAAAAGTTAGACAATAATTGAATATTCAAACTTGCCCAATTATCCCTCAAATACCTTTTATAGCGCTGTGTGTGTATTTACCCAGACCTAATCAAGAACAAAGTCATGAGTCTCTTTTAGTCTCTAACAGTCATCCTCACCTCCTTTCTTTCATGACTTTGATATTTAGAAGGGATCAGGGCAGTCATTTCATACGATGTCCTATATTCTAGATTTGCCTTTTTGGGGGGGTTTCTTTCTCTAGCAAAAGCTTTACCAGTCCACAAAGACCAGTTCAGAAACCCTGAATTTAGTCTTTGTAAATCAACTCAGCGTCTATGGAAATGATATTTTAGCTGGGTAGATTCACAAGTAACCGGAAGACCTGCATCCTAGTTCAGTAGTTCATTACTGGGGGCAGTTGTATCCCCCAGGAGACATTTGCTAATGTGTAGAGGCATTTCTGGTTGTCACAAATGCGGACGAGGATGCTACTGACATCTGACGGGTGGAGGCCAAGGATGCTTCTAAACATCCTGCTAATCACAGGACAACCCCTCATAACAAAGAATTGTCTAGTTCAAAATGTCAATAGTGCTGAGGCTGAGAAACCCTGCTCTAATCTGTAACTCCGACATCAGCTTGCTTTATGACCATGGGTGAATGCCATCCTGTCTCTAGACCCCTTTTGACAGTTCTTTCTAGCCCCACCCCACCCAGCTGGACAAAGGCAATTCTGCTTGACAGCTCGCATCTCTGCAGCTGAGACTGAGTGGCTCAGGAAGAGTCCAAGGCAAAACCTCCTGTCTGACAGTGGGTCAGGTCCACACCCTGTCTTATTGCTAACATCCTCTTTCACACACTGTAGACAAATTATTTTAGGGCCAAGCCATACAGGACAGTTTGGAAAGACCCAACCACAACACAAATGTGCTGTGGCTGAACAATGCCACGCAGTGTTGCCTGTTTCTAGTGATTTTCGTGATTGACCAAAAAAGTGGGTTATGAGCTTGTAAGAGAGAAGAATGTTTGGGTCAGCAAAGTATCAGGGCAGACAAACTCTTCATTATTCTTGTGAGGTGAGAACATGTGATCCTGATAAGAGCAACATAGATAATCTGAAAATCACTCAACCCAGAATACCTGTTCAAGATCTACCCTGAGTCCCTGATTCTCTTGGTTCTCTGTCCATGTGTCAACTGTCCCCTAGGAATTGAGAACCTACTATGAGCCAGGTACTCTTTCAGGCATTTAAATATATATTATTCATTTACTTTTTAAATCCTTACAACCACTTACTTTCCAAAAATAGCCTGAGCACAATCTCCCGTCCCATCAGCTCTTCTTACAGTGCTATTTGGCTTTCCTTCCATCAAGAGATGGGGTCCGTATTCCCTCTGCTTGAATCTAGATGGACTTGTGACTTATAATAGAAGTGGTACTGTAGGACTTCTGGGGTATAGTCATAAAAAGACAATACATTTAATGACTGGAGCTCTTGGAACACTCACTCTTGGAAATGAGTCACCGTAGTGTGAGGAAATACAAGAAATCTATGATAAAGTCCACGTGGAGGAGAACCAAGAATCCCAGACCACAGCCTCAGCTGAGTTCCCACCTGAAACTTGGCACCAGCCTCCTTGGCAGTCATGCGCCATCTTGAAAGTGGACCCCCCAAGCTGCCTCACCTCACTGCATAGAGGAGAGATGAGCTGTCCCTGCTGAGTTTTGATCAATCACAGATAGAGGAACCAAATAAATGTTGTTGTTTTAAGGCATTTGGCTTTCGGGTGGTTTGTAATGCAGCAATATATAACCGGTACTAATACCAATGTGTAGGTATAGATATCTTTATTTTTCAATTGGGAATGCTGAGTTTCGGTGAGTGGCAAAGCCAGAATCCAAACTCAGGTCTGTCTGCTTCCAAATCTTGTGCCCCCAAGCAACACATGTTCCTGCCCGTTGGAAATGAGGTATAACCCCTGCTATCAAGGGGTATAAACACCACTTGGGGAAATGACACTTAAACTTTATACATTAATTAAAAAATTCAAAAAAATTTTCAAACTCCAATTACCTTGTAGACAGAAAATATCAATCCTGGGAAGTTCTCTTATGGAAAAAAAAGCTCCAACAGGACATGTCATAGGTAACAAAACAATTTTGAAAGACTTACATGTCCGATAATCGGAAATGGTTAAAAAAATATTATGCAGTCAATAAAAAATATAGCTATGACCACTAGGTGACAACTTATAAAACTGATTACAAAATCATATTAAGTGATACGAGTAAACCACGGAATGAAATGTGCACAAAGCACACGACAACATAAAGAGCAAGAGGGAAATCATATTTGTTTAAATTCTCCTAAGTTCCTGGCACTGTATGTGTTATTCTTTAATTTCAGCTTAAAAAAATACTATATGGTGAAGTATTATCCTTGTTTTACAGATCAGGGAACTGAGGCTCAGAGACATTAAGAAACTTGCACAAAATCAAATAGCTAATGCATGGCGGAGCCAGGGATCAGACCCAAGGAGGTGAGCTTGGGGAATTAAGGGCAGATTAGCCGTAGACAGGGGCAAAGTTGAAGGATGATCAGAGAAGGTGAAAGCAGGCAGAACATTGGAGATGAGATTTGACGAGGTCAAGTGATCATTTTGCCATTGGTCACATTTACTTTTTTGGAGGCTTGCCTTTCAGATTGTGGTTTCCTTATGTTCCTTAAAATTGGCAAGCAACTGTCTAGCAGCTGCTAGGATCTAGCAGATCCTAGCTCATGCAGCTCAATATCAAAAACACAAACAACCTTATCAAAAAGCACTGTGCCAAGCCCTTGGGATACAGAGATGAATACAGTGCTGGTACTGACCTGAAGGCACTCCTGGTTGCTCCAGCCTGGTATGGGCTCTATTTTTTGTTTCTGGGGAGAGTCCAGGACAGCTACAGGCAGATGGACAGGTGAGTGAAGGACACCAGTGATTGTGAAAAGTGTTCTGATACCATTTGCAAAATGGATGGTCCATGGGCAAAAAGATGGACGGTAAGTTCTTAGGGCCCCACCCCCTGCTTTGTCCTACACGTTACTTAGAATACATCAAAGAAAGGGCTCTTTGAAGACACAGGGCTGAAACAAGGAATGGTCAAGTAAGAAAAAACATAGACATTATTGTCAGGAAGCTCCCTGGGGAAGAGAAGAGGAAAATGTGAGACTCCCTCTCATTTGTGTAGCACTTGAAAGTTTTTGGAAGACTCTTCATGGATATAATTATGGTAGCCAGCCTCCAGAATGGCCCCTAGTGATTCTTGCCTGCTTGTATTCATGCCTTTATGTCGTCCCCTCCATGCTGATGAGACTTGACGTCTGACGTCATAAAGCCTATTGTGGCTTCTGCCTTGCCCCCTCCTGGAATACTCGCTCTGGGAAAATCAGATGCCATGTCACGGGGACACTCAAGCAGCCCTGTGGAGAGGTCCACGTGACCAGGAACTGAGACCCATTGTTGATAGCCAGCAGTCGTTAAACCTTCAGATGTGTGTAGTCATAGCTCACGCTGCAGCTTCTTGAAAGATCCTAGCTTATGCAGCTCAATATCAAAAAAACACAAACAGGCTTATCAAAAAATGGGTGGAAGATCTAAACAGACATTTCTCCAAAGAAATACAGATGGCCAAAAAGCACATGAAAAGACATTCAACATCACTAATTATTAGAGAAACGCAAATCAGAACTGCAATGAGGTATTACCTCAAACTGGTCAAAATGGGCATCATCAGAAAATCTACAAGCAATAAATGCTGGAGAGGGTGTGGAGAAGAGGGAACCCTCCTACATTGTCGATGGGAGGGTAAATTGGTGCAGCCACTATGGAGAACAGTATAGAGGTTCCTTAAAAAACTAAAAATAGAGTTACCATATGATCCAGAAATCCCACTCCTGGGCATATATCTGGAGAAAATCATAATTCAAAAAGATAAATGCACCCCGATGTGCATTGCAACCCTATTTACAATAGCCAGGACATGGAAGACCTAAATGTCCACTGACAGAGGAATGGATAAAGAAGATGTGGTACATATATACAATGGAATATTACTCAGCCATTAAAAAGGATGAAGTAATGCCATTTGCAACAACATGGATGGACTTAGGGATTGTCATACTGAGTGAAGTAAGACTGAGAAAGACAAAAATCATATGATATGGCTTATATGTGAAATCTTAAAAAAAAAGATAAAAATGAACTTATTCACAAAGCAGAAAGAGTCACAGATGTAGAAAACAAACTTATGGTCACCATGGGGGGAAAGGGGGAGATGGATAAATTAGGGGATTGGTATTGACATACATACACTACTATGTATAAAATAGATAACTAATAAGGACTTACTGTATAGCACAGGGAACTCTACTCAGTACTCTGTAATGACCTATATGGAAAAGAACCTAAAAAAGAGTGGATATATGTATATGTATAACTGATGCGCTTTTCTGTACAACTGCAATTAACACAACTTTGTAAATCAACTATACGCCAATAAAAATCATTTAAAAAAAAAAAAAAAGGAAGAAAGAAAGAATGATCCAGAGCTCAAACACTCTGCTAAGCTGTCCCTAAAATTTGGCCCACAGACACTTTTGGAGATAATGAGGGTTTATTGTTGTTTTAAGTCACTAAGTTTGTGGGTAATTTGTTATACAGTAAGGTAACTAATATAATCATCTCATAACTATTTCAAGCTTTCTAAAAGTAAAAAGAGTTTAGGGCTAGTAAGTTGCTTTTGCTTTTCTAAAACAGAAAGTATTTTATTGTTTTGTTTTATTTCATTACAGGTTATGACTGTTTGTTGCAAACAATTTGGAATATCCAGAAAAGTATAACTAAGGGAAAAAATTCCATGTGATCTCCAATGCAAGACAACTACTGGTAATACACATGTCCTTATGAGTTTTCATTACATACTCAAACCACATTACAATTTTTATGTATTTTAATTAGTTAAGCAAGTATCAGGCAGATCACGCACAAAGTAAAAACTTCAAACAATATCAAAAGATAGGCAGTGAAGGGGCTTCCCTTCCCTGGTGGCGCAGCGGTTAAGAATCCGCCTGCCAATGCAGGGGACACGGGTTCGAGCCCTGCTCTGGGAAGATCCCACATGCCGCGGAGCAACTAAGCCCGTGCACCACAACTACTGAGCCTGCGCTGTAGAGCCCACGAGCCACAACTACTGAGTCCACGTGCCACAATTGCTGAAGCCCACGCCTAGAGCCCGTGCTCTGCAACAAGAGAGGCCACCACAGTGAGAGGCCCGCGCACCATAACGAAGAGTAGCCCCCACTCGCGGCAACTAGAGAAGGCCAGCGCACAGCAACAAAAGACCCAACTCAGCCAAAAATAAATAAATAAATAGATTAAAAAAAAAAAAGATAGGCAGTGAAATAATGTTCTCTGGTAGGCCCGCAGTTCTACTCCTTAGAGTTGACCACTATATTCAGGCTTTTGAATAGTCTACCAGGGATATTCTTTTTTTTTTTTTTTTTTTTTTGCGGTACGCGGGCATCTCACTGTTGTGGCCTCTCCTGTTGCAGAGCACAGGCTCCGGATGCGCAGGCTCAGCGGCCATGGCTCACGGGCCCAGCCGCTCTGCGGCATGTGGGATCTTCCCGGACCGGGGCACGAACCCATGTCCCCTGCCTCGGCAGGCGGACTCTCAACCACTGCGCCACCAGGGAAGCCCTTTTTGCATTATTTTTTATTTTTTTATACAATTTTTATAGGTTACATTCCACTTACAGTTATCACCAAGTATTGGTTACATTCCCCATGTTGTATAATACATCCTTATAGTCGATCTTACACCCAGTAGTTTGTACTTCTTACTCCCCCACTCCGATATTACCCCAGGAGTATTCTTTGCACATATAATAGTATCACCTATAAGATAAGTTTTTTTTTTTTTTTTTTTTGGCTGCGTTGGGTCTTCGTTGCTATGCGCAGACTTTCTCTAGTTGCGGCGAGCGGGGGCTACTCTTCGTGCGATGCGCGGGCTTCTCCCTGCAGTGGCTTCTCTTGTTGCAGAGCACGGGCTCTAGGCGCGGGCTTCAGTAGTTGTGGCACAAGGGCTCAGTAGTTGTGGCTCTTGGGCTCTACAGTGCAGGCTCAGTTGTTGTGGTGCACGGGCTTAGTTGCTCCGTGGCATATGGGATCTTCCCGGACCAGGGCTGGAACCTGTGTCCCCTGCGATAAATTTTTATCTCAACAAATAGAGAACTACTACATCATTTTAAATGCCCACATGTATTGCAACACATGGATATGTCATAATTACTTAACAAATTCCATATAGACAGACATTAGATTGTTTCAAATATTTCAATATTGTAAACAGTGTCCCAGAGAACATCCCTGTACATGTATCATTTTGTGTACTTGCCTGGGTATTTCCTTTGGATACATTGCTATAAGTGGAACTGTTGGGCCAAAATATATTCATTTAAAAACTCCTTCATCAACAGTAGGTGGATATTGGACATTATTACCTTCATTTTAAAGACCAGAAAACTGAGAACTAGAGAAGGTAAGTGATTTCGCCCAAATCACACAGCTGGTACAGGGCAGAGCTGGGACTCCAACCCACATTTGGGATTTGGGGTCTCATTGCTCCCTCTGTTCTAGCAGAAGTCTAGGTAGCATGCCGGCTACCCACAAGAAGAGCCTCAAAGAAGAGCAAATGACTGTCCCGTTCTCTCAAGCCAGACCCCTTGTGTCCTAGCTCCCCCCTCTGAGCGTGGGCAGGGAGGGACCTGACATTTCCTCTTGTAACTTGAAAGTCAAAGGGCAGAAGGAGGCAGAGTCTCAAGAATGAGAGGATAGTGTGGAATCAGTAGTTTGCTGAAAATGGTGGGAATGACCAGAATTCCAACAACAAGAAACAGTGAAAAAGCGCTTCCTTGGTGGCTCAGTTAAGCTCAGTTAAGAATCCGCCTGCCGATGCAGGGGACATGGGTTCGAGCCCTGATCCTGGAAGATCCCACATGCCGCGGAGCATCTAAGCCTGTGCGCCACAACTACTGAGCCTGTGCTCTAGAGCCCATGAGCCACAACTACTGAAGCCCGTGCGCCTACAGCCCGTGCTCTGCAACAAGAGAAGCCACCGCAATGAGAAGCCCGCACACCGCAAGGAAGAGTAGCCCCCACTCACTGCAACTAGAGAAAGCCCGTGTGCAGCAATGAAGACCCAACACAGCCATAAATAAATACATAAATTAATAAAAAAGAAGCAGTGAAAGATGTCTTCTGAAATCATACACAATCCAAGTTACTATTCTTTTGGATTTTCCATTACTATGGATTATAATCACCCATGATGCCTAACTGATTTCCCACTGCCTCTCTGAAGTTGAACACATAGAAAAAGATGGAACATTCAGTACCAGTTAAGTAGGGTGTTAGGTCTAGGCTAATAATGCCTAAGCCATGGGGCCATATTAAGGATGCTTTTTTATATACTCAAGGAAAAGAAATTAACTCGCCACTTCTCTTCCATCCCTTTTTCACCCCCTTTGAGAGGCAATGTGGGTTCATGGCAAGAACATGGGCTTTAAAGTCCTGGGTTATAATCCTGATGTGGTGTTAGAGCTGAAGATATCACCAAAACCCTGAGTTTTTGTTTTCTCATCCGTGAAATGGGTTCTTGTGAAAGTTCATGAAATCAGGTACATGAAAGAGCCTGACACGTGGCAGGCAAGGGCCCAGGAAATGAGACTTTCTTTCCTTTTCCTTTCCACTCCTGAAGGAGATCTTAATAATCAGGTTATATTCTATATGACCTGTGAAAATGTAATTTCTAAGGGTTCTTGGATTACCAGCTTTCTCTAGGCTTACAAGAGACAAGTTATCCTTTTCATAATCCTATCTGTACAAATCTTGTGAGAGGTCATGCGTGTGTGCATGAACACACACTCACACGCCCTCACATCCACCCACACCCACTCACACAACACACAGCGCAGCCACCTGCTCCAGTAACAGTGCCCTTTAGATGGATCTGAGCAAGTGACTTAGGTAATCACAGCTGGAAGTAAAACACAGCACGTACATCCTAATTAAAGTTATCCCTTCAGAGCGCCTGTAAATTATAGTTTTACCAAAGACAGGATCAGAGGGCGTTTATCTACAGCTCACTCTCTGTGCTGATAACAAATTGTCGTTTTCTCCAGGCTCAGAGTCGAGGAGGACTTGACTAGACTCTGAATGAGCCTCGTTAAGTAGAAACTCAGTCCACTTTCCTCCTTCAGCTCCCAGGCTTGGATCCAGAGCTCCACACACTGTGGCTTTGTTTGGGGCTTGCTGAGGGTTTCTCGAGCTTTCCACCAAGCAGCACTTTGTAGAACCTGTGCCGAGCTCCCCGGTCCTGCAGTATTTCTCAATATCAACATCGAATTTGGAAGAACACACTTAGCTGGGCTCTGTTCTCTTCTAAGAAAGCGGCTTTCGCTGCTAGAAATAACATGGTGTGGTGGCTAGAGGTCACACTGATGACCTCATGGGACCAATGTGAGAGACAAACCACACAGATGATGGCCCACGATGTTTATCTCCCAGAGCACGCTCTGTGGGCCGACGACCAGGGCAGTCACACGGGGCCTTGAATGTAGATGGGCCCACATTTTGTTTGATGCTCTGTTATTACTGTCTTGAAAGTCATAACAACATTTGAATAAGGGGCCCGGCGTTTTCATTTTGCACTGAGCCCTACAAATAATGCAGCCAGGCCTGTTGACCCCTCTGCGCCTTTGCATATGCTATTCCCTGACTGGAGTGCTTTTCCCACCTCACCTGCCTGGGAAATCCCTAGTTCTTCTCTCCTTCTTTCTTTTCTTCCCTTCCTTCCTCCCTTTTTTCCTTCCTTTCTAGTTCTCTTCCTCTGTAAACAGTTGTTGAGTCCCTGCCTTGGGCTCTGCCCTGTGCCAGGGACCAGGATTTCTAGAGTAGACAAGACGGAAAATCCTTGCTGTCATGGAGTTTATAGTCTGGTGAAGGAGGTAAACAAATGAAATCACAAGGAAACAAACCAAAAAAATCAATTACAAATTATAGTCGTTGCTCTGAAGGAAACATACAGAGTGCTGAAAAAAAGAATCACAAAGGTGGGAGGAGGGGCGAAAGGGGACCAGTGGTTCCAGGTCAAGATTCCACTCCTAGGAAAGCTTACTCTCTACTCTCAGAAGAGCTGGTCACTCCCCCTTTGAGCCCAGTTTGTAGCTCATTCCTAGTTTATTGCTCTGCTATCGTGCTGGCCAGACTTAACAGAGATTATATGTGTACTTGTCCATCTCCCCACCTGGAGCGCAGGCTACAAATTGCGTGAGGACTGAGACCACATGGTAGGCATTTTTGTCTCCCCAAACTCCTTGCTTAGTAGACACTGAAAGATGTCAGATGCTTTGTTAGTTTACACCAGTGGTTCTCCGAGGAGGCGAGGGAGCGATTTTGCCCCCAAGGGGTGTTTGGCAATGTCTAGAGACATTTTTGATTGTCTTAACCTGGGGTGAGGCGGGGATACGGGCATCTAGTGGGTAGAAGCCAGAGATACTGCAAACGTTCTACAATACACCACCACCCCTGCCCCAAACAGAGAATCATCCAGCCCAAAATGTCAGTAGAGCTCTATACTCTGTGTGTCATACACAATTACATGCATGGAGAATATTTTTTGAACGTTCACTGGTAAAACCATCCCCTACTCTCCAGGAGGTCCACACTACAGAGGTTCTTTTTCAGGAAGCTGCTCAGAGGCAGCCCCACAGCTGTCCTTAGGACACACTGCAGTGTCTCCCAGCCTTGAATTTCTGCCCTGTCTCCCATTGTGATTCTATGAGCTCATATATGTTAACTTCCTTTGCAAGCACTGGACGGCCGCAATTTCCTCTTATCCAGCCCTTTCTCCCCAGCTTCCTTCTGACCAAAGGTTCTCCTGACACAGCTGAAATCCATTTCCTCAGCAGCAGCCATTTCTGAGCTCACCAGGTCACCCAGGAACATGATTGAGCAAGTTCAAGAGCAAATAGCTGTTCAGGGGGTTTTGAGTCGAGGAAGGAAGGAACTAGAATTTGGTAAGAGCACTTAGGAAGGGCCAAGCACTTTTCCCAATATAATCCTCTATACAAAGTTTCAAGGAAGGTATTATTAGTACTCCCCTTGCCCCAAGCTCTTCTTAAAAAAAAGAAACTGAGGCAGAGTAACTCTTGCGAGTTCATAGAGCTACTAAGGTGGTCAAACGGAGATGGAAACCCCAATTCTTTTCTAATGCCAACGCATAAGCTTGTTCTGTCACAAATGTTCCCAAGTGATGCTCCTTGTATTTTGGTTTTCTTCCTTCATTTCGAAATGGATGTTACATACCTTACAGATATATATTATACCAAGGGAAAGAATAAGTAAAGAAATCAGGGTAAGGAAAGTAAGAAAGGGAAAAATAATGATAAGAAAAATAAAATAAACCCCAGGACAAGGTTAATACTGAAAATAAGTGCCATAGAGTCTTACAGGCTTGCTACAGGTGGACGTTAACTTGACTCTGAGTTCCTAGCAGCCAAGGTGAAGCAAGAAATAGCATCAGTTATTTTTTTCCTAATGCCTCCAGAATTTAAAATAAAGATTTTAAAAATTAAGATTATAATCTCTGTCTCCAAAAAGAAGGGCTATCTTGGTACTGAGACAGAAGAGAAGTTTCTCGTATGGATCCTTATAAAGATGAGTATGGTGAATCAGACCTCACTGACCTGCCTACTTTGTGATATCATGTAACTAGAGGTAAGTTGGGTTTTTTTTGCGGTACGTGGGCCTCTCACTGTTGTGGCCTCTCACGTTGTGGAGCACAGGCTCCAGACGCGCAGGCTCAGCGGCCGTGGCTCACGGGCCCAGCCGCTCCGCGGCATGTGGGATCTTCCCGGACCGGGGCACGAACCCACGTCCCCTGCATCGGCAGACGGACTCTCAACCACTGTGCCACCAGGGAAGCCCCTAGAGGTAAGTTTTGATTAATATGCAAATATTGTTAACAACTCAGGTGGGCAAAATGATAATGTGGTCTATTGATGAACTGAAGGTTGAGTTAAGTTATAATTCTCAAGGAGACAGTGTGGGTTGTATTAGTCAAAATAGGCTAGGTAATGCTGCCTATATTTGTTATTTGGAGTGACAAGTAACTGCAAAATCTCAGAGGTTTGCCACAACAAAGGATCTTCTTTACTCACAGGACATGTCCCTCCTAGGTTACTGGGTGGTTGTGCTCTGTGTCATCCTCAGCCAGGAGCCCAGATGAGGAGGCTCTATCTCCTTATTTCCAGGATTGCCACACAGGAAAAAAGCAACCTAGTGACTTCCATATTGTCTCTTTAAAAGTTTGCCCAGAGATGGCAGATGTCATTTCTACTCACACTTTTTTTTGGCTGAAGCAGGTCATTTGGCCACACCCATTTTAAGGGATAGGACAAGTAATCCTGTCATCTTCCCAGAAGAAGGAAGAACTAGAAATATTTGGTGAACAGAAATAATGACTATTCCGATGGAGTAATTTTTAAAAATAGGTGTATTAGTCATCTGTTGCTGTGTAACAAATGATCCCCAAAGTCAGTGAATGAAAACAACAGATGTTTATTTTCTCAGAGTTTCATTGGGGCAGGAACCCAGGCTCAGTTTATTTGGTGGTTCTGGTTCAGGTTTTCTCTTGAGGCTGCACTCAAGGGACTGGTCAGAGCTGCAGTCATTTCAAGGCTGGACTGGGAATGAATTCCCTTCCAGGGTCAGTCTTGTGGCTTTTGACAGGTTTCAGGTCCTCCCTGTTGACTGGAGACATCAATTCCTCACCAAGCAAGCCCCTCCACAGTGCAGCTGCATGGTATGGCAGCTGGCTCCCCCAGAGTGAAGTGAGTGATCTAAGAGAGCACAAGAAAGAGCCTAAGATGGGGCCACAGTCTTTTTATGACCTAACTTCAGAGGTGACATCCCATCACTTTTGCCATATTATATTTGTCATAGGTGAGTCACCCTAGGTCCAGTTCACACTTGGGGAGAGGAATTACACATGGATCAGAATACCAGGAGATGAGGACCAGTGGGAGCCATTTAGAGGCTACCTACCCCAGTGGGATGTGGAGTCAGACTGCTGTCAAATCCCAATTCTACCGCCCACTGATTGGGTGACCTTGGGCAGGCAACTTAACCCACCTGAGCTTCCTTATACACAAGAGGGTAATTGTAATAGGATGTACCCTACTGGGGGCTATAGTTTAATATTCCCTTATACATATGAACACGGCTGGCCTGGCTGGTATCAAACACTCTCCAAGCCTCCATTTCTCGTTTGTCGTCTCTCTCTCTTCCTTTCCCCTCCTTCGACCCTGTGTATGCCCTTTGTTATATTAGAGGATGATGACTCTCTTTGTTAATGCAAAGGAATTGGCAAGCTGTTGGGTAAATGCTATTAGAGGCACTCATCATTCTATCAGGGGTCTCAGCGTTGGAGAGAACTTAACAAATCATCTAATCTTTCTACTGACCTGATGTGTGACTGTCAGCCTTCCTTTTCTTTTCCCATTGGCCTGGCTGTCTCCCCAGCCAACCCGGATATTCTCTAAAATTGGGTATTCCTTGCAAAGATGGGGCCCTCGGTGCTTTCTTCAGCTCTGCTTCTTCATACTCTGCTCGCTACTCAGGTCTTGGCAGCTTCTGCCCTGTATCTTTCCTGTGTGCTCTGAGCTTGGCTGCTGTGAACCAAGGAAAGTTTAATTACCACTGACTTCCTGCCTGCCTGCCTCCCTGCCATTAGCTTATGATATTCTCGTTGGCCTCTTGTCCCAAGCAGAACCAATATTCTGAGTAATGAGCCAGAGCTTATGCCGTCTGGTGAGGTCGCTGCACCAACCCCAGAATTTGACAGTCAAGAGAATGGAGTTCAGGCACCTCGTGGGGCTTGGGGTGGGACTGGACATAGAATCTTCTCCTTGGCAGTCTCTAGTGCTCCCCCCCTTTTATGTTATTATTTTTCCAGCTTCTGTAAAATGCTCTTCTCAGACAACTTCAAGTCAGCCTTTCCAACCAAATTGCCTACCACAAAGGCATTTTACATGGAAATACTAGAGCCACAGGAGACTGTGGAAACAGGGAAATGAGTGCGAAGGCATGTTATACTTTTCTCATGAGAACATATTTAATAATTTCTCATTCATTTATTCATTCAACTCACAGTTGTTTTTTTTTTGTTTTTGTGGTACGCGGGCCTCTTACTGCTGTGGCCTCTCCCGTTGCAGAGCACATGCCCCAGACACACAGGCTCAGTGGCCATGGCTCACGGGCCCAGCCGCTCTGCGGCATGTGGGATCCTCCCAGACCGGGGCACGAACCCGCGTCCCCTGCATCGGCAGGCGGACTCTCAACCACTGCGCCACCAGGGAAGCCCTCAACTCACAGTTTTTATTGAGTGTCTTCTATCTGCCAGGCACTAAGCAGGTTCTGAAGATACAGTGGGGAGCAACAAGAAGGACAAATCCTTATCTGCAGGGAATCTACAGCCTGAGAAAGGCCACCAGCTCAAAGAAGACAGTCTCCGGGGTACGAAGAATCAGCCAGAGTTCAGGTCTCCTGATCCCAATATCTCAAAGGAGGGCGTCCTCCCTTTTGGGGCAGTATTCCTGGCTTCCTTAGACTCCTAATTATTCTTTGCCATCCATTCAATCCTATTGCCTGTTTTCTGATCTTAAAGGATTTGAAAGGATTTAGATTTCAAATCTAAAATCAGTTCCCTCTGGCAAGAACGCAGAATGCAGTAGCTGACTTTTACCCCAGGCACAGGGGTGCAAAGTTGAATAAACCCAGTTCCTATTTCCAGGAGCTCACAGTGTAGGAGAGAAAATTACAATCAACTGTGGTCAGTATAATGACGATAGGGGAAAACTGGAGCACCGGGCTTCCCAAGCTGAGGTAGAGATCCCAGTATAGAAATATGACATGATTTTAGGTGGTACACACTTTTTTAATAGCAATAATTATGTCAGTATATGTTGAGTAAGAATGAGAAAAAAATATATATCCAACACCTCAGTCCCATGTTAATGGATGGACCTAGACATTGTCATATTGAGTGAAGTCAGACAGGAAAAGACAAATATCACACGATAGCGCTTATATGTGGAATTTTAAAAAAGGGTACAAATGAACTTGTCTACAAAACAGACATAGAGTTACAGATGTAGAAAACAAACTTATAGTGGGGTAAGGGGAGTAAGGGGACAGAGGGATAAATTGGGAGGGGGTAAGGGGAGAGAGGGATAAATTGGGAGATTGGGATGTACATATACACACTACTATATATAAAATAGATAACTAATAAGGGCCTACTGTATAGCACAGGGAACTCTACTCAGTACTCTGTAATGACCTATATGGGAAAAGAGTCTTAAAAAGAGTGGATATATGTATATGTATAACTGATTCACTTTGCTGTACACCTGAAACTAACACAACATTGTAAATCAACTATACTCCAATAAAAATTTTAAAAAATAATAAAACTAAGTCTATAAAAAATGAAAACAATTCCCATGTTAAATGCTTCCATTTTTATTCATTTACTCATTCATTCATCCGTTTAACAAATATGTAGTGATGGTTACTCTGTGCCTGGTGCTATTCTAGCCCCTGAGAGTCCAGAAGTGAACAAACAGCCAAAAATCTTGGCCTTCATAGATTTCACATCAAATCCAAATAACTTATTAAAACATGAGATGATTTAAAGAAAGAAATCCACAGATAAGCCAGTTCTGCCACTTATTCCATGCGTAACCTCGAACTAGTTTCTTAATCTCTTTGTGCCTCAGTTTCCTTATCTGCAAAATGGGATAATAGGGTATCTTCTTCACTAGGGTTGTTCTGACTCTCATGTGAGTTGATCATGTGAAATGCACACAGTGTCTGGAACACAGTAAGCCCAGTATAAGTGTTTGTTAATTTTTTTTTAAGTACAGGGTAAAAATTTTGAATGACTCTGGGAAGCTGGGAAGCCCAGCCTAGGACATCTTCCTAAGAGCCTGGAGAACTAGTTAAGATGTGTATTTCCCAGGCTTCGCCTTAGAGGTTCTGACTTAGCAGATTTGGGGCAAGGCCCAGGTGTTAAAGCCCCTCCCCGCTACTACCCTGAGACTAACCCATCAGGGGGCTGCTTTAGGGTTCAGAAGAGGACTCCTCCAGGGTGGGGTAGGGTGGAGAAATGCCTTCCTGGGTGGTATGGTGTCCTGAAGGACAAACTCCCCAGCGAGTTGGGTTCAAGGGGAGGTGTTCGACAGAGGGACCAACAGGTGCAAAGAAACAGGAGTGAACTGGTTTGCTCGTGAAACTGCAAGAAATTTACCAGGATTGGGGTGCTGGATATGTGAGGCTGTCAGCTGACTCTGATTTGAAGCGTCACTGGCTGGCTGTCCCCAGCACGAAGAGCATGCTGAATCAAGCTCAGTGGAAGCCTGCCAACAAGCTTTTTGAAATAGTGAGAAGTTTGCATTTTAGGGCTTAAGTTATGGCACCCAGAAGCCCAAAGCAGCTGCTCTGAGAAAAACTGATTCCAAGAGACCCTTTGATAAAGATCTGCAGGCTGTCACTTTGTCTGCAGGGTTCCCTTTTAATAGCAACTCCGCCCCCAAATGATTTCAGAGGAGAGGGGAAATGGGAAGAGACTGCCTAATTCTTTAAAGAAAGCAACAGATCACACTCAATGGTCTCATATGTTTTCCGGAAGCTTGGCTGGCAAGCATTGTGAAGGAAGATAATCTCCAACGATTCCTTTCGTAACCCTAGTGTGAGGAAGAGAAAGTGCTGTGGAATCTGATGAATGTAGGTTCAAATTCTGACTCCACCTGGAGCTGGCTGCCTGACCTTGGGCAAACTACACAGTTGCTCAAGACCTCATCTCATCTGTGCGATGAGAATCACATCAAGAATAAATGCCATGCAGGGGTAAGGGATGAAGAGGTACAAACTCTCAAGTATAAAGTCAGCTACAAGGATATATGGTACAGCAAGGGGAATATAGGCAATATTTTATAATAATTATGAGTGGAGTATAACGTTTAAAAATTGTGAATCACTATATTGTACACCTGGAACTTATATAATATACATCAACTATACTTCAATAAGAAATAAAAAGAAGTAAATAAGCTACAAGAATACATTGTAAAACACAGGGAATAGAGCCAATATTTTATAATAACTATAATGGACTCTAACCTTTAAAAATTGTGACTCACTATGTTGTACATCTGAAACATATAATTTTGTACATCAACTATACCTCAATAAAAAAATAATAAAGGAAAAAATCAACGTACAAAAAAACAGAGTAAGTGACACGATGGGTGTGATGTGTGCGGCACACTGCTTGACACAGAGTAAAAGTGTCATTAAGTGACAACATGCTAATCATTTTTAATCAGAAAAAGTGAACTGGTATCCAGAAACTAAAGAAAGAGGAAGACACCGGCAGAGCTTGCCAAGAGGAAACTTTTCACCTGGGGCTTCTGGAGAAAAAAAATCAGAAGGGTGTGTGGCCGAGAGAGGCTATTTGACTAAGGGCCGAGAATTTCGTTGGGCTTTCTGGGGGGCTACAAATGGCCGTGCAGCCTCAGGGCGCAGAGTAAAGAAATGCTTGGGTGAGTGAGGGAGCTCAAAATGCGGAGAACAGAGGCACCGAATGGAGAGGGAGTTCTCATCTCAGGAAAGTGGCACACACACACCTCCCGCTGGGGGTTCAGCCTTTCGTGGCTGGGAGGAGGAAGGACAGAGCAAAGGAGGTGAGGGTGGGTAGGAAGCAGAAAGAGAAAGCCATGCAGAAAAAGGAAGGAAGGGGTCTTGGGAGTGGTTTGCTGGGCAGAGTGTTGGAGTCGAGAGGAAACCGCCTCCACTGAACTGAGTACCTGGTTGCCCTCCCCCAGCTCTGCCCACATCAGTGGGTCCAATCAGGCTCATGGAGGGCCTACTGCGTGCTCCCCAGTTTGGGCACTGAGAGTGGAGTTGATCGGTGCCACAAATCCAGCCCTGGAGGAGCTTACCCACCTGCATTGACTCGTGGGGCTGAATCGTGTCCCCCCCCAGAATTCATATCCACCAGGAATCTCAGAATGTGACCTTGTGTGGCAGTAGCATCTCTGCAGATGTAATTAGTTAACATGAGCTCATACTGGATTAGAGCGGGCTCCCAATCCAATGACTATCCTTATAATAAGAAGAGAGGAGACACAGAGATAGATGCAGGGGAGAGGCCACGTGAAGACAGAGGCAGAGACTGGAGCGATGCAGCTACAAGCCAAGGCATGTCAAGGATTGCTGGAATCCACCAGAAGCTAGGAAGAGGCCAGAAAGGATTCTCCCCTAGAGCCTTCAGAAGGAGCATGGCCCTGCTGACACCTGTGTGAGTAAATTTCTGTTCACTCAGCCATACAGTTTGGGGTAAGTTGTTATGGCAGCCCCAAGAATCTGATATACCATTGTAGGAGGAAAACAGAACGTTGGCACTCCTCACTTTGCAAGGTACCGTATTAACCAAAACTTGTGCGTATCAGAATCGTCCTCGCTTTGCAGGTTCTGTGGTAACTGAGGTCCAGTTTCAGTTAACATGGAACCGTGTAAAGCAACGACTGTCTATACACAGCACTGCCCCCCAACCTGGGAAAGCACAGATTGCTTATAATCAAGAGAAAATTAATAAAGAGCAGGACAAGGTGAGTTGTAGAAGAATCAACTGTGGTGATTCAGGAAGGCCTTCCTGATATAAGTGAATTTTGAAAGATTTGAAGAACAAGCTCTCAGAAAAGTCATCTAGGGGAATGTTGGGGGCCTCCCTTATTTCTTTCAGGGTTCCAATTCTGACTCTACCACTTACTTGCTGTGAGATCTTCTCTACCTGAAGCTAAGTTTCCTCACCTGTGAAATGGTGATCACAAATCGGGGTATGCCTGAGGGATACCCAGACCTGATCATTCATGGCAGTCCCTTTCACTCTCAATGGTACCCTGGTTTGTATTGAAAACCAACCAAACCAAACCAAAAAAAAAAAAAAAAGGACTTCCTTGGGCCTAGAGGTCCAGTGGTTAAGACTCCACACTTCCACTGCAGGGGGCGCAGGTTCAATCCTTGGTCCTGGCTGGGGAACTGAGATCCCACATGCCCTGCGGCACGGCCATAAAACAAAACAAAACAAAATAAAATAAAAACCAACCAAACAAACAAAACTTTGGGATTGCTTTTATTTTCTACTTTTCAAATATGAAATAATAATATCATATGCTTTTCAAACAACAACTTCCCTGGAGATTCTGATATTCAGGTTTCCTGACTGAGAACCGCTTGAATGAGGTGTCTTTGGTTCATTCCCAGACAATTTGGCTTAGGGTTTTAGAGCAAAGCTTCTGGAATTGGACCAAACTGGGTTTACCTCTAAGGTCTACCGCTTATTAGCTATGTGACCTTGGCAATTCATTTACCATTCCTCTCCCCAATCTCAGAGGACCAGTTTTTTCCTTAATGCAATGGAGCTAATAACAGTGCATAATTCATAGAATTGTTAAGACGATTAAATGGTATATGTAAAACCCTTAGCATAATACCTGTCACAAAATAATTATTTCTTAAATGGGAGTTAAAAAAAAAAAAGAATCGCACTTAAACTGTGCAGAGTTTATTCAGGTTTGCTTGGAGGAAGAAGTCTAGACAGTAAGAGTAAAGATGCTACAGCATCCAGATGGCCTGGTGTCGGCTGTATCTGTGGGCCTGGACCCCAGTAAAAATTATCCTTAATTATAGATAGTCAAAGAACAAAATATGCAGCCAAAGAGACAAGACTCAGGAGATGTTAGGCCCCAGGATTTGGTTGTATTTACACTTTGTTATGGCTTTCAGTTCCCTGTCTCACTGCAGTTTTTTTTTTTTTTTGCTATTGTGGGGAAAACTTGAAGAATGCTTCGTCATACAGAGCTTTTTAGCTGTAAGAAATAGAAGCTCCTACTGAGTTATTTAATCCTAAATAGAATTTTCTAGAAGGACATTGGAGAGTTCCCAGAACTGATGGAGACCTGGGAAGCCAGGGCTGAGACAGGCTTGACACAGGCAATGCCAAACACCTACAGAGCCAGACAACTCAGTCTCCCCGGGGACAGGGAGCGACCAGAAAGAATGTGCTCAAACCTCTCTGTTCTGTTCTTGGTTCACTCAAGACTCAAAGTCCTGGGAGAAAAAAAAAAATCTGCTTGGTCTCCCCTGGTCACCTCCATGGCTGGAAGAGGTCAGGGCACTCCCTTGGACCTGCCCAGATCACCTACACTGGGTAAGAGGAAATTCCAAAAGTGGACGTGAGTACTTTATCCAAAGAAGAGGGGAGGATGCCTGCAGCCCCAGCGCCTCAAGGGTTCCTAAAAGTGGGCCTAGGAAACTCAAGGGTCGCTCTCCCAACCTGCTCCTGGAACTCCGTGTGCTCCGGACACAGCCCTTCCCCTGCCTGCACCTCAATTTTTCCTTTGCAAAAGGAGATGGTCAGCTCGTGTGATACTGGAGGCTTCCCATCCAGAATATTCCCAGCCCCCTGGCAGCTCCCACTGCTCTGACCTCCCATTTCCTTGTGTGTAATCCCCCCACCCCTGAGCTCACAGTCCTGACCTCTTCAGGTCAGAGGCCCATTTCTCAGGAGCCTGTTGCCAGAGAGAAGCCTGCTGGTGAAATCCCCCGGGCCAGCCTGGGAAGCATTCCACGATAATTTTTCAATTTTCCTGTGGAAAAGGCAGCAGTCTCCGTGCCTGGGAGGGAGATTTGTGAGGTGAGGGAAATGACAGCTTAGTTTGTTAAAAAGAGAGACAGGGGCCTGCCCGTCTCCTGGAGAAACAGCCCCTGGATGCCTGTCTGGCCTGGGTTAATCTGGTGATGGTTCGGGACCTAAGAGGCAAAGATGTGGTTCCTGTCTGACTCCAGATTCTTCAACTGTGGTTCTACCCGCCTTGGCTCCCAGCCATCACGGAAGGCTTCTGTAGTGCTTCGTCTGGGACCTTCCAGCATCACACAGGGTACTTTTTCATAAATTCAAAGCAGCCGTAAAAAAGTTTAGACTGGCACAAGCCATCATGGTGCTTGAGGCTTCAGGACTTTCTGAAGGATGGTCGCTGGATGAAGTGGCCGGTAAGGAAGTCAGGCTGAGGAGCAGACCTGGGCTTGAATTCCACCTCTTCTGCTTCTTCACTGAGGGCCTTCGCGCTATTTTCTTAAATTTTCTTTGCGTCTTTCTTCTAGTCTATAAAATCGGCTTAATCACAGCCTCCCATTTGTGTGTTTGTTGTGAAGATTCAAGAAGAAAATGCGTGTGAAGTGCTTTCTCAGTACTGGCCCCGTAGAAAACACTTGATAAATGTTAGTGCTGTTATTATCATTTGGATTATTATTTTTATGTCCCAGTTGGAAAGAATGTCATATTTATGATTATCTGGTCTGAGCTTACTGATCCATGTTGCAGACAAAGGTACAGAATACAATGCGTTCTGAAAATGGTCATGAGGAAGATGCATCGTCCTGGCTCTCAGCATCATGACTTTCAACTGGACCACAACCCAAGGCCACAGGGATGGTGCCTCCAAGACCAGAGAGGATCCAGAAAAACATAGTAGGGATGATACAACCTCCCCCACGGCAGAGTCTGTCCTGAGACAACAGTCCCAGTCCCTTCATGGGCCCCTGGGTGACCCGGCTTGGACTCCACCCCTTGAGCACCAACCAGGGATGTTCTTCTCCTTGTGCTGCCTGCTCCTTCCATTCTTGTGTGCTCTGCGTTCCTCTAGGTTCTTCCTCTCTCGGAATATTTGGCTTGACTAACTGATACCCATCTTCCGTATCTTGGCTGAACACCTTCCCTGAACCCCTAGGCTATCAGACACGCCCATGACACTCTGTTCTTCCTCATGCCATTATGTTGGGTTCTTGAATTTATTTAGTTAATTACTTGTGTAAATACTTGTTTAATATCACGATTCTTCACTAGATCGTTGAAACTATTTCTTCCACACTGGTGCCTACGTTGTATGCAGGAGGTATACAATAAATATTTATTGACCCGGGCAGTCTGGGCATGGGGATAAGACCTGGTGTGGCCTTGGAACTGAGCCAATTTGGAAGATCCATCCCAGTGGTAAGCTGTCCCTAGTTTAGGAGATTATCCTGGATTCACATAGCCAAGGAAACAAATCCTTTATCTCAAAAGACCTGAGATCTTGAACCAAGTCAGCCAAAAATGAGTAGAGGGCCCTTGGGAAGATTACAGCTTCTCTAGGGCCTTCTAGAAAGCCAAGGCTAACATTGTCTCCAGCTCTATGTCATGTGTCCCTCAAGGAGCATGGCAGGAACAAACTCCTTTAAACATCAACCTATTGCCTATTTCTGGCCATGGATCTTAGTACATGAGCTCACTGGCTACATTTACTTTGCAACAGTAATTGAGTACCTTCTATATGCCCAGTCAGTGCTTAGCACTGGAGATACGGAAACATGTCAGCAAGCAGCTCCAATTCCAACAGGGAAGCAAGAGGAGAACCTGGGCCATTCCAGTGGAGTTTTTAGATGGGAAACAGCAGCAAGTTGAGAAACCTGGTGACATGGAATCAGGTGACCTAGGGCTGAATCGCTGCTCTGACACTGCCTTGCTATATGACCTTGAGAAAGTTACCTGATGACTCTGAATCTCAGGACCCTAAAGTGTATGAAATGGAAGCAAGTGTTTTCATCTCATGGGGATGTTGTGAGATAAAATAAAATAGGCAAATAACCTGCTGAATGATTGTCATAGTGCTTAACTCTTATTAGCTACTATGAACAAAAGTGTAGGAAAGGGCTTCCCTTTCCTCCGGTTAGAGGGGGCTTCCCTGAAGAGGTGACATTCAAAATGAGACATGGAATGTGTGTGATGAACACTATTCAGGTCGAGGAACTGAGATCCAGAGGAGGGAATGTGCCTGGCATTTGAGAAAAAATGCAAATTGCCTCAATAAAATTGTAAGGAGTGATACAGCAGCAGGCTGGACAGGTAAGCTAGGGCAGGTCATGAAGAGGTACAAAGATATTTGTACTTTATAGTCAGAGTAAGGAGAGCTCCTAAATTCTTGTATGTCAGGGAGGGATCTCATCAAAGACCACTCCTGTTGCTTTGAGGAGACCAGGTTAGGGGCAGTGAGAAGCTATTGTGGAGACTTAGGCACAAGGTGGTGGTGAGCAGACAGTGGGGGCAATCAGCAAGGAGACATGGGGACAGAGCCGAGAGGAAGTTAGGAGGTAGGATCTAAAGGACTTGCTGATGTGTTAGAAATGGAGGAGGAGAGAGGGAGAAGAGGAAGAGGAAATTCTCATTTACGGAACCAGTGCTGGACCCTTTCTCATATACAACCTCATTTAATTCTCTCAACAGCCCTGGCAGAGAGGTATGATTCCCATATACTCCCAGCCTCCCCTTTATTTCCTTTTCTCCCTGCAAATTGGGAAAGTCAGGCTCAGAGCAGCAAAGTCCTTTGCTCTGGGTCACACAGCCAGCAGGTGGCACAGCCAGACTGAAACTTAAGGTGTCTTCAGCGGTGACCATTAGTTCCCAAATTTATTTCTTCATCCCCCTCACTTGTGGAACTTTAAAAAAAATACAGATCCTAGACCCACCCTTCTGGACCTTCTGGTTTAGGAGCTCCGAGGTGGATCTTTTGTAAAAAGATCCTCAGGTGATTTTGAGAATTCGTCAGGCTTTTAAAACTTCTGTCCTCTTCCATGCACTACCGTTACCCAGTGAGTCAGTCTAGGGAACAGCCGTTCTTTTTGTGCACAAACCTTTGCATTTCAGGAATTGTCTTTCCCCTGCTGGATGGGGCTTTCAATCACACGTGCGGCCCCAACTCCACCAAAGGAGGAGGGCTGCGAACCAAGCTGATCAACCAGCCTCAGGGTGGACATGTGACACCAGGGGACCGATCAGAATCCTTCCTGAGGCTTTTCCTTGAGGGGGGAAAGAGGGACCCGCTTTCTCTGAGGAGCCTGTGTTAGCCTATTGCTGCTGGGAGCCATCTTTGCCCCAGGTGGGGAGATCCTGACTGAGATAAAGATATGGAAAGAATCCTGAAGCCACTGTTTGTTTGAGCCCCTAGATCCAATCACCCTTGGGCTTTTTCAGTTACATAAACTAATTACATACCTTTTGTCCCCCAACCCCGCATCTACCAGTTAAAGCCGAATTTCTGTTGCTTGCAACCTATAGATCCTGACTGAGACTCAGAGACACTTTTGCTGAGGCTTCTGCCATCTGGAATGATTAGGTAGACATCACAGAGGGGAATAGATTTGGCATGAGCTGAGCACAGAGCACTGGATTGAACAGGGTAAAAAAGACGGACAACTTCAGGATGTAGAAACTTAAAGTATATGGCAAATACATTCATTCATTTGTTGATACACTCATTCATTCATTCAGCACAATCTTATATGCTCGATACTAGGCCTGTCCTATGGTGTACAGTGATGGAGAAAGGCATAGTATGTATCCTCAAGGAGTTAAGAGTCTAGCAAGAGAGAGAGAATTAAACAGGTTATTTCTATACAGATGAACATGTCCTGCAATAGAGCAAGAGCACAGGGCTCTGGGAGCCTAGCGGAAGAGACTTGGCCTTGACTTTGACTTTGCGACTGGGAAGAGTCACTCTCTGTAGGAGTGGCCACGTTCAAGAAGGCATCCCCCTCTCACCGAGTCCACTTATATTCCCCTTTAGAGGCAAAGATGGAAGCTGTCCTTGAGATACTTACATTTAGCTCCATCATTCCTTTTCTCCTGTATCTTCACTTCTCCCCCTCTCAACTTCATCCCATCAGGCTACAAACTAATGATCTCTTTATCTTCAATAAGATAAAATCGAGATCCCATCAAGCAAATCCAACCAAATACAAATCCTTGTCTTCATTTGATAAATCCATCTCTTTCCTTATCTTGAGAGCTAGCTTCTTGAAAAGGTTGTTGAGAATCTGTTTCTACTTTGCCTCCTACTCATTTTCAATGCCCACAACGCCATGCAAAAGGCCCTTCATTCAGCCATTCACCAAGACATTGTTGAGTCGCTGTTCAATGCCAGGCATTTATGTTGGCACTGAGTGAAGATTCACTGGTGAACAAGACTGATGTGATTCCATTCCTCAAGGCAAGACAAACGATTTCTATAAAGAGTGGGGAGTGTTTGGGTAGTCAGTTGTGGCCTCCTAGGGAACCTTGTCTAGTGGTCAGAGAATACTAGGAGGTGAGCCATGAAGGATGAATAAGAGCATGCCAGGCTCGTGGGCGTTGTGTTGGTGGATGGGTGGATGGTGGGTCAACAGTGTTTTGAGCAGAGGGGACAAAGCATCTGATTGGGAAACCAGAGAGGTGGGATCTTTGAGTCAGTGGAAGCCAGTGTGTGGAAGACTTGGAGGTGTAGGACAGCTTTGGACATCATCTGGTGGGTAGCAGGAACCCTCTGAAGGGATTTAAGCAAGGGAGGGGCATAATCACATTTGTGATTTAGAGAGATCTTGGGGGTGGCTATGATGGAGAAGCCGGTGAGTGGTTCTCAACTTTTTCAAGCCCTAGAGCAGCTTGTTAAAACACAGTTTCCTGGGGCCCATCTCCTGAGATTCTAATTCAGGGGACAATGTGTTTGCATTTGCAACAAATTCACAGGTCACGTAGGTGTTGATGGTCCAGGAATCACACTTTGGAAACTCCTGGAGAAGGTATTACAGGAGGGCATGGTGCTGGGAGAATGGTTAGGCAGATGTTTCAAGCGATGGATTGAATGGAAGGAAAGAAGGAGAGGAAGGATCTTGGGTGGATGGGCTGCTGTCCACTGGGGAGGAGGTGTGGTCAAGAAGATGCTTCCATATTGCCAAGTCCAGTGGACCATTCTCTGCACATCCTGCTGCCCCTCTTGCTGCCTCTGATACTTTTGATAGAAGAGCTCCTTCCTAGAGTTGCCTCCCTCCTAAAAAAAGAAAAAAACAGTGTCTTCTCCTTTGTTCCTCTTTCAGCATTTCCTGAGTTCTTTCCTTGATTTCATTTTCCCTGGGTGGTGGGGGGTGGTCTTCAGCAGCTCCCAGAGCTTTAACCCCTTCCTCCTACATAGTACACTCAAAAAGTGTTTGTAAAATAACTTAGAGTCTAATTGCCTTCATTTCCTTTGTTCTCCAGTAATCCATAGGTGACTCAGGGCTAGGACCTTATCTATCTCATTTATCTTAGCATCTCTTCACACCCCCAGCACACTGTGGGCACACAGTAGGTGCTCAATAAATATTTATGAATTAACGAATAATTCCTGCTCTCACCGTTTTGCCCACTCTGTGAATGCAGGCAAATTACTTAATCTCTCAGAATTTTCAATCCCCTTATATGTAAATTGAGGATTAGGAATTGAATTTACCATCTAAGAGTTGCTTTGGGGATGAAATTAGATGCCTGTAAAGTATTTAGCACCTAGTAAAGATTGACTACTATTGTTGTTTGGTTTTTATGGTTGACGCTTGTGTGACTTTGGGAGAACTATTGAACTTGTCTAAACTTCATCAGTGTCGTCACATTCAGAAATTGCTCTCCCGCTGGGCTGCTGGGAGAGTCCAGTGAGAAGGAGGGTCTGGCAGGTAGGAGGTGTATAAACAAGGTTAATTCTCTCTCCCTGAGCTCTCCCATTCCCTGCCCCTAGAGACCCCTGACTGCACTGGCTTCTTTTATCCCTAGATGGGCTGATGGGGTGACAGGGGAAGAAAGTGCTGGGGACTGTGGCTGAGCTGCTCCTAGGCATTGTGTAAAAACAAAGCACATTCCTTTTAACCTCAGAAGATCTACAACCCTTTAACACTTCCCCTCAACTGTGTCTTCCTAAAGAGTTTAGTGTAGACTAATATTGAAAGAAATAAAATTTAAAACAAAATGAGAAATCAACTCAGAGTCATTGTAAATCACCGCAAAGTGAACATTCTTGGGTGTTTCCTCTACATTTGGAATTAGTCTCTAGAGTGATAAAAATAAAAACAAAAATAAACAAATGGAATTAGTCTAGATTCTCCACCAAAGGATCTAGACTAGAGAAAGGTTATTGCTACAGCTTTTGTGGTGGGTAGTAGAGTCTTTTTAGTCTTTTTTTTTTTTTTAAACAGGTCCCTGTTCTTATTCTATTGGCTTGTGTCTACACTCCTTCTCCTTTGAAATAGGTGTGTAATGTTCTATAACCTTAAAAGAGGAAACTTGTAAAGATCCTAGTGCATTTATAGATAGTGTCAGGGGACACCCTTCAGCCTCTTTTAACCTAAGGGTATGCATTGCGGGGAAGAAATGTTTCAGAGGCCCTTAGCGTGTATACTAACAAATTCTCATCAGCTATTACAATCAAGCCGTAGAAACCCCCCAACACAATTATTTTGTCATCTTTACCAACCTTTGTCTTAAAGACCAGCAGAGAGCTCTACTTACACATCCTAGCTGTGAGTAACCTACTTATGAAGCTGGGGTTGTGAGAACTTTGTGCATTTAAAAATTTGATTGATTGTTTTTATAATGTGGATCTCCTTTGTTGCTTCCAAATGGCATCATAAAGTAACACTTCCTTCCTCTTTATACATTCCATCCCTAAACAAAACCACTCCAGGAATCCCCTGGGGAAGGCATTAATTCCTGGACAGTCTCCTGGGTAAAACACATAGTTAATATTAACTTATTCCTTCTTGTATATTCCTGACCAAATCTTAAGCTCCGCCCCTCCATCTCCAATTCTTGATCATTGTTATCTACAAAATAGATTACACAATGGCATAAACCCTGGGGACACTCTGGATTGGCTATGAGGGCCAATTTGTGTTGAGGTCAAGGTCAGCCTGATTTTCTGGAAAGAAGTTGGCATCTATTCTGTTTTCAGAACATTCCCTGGCTTCCTAAAGCTAAAAGAGGGCCTGATAGGTAGTTGGCGTGGTTCCCTTTCATCTCCACAGCCAAGCTCTGCATCCCGAAAGTTGTTTCCTGATAATTTGGAACGGGGAGTTGTTTTCCTAATGAGGAACACTCTCTCCTATTCCTCAGGCTTGCCCAGACTGCGTGATTCAAATTAACACCTTCCCTGTTCCCAGGTGAGTCACTCCAGGGCTGTACTCCAGCCACAAAGCGGCAGAGTGAATTGTTTAAGATGGTCCCCACTTCTGTAACACTTTGAGCTACTCAACTTCTGTGGATTGTATCCCCCTTTGAATTTAGGGTGTAGGGTGTGACAGCTTGAAGCTATTAGGGTAGGATTTAGGATCCAGAATAAAGGATCAAGAAAAAGACATTAAGGACTTGAATAAATTATTCTAGGGGTCAAAGCCAAAGACAGAAATTATTTATTGATTTATGGGTCATGGTGGATTTAAATCTCCAAGTGAGTACAGGGATCTCAAGATATACTCCAATGCTGAGACAATGAGATAATTAGAACAGCGATAGTAACTTCCATTTGCCTATGTAGTCAGTGTTCTAGTTTCTGGTTTGGACCGTGGGGTTTTCAAAGGCTTAAGATTAATAATAACAACATTCAAAAATGCCTTTTCATGTTCTAGTGATGAGCATGTGTCATGCATGTCCCCGTGTGAAAGAGGTTGGAAGAAGGGGAGTTTGTTGTTTCCAAAATAATGACTCACATGACAAAGAGTAACTATGTTTTATTTTATGATCTGAACAGTAGCATTTCCATATTGGCCACTTCCCAGGAGCAACCGGTGAATCTCATTTAACAAATGGCTAAGGTAGGAGTGGATGAGCCGTGGGTTTCTCATTGTGAAAGGAATAGTTAAGCAATGGACAACAAAATAAAAACAAAAACAAAACAAAACGAAAAAAGAGGAACCGAGTCCCAGCAGCCCTAAATGCTGAAACTTAAGTCACGTATTCCACTTGATGGGTGACTCCTGTCCTCGTGACTGGCCAGTTTATTGCTACTGGCTTGTCTGAGAGGTGGTCTAGCACAGGTTAAGCCTGGGTTGGAATCCTTGCTCTACGCTTCATTATCAGTGGACCTTGGGCACATGGGTAAGCCTTGCTGTGCACCAGTTTCCCTATTATGGGGAAACCAACAGTACCTCCTTCATATGGTTGCTGGGGAGTTAGCATAAGGAAAATGCCTGGCACTTAAATAGTTACCCCTTGGATCGGTCCATCAGGCCCCAAACCAAAAAGCATTCTTGTACTGCAGACACAGGATGAGCTAAAGCATGATAGCCAAGTGATAAGTGTTTTTCAATAAACGTGGGACCTGGATTCAGCCTTTTACTGTGTGGGTGAGGAGAAGTTATATAACCACTCTGAGCTTCTATATTCCCTTGTTTGTAAAATAGGGTTAATAACTTGCCTCCCAGAGCACCTGGTAGGAGCAGGCAAGCAGAAAAGTTGGTCCCTGTTCTTCCCCCATCAACTGTTTCAATGGGCAGGACCCCTGGACTGCAATGGAGCTGGGGAATGGCATGGAAACTCCAGTTTTTCCTTCATGTTCCTCCCAAACCCCAGTCCTCACCCCCCTTTGTGTTCTTAACTGTTATCTTTAACCCTTTTGCCTACCTCTAACCCTCTCACCAGCTTACTGCCCTTTCATTCTTTGAAGTATCAACTCTAGCCCTTATCACAAATCTCCAGGAAGCATCTTATAACCCTGAGAATTTAAAGACCTTAAAGGCCCCAGACCCATTAGAACAAAGGAAAGCCCTCACCCTTTCTTAAATAACTTTTTTTCCCATCTTCTAAAGCTCACTCCCTTAAGGGCCAAATTCTGTTAATTTGTAATTGATGAAAAGAGAATGAGGAAAAAAAAAAAAAAAGAAAAGAAACAAAACACTCACAACTTAAGATCTGGCTCAATTATATATTTGCCAGGCATTTTATTTTTTTCTAAAAACAATAGAAAAAAATCAACTTTAAAAAGGAAAATGTACTTAAATAAAAAAATTATGGTATAACTGCTATAAAGGTTTTATTAAAGTTATTTACATTTAATGGCTATATTTACAAAGGAAAATTGGATAAAATTCAGGATTTCATAAAAACAATTCTTAAATACAAATCTGTTAAAGGAAAAAAAAAAAGATGGTAAGCATAAAAAAAGTTCTTTTATGCCCAAAGTCCCATTTGAGGCAGTTTATATTATGGCTAAACCTTTCAGTCTTAAGATCCAGCCAAGGTTGTGAGGTTGATCATGCATATGCAAAAAGTTCATACGTAGGGAGTTCTGTCAGAAGGAATCTTTTTCCACACTTTCCCTTAGTAACAAATGAGAATTTCATGAGGGATTCATTCCAGTTCCTCCCTCCAATAGGTCAATTTATGCGCAAGAGTTCCGTAGCTGTTCAAGTTTGAGTTTCAACTGTTCTCGCCTCTTCCGCAACTCGTCTTTTTCTGAAATGAGCTTTTGCTCCTCTGCTTGGACGGACAGGATGTATGTTGTGGCTTTTTTAAGGATAACTACCTTGGGGGCCTTTTCATTGTTTTCTAACTCCGGGATCTGGTCACGAAGGGCAAAAAAGCTGCGTTTCAGCTCGTTTCTCCTCTGGCGTTCCAAGACGTTGTGTGTCCGCCTCTTGTCATTCTCCTCGGTGTCCGAAGACCTGGGGCTGGCACATTTGCGATTGTTGCTGATCTGTTTCAGGACCCTGCCACTGTCCAACTTAGCCCTCTTGGCGGCGGGACAGTCCTTCCTAGTGGAGGGGGGCGCTGCATAATTGTGCTGATGGGTGGACACGTGGCATCTCTTAAGGACCAACGGGCTGTGAGGAGGTTTGCTGTGGCCTCCGGCAGAGGGTGACCCCGATTCTGACCTTTTGGCAGGGGGCTGCCTCTTTTCCACAGAAACAACATCAATTTCTTCCTCATCCTCTTGTTCTTCCTCTGTAAGAAAAGAAAAAGCAATCGCCCAGTTAGCCACGGTTTCCTTAAAGCAATCAATGACCAGATTAAATCAATACTGTGCACAAATACAAGGCATAATTAGGTAAGAAAGGACCTGGAGGACTTCCCTGGCAGTCCAGGGGTTGAGACTCCATGCTTCCAATGCAGGGGGTGCAGGTTCCATCCCTGGTTTGGGAACTGAGATTCACACACTGTGTGGCACGGCCAGAAAAAAAAAAAAAAGGACCCTGGCACAAAGTTATCCCCAGAGAACAAGCCAATCGTCTCTGCTCTTCTTCTCATGAAGAGACAGTCTCAGGGAGGAAAATGACAGCTGGGTTTATGGCACAGACAAGAAAATTACAATTTACCAGGATACAACATTGATGCAACTTGTTACCTAAGACTTAATGAGGTGCTGGACACACCCAAACAAAGCACATTCCCAAGCACCTCCTCTTTGCAAGGGACTTTACCAAGAACCCTTCAGTTGTTGCAAATGATAGCTGCAAATCTTTGGTATGACTTTAGCAATCCCTATTTTACTGGAAGTGGAAAAAAAAAAAAAAGTCTTGCAGCTTTGCCAAAAGTCCTAGGGGGTGGGGGATGGAAAAAAGGAGTACAGTTTTGGAAAGGACTTGCTTTTAAGGGTTCAAAAGAGGCCGAAAAGACTCCTCAGTCCATACATTTTTTTTTTTTTTTTTTTAGTCCATACATTTTTAAGGCACTTTCACTGGCTTATAGCACTCAGGTGGGTGGCTGCCCAGTTTCTGTCCACTGCCCCTCTTCATTTTTGTTGATCTGTAGTCCATTAAATTCCAACAGCTTCTCAGAAGTTAAGGGAGGTAATTCATTCACTCTCGAAGAGATCAATCCTCTCTTAACCTCATCACGATCCCCCCACCCCCCAGGGCAATTAAAATGCTTAAGAGGGGTAAGAGGGAGCGGATAGAGTTGCTAGATAAGCTAGAAGATTTAAAAACCCAAATGAAATTCCTAAGGGGAGGGAGGGAGAAGGAGGGGGCTGGCCACTAGGGCGATCTTAGGGGAAGGGATGGGAGGCACACTAAAGCCCAGTGTTTCAGGGATGATGAGCTCCCAGACCCTTCCAGGCCTGCCATTTCTTTTCCAAATATAAAAAAAGAGAAAAAGCAGGGTTAACTGAAGTGGTCGCCAGTGAGAATAGGAAAGACAGCCAGCCACCCCCTCTGACGGGCCTGGAGGGTCCCAGCTTACCAGAGTCGCTGCTGGTGGTGGGTGGTGTCTCCTCGTGGAGCGCCAGGGGCTCGGGACTGGCCCGCGGGGAGGACGCGGCGGAGGAGAGCAGAGAGTCCGAGGACGGCGAGAAGGCGGCGGAGTCGGGGGAGGCGCAGGGCTTGGGCGAGCTGCTGTCGTTGAGCGGGTAGGGGAAGACCACCGAGGGGTCGATGCACTCGGAGGCGGCGGCGCTCAGGTCCTGCAGGTACAAGCTGGAGGTGGAGCAGCCGCTGTGCCCGCGGGCAGGGCTCGGGCTGCCGCTGTCTTTGCGCGCAGCCTGGTAAGAGGCCAGCTTCTCCGAGACGAGCTTGGCGGCGGCCGAGAAGCCGCTCCACATACAGTCCTGGATGATGATGTTTTTGATGAAGGTCTCGTCGTCGGGGTCGCAGATGAAGCTCTGGTTCACCATGTCTCCTCCCAGCAGCTCGGTCACCATCTCCAGCTGGTCCGCCGAGGAGAAGCTGCCGCCGCCGCCGTCGTCGTCTCCCCTGGGGGAGAAGGACGCGACCGTGACGTACGAGGGCGAGCAGAGCCCGGAGCGGCGGCTCGGGGACAGGGGCGGGGTGGGCAGCAGCTCGAATTTCTTCCAGATATCCTCGCTGGGCGCAGGCGGCTGCAGCTCGCTCTGCTGCTGCTGCTGGTAGAAGTTCTCCTCCTCGTCGCAGTAGAAATAAGGCTGCACCGAGTCGTAGTCGAGGTCATAGTTCCTGTTGGCGAAGCTGACGTTGAGGGGCATCGCGGCAGCCTGCTGGAGGGGCACACAAAGGCGAGGGCAAGTCTTCAGTTAAGGGGGTCTTGGTTGGTGCCGAAATCCCGCGCAGCGCGCCGCGCGCGCCACAATCCAGAACCACTCCCCTTCCAGCGCTGTTCCCAAGTGGGGCCGGCGGGGGGGGGGCAAAACAAAACAAAACAAAAAGGCACCCTTTTACCCCCTCTGGGTGACCCTCTACTATCTCAGACACACACTTGGCGAAGCAGCTCCGTAGCGCCCGCGCAGCTTCCGTCCCCCGGGAGCCCGGAGCGCCAAGTCCGGGAGTCGGCCCGGCGACCGCCGAGCAATCGAAATCGGCTTTGGCCTCCTTAACAGGCCGGGGGAGGCGGCGCGGGGTCGGGGGGGGGAATACGATCCGCCAAACGCCGAGGCGCAAAGTTTTGCGCCACCTGAAGGAGGCTGCGAGAGGCGCCGCGGCGGGAGCGGCTGCGCGCGGCCCCCTCCCGCGCCGGGGCCCCTCGCGCCGCGCCCGTTCCCACTCGCGCCCTTGCCGCGCTCCTTCCCCCGCCGGCGCCACCGCCCCTCCCAGCCTCCCTTCTCCGCCTCCTGCATCCCTACCCCCAGCGCGCCCCCCTTCCTTCCTCTGCCGGCTTTTCTTCTTTTCCCTCGCGGGCTGGAGTGGCAAGCTCAGCTTCGAGCCTTAACCGCCCCCCCCGCCCCGCCCCGCCAATACATAAAAGGGGAGTGTTAAATAATAACAGGGACACCTCCCTTCAACACCCAATACGGCGCCGCAACTGCGCCAGAGACCCTGCTACGATTCCGCGCCCGGAGCCTGGCGTCTTCCCCTCACCCGCCGAGGGTAGCAGCTGTTCTGGAAAAGCCCCGAGCCCCGCTCCTTGCCGTCCTCCGCATCTCCGGGGCGCAGGGACACCCGCGCGGGGACACCAGAGGCGGCCTGGGAGCCAAGGCTGGGTGCAGAGGTTTGTCCTCGTTTCCCCCCGAGTCAGTAATTCCAGGAGAATCGGACACATCTTTGCCCCAGCCTCCTTCACCCTCCTCCCCGCGCCTCGCCAACACCAAATCCTAACCTCTCTGTAGACCAAGATCTTTAATTTTATTATCCTTTTTAAAAGCCAAATGCCAACTTCTAAAAGGAGCCGGGGGCGAATTGGAAACGCCGCGGGGATCGGCGGGCGGGACAAGCCGCAGTGTGTCTGTCTCCGGCTGTCAGAAATGCAGTAAGCCGAAATTTAAATGCCCTTTCCGAGACGGGGAAAAGTCAGAGGCTGCGGAGCTCTCTCGCTCACACACGGCAATATGTAATTCTTACTCCAAGGTGCTCAGGATGTAAAGGGTTTTCTGCCACCGAGAAGCATACCCTTCTCTTCTCCTCCCAAAAGGCCAAAAGCAATTAATGCAATGAAGGAAGAATGTCCAACCGGCCGGGGTCAGCGTCCATCTACATAAGCAAAAACCTCTCAAGGCTACTTTCAAAAACGTACCCTGTTTTCCCTCTGCCTTCCCCTCTCCCATCTTGACAAGTCACTGTACCCCGACCCAGTTCTGGTTCGTCTTCACTCCACCCCGACCAACCACGACTACTCTGAGAAAAGTGTCAACAGCGCTGGAATGGGCGAAAAGACACCGATCCGGGCATTCGACTCGTCGCGGCATTACTGCGGTAGCAAAAATAAATTAAAAGGCCAATAGGTCCGGGTGCTCACCGGGTTTTCCACTCTCCGAAGGAAATCCAGCGTCCAAAAAGCGGCGAGGAGCGCCTTTCAGAGGCGCGGGTCGTGGGCAGCGGCGGGGAAAAGTGACTCCCCCAATAGGCAGAAGAGCCTCTCCGTGTCCGGAGAGTCGCGTTGTCGCTCGGGTGTTGTAAGTTCCAGCGGGCAGTGGGCAAAGTTTCGCGGATGCGGCGCGGGTGGCGGGCCGCTGGCAGGGGTCGGCGGGAAGGGTGGGGTGGGGGCGGCCGGGCCCGAGGCGCAGACGCCCCCCTTTCACTCCGGATCTCCCTTCCCCGGGCGCCCGGAGCGCGACTCCGCTCGCTCGGCTGCCTCTGCTCTTCCACCCTCAAGGGCCCGCCCGCTCGCTCCCTCTGCCTCTCGCTGGAATTACTACAGCGAGTCAGATAAAGCCCAGAAAACCGGCTTTTATACTGCTAAGGCACGGCCCCTCCCCTCTGTTCTCTTTTTCCCGCCAAGCCTCTGAATAGCCCTGCCCTTCCAGAGGCAGTTGGGGAGCCAGGCGGCGGCCGGGGCGCGGCGGCAGCAGGGGTAGCCGCGAGATGCACAGCCCGGGGGTCCTTGGCCGCGCAGACCCTCGCCTATAAAAGGCCGGTGGGCGGGGATTCACAGGAGGGGATCTTTTTTCTTTCTCCCCCGCCCTCAGCTTTGGGAACCCGGGAGGGGCGCTGGTGGGGAGGGAGGGCCGGAGGGGAGGAGACTCAGCCCTTTGAGCCTGGCACTCCAGTGCGCCGAGCTCTCGGATGTAAACACAGTTAACAGCGCCGCATGAATTAACTGCGCGCGCCTACCATTTTCTTTTGCTCCCGCTCAAACCTTGCCTCCTTCTCTGCTGCTGGCTCCTCTGGGGCAGCGCTCTGTTTGGCAAACAGCATACTTGTCCTCTGTGCTTCAATCATCGCGGGCAGAACAGCTGAACTCTTTGCGCTGAGCATACACCGTGTACCCACGGCCACGCCACGCACGTCCCGGGCGGACGGGCGCCTCCCTAAGGCCGGGGAAAGGGTAGCATTTGGAAAATAAGTCCTACGAGGAGAGGAGGAAGGAAGGGGGTATTGACTGGCGCGCGCTCCGAGTGTGTGGGGCATTGAATGTCGATGGGGATAAACGATCAGAGGTATAGGGAGGAAGATGGTGCCTGGAATTATTAAAATAATTCAGCAACGCACTGCCACGTATACTTGGAGGACGCGTTATGAATAAACACCCACTGTATTTGTTGGGGGGTGTTATGCATTCTGTGTGTGTGCAGCTATCTCAGCTGGGTACCTTCCACCCAGAATGAATACCCCAAATCGCTGCCAAAGCCGCAGACGACCCCCCATCCCCAACCCCGGCCCCGCCCGCGCAGACCTACATGGATCTCCGCGTGAGCCCGCTTTCCCGCCCCCCACCCCAGTACGCGCTAATCCCTGAGATCCTTCTGTGGGTTCCGGAGCTGGAGTAAGGCAGGAGCGCGCCTGCGGATGCGCGCCGCGGGGCCCCTCCCCCGCCCGCTCTCGGCCGGTCTGCACCCCCAGCCCCCCCCCCGCGCCTCTCACTCTGAGTTCCCAATTCCGCAGCCGGGTTTCAGAAAAGAGACGAATCCTCTTTGCGCCCCGTGGTGTCGGTTTGCACCACTCTGGGGCTCCCAGGTTTGGGGGAAATCAAAGGCGCTAGACGGAAGGATACTGACTGGGGAGGGGGTGGGCGCGAGCCGTGGGACCAGACTCCCCAGAAGAGGGAAGGAGGCGAGCTGGCGGATCCACCCTGGGGAGTCAGCAGAGTCCCTGGTGAAGAAAACCGTTAACTCTTTCCTCCTCGGACAAATCGAACGTTGACTTCCTTTCTGGGTCTGCTTTCCTCTTTATTATGGGACAAAAAACCAAAACAAACCCCAACATCGATTCTGATCTAAGGAGAGGGGCCAAGTATTACTTCCGTGTCTTTTTATCTGGAGGGTGGGGTGTCTTGCGCCAATTAAAAAAGCCAATTAAAAATTGGCCGAATTTCAGGCATTGATTTCCTAGTTCACTGACTATACATTTTTTTCTGAATACCATAGTGAAGTGCGTATGCCTAATCCACGTACATCTATGTACATTTCACGTACACGTCGACCTAGAATTTTGCCCAACACGGCACATGACTTGCTCGCTCCCTCAGTGAATCTATATTTCATATACAATACATATTCTCTCGGGATTTGCTATTCTGCATTACACTAAGGCCTTAAAAACAGAGGCAATCTTCCCCAGCCCTGGTCCCTCACCCAAAGGCATTTTAAGTAAACTTTTCCACGCCCCTCCCCCCTCATTCCAAAAGAGAAAAAAATTCGGGGCAGGGAGGGGCTCGCGTATAACATGCTTGTGTTCGAGATAGATTTTACCCGTTGAGTTTGCTGCTCGGCGTTCAATTGTTAAATGAGTAGTGACTTCCTCCAAATCAGGTACACGGCACAATTCAGTTTTAAGGATTGCAGATTACTCCAACCTCCAAGCCTTTGCCGCAAACGCGGGGAGTGACCAATCCCTGGTCGGGGCTTTGCTGCAAAGCGTCCTTCCCTGCCCCCTCCCAGGGCTGCACCCGAGTCCGGGGTTTGCGAAAGTAAAGTAAGTGTGCCCTCTACCGGCAGCCTCGAACGCTGCGTCCGGATGCCGCCCGAGGGCGTGCGGGTCGGGAGGGGGCAGGGGCGGCCGGAGTGCAGGGTACCCAGCGGGGCGAAGGATAGGGCGGTTCCTTAAAATGAGTTTCCAGCCACCTTCTTCAGATTCCTTCAGGCCGACTGCGGAGAGGCGGAAGAAGAGGAATCGCTGGAGAGGAAAGTGGTTCAGAGGCGGCTCTTCAACCGCATAAGTGGTGGTGAAAATGGATCCATCACTACTTATGGGCAATGAGCATCACCCTATAGAGAACTGATGCTATTTATGGGCAAAGCGAAATGATTAACAAGTACACACACGAAAAAACTTTCCAGCCAAACTCTAAGGCAGCAAAACACACTTTAGTCTACACATTTTAGAAAGCCATCATCTTCTAACCACCACGTTTTAGAGAAAGACACTAGATTTATTATTTTTTTAAATGAAAAAAAATGGTGAATAGCCAGATCTTTTCATAATGATGGGGGGGGGTTGAGATTCCATTGAAACAAAGTGTAAAGGACCATTTTTTTTTTTTTTTTTTGCCGTACGCGGGCCTCTCACTGTTGTGGCCTCTCCCCTTGTGGAGCACAGGCTCCGAACGCGCAGGCTCAGCGGCCATGGCTCACGGGCCCAGCCGCTCCGCGGCATGTGGGATCTTCCCGGACCGGGGCACGAACCCGCGTCCCCTGCATCGGCAGGCGGACTCTCAGCCACTGCGCCACCAGGGAAGCCCGTAAAGGACCATTTTAATAAGTTTTCATACCAAAACAACTGAGCAATAAAGGTCGAAGAAATGTGAGGTAAATTTATATAGCATGCGTAATGGGTGTGAATATTTCAAGTGGGTTTTTCTTTTTTTTAAAAGATTTTTTTGACGTGGACCATTTTTAACAT
This sequence comes from Delphinapterus leucas, assembly GCF_059928025.1. Classification (NCBI taxonomy): domain Eukaryota; kingdom Metazoa; phylum Chordata; class Mammalia; order Artiodactyla; family Monodontidae; genus Delphinapterus; species Delphinapterus leucas. The sequence continues at coordinate 12,521,680 of NC_143145.1, forward strand.
CTTTATTGAATTTGTTACAGTATTGCTTCTTTTTTTATGTTTTGGTTTTTTTGGCCACTAGGCATGTGGGATCTTACCTCCCCAACCAGGGATCGAACCCTCACCCCCTACATTGGAAGGTGAAGTCTTAACCACTGGACCACCAGGGAGGTCCCCTTCAAGTGGGTTTTTATGATGAGAAGGATGTTTGACAGTGTCTGATCACCTAGATATATCCTCAGGAAATTTGGCAACAGGGGATCCTTCCCAGAAGAGGTCTCTTAGGGTGGTTCCCCAGGAATCTGGCATTTTGGGCATTACTCTGCTGGAACCTGAATGACTGCTCTCTATTGGGGCAGAAAAAACCCCCAAAAAACAACCAACCCACCAAAACACAAAACCAATCAATCGAACAACAGCAAAAAAATGTAGGTCTAGTTTGACTGCAGAGGGTAGTTTTTGAAAGTTGCTAAAGATGGCAGATACACCCTTTCTTAAGGTCTGACTGCCAAACAATTGCAGCCAGGTGTAGGAGATGTGAACCCCAGGCAGAGATGCTGTTGGTGGCTTCAGGACTCATCCTTCTTCTCTCCCAGCCTGGCGATATCACCTGGGGTGTTATTTTCAAGTAACAGCCTGGAGTTATTTATTTTTATTTTTATTTTTTTTGCGGTACACGGGCCTCTCACTGTTGTGGCCTCTCCCGCTGCGGAGCACAGGCTCCGGACGCACAGGCTCAGCGGCCATGGCTCATGGGCCCAGCCGCTCCGCGGCATGTGGGATCTTCCCGGACCGGGGCATGAACCCATGTCCCCTGCATCGGCAGGCGGACTCTCAACCACTGCGCCACCAGGGAAGCCCCAGCCTGCAGTTATTTTGTACTTCCAAGTAAGGTAGGAGCCATCCCATTTTACAGCCGAGGAAATGGAAAGTCACATCTCAGCAAGACTTGACTTAAGGGACTTCACTATCTTTCTTCTAGTAATTTTTAAGAACCATTTGACCTAGAAGAGACATTTGCTAGGTTGAGAAACGGCAGGGTAAATAGAAACTAATAATATCATTCGAGATTACCAAAAGGATGTATGTTATTGTAAAAGAAACATTATAAGTAGAAAAAGGAATAAAAAAAAGGGAAAGAGTTTCTGAACCTGATCACCTGAAGACAGCTGATGAAATTTGTCTTTTAAGAAAACTTTTTATGGGACAACCTCAGCCTTTCTATCACTTCCTTTTGGAAGTCAGTAGAAAGTGTCTATTAAGTGAATATTCCTGGTTTGCTGGTCTAAGGAGATCCTAAGGCTGTGTCTCTCCTTCCTTTTTTGGGTGCTGCTGGGTTTCAAAGAAGAGGCAAGTCTGTTATCACCCACAGGGTTTGGACTCCAGGTAAACAGTCCAGTAAGATTGCCTCACAGAAGAGAACATTGTGTCACTACAGGGAACATTTTTTCCTCCAGATGGTGTAACTAAGAGTCATTCATTCTCACAACTGCATATTCTCACAGTGACAGTCGTGTGTCACTTTCATACTTAGGAAAAATGAAGTACAGAAAGAATGAGCAACTTGACCAGACTTTCTCCTTTCTTTGCAGACACACAATGGAGAGATTCAGAATGTGTGACTTGTATGACATAACATGTCTCCTCCCTGTACCCCACCCCTTCTTTGAATATCTCTTCTCCCACCCCTCAGAAAGTTTCCTGTGGGTCTTCCACAGATAAGAGTAGTGGAAAGAAACTGGACCCCGGTGATCAAAAAGCTAGCTCCAACCTGGAGATGAGACAGAAAGCCCCTCAAAGGTGGTTGGCATGTTATTTCAAAAACTCTTCAAGTCATTGAGGCCTGTCAAGGAAGGGGTGGGGGAAGAATGATAAATACGTAGCTCCAGCAGAAAGATTATTTGGAAAGAAGGGCTGTTAGATTAAAATCCAAGCTAGCCAGGGAATGTTAGAGGAATAGAAAGTCTCACAAGCATTTTAATGCCGACCATGTGTCCCGATGAGAAGAGTACAGGAAAGCTCTCCAGCAGACAAGCAAATAAAATCTGGCATCATTAATTCATAAGAATGATATCAAAAACGGCAGTGAAGAAAATCTTTGTGTCTTTTTAAAAATGCATGTTTTTCAATGTTGCCCCACCTACTCTCGCTTCTAGCATACTGCATAAATTAAAGTAGCCAAGAAGGAAAAATATTAGCAAGTATTTTTAACATAAAGCTCTAGACCCTACATTTCCTGTGTCGCGTTGGGTATGTTCAGTTGCTTTCTTACCGACTGACCTTAGATTCTGGCGGAGGGTCCTAGCTGGACTCAGTAAACTCTAGTCTCCTCTCTAGCTTGGCATTCTTCTTTTATTCCTTAGTGCTTCGCTGTAATCCTGCCTTACTTTGTAGCTGCTAGAGTAGACAAATGGTTCCTTTGTTTAGCCTCTTCAAAGGCTCGGTTTATTGTTCCGTAAGTGCCAAACCCAAGCAAATCTCAGAAGTTTCCACACTTTCGCTCACTTGGCCTGTCTTCGCTATGGTCCTTTTGGGCAACATCTGTCTCCAGGATGGACCCTTGCTGGGTTGGAGGTGGAGATGACTGAAAAGGAGACTCACAGGGGGAATCTTTTGCTTTTCGACTTGCGTCTGGAAGCCAGGGGGCTAGGAGCCTGTTCCTTTTACGGGCTTGTGGAGATCCCAAACCAAATCTTCTGGCTTTCTGAGAGTAGCTCACCCTTGGTTGCTCTTATTTTTAAATTCTGTTCCCTCCGTAACTACTTTTAAATGGACTTTGTTACAGAAGGAAATTTCTTGAACGTACCTAGAGACCGTGGATCACCAAAGCCAATGGCCCTTTCCCATTTTCCTTTTTGACTTTGCTGCTGCCAGGGAAACTGATGGCTGTTGGAAATAATTGCTTCTTTTGTAAATCAGTGGTTCTCGACTGAAGGCAGTTTTGCCCCCAGGGGACATTTGAAAATGTCTGGAGACATTTGGGGTTGTTACAAAGGGGTGTTACTGCTGGCATACACTGGGTAGCAGCCAGGGATGCTGCTAAACGTCCTACATGCCCAGGACAGCCCCGCAGCAGAAGGGTATCAGCCCTGATATGTCAAGGTTAGAATCCCAGGGTAACTCCACCTTCCCCGGATGTTATTGCCACATTTCCAGTTGCTTCTTCCGTTTCCCCTGTTGCCTCTCCTTCCTCTTTCACCTACTACAGGTAGCTGCTAGAATCGGCTTGCGGTGGATTCCTAACAGTTCCTAGTGTGCCACTCTGTTTAATCTTGCTCATTCATTCATTCATTGCTAAATCTGACAAGTTGCATGACCTCTCTGAACCTCACTTTTCTCATCGGTAAAATGGGACTACCGGTCATTAGAACATTTGTTTTTTTTTTGTTGTTGTTGTTTGTTTGTTTGTTTTTTGTGGTACGTGGGCCTCTCACTGTTGTGGCCTCTCCCGTTGCAGAGCACAGGTTCCGGACGCGCAGGCTCAGTGGCCATGGCTCACGGGACCAGCTGCTCCACGACATGTGGGATCTTCCCGAACCGGGGCACGAACCCGTGTCCCCTGCATCGGCAGGCGGACTCTCAACCACTGCGCCACCAGAGAAGCCCTGGATCGAGCTCTTTTAAGTTTAATGTATCAGTATTTCATGGTGCTCCCCAGAGAGTTCCGTGACATTTTTGTCCCCTATCACTTCATCAAGCATGAAAAATGGTGGATGAATACAAGCCTGACTTTGGACAGAGGAGAACGTGGAGTCTCTCCTCCCGAAGAGATTACATGACGTTTGGTGACTAATTCCTAACCTACCCCTCTCCTGTCTCCATCTGCTGCAAGACTGACTGACCATTCCAAGCGTATGCCATTTTATAGACCCCTTCATCCAGAAAAAGCACAATTCTGGAAGATCTGAAAGGTTGAATTATGCATTGTTCTTATTTAATACAAATCCAGGCATTATGTTAGAATTTCCCTCCTTTGACTGAATTCATGTGCTGTCCAGTGGCTGATCACCAGGGTGTGGTCCTGGGAGCCCCGGAGCACAAGGAAGTATTTTGGTTCCTGGCCGGATAAGGCTTCTGCTGGAATCTGCAACCATTTTCTCGTCCTGGTGAGCTGACCCGGACACTGAAAAAGCTTTTCCTTTAAAGCATAGCTTAACACCCAGATCTAGAAACTCTTTCTAACTTCGAACCCACATTCCCCCCATCATGTTTTAGATCAAGGTTTGCAAACTAGGATGATTACAGGGGCCCAGCAGGGAATGTTGGTGAGGAAGCAATAGGGAGTGGTGGGGACTGTGAAAAACGGGAGAACATTTTGCCTGTGTGAAGCTGGCAGCAGCTACTCAGCATCTATGGGGTGTTGCCCTTCAGTATGGGCCCTTTGGTGGAAACGTGTCCAGTTTTTCAGAGAAGGTGGAACTTCAGATGTTCGAATCTTCGCAACTCATTTAAAAAATTGTATGTAGAAGCAAAACCTGCCTGTGGAATAGATTCAGCCCTCAGGCTGCCTGTCTGAGATCTCTGCTTTTAGGTTTTAGTAAGCCAGCTAAAGAATGTCCTTCTAGGAGCTTTTCCTGATGACTTTCCCCTTCCCTTGAGGTTCTTAACTGTTCCCTCATTCTTTTGTGATAGAAAATCTAAAAGTTTACTGCTCTTATGGGTTTTTGTGACTCCTGGCTCAGAAGCTTCTGACCAGGATGGATTGTATCTTTTTTTTTTTTTTTTTTTTGTGGCTGCGCTGCACGGCATGTAGGATCTTAGTTCCTGATCAGGGATCGAACCCACACCTCCCCATCACAAGTGCAGAGTCCCAACCACTGGACCACCAGGAAAGTCCAGGATGGATTGTGTCTTATTCACATTGGCATCCACCAAGAAAGCCTCCACGTTGCACAAGTCCAGGACTGCTGTTCACGGAGTCTGTGATCTCCAGGGCCTAGCACAGTGCCTGACACATGGTGGACCCTCCATAAATGCTTATTGAATGAACACTATTAGAGGGAGCTCCCAAGAGGAAGACATACCCAGCCCAGCCCAGTTTTAATCCAAAGAGAGAGAGAAGCTTTGAGAATTCCTCCTTGCTTCTATTCCACTGATGGGTGGGCCTTGTTCATGTGTGCTTGATGGTAGGTGAGGCCCCAAGATAGTTGGGAAGAGGATAAAGACAGAAGTCATCCAGATGAGTAGAACTGGACTCACTGACCAAAAAACAAAAGCAAGAAAATAAAAACTAAACCAAAATTCACAACAGCTTAAAACAGCACCCCCTGCAGGCCTCTTTCCTCACAATTTTATAATCCCACCCAGAGGAAAACCCTGCCAGAATTGAAGAGAGGAAGGGATGTGTGGGGTGTGGGGACATGGTCATAGGAGCTGGGCCAGGGAGAAGCTCGTGTCAGACTTTTCACAGGGAAAGTGATGACCCTTTGCTCGGTCATGAATTCAATTTAATTGGTGGTGGTGTGGTAGTTCACAAAAGTGGACTAGCATAGGAAATATTAAAGCAATCAAAGAATGTTACTAAGTATGGTTTTATGAATCCTCTCTCTCTTTCTCTGTATGAATTTGGTTATAATGTGAGATGCAATGCATCTCTAACTGTCAGTTAAAAATGTTAGAAAGCCGCTGCATTATCTCATTATATCTCCATAGTAATCCTATGAGGTGTAGATTAATATTCCATTTTACAGTTGGGTAAAACTGAGGTCTTGTAGGAACTTGTTCAAACTCACACAGTGAGTGGTAGAGGTGGAATTCCTCACCCAAATCCTTTTGATTCCACAGCCTTGGCTGAATCTGCTCCACCACAAGCCCCAGTCAACCCTGATGCCCAGCACTTGCCATGTCTCTGCTGCTGCTACTGCTGACCAGGGCCAATTTCCTTTAGAAAATGCTGGAGGAGTCAAATAGAACATTTTACTTCTCACTGCTACCCTTTTCCTGGTGTATAATGGCAAGGGATCAAGGGCAACGTGAGTGTCAAGACAGCGGATACAGAGAAATAGATGAGTCCTGTCCTCCAAGGGGCTTGGTTCTCTCTCTGCTGGAAAATTTCATGAGGCAGCTAATATCTGTGTTGGGAAGTAGACTCTTGCGTTTGGTGAGGGGATGAGGGCAGAGGAAGAGGCAGTTGTGGTGCACAGAGGAAAGAACACAGTTTGGCAGTCCTAGGAATCCCTATAAGCCCCTGTAAGTCAATTCTTGCATTGACTTTGGGTGTGGAGCCTTTGAGAGATGACTTCACTGAACTGAGCCTCAGTTTCCCCATCTGTAGAAAATGGTGACAGCCATAATTGCTCCCCAGAGCTGTCCTGAAGGTTAACTGAGAATACAAGCTGTCCTCAAAAATCATAGCTGTTTTGTTGTCGTTAGGATTAGCAGAATTCTTTATCTCACAGCTTCCGGTTTCTTCATTTTTTCCAGATAGGAGTGCTATCACTTACCTCGGGGGCTTATGCAAAGATTCTGTGAGAGCGTGCAAAGGAAGTTCCGAGCCGTGTTGCCTGAGTTGGCATCTTGGTGGGCACCTATGCGCAGTAGGTCTTATTACTGAGGGGGAAGAAGAGGCTGGGTGACCTGCTCATTGCTTTCTTCTTGCACACGCAGGCGGTCGCCGCCCCGCCCCCCCCCCCCCCCCCCCCGCCTTCGCTTTGCAAAAGACAGTGGACTCCTCTCTGTGACCTCAGTCCAAACATATTTACAACATCAGTGCCTTGAGAAACCTTTGCCTGCTGCCTGCGGGCCATCTTGGAATTCTCACCCTCCCTGCATCTCTGCAGGGAGGGATATGGGAGATGGAGTCGATGTTGGAAACTGGCCAGGGGACCTCACAGGCCCAACAAAGAATTTTTTTAAAGGGTTGACTTGGTAATAGGCAGAGGGGAATTCCGTGGATAAATAACAATTTATACAAGGCATGCCATCTGCTTCCCTGTCTAAGCATTAGTGCATAATTGTGGGCTCAATTCCCTTCCTATTCCTTGCTCTTTACCTTTCAACTCCTTAAGTAATTATATTGACGCCTCTCTGAGAGACTGGGTGGGAGGAGAGGCAGGGGGTGCCCCGTTTGGATGCTTGCTGCAGACAGTGCGGTATAAAACTGAAATAATTTGTTTTCATGCATTAAAGGATTAAACACTAAATAAGAACATATCGAAGTTCCGGCCAGTATACCTGAATGTTGTGCTGGAAATTAATGAAAACTGGCTTCACTGGAGGTAAACGACTGCAAATTAAGTTTGGTCTTTGAACAAAAACTCTGTTGTAGGATTCTCTAACTGGATTAGGGATCAAAACCTATGTGCCCCCAACCCCTCTCCTCGCTACGCTACCCTTACTTTGGTATCTGCCAGAATGTTTTGAGACTCTTTATTTATGTGTGAATTCTTCTGTCTCTCTTTGTAGCTTGGATAGATGTTGACAGAGGAGGTGAAGGGTTAACCAGAATTTAGGGAGGAAGGAGGAGGGTAGGGGACCATTTTGGGAATCATGCTAAAGTACTTCGAGCAGAGACAGCAAATTGGCTTGAAGACCAAAATTTGCCTGCTGTTATGTTGCCTCAGATATAAGTTTTGACCTTCTCAGTATTTATAACATTTTAAAACAGGTGCCAATACTTAGAAGTTGATAGGTTTCACATAAAAATCTGAATGTCTGCCTTCCCTTGAAAAGTCAGCTTTGGTAATTTGGGGCCTAGATTCCCATGTGGATGGAGGTGACAAGCAGTCAACTGTTTCAGAAGGGGCTTGGGTTCTTCATTTTGCCTCAGTCTCTACCACTCCCTTATGCTGGCCACCCTCACTTTATTGATGACCTCTTTCTGGCTTCTGCCTGGTCTTTGTGGGCCTTTGAGTTTATGACCCCTGATTTATAAAATTTCCTGGTCGATTCATAGCTCTCATTATAAGGAAAAATTTCATCCTGAGAAAAGAGGTATTTAAGAAATATTTATTGAATAATGATGATATTAGCCAACATTAAACACATACCATGTGCCCATCTGTCTGACCCTATTTTTCGATAACAATTTTATTGAGATAAAATTCACATATCATACAATTCACCTATTTAAAGTGCATGGTTCAGGGAATTCCCTGGTTGTCCAAAGGTTAGGGCTCCATGCTTTCACTGCTGAGGGTGTGGGTTCAACCCCTGGTCAGGTAACGAAGATCGTGCAAGCCGTGAGGCAGTGGCCGAAGAAAAAAAGTGCATGGTTCAATGGTTTTTAGTATATTCACAGGGTTATGCAACTATCACCACAATCAATTTTGGAACATTTTCATCACCCTCAAAAGTGACCCTGTACCTATTGGCAGCTACTCTCCATTTCCCATCAACACCCCAGCCCAGGGCATTGAGTACTCTACTTTCTGTCTCCACAGATTTCTTTATTTTGGCCATTACATGTTCATGGAATCAGACAATATGTGGTCCTTTGTGACAGTCTCTTTCATTTAGCATAATGTTTCCAATAATCATGTTGTAACATCTATCAACATTTCATTTCTTTTTATTAATGAATAATATTCCATGGTATGGATATATCGCATTTTTGTTATCTCTTCATCCATTGGGTTGTTGATGGACATTTGGGTTGTTTCTACTTCTTACTATTATGAATAATGCTGCTATGAAGTTTCCCATGCACATTTTTGTGTAGACACGGGTTTTCATTTCTCTTGGGGATGAAAATGCTGGGTCACATGGTAACTCTATGTTTGGCCATTTGAGGAACTTCCAAACTGTTTTCCAAAGTGGCTGCACCAGTTTTTATTCCTACCGGCAGTGTATGAAGATTCTGATTTCTCCGTAACCTCACCAACCCTTGTTGTTATCTGTCTTTTTTATTATAGTCATGTTAGTTGGTGTGAAGCGGTATCTCACTGTGGTTTTGATTTGCATTTCCCTGATGGCTAGTAATATTGAGCATCTTTTCACGTGCTTGTTGGCCATTTGCCAGCCCTGTTTTAAGTGCTTAAGTGGAGGAATCCTTAGCTCCATGACAACTGCGTGAGATAAGTGCTGTTACTACCACATTTCCCCATGACATGCCAAGGTCAGACTTTTAGTTGCAAGCTTTCTTTTCAGAGGATGACATTAACCCTTATTATATACAAGGAAATTTTAGTTCCCAGTTCTGGATAGAAATGCAAATCTGAAAAGAAGACTCAGATGCGTAGTTAGCACCCAGTAGCCAGTGCCTCAGTAACTCCCATTTGTTGTGTTTTTCCTGACTCAGCACCTTTTCACACGCTCTTTCCTCTGCCTCGAGTAGTCCTTTTCCCTGGCTAACTTCTAGATTCTCTGAGAGTTTTCCCTGACCCTCCAGTCTAAATCTGAACACTTATTTACTCTCACAGCACTCTGAACTATTACCATAACAACATTCATTTATTAGTGTCTTTATATTTTCTCATTTTTCTTTTAAACAAAAGGTTTTATTTTGTATGCTTATAATTAGGTTGTATATGTACATTTGTATTCTGCTTTTTTCCCCATTTCACATGATATTACAAAATTGTCAGTGTAATTGAAAGTATAATTTTAAATGACTCCAAAGTATTCTGTGAAGTGACTATAAAATAACTCATGTAACGATTTCCTTTTTAAAAAATGTTTAAATTGTTTCATCGCTTTTGCTATGGTAAATAACACTGATTTGAACATCTTGGGGCACAAAGGTTTTTTTCTGTGTTTAGGATTATTTCCTCAGGGTGGAGTCACAAAAGTGGAATTACTGACTCAGAGGCATTTGCAAGGCCCTTGATGCCTATTGCTAAAGTACTAGCAGAGAGAAGATACTGTAGTGATTTAGACTGCCCCCCAATATAGATGACAGTGTCAGCACTGGGAATATTATCATTCTAAGAAAAGCTTTGCTTTAATCTGCATTTCTCTGATTAACAGTGGGGACAAATCTAATAATTACACAAACAATGGAAGCACATCTTAATTGATATGCCAATTTAAGAAAGCAGATACTACATTATTGGTGCATTTTCCTGCAGGAGCCCAAGAAAGACTGAATGAGGGCATTTGTTGGTGAGGATAAGAGAGTGAGGTGGCCTGAACAGCTCAATAAAACTGCTGATAAGGGGATTTGCAGATAAGGCAGAAGGACACACGCTGGACTATTACTCTGTAGCTCAGTTTTTACACCTTATCAGAATAGAGGCCTGCTCCTCTGTAAATGATGGGCTACACTTGACAGTGCAATGAAAAGATCTGCACATTGCAGGTAGACAGTCAGAGCAGCTGGAGGCTGCGCCCGGAGTGTGTGATGGGACTTAAGATGGAAAATGTCATGATTGGAAGAGCCTTAGCGAACCCTGGGAGGTTAAGAGTCTTCCAACATTTTATTTTAGTTTAATTTACCAGGGGAATATTTTACTTCTTTGGGATATCTCAACATGGAACCCCAGAGGGGGAGTGGGAGGGGGAAGCAGGAGGCCCACTTGGTCCATATTCCCTCGTTCACAAGGAGATGTTGGCCCTCGTCTCCAGATTTGGTTACAAATGCAATTCCAGAGACACACTGAGAGGACGGAGAGAAGATTTCCATCTTTAGACTTTCCTCTAAGCACTGACATGTATTCATCACTTAGACCTCACAGCATCCCCTTCAGATGCATATCATTCTTATTTATACCTTGTAGAAGAGGTGACTACTACATGAGAAGGTTAAATCTTCTGCCTAGGATCAAACAGTTAGTAAACAATGAAGCTGGGATTCAAACTCAGGCAGTGTGAAGAAGGCAGAAAAGAGACTTCCAAATTGGAGAGCAAAAATTATGATTAAGTTACTGGGAAAATGTGATCCATTGTGGTAGATTTCCTGATTTAGAAAAAAAAAAAAAAGCTACATTTTCCTTGCAAATGGGATTAGCCAACCTTGGCTTCCTGAAAGATATCAGTTAAATCAAACAGTTGAAATAGGATGTCAGGGAAGATCAACAGACCCATGCATAGCCATTTGAGGGCCAAGAACCTGAAGAAAGAATTGGGACATTCTTATCAGTAATCCATTCGTCTGTTTATTCTCATGTTCATAATTCATGAAGTGGGCAGTGAGTGGTCAGAGAAAAGAAGCCCTCAGGTTCAAATCCTGCTGTCCCTGCTCTATAAATTGGGTCAAAAATCTGAGCCTCAGTCCTCTTATCTTTAAAATGGGAATAATAATGGTATCTACCTCATAGAGTTCTTGGGAGGAATAAATCAGATAATGCATATAATGTGCTTCTATTGCTGGCACATCATAAATACTCAATAAATATTACCTGTTAATATTTAGTCATTCTTTCTTTCAACACATATTTGTTTAGCCTCACCTGTACTCCATTGGGTTGGTAGAAATGTCTCGGATGACCCAGGAAGGGGATAAGATAAAATTCTGAGGTCAAAGGTTTTAGGTACAAAGCCTCTTTCTGTGAAATGTGTTGATGGGTGAGAATTTTTGAGAGATAGGACTGCATAACTTATTTAAGCATAGCGATAGATCAGGAGAAAGGGAGTGGACCCAAGGTCTACTGGGAACACAGACTCAGACACACCCAGAGGTAAGGCTTTCTCACGTGGATTGTGAATTGTGTTCCTTTAGGCTGCCTAGGAAGAACAAAACAAAACAAGACAAAACAAAACAAAACCTAGTGCTTTTCTGTTACTTAGGATCAAAATGGCGATCTCCGTCACAGAAAGCAGCACTTAGATTTTGTCCCTGGTGAAGTGGCTAAAGCTGAGTTGTATGAGTTGGAAAGAGTTTGGGTCATGAAGCAAGGTGCCTGAATTCGTGGATTACCTTCTGTGAATAAATCATCTAGATATTATATCAGAGCTCAAACAAAAGTTCTATGTGTTTAAAGTGACACTTCAAATTACTTTTTCTGTGGAAAAAGAAAAAGAAAAGGAGTTGAATGGAGGCCAGGGAGCCAATCAAAACCTTTTTAAAACTCCAGGTAAAGCATAATATTTTTTAAAATTTATTTTTATTGAAGTACAGTTGATTTACAATGTTGTGTTAGTTTCAGGTGTAAAGCAAAGTGATTCAGTTATACATTATCTATCTATCTATCTATCTATCCTTTTTCAGATTTTTTTTCCCTTATAGGTTATTACAAAATACTGAGTAGAGTTCCCTGTGCTATACAGTGGGTCCTTGTCGGTTATCTGTCATATATAGTAGTGTGTATTTGTTAATCCCAAACTCTTAAATTATCCCTCCCCCTACTCCCCTTCCCCTTTGGTAACCATAAGTTTATTTCTGTGGGTCTTTTTCTATTTTGTATATAAGTTCATTTGTATCTTTTTTTTTTTTAGATTCCACATATAAGCAATATCATACGATAGTCGTCTTTCTCTGTTGGACTCACTTCACTTACTATGACATTGTCTAGGTCCATCCATGTTGCTGCAAATGGCATTATTTTATTCTTTTTTAGGGCTAAGTAATATTCCATTACTAAGTACTATTTTGTAAAAATTTGGGGTTTGGAACTAAAATCATCACACAAGCGGCTGCCACTCATGCAGTGTGTGCTAAATTCTACATCAAGAGCTTGGCGCACCATAATTTCATTTTACTATTTTTTTAAATTAAAAAATTCAAGAGATTTTTTTTTTTGAGCAGTTTTAGGCTCACAGCGTAATTGCGAGGAAGATGCAGAGATTTTCCGTATACTCCTTGCCACCACTCATGCATGGCCTCCCTCATTATCAACAACACTCCCCAGAATGGTACACTTCTACCAAGGATCAATCTACACTGATACATAATCATCACCCAAAGTTCGTGGTTTACCTTGGGGTTCACTCTTGGTGTTGTACTTCCATGGATTTGGACAAATGTGTAATGACACGTATCCATCATCATGGTATCACGATGGCCCCTTTCACTGCCCTAAAAATTCTCTGTGTTCCATCTATTCATCCTCTCCCCCAACCCCCTGCTCTTCAACCAATGGTATTTTTACTACCTTCATAGTTTTGCTTTTCCCAGAATGTCACATAGTTGGAATCATACACTACATAACCTTTTTGGATTAGTTTCCTTCACTTAGTAATACACATTTAAGTTTCTGCCGTGTCTTTTCATGCATTCTTAGCTCATTTCTCTTTAGTACTGAATAACAGACACGTCTGGAGGTGCCACACTCTATTTATCCATCCACCCACAGAAGGACATCTTGGTTGCTTCCGTGTTTTGACAATTATGAATAAAGCTGCTATAAACATCTGTGTGCAGGTTTTTGTGTGCACATAGGTGTTTAGCTCCTTTGGGTAAATAGCAGGGAGCATGATTACCATTCTTTCATTATAATCCCTCCAGCAGCTCTGTGGTATGACTGTACTTATCCCTATTTTATAGATGAGAAAACTGAGGTTCAGAGAAGTCATGATTTACCTAAAGACACACAGTAAAGAGTCAAAGTCATGACAAGACAGAGTCTTTGTTGTCTACGTGATGCACTAGGAGTCAGAGGCAGTCCTATTCCCAGCTTTTGCCCAGACACTCCGGATGCCCTTGATCTGCTAACTCATTCTCTTTTCTGCAAAATAACATCATGTGTTCTACTGCCTCATAATGTCCTTGTCAAAGGCCGTCCTGGGCAGATAAGCATTTTGGATTTCTCACATTTCCACTTAGCCTTGTGGACAAGTCACTTGGTCTCCCTGGGCTTACCTTTCCGCATCTGTGCAATAAAAGCATTGGACTAGCGATGCAATGCACTAGCTCCTTTCCAGCTCTGCAAGTGTAGGATTTTGCATCTTCACACCTCTCCTGCGTTCCTCAGTGGTGACTTAGAGACGCTGACTATCAGTGGGGGAAGACAGGAAGCTGTAAGTTCTTCCATTTGAGCTTTGGGGTTGAATCATATTGGTAATTTCAAACTCTCATTATCTTACTCCCTAATGTTTTGCTTCGAAACCAACTGTAGTTCTTGGGGGAGGTGGAAGGGCAGTTGGAATAACAATGTTGGAAATAGTTCCACTGGGGAAATTAAAGGGTATTTGGAGTTTTCAACGTAGAACCTTAGTGACCAAACGCTGCTCCGAGTTTGTCGCTAGGACACCCCAGTCTTCATCAAGGACTATACTGTGTTTGGAACTGAGCCTGTAGTTGAGCGGGGGCTGGGTGTTGGAGGATAACATAGCTAGGGGTGGGGACAATAACTGTAGTTGTCAGCTTGGGCTTGGGGTCCAACAGTCTGGTTCTAACCCTTATTCTCTCACTCCGTAGCTATGTGACAAGCTCTCCATTCCTGGCTCTCCATAAAGGGAGAACGGTAGCACCGTCTTAACTGGGTGTCTTAACCTGAAGTTTGATGTCTAGTTAACTGTTGTTCAATTCAGACTCTACAGAAGATGGTCCGGTCCTTCAAGAGAATAGGCAGAACCAGAAGCTGCTCTGAGTCGCCCCTTCTGGCAGAGCTGTGATGTCTCACTGAGCTTGCAAATTATTCAGTGAGATTTGCATGGTGATGTTTTCCTCTCCTACAGTCAAGTCTATGCTGGACAGAGGGATGGAGGCGGGGCCAGATGCTGCCTTATGTACATTCTATCCTTATAAGGACACTTTAACATTGTTACTGTTATCCCTATATTATAAAGGAGCATACTGAGGTGCAGAGAGGTAAAATTTGGCAAAGATGACAGAGTTGATAAGTGAAAGAGCTGGGATTCAGATTTATGTCTGCAAGGTCTGTGTTCTTCTGCAGATACCAGGGGTCCTAATGAGAATTGCTGATGCTTGATTTCCCTACCCCAAGACTCTACTTACCAATGGCTGCAAACAGATGACAAGAAACTGTTCCACTGAACTTCTCTTGGCCACACATAACTGCTCTAAGGATCAAGGAGAATGGGATTAAATGACAACACATGAAAGACAGATTGCAGAAATGATAAGAATTCGTGCCCCTTCTAACATGCCGGTGTAGCTCCTGATCAAGAGGTATATCTGTTTCTTCTCCCATGGATCTGGGCCAGCCTTGTGACCTGCTTTGGCCATTAAAACAAGATGGCGTTGATGGCGTGCCAGTTTCAACTCTAGGTCTCAAGAAGCTTTGTGTACTACTGTTTATTCTTTCCTGGAAAACCTGCCCAGACACCATGAAGACAAACTCAGGCTGCAATGCTGGAGGATGAGAGACTAGGTGGGGCAGAGCCAAGGTGCACCTGCTCAAAGCCAGCCAAGCCCCAGAGGCGGAGCTGCCTTGCTGAGCCACAGTGGACTGTGTGTGCATGAGTGAAGCCAGCCAGTGAGCCCAGTCTAAACCACCTACCCACATGACTGTGCACTAAATGAATGGTTGTCATTTGAAAGCATTTCATTTTTAAAATCAACTTTTTATTCTGGAGCAATTTAAAATTTATGAAAGAGTGAAAAGGTAATATACCTGTCCCCCAGCTTCAATTACCCCTAATGTTACCATCTTATCCATTATTGTGGTACATTTGTCAAAACTAAGACACCAACATTGGTATGAACAAAACTGTAGATATCATTCAGATCTTACAAGTGTTTCCATTAATACCCTTTTTCTATTCTAGGATTCAAACCAAGACACCAAAATTCATTTTGTTAGTGTGTTTCCTTAGTCTTCTCCAATCTGTGACAGTTTTTCAGTCTTCCTTGTTTTCATGACTTTGAGGTTGGGAAGGGTACTAGTTGGGTATTTTGTAGAGTGTCCCTTTATTTGGGTTTGTCTGACGTTTTTCTCATGATTAGGCCAGGGTTATTGTTTTTTTTTTTAAAAATACCACAGGAGTGAATTGTCCTTATCATGCGATCCAATTGACAGCACTGGTGACGTTAACTTTGACACTTGGTTAAAGGAGTGTTTGCCAGGTTTCTTAACCATAAAGTTACTCTTTTTTTCTAAGGCACTACATTTTGGGTGGCTCGTGTGCAGCAGTAGATACCGTTATGTATTACTTCCTTGTCCCATTCATGCTTCTCGAAATCTGGCTCTTCCAACCTATTTGCTGGACCATTTTCCAATTTTAGTCTTTTGGTGAACAATCCATCGTAATACTGCTCCTCCCTTGCTAGTGCTAAAGCCAAGTTTTAATTTCACTTTTGAAATTCTAAGACTCTTTCTAGGTTCTGGTCAAATGCTGCTGCCTTCATAAACCTTCCCGGATTCACTCTGTAAACCCTTAGTGTATTCATTCACTCATTTATTCATTTTATTGAGCACCATCTATGTGCCAGACACTCTTCTAGGTCTTGGGCCACAGCCATGAACCAGACAAAATCCCTGCTCTCAGGAAACTTGCCAGGAGGAAATTACACAATAAACCCTGTAGCCAAATAATTTGGAGAGAATTATGTAACTGTGGTCTTCTCTGATATCCACGTTCTCATGCTGCAGGTATTAGATTGTTAACTTCCCATGCACCTCAGTAATCAGTCAGTCAAGAACTAATTCAGGGCTTCCCTGGTGGCGCAGTGGTTGAGAGTCCACCTGCCGATGCAGGGGACACAGGTTCGTGCCCCGGTCCGGGAAGATCCCACATGCCGCGGAGGGGCTGGGCCCGTGAACCATGGCCGCTGAGCCTGCGCGTCCGGAGCCTGTGCTCCGCAACGGGAGAGGACACAACCATGAGAGGCCTGTGTACCGCAAAAAAAAAAAAAAAAAAGAACTAATTCAGTAAATATTTATTGTGCATGTGCCATGAACTAGGAAACATGGTAGACGTCTACAATAGAATCTCTCACATTGCTCTTGGAGCCACAGAAAGCAGGGTTTGTCTTATCCAATCCATTCTATTGCTAAATTATGAAAGAGAGGCACTGGAGGGATGGCTTATTGGTACAGAGCTGGGACTCCACTGCAGGTCCATGAACATATAGCTTGAGGTTCTTTCCATATGTCCCACTGCTCTCTTGGCTAATGAAAAGGAATGGCTACCAGCGCTCAAAAGAAGAGGAAATTTACTATCTCAGGGGTGAGGAAGGGAAGTTGGAATGACATTTACCCTAAAATTGTTCTTCCTCCAGGGTCGAATTTGAGACCAGTTGGTCTCCCTGGAATTGAGACTTCCCTGGAATTTAAAAAAAATTATTATCTCCTTTATTATTAAAAAAATTTATTGGAGTATAGTTGACTTACAATGTCATGTTAGTTTCAGGTGTACAGCAAAATGAATCAGTTATATATATATAAGTATCGACTCATTTTTAGATTCTTTTCCCATATAGGTCATTACAGAGTATTGAGTAGAGTTCCTTGTGCTAAGTAGGTCCTTATTAGTTATCTATTTTATATATAGTACTGTGTATATGTACATCACAATCTCCCAATTTATCCCTCCCCCCGTCCTTACCCCCTGGTTGTTTTCTACATCTGTGACTCTATTTCTGTTTTGTAAATAAGTTAATTTGTACCCTCTTTTTAGATTCCACATATAAGGCTTCCCTGGAATTAAAGCAGTGCTCATCAAACTTTCCCACTTGACCAAAGACAGTCATTCTACACATTTGTTTGTTGTCTGGTTCCCCTACTAGAATATAAACTTCTCAGTGGCAGAGACTTGGCTGCCCTCTTCAGGTCTATATAAAACACCTAGAACAGAGCCTGACATTTAGTGGGTGTTTAATAAATATCAATGGGATAAATAGGTGAATGCTGATTCAGGAAGGACCATGAGATCAGATCAGTGGCTTTTGTCACAGGAAAACTTGACTGTGTGCTCTTGTTCCTAATCCTGTCCTTCCGTAGCTCCCCACGGTCTATAAACCACACCCAAATACTTCAGCACGTTTACCGGTCAGGGCTCTTTCAGTTGTAAACACTAGAAGCTAATACCTAATGAGTCTAAACAAACAAAACAATATACACTACATTTGAAAAACAAACAAACAAATTTATTGTTTACCTAACTGCATGTTTCCTTCAGGCACATTTGCATCAAGGGGTTTGGCCAACTCATCAAAACTCTACCCTCTCCTTCTCTTGGGCCTGCTTTCCTCTGTGTTGGCTTCATTCCCAGGCAGTCTCTCCCATGTGGCACTTTTTAGTTGTATGAGCCAAGACATTCCCTTCTTATTCTTAAGCCAGTTTGAGTTGGGTTTCTGTCACTTGTGGAAAATAAAAGGAGCTGACTAATACTCTTTCACCTAATCAGGGTGTGGCGTGCTGTGGGCACATGTGATGAATAAAGAAGAGGAGGCCCGAGGATGAAGAATCTGAATCCCCTGCTAGCTTGGATCGATTTCACTGATTACCTCTCCATTCAGATCGAGTCCTGTGACTACTTAAAGAGATCCCTCCCTAAACATATCTCACTTAACAATATAGGCTTTCCTGATACTTCTTCCAGTGGGAATCAAAAGGTCTGACATATTAAACACTCCGTTTGTTTTAAAGAAGCTGAATGTAGAATATTTCTTTTGTTCTGAGGATAACCAGTCACAATGTGTTTGAAAATGTAGGCGTCATCAGCTCTTCTTCAAAGTAGAGGTGGGAGGGTCCCCCAGCATTTCCTTAGCTATGCATTGACGGTTGCAGTAGTCATCTCCAGATTTCTCAGGAAAATCTAGAGCCTCTAAAGAGCACCATCATCACTCAGCTTTCTGCTGCTAATTTGCAAAACATTTTGCAGTTAACCTGTTGGTTCTCCCAATGGGCCTATAAGGGAATTCAGTAGTGTTCATTTTTTACAGGCATACTCAAAACTCAAGAATGGTGCTGAGTGCACACAAGATGGTCTCCCAGCTTCCCCTTCAGGAAGGTCAGGCCAGTGATTTGTTCTGGTCACTGAACTGTGAGTGGCAGTGATATGTGTTACTTCCAAGCCCAGGCAATTAAGAGCACCACACTTACCCTTTTCTCTTTCTTTTTAGGCTGACCATGGAATTGCTCTAATGAGATGGTGGAACCACAAGATGGCAGAAGCTTGGATCCTGGAGTCACCAAAGAAAGCTGCAAAGAACTGCGTGACCAGAAGTGGCTGTTGAGTAAGAATCAAACATCTGTTATATTAAGCCATTGAGACTTCACGGTTTATTTGTTACTGCAGCATACCTTAGCCTATCCTGATTAATAAACACCTATATTTCTCCTCCAGTAGACTCCTAGGATGGTTGCTGGCTGAGATATATTTAAATGAGGGCAAGATTGTCTTGTTTTATATATCTATATAACTTCCATTTCTTGTTTTTTGGGCTTTGTCTTGCAATTAATGTATTTTGAAGGAGCAGACCTAGCTTGACTCCCAGCTCTGCCACTGATTCACTGGATAACTTTGGGCAAGTTGCTCTACATCTCTGAACCTATGTTACTTCATTCTATTCCTGTGCTTGGTCTAGTGTAGGCACTTCGTATACTTTATTCTCTATTTTTTCTCAGCCATTGAGATCTCCTAGTTTTTCCTATCACTCTCTGTTTTATTCATTTCTTTCGTTTTTCTCCATTCCCAACGCATATTCAGAAATAGAATATTGCTTCCTTTTTGAGAAAACATCGACTCTTTTGTGGTTGGTTTGGTGTCACTGGTAGATAATAAACTTTCCAAAATAACTCAGAACAAATGTGTGTGTGTGTGTGTGTGTGTCTGTGTGTGAGCAAACTATCTACACCCTAGTTATGGAAAGGAAACGGCTGCTGGCAGTGGAGGTCAAAGTTAAGTCCACACCTGAAGAACATACTTAAACACACTGATAAAGACTGGAGGACCTAATCATTTGTCTTGAAGAAACTGAAACAGTTGCACTGATAAACGGACCAACTGAGAACAATTAAAATCTCAACCACTTATCTGAAGCCAAACAAGAACAACTTCTGTAAGTCTGAAGGTAAGAAGTCCCTTATACAGAAACTCAGAAAGCAGGATTCCTTCAGAAAGAGGACATTTATAATAACATTTCACCTCCACATGTCTTTATATGCAGAAGTAGGGACAAAACAAAGAGTTTTGGGCTGGGGGTTCTCTGTGTGCAAGGTGCAGGCTGGGGTCTGTGCGTGGGGGGCAGGAATGCCACAAAACAACCTCAGATAATGACAAATTGGGTTTACAGACAGTACAGATTCTTTCTTTTCTTTCTTTTTTCACTGCTTCTGCTTGAACTTTGTGGTTTTTCTCGGAGAGATTGGCACCCCAGAAGCAAGGGTAGAAAGAACCAATTGACTGTTCTCAAAACAAAACAAAACTCAACAAAGGCCCTTTCTTCCTCAAGGACTATTCCCATGGAAAGTAAAAAGTGAGCCCACTTGGAATTACCTGACTGCAAAACAATGCCACTTTTATTAAAGAGAGTTAGTTTTTCACTCACCCAGTTTAAACATGGCTCCACAGAAATTGCCGAAGTCTTCAAAAAGGATATGGTCCTCAGACTAGAGACCAAGGCAGAGAAACTTAAGGCTGAAAGAAATATTTTTTTGAGTGAACCAAAAATAGGGGTTTAGAAGGGAGCCGCTCTTCTCAAATTATGTTCATAGTGAGAAACGCTGTTCAGGTATTCACTGGCCAGCAATGAGACTTTGTGTAATAATACTTTCCCCAGTGTTCTGGAAGGGGGTCTCAGAATAGTTTAAGCCACGCCAGCAATTTTTTTAAAGCACATTTAGATTTGGTTTGGGGTTCTGCTTAGTGTATACTTAATAACACACATTTGTGTTGAGATTGGACATGTTGGCCAACTTTCTCTCTGAAAATTGTACTGCACCTTTGGACTCATGTGAGTAAGGAGGTAACACTGTGACATCATGGAAGAGAATTCTGTCTCATCTGAGTGACGGGAGCAGTGGATTTGCTTTTTCTGTAATTAAAGTGGAGTAGGAGGAATCTGTTATAACTCGTTCTTAGTTCTTTCATTCCGTATCTCAGGAGTCCTCCAGAACATGATCACCCAAGAGGGGCATTGAAGGATTACCCCATAGAGCTGCGGGAAAATACAAGGTTTGAGCAGGAAACCACAAAGCTGCAGGGTAGGCTGCTACCCTCTTCTGAGGATTCATACCGTCTCTGCTTTTCACTCCAGACGTGTCTTCTTGACAAGACTGCAGTGTGTTAAGTCTTGGTGTGGGTTTTGACTTAGGTGTGCGGTAAATTGTATTTTTTTTTGGTAAACAAAAGACCAAACTAGGATTTGAAGGAACCTAGTTCATCGTTAAAAAGACTCAAGTAGACAAATAATCTTTGGGGACAAAGGCTGTGCCTTGTTCATTATTTTATCTCCTGTACCAAGCACGGTAGGGTCCAGTTAATGACTGTTGAAGGAATGGAGATCAGATACCATTGGCTCGCGCATTCTATATGCAGTATTAGAAATTCTGGGTAGACAGACCCACTCAACATGAAGAGGGATGCAGACCACGGGATAGTTTTTCCTTCTCTGTTGCCTCAGGATGAACACAAACGATATTTTTATTTTGAAAGAATTTTATCACTCACCCCTACGGGGAAATGACCAGGAGAAATAAATAACCAACATGGGCACTGACACAAGTCTTGGGAAATTTTGCAGCTACGATCTCTGCATTTTGTGTTCTGATTCCCTCACTCAGACTATTACCTCCTACCTGGCTTCTTGCATCTTAGAGGCCAGCTGATCCAGTTACTATATGATTTCTATTTCTCCAGAACCCCAGACTAAATGACACCTATTCATCATTTGTCTGCTGCTCTGAATGTTGCCTCACATAGTATAACAGCGTTAATCTGTGATTCTCCCGCTTAGGCAGAATTCTCCCACTTAGGCAGAACTCATTTTGCTTGTATACCAAGCAAAATGTTTGCCAGGGTTGGCACAGGGATGTGTGAGACATCAAAATACTCCAGACTAAAAGAGAGAAAGACACATGTAGAAACGATTACAACAGGAAATGATAAGTGCTCTGCAGGGGTGTTAGGGCGGCCCGAAGGTGTCGGCGAGCAACCTGGTTCTAGGGGATTCTTTTCTGGTTGTGATGCTTTTGTCACAGGTGGAGAGACCTTATAAAAAAGTATTGGTGCAAAGATGCTGTGGAGAATGGTATTTAACATGTGGACATTGTGTGTCCTCTTTAGGAGAATGCTGGGAGAGCAATCAACCAACTGGCCTCAGCATCAGGAACGAATCTCTTTTTCCTGAGAAATGGTTCAGCTTTGCCTTAACTGGGCGGGATCGGGTGCCCCTTTTCAGATCAGCTGCTGATGGGATTTGAACCAAAGTTTCAGCTCCCCTGTAGCACCTGTCAGTAACTGAAGGCGTGCATAGAGCTACAGACGGTCATTCTAGATGCTGTTGTAATTTCCTAGCCTTTCTTAAGCTTCTATCTTTCCTCTTCAGACCCTTTTAATTTATGTCATTTTTTGCTCCAATTTTTAAGTTTCCTTGGATATTTTTGCTATAGGCAGAAAAAAATATGGCATAATAATAACAACGACAACAATAAATAATAACACACCTCCCCTCTCTGTCAGAAAGAGATCTTTGAGCTGACACATGATGGGGGGAGGTGGATTGGATGGCGAAGAGGAGGTTTTAGGCAGAATAAAGAGCCTATGGAAAAGCAAGAAGTTGTGAAAGGGACCTGGTTCTGGCTTCCATCTCAGTGCTGTGAAGGGGACTCCGACAGCAACACATTTCACTCCCCTTAGCATCGTCTTCTTGTTCTACCCAAGTACCGTCTGTATATTTCGAATATATTCTGTTAGGCTGTACAAGCATATGAGTTGTTGGGGGTTAGGGGACGAGCTGAAAGGAGCTTTATTTGGCCTGTCCCCCATCCCTTTAAGTCCACTCTGGGGGCCTATTAATCCTCATGGTCCTAGAAGAAAACTCAGGCCCCAGGAGTGTCCTGGTCCCTCTTCCCTTTATCATCAAACAGCGCCTCGATGGAGGAATTAAAATGTCTCATACCATATTATTCTAAGTTGATTACGGTTGAGACTTTGGCCTTCCTCCAGCTCAGGAGGGAAGCCAGCGGTCGGGGAAGGGGTAGAGAGTTGGCTTCTCCAATCCTTTGCTGGTCCTTCTCTCGCCATCTCGCCACCCAAGGCTTCTGAGCCCTCCAGCGTTGGAATTCAGGGAGGAGCATGAAGGTTTTCACTCTGCTGACGCCGGCACGGAGATTGCACTGCTACGTGAGCCCCTCACATCCTCTTAGCCTGACGGTTTACGTCACCCCTTGCTTCCACAGCCGGTAGCAAACAGGAGCAACTCGGAAACACAAGCGTATTCTTTGCTTCCTGTCCCAGGGTTTCTTTGCTGTCACTCCACAGGATGCCAGTGGAACACGCTCAGCCTTTCTGATGTCTGCACAGGGGATCAGAACCCTGTAGGGCAACACTTGGCCAGCGGGCGTGGCACCTGAAAGACAAATGCTCCCCTTTCCCGTGTCTCAGAAGGTTAATCCTGAGGGGCATATCCTACAAACTTCCCAGACAGTTCCCAGTGAGACAGAGCCCGGGTCACCCACAGATAAATGAGTTCAATGAAGCAACCGTGGACCTGCTTTCCCTCCTCCCCATGCTGTGCTCCTCCTGAACTCCCAATCCTGTATCTAGTGGTCATTTCCCAAAACAGACTACCTGCCTGAAAGACCTCGTCTAAAGCTTTGCTTTTTGGAGGAACCCAGGCTAAAACAGAAATCTAGGAATTAGATACCTTTTCAGATTTCTCAGCAGTTTAGGGATGGCTCTCTTGGAGGTGCGTTCATGGGTTCTTCAGGGAACCCCATCACTGGGGATCTCTCACCCATACTTCCTGGACAGGGCAATGGCATCTTTATTTCCAAGGACGATTATCTTCTTCCTTAACCTCTAGCCAGGACTGGCTACATAATTCGTGTGGCCCAGTGCAAGATGAAAACATCAGGCTCTTTGTTCAAAAAGTGTTAAGATTTCAAAATGGCAGTAGCTGAGCATTAAACCCAGGTCTGAGAAGCGTGTGTGAAGCCGGCCCTGTCTCTAGCCCATCACATTCACCTTATGTCTAATCTAAGATGACTCCACAGCAGGGCTCCTTCTCAGAGAGGTCCGTATCTGGTCCATGGGAAACCCACACCCTTTGCCCTGCACTGCTGACTCTACTGCTTCAGTCAGCCTTTTTCCTTTTAGATTTCTCAGCATAAGTCACACGCAGTGTGCTGAATGCTAGCCGCCTTCAAGATGGCTCTATGATCCTAGCTTCTTGTTTCTCACGCTCCCTTGTACAGAATTAGGGCTAATGTGTGACCAATAGAATACTGCAGAAGCCGCGGGTGTGACTTCCGAGGGTAGGTCTTTGATCCCTTGATTTTCTCTCTCCGGGGCAGGCAGCTGCCATGCTGTCAGGACACTCAAGATGCCCTATGGTGATTACATCATACAGAAGACCTGGCCGAAAGCCAGCACCAACTTTCCAGCCGTGGGAGTGAGCCACCTTGGAGTGGATCCTTCAGCCCCAGTCGAGAGTTTGGATGATGAAGCCCTGGACGACAATTGACTGCAACCTCAGGAGAGCCCAAGCCAGAGCCGACCATGAGCAGTCACCAGCCATTATTGTCGTTTTGAGCCCTAAGCTTTGGGGTGTGTGATATGCAGCAAAGGATAACTAATACAGGGAAGCAAACCTCCCTTTGGATGGGGGAATAGCTCTCTTGAAAGAAATCTCCCAGTATCCTCTGTCAGTCTCTACACCTCCTATGGACCGTGGGGAGAAACTATCTGTGGGATCATTTTAGGTCCTGATCAAGAGGGTGACCTGGAGGGACAAACTCATTCTAGAAGAGAAAAGCTGTCATTTTCTGGGCGGCACGGATTCTTTCTATACACTCTTTTTTTTTTTTTTTTGCTGTACGCGGGCCTCTCACTGTTGTGGCCTCTCCCACTGCGGAGCACAGGCTCCGGACGCGCAGGCTCAGTGGCTATGACTCACGGGCCCAGCCGCTCCGCGACATGTGGGAACTTCCCGGACCGGGTCACGAACCCGTGTCCCCTGCATCGGCAGGCGGACCCTCAACCACTGCGCCACCAGGGAAGCCCTATACACTCAATTTTGTATGAGAGATTTGAACAAGTTACGTACAGATCTTTGCCACTTATTTTGATGATCTTTTGCATCTTGTTTAAAGACCTCATTTTCGAATATTCCACAACTTCCATTTTTACCTCCATATATTTTCTGTATCCAACTTGAAAATCGATGGGGCCAATGTCTTGGTTAGGACACTCGCCTCCTTCACATCCTCAATGATACCATCTCCATGAATTGGTTTTGGGGAAAATTCTGCATTGCAGAACTTAATTGATTTAGTGTAACGACACCCCTACCACAGCTAGATTGGGTAACCATGGCCTTGGAAAACCAAGAAGTCCAAAACGGTAGGAATTTTCATTAGAAAATAAAAGCTTGGAAACCTGCCCATGTTCTGGAAAAGACCTTTTAGCCAAAGTACTCAAATCCCTGTTCAGATTTGCATGAGTAAAATTCCAAAAAGTCTCTTCCGAGAGAGAGAGAGAGAGAGAGAGAGAGAGAGAGAGAGAGAGAGAGAGCCACTTCTGTGGTTCTGACCTGATTCTGCTAATAAAGAATTTACTCCTAAGGAGCAGAGAATTTATTTAGCATCTAATCACAGACATTTCCAACCAACAGGGACCTGGGATTTATTTGGGCATTTGGGGGAACTAAAGTACTTGTTATCATTCTTCCTCTCACAATCTCTGTGATCCGATGTAGCATTCATGCCTTCTCTGTGTCTCAGTCTCTTCCTCTGTATGAATCTGAGAATACCTGATGACCAGAGATAAAATATCACGGGGCTTTGAAGTGCTGTCAATGCTTTACCTATTGGAGGTTTCATTATTATTTTGCCTCTTATATTTAGAATCGTTTTCTGGAAGAGGGGAGAAAAATGGCTTATATGACATTATAGAAACATTAAAAGTCAAATAAAAACACTATGGAGAACAGTATGGAGGTTCCTTAAAAAAACTAAAAATAGAATTACCATGTGACCCAGCAATCCCACTACTGGGCATATACCCAGAGAAAACCACAATTCAAAAAGACACATGCATCCCAATGTTCACTGCAGCACTATTTACAACAGCCAGGTCATGGAAGCAACCTAAATGCCCATCGACAGATGAATGGATAAAGAAGATGTGGTACATATATACAATGGAATATTATTACTCAGCCATAAAAAGGAACTAAACTGGGTCATTTTTTGAGACGTGGATGGATCTAGAGACTGTCATACAGAGTGAAGTAAGTCACAAAGAGAAAAACAAATATCGTATATTAACGCATATATGTGGAACCTAGAAAAATGGTACAGATGAACCAGTTTGCAGGGCAGAAATTGAGACACAGAACAAACACATGGGCGCCAAGGGGGGAAAGTGGCGGGGGTGGGATGAATTGGGCGATTGGGATTGACATGTATACACTAATATGTATAAAATAGATAACTAATAAGAACCTGCTGTATAAAAATCAATAAATAAAATAAAAGGACAAAAAAAACAGAACCATTACCTGATGACTGTTAAGCAAGTTTCTGTTAATTGAATCATATTTCCCCATCGATTTGCATAAAGAATGATGATTGGTTTCCACGGGGGCAGGGGGTTTGCAACAATGTGAAATCACACTCAGAAGTGTAGAAAATTTTTAAGCACTTATGTAACTCAGCAAAAATAGGCCAGAAATATGAGTATAACATGCCAGTGAACATACTGGATTCTTGGAAGAACGCTCCGTGTGTGGTGAGGACTGCACGTTTGCCGGGGGTGCCCTTAGGTAACCAGGAGGGTCTCCCAATTCTAAAGGAGGTGAAATCCTTCAGTTTATTATGGGAAGAATATTTTTCCCAGTAAGGGAGGTAAATAGATGTGAATAAGTCGGGGTTTTGTTGGGATAACAAGAGCTACTCTGTAGATTTCAGGGAATAAGTGTTTTATTAAAAGGCATTGGGGCATGTAGGACTATTGGAATAGCTGGAGGAGGAAAGATCAGGGAAACTACCATGGCTGGTCTCAGCTTGAAGCAGCCAAACAGGTTCTCATGAGCTCTCATCCCCAAGAATGTCTGGGAAGCCACCATCCAAAGTTCTTGGACTATGGCAGGAAAGCTGGTATTCTCAGGAACCCTCTGGGAAGCTGCTGTGAAGCTCACAGCCTGGATGCTACTGCTTCCCAAGCAAATGGTCCCCCCTCCCCTGTGTATTCCAGATCAGCCTGAGTTCTCTCACTGGCCAGCTCTCACCGGGAACCACACAGGGAAAGGCATCCTGGGAAATGAGCCCTGTTTTCCTTTGTGCAATGAGGAGGTGAACTTAGAAGGGAGAGGGATGATGCTGAATCTTTAACACAATCCAATGCAAGGGAGAAGGCAACTAACCTTAGGGCTCTCCCTGTGCTAGCAATGCCCATGTCGTCTCTGTGAACCCACCAGCAATGTTAGGAAGGAGGTCACATTCATCATCAGGATTCAAACCTGCTTCTATGTAAGGGATAATCCCAAGCTCTTTTGCTATTTTTTACAGCTCGACTAGTGGGGCAAACATTTGCTGTATCAGAATCACCTGGAGGAATCCCCCCCCCCCCCCCGCTCCGCCTCACCCCCCCCCACAGAGTTTCTGAGTCAGAAGGTCTAGGGTGGAACCTGAGATTTGCATTTCTAATAAGTTCCCAGGTGATGTTGATGCTGCGGGTCTAAGGACTATACTTCAAGAATTCTAGAGCAGGGCGGTGACTCTCTTCCATATCTCAGTCTGCTGGTGCTCAGGGTCAGGCAGAACCCATAAAACATCACATTTGCTTTAATTATTTTTATTGCCTTTGCATATGGCTCCTATCAAGTAGCACAGATGCTGTGCTTGGTTATGTGTGTGTGCGTGAGCTTGTGCATGTGTGTAGTTTGGCCATACAGCCTTAACCTGTAATCACACAGCTGAATGAAAATGAATGGGCTCATATTTCTTTTTTTTTTTTTTTTTGCGGTACGCGGGCCTCTCACTGCTGTGGCCTCTCCCATTGCAGAGCACAGGCTCCGGACGTGCAGGCTCAGCGGCCATGGCTCACGGGCCCAGCCGCTCCGCGACATGTGGGATCTTCCCGGACTGGGGCAAGAACCCGTGTCCCCTGCATCGGCAGGCGGACTGTCAACCACTGCGCCGCCAGGGAAGCCCCTGGGCACGTATTTCTGAGTGCCACCTTATTTGAAAACCAAGGAGGGTACATGGTACTATGCGTATTTTCCTGACTGAGCCAGAATACCAAATTAAACTTTTGAGTTGATGATTTATTTACTATTTCATTGTGAGTTTTTAAAAATCAGCATTTGATAAGTAAATGGCCCAAATCTTACTTTGGCATTCATAACAGTAACATTAGTCTTGATGAATTATTTGCTTATTCATTGAATATGTAATTTAATTCTATAGAAATTGCATGGCAGTTTAGCATGCATTAATGAGCAGATACTGTCTCATAGCTTAATGAACCTGTCATCCTT
Source organism: Delphinapterus leucas (assembly GCF_059928025.1). NCBI lineage: Eukaryota > Metazoa > Chordata > Mammalia > Artiodactyla > Monodontidae > Delphinapterus > Delphinapterus leucas. The sequence goes on from NC_143145.1 coordinate 12,550,085, forward strand.
TTAAGGTAGGGAAAATATTTAAGGAATTAACAATCAACTGGGAAGAAGACTGTTCAGAAATTCAGTGGATTCAACAAACTTTTATAAACGCTTTCAGGTGCAGATGCACAGGTTTCAAACACCAAGGTCAATACCAGTGGGCAGCAGCTAGCTCTCTTCGGAGAGAGTCAGAAAGACCCAAATGTGGACCCAAGCAATGCCTCCAATCAGCTAGAGGATGCTGGGTTGTCGCTTAACCCCTGCAGGTCCTCACCTGTCAAACAGAGGGTTCTAATTCTTATCTTACAAGATCATGGTGAAGATTAAATGAGATAAGGAATGGATGTAAAGTTTCTGAAATGTTGTTGAGTCTCAACACATGATTATCATTATTATAATATTATAATGTTACATCTACTTGAGCAGCCATGTCCCCTCTTTCCTTTCTTTCCATCCTTCTTTTGCTCTCTCCTTCCTTCTCCCTTCTTTCGTCCATTGACTTATTAGTCTGTTATACAGAGTGAAGTAAGTCAGAAAGAGAAAAACAAATACCGTATGTTAACACATATATATGGAATCTAAAAAAAAAAAAAGGTTCTGATGACCTAGGGGCAGGACAGGAATAAAGACGCAGGTGTGGAGAATGGACTTGAGGACACGGGGAGGGGGAAGGGTAAGCTGGGACGAAGTAAGAGAGTGGCATGGACATATATACGCTACCAAACGTAAAACAGACAGCTAGTGGGAAGCAGCCGCATAGCCCAGGGAAATCAGCTCTGTGCTCTGTGACCACCTAGAGGGGTGGGAGAGGGAGTGTGGGAGGGAGACGTAAGAGGGAGGGGATATGGGGATGTATGTATATGTGTAGCTGATTCACTTTGTGATACAGCAGAAACTCACACAACATTGTAAAGCAATTATAATCCAATAAAAATGTTTAAAAAATAAATGTTTCGGGCTTCCCTGGTGGTGCAGTGGTTGCGAGTCCGCCTGCCGATGCAGGGGACACGGCTTCGTGCCCCGGTCTGGGAAGATCCCACATGCCGTGGAGCAGCTGGGCCCGTGAGCCATGGCCGCTGAGCCTGCGCGTCCGGAGCCTGTGCTCCATAGCGGGAGAGGCCACAGCAGTGAGAGGCCCGCGTACCGCAATAAATAAATAAATGTTTCTTTTTTTTCTTTTGCATTTACTGGTTTATTATAAAGGATACGGCCCAGCAACAGCCAAATGGAAGAGCTGCATAGGCCAAGGTATGGGGGTGGTGGCCCAGGGCGTTCATGCCCCCTCCAGGTGCGTCACCGTCCCAGCACCTTGATGTGTTCACCAACTTGAAATCTCGATGAACATTTCTTTGCAGGAATCTGAGGTGACCCATTTTCTGACCCATAAGATTTGACCATTCTGAATCATTCTGCCCTTTGCATCCACGTTGTCCCTTCTCTCACCTCAACATTGTCCTTTCGTATCAAACAACCGGCACATTGTCTTTTTGTGTCAAATTCCTCCTCAACCTTTAAGACATAGCTTGAGCATCACCTCTTCTGTGAAGCCTGCCATGATCACTTCCACCCATGCAGAGTTCAGGGCTGTTGTTTGTAGCTCTTTCCATCTTGATGCCTCTTCCCTTGTGTTGAAATTGTCTTTATTCATGTTTTTATCCTTCTCTGGGAACTCCTTGAGAAAATGACTGTGTTTCTCAATTCATGACCTTAGTGCTTGGCCCGGGGATAAGTCATTGGCAAATACATTATTTAATGCTGCCCCCAGGGAATATACTGGATACCAATCTTATGATTTGGGGCACTGGGGCTGGGACAAGGGTGATGTGAGTGAGGTGCATAAGACAAAAAATTAAAGAGGTGCTTACTCCAAGGTCATCCTGTTAGACACCCTGAGTTATTGAAAACACCAGACACTCCCTCTACACTCATTGCACAGGATATTTTTTATTGGCATCGGGCTTTCCAATTTCAATATTAATCTTTTCTTCCACATATTTCCAAGAGCTGGCATTGTATTATCAGCATCTTGGGGTGTCTAAGGTAGCACTCAAGTTTGTTGAGTGCCTAGCATGTGCCAACCACTGCGCTAGCTACTGGGGATACAGTGGTAGGCTTGATGGACAATTCCATCTTAGCTCTCATGGGACTCTTGTAGGGGTGAGGATGGGGTAGGGAGAGAATACACATAAAGAATGGCTACAATACAAGGTTAAAAAAATGAAGTTCTGTAAGAATGGTGAAGTAAAACTGCTATGGGGGCTTGGAGGTGACTTCTAGTTGGGAGAATGGACAGTCCTTGTGAAGGAAGTGGTATTTGGTTACTTGTAGTAACACAAAGGATGCTGATGGAGCCTCACTCAGAGTTCCTTTGTTGGATCCAGCTGCTGGGGTGGGTGGTCCCTAAGGCCAACAACTGGACCCTTCACTGGGGAATTGTCCTCTACCAATACAAGCCCCCTCTCCCTGAGTTGCCTGGGAGGTGCCCTCCCTGACCACAGGTGGGCACATCCCTTCTGCATGGGTGGTTCACAGCCAATGGAGGATCTATGGTGCTATGCACATCCTAAGGCTCCCTGTGGGATGAGGCTGAGACTAGATTTCAGCTCAAATCACTCCTTTGCTTAGCTCTTCCCCCCCGCTGCTTTCTCCTTTCCGTCTTCTCCTTTCAGGGTTCTCTCAAGAGCATGTGCCCGGTAAACCACAGCCAAGAGAAGGGACAGAGAAATGGGCCTCTCCTGACCCAAAGGACATTTCCTGGAAGATACCCCACTTCCACTTCCATCCTTTAGGGCAGAACTTAGCTAATATCCACACTTTGCGTCCTGGAAGGCTGGAAAACTGGGGTTTTATTATTGGAAGAAGGGGGCCAAGTAGCAGTCCCCATCTCAGTGGGTCCTAGATGGTCACAGCTGGGAAGTCTTCATGTGAACTTACTATGTGCGAGCCACAGGTATTCATTTCCTTCTTTTATTTTCACAGTCACCCTATTAGACAGGCACTGTTAGCATTGTGCCCATTGTACAGATGAGGTGGCTCTAGGGAAGAGTTCAAATTTGATCCCAGGCAGGCCAGCTCCAGGGGCCACACACCTAACCACTCTGCCACACCGCAAGGTCCAGCGCAGGTAAACATGGTTTACTGCCTATTAACCACATGGCCTGGGGCAAACTACTTTGTCTCACAAGTCCTCAGTGTTGCCATCTGTACATTGGGGCTGACACACATACTTGAGTGGTTGTATGAGCAAATGAAATAACAACACAGGATAAGCCTTTGTCATCCGGAAAGTGCTAGAAGTCAGACCGACTGCGATTTCTTCAATGACTATGGGACTCTGAATTCCAATGGAAGTAAAAACAGAGCAGCTGGGATTACCAGACCACCAGCTTCCAAAAGGTGAGGTGGTAGGCATGAGATGATATTTTTAGAGTGATCCCCAGGGCAGAGCCCACGTTGCCCGTTATTTTAGTCTCCTATCCCTGGGGGTAGAGCCGTGCCCAGTGGGATTGCTTTGCCTTTCTGGCCTCCTCAGCAGGAATAGCACAGCAGACAAGGCCAACAGAAAGGAAAAAATAAAAGATGGATGTTGGCTCCATAGAGAAGATCCGCTGTTACTGGGAAGAGCTGGATCCTGGAGCCGACACGGGTGGGCTTTCTCAGATCTGGAAGTAGTAGCATTGGCCACTTCTCTTAGGAACTTCAGAAAAGCCTTTGTTACTCTTTGCTCATGACAGATACAAGACTCAAGTCAGCCCTGGACAGAGCTGGGTGTCGGCACAGCTTACGAACATCTCTGTCCAGGGCCCACGTACAGCGAGGGCTCCAGGACTAATCAGAGTGAATAAGTGAGCGGCAGCTTTTGGCTTGTGCATCCAGGAGGTTTCTCAACAACCGCTGCTAAAGTGGTTCTGTGCGGTGCTGTCTCTGCAAACTGGGTCAGCAGGTCAACTGGGTCTTTTATATGCCAGCCAGGTTGCCTATATTTAAGTTTAGAGTCAGATCTGGGACGGAAAAAAGATTTGGACAAAAGAAATCCACTTAGAGCTTTTCTGTGCTGATGCTGACTATACAAACGGGCTGGTCATTATTTATGGGCCACGCAATGGTGGTTTGCACAGTAACCTTCTTTGGTACATAAATAAGCAAAGGGTAAGAGAGGAAAACAAGAATGCATTAATTTTTTTTTTTCCCTCCTCAAATGAAAGGTAGAGGAAGTGATTTTATATTTGAGGATGCCTAGCTGGCATATTACCCAGACAGCAGGAATTAGAATAGATTTAATCCTCTAATCCATACTAATGGGGACATTAAAAACCCTGTTTGTTTATTAAATTTATCTTTTTGACATTTTTTAAAAAATTTATTTATTTTTGGTTATGTTGGGTCTTCGCTGCTGCGTGCATGCTTTCTCTAGCTGTGGTGAGCGGGGTCTACTCTTCGTTGTGGTGCACGGGCTTCTCATTGCAGTGACTTCTCTTGTTGCGGAGCACGGGCTCTAGGTGCGCTGGCTTCAGTAGCTGTGGCACGCGGGCTCAGCAGTTGTGGTGCACGGGCTTTCTTGCTTCGCGGCATGTGGGATCTTCCCGGGCCAGGGATCCAACCCGTGTCCCCTGCATCGGCAGGCGGATTCTTTAACCACGCTGCGCTACTAGGGAAGCCCCTTTCTTGACGTTTGTAATATGATCCATCGCAGCCTTGTGGCTTCAGTGCTGCATAATGATGATATTTAGCATTTATTAAATGCTTCTCATAGTTGTGTCAGGCACAGTGCTAAGGGAAACACATGATCACATGATCTCATTCAGTCCTCACCACAAACATGCGAGAAAGCATCTGTTTTCACTCCTATTTTACAGATGAGAAACTTGAGGCACAGAGAGGCTCAGTGATTTGCTGAAGCTCCCTTAGCTAATGAAGAGGGGAGGTGGGGATTGACCCCCAGTCATCCTCAGTGAGTTCATGCACTTTAGCATCATGCTGTAGGAGTGATGGGGATTGATGAGGCTGGGTGGAGGGATATCAAGAGGTGACAGAAAAGATCTGAGCCTGGATGGGTGCCCACTGCATGCGGAGCACAGGGCTAAGCCTCTGGCCCATGATATCATTTTGTGTCCGGAACAAATGCTCATAGGTTGATCCACCTCTGAGCATCTCTAGAACCTTCTCTGTAAACCAAAAGAGAATCTTGAATTTTCTTAATCTATGATTTAAAATAATATGGCAAATTTTCTGACATCTAGACCAGGAGGTACCAGTAAACTGGTTCACCCATTCATTTACATCAATGATTAGTTTTTGAGCACCTACGGTGTTCTGGGTGCTAGAGCTTTATCAGGAAATAAGACGGACAAAGATTCGTCCCCTCAGGGAGCTTACAGTCGCTATTTGTCAGCATTGGGAATATCAGGATCAAAGAGACAATCCCTTAATAAGTCACAGTTTTGGTGAGAGAGATAGGCAAGGCAATAACTTTAATACAGCATGAAAAGTGCCAGGACAGAGGTTGGAGGCCGATTGGAACTCAGTGTGGTATCCAGTCTCCATGACGACCCCCAGTGACCCTCATATTTGATGCCCTTATGTAGTCGGTCCCCTCTCCCATGAATAGGGCTGACCCACGTAGAAAAGAAGATACTGCAGACGTGATGGGGCATGACTTACTTACCAGGCGAGGTCAGAAGAAACGTTGTGGCTTCTGCCCTTTTGTGGGAATCACTCTCTCTAGGAGAAATCAGCTACCACATCATGAGGACACTTACACAGCCCTATAGAAAGTTCCATGTGGTGAGGAACTGACACCTCCTCTCAATGGCCAGTACTAATTTATTACTGTTTCAAGTAATTTGTTAGGCAGCAGTAGATAACGGAAACACTCAGGAAGCCAGTCAGGGAAGGGAGGAGTTGGCCATCAGGAAAGGCTTCCTGGAGGAGGTGACACATGAGCTTGTCTTGAAGGATGAGTAGGAGTCCTAAGTAAGAGTCAGTGTGGCAGAGAAAGAGCGTTGGGGTAGTAAGGCCCTTCCAGGCAGAAGGAACAATATGTTCTAAGTCCTGGATATTGTTCAGTTAGGGATAGAAAACAAATGCCTGCCAAGCCTAGGCAAGTAATGCAAATGAGTGATGCAGGTGGTTTCCAGTGTGGCGTGCTGTGCCTGAGGGGCGGAGTCAGGGAGAAGTGGACAGCCCAGGTCCCTCAGCCCCAGCTGATTGCTGCCATGCCAGAATATAGGCCCAAATTTGCCAGTTTTTTCTAATGTGTCAAGAGAAGCCAGAAATTGAATTTTAATTATAAAATCTAATTTTCAAAGGGTGGCCGACCCAAACTTCTCAGTGGCCAAATGCACCCCACTTGCAGCCTCTCATTCAGGAGCTCTTTATGAGTCTGGGGGAAACTTAGCTTCTCTTGTGTGCTGACCACAAAACTTTGTCCTCTGCCTCCTGGTTAGCCTGAGTCCCATGGGACTGGTGCAATGATTAACTGTCTCGATAACAGCCGAGCTCCACTGAGCTCCAGTAAGAGGAAAGGAAGTCAGAATGAGTCCATGTGCAGAATCCCACAGCACCTCGGCAAAGCCATCTGTGGCCTACTACTCTTACGGCAGAAGTGTCAGAGCAAAATCGCAGAACATAAGGTAGTTGAATACTGTGGACCGTAATCCCTGTGTGCAGTTCTGAAGACAATGCCTATAGTTAGACTCCAGGCCTGGCTACTTTGTATGACTTTTTGAGATACTGGTGTGTGACAGTGGGAAGGTGCCAATCTCCATCATTGTGCCCATTTTACAGATGAGGACACTGAGTGCCAGGGAATTTTACTGATTTGCCCAAGATCTTGTTGTCAGTAAGAGGCAGGGCAGAAAGCTCTTACTGGTCTGTTCAAAACCCACATTACTATCTACTCCCCTGTAGTTTTTTCCCTGGCATCAAAAACGAGAGAGTGTGAGATGCTTGGAGTTTTCATTTGAGAGGTGAAGACTGGTTTGAAGCAACGTTGGCCAGAGGACTTGTGAAGTGGAGCCTGTAGAGTGAGAAGTGTTTTTGTTTGTTTGCTTGTTTTTTCCTTAGAATGAAGTGTTTTGCTTTCCTCTCACTCCAACTTCAAGTCACTCCCTTGGCGACACTATTGAAAGGGACCTAGTTATGAAAGGAATTTCAAGGACAACCCATGTATGAGATTTAGCCACCTAGTTTGTACAGGGCTTGCAAATTATAATCAGGTGAGTCAGAATTCTTTCCCTGTTGGACCACGTACAGTGATTTGTGGCAGAAGGTGGCACAAAGTAAATGAAATGCTGTGGGTTTTGGAGCCTGGGAAATGTGAGTTTCAATTCTGATTCAGTCACTACCTCGCCGTGTGATCTTGGATGGATTGTATAACTTGTCTGAGCCTCAGTCTCCACTCCTGTTGTATGGGGACAAGAATCTTTAATTAACAGTGTTCCCAGTGCCACAGTAGGCACTCAACCAAGCCTTTTTGAAGGAATGAATGAATGAATGAGTGGCTGGTTAGGGAAGACTGCAGAGCAAATTGGACCTGAGGTATTCCTAGAGAGTTTAAATATGTGAAGGGGAGGGAGGGAATTGCGGGCAGGGAAATGGTATGGACAGGGGCCTGGTGGCAAGAATGCCAGGTTTAGGAGACAGGGAAAAGCCCAATATGGCTTCTTAAGGAGGAAAGGGTGGCCCAGGAGGGGCCTGCACTGCATCCCTCATCCTGATTACATTTCCTCGGAGACCGACTGCTCTTAGGTGCTGATACTAACAGTTCCCTGAGAAGGCTCTTCATCTCCAATCTCAAAGTGCTTTGCAAGCATTAATTAAATCTCCAAACTCCTAGTGAGGTAAGTATTATTATTATTATTTTTTTTTACGGTACACGGGCCTCTCACTGTTGTGGCCTCTCCCGTTGCAGAGCACAGGCTCCGGATGCACAGGCTCAGCGGCCATGGCTCACGGGCCCAGGCGCTCTGCGGCATGTGGGATCTTCCCGGACCGGGGCACGAACCCGTGTCCCCTGCATCGGCAGGCGGACTCTCAACCACTGCGCCACCAGGGAAGCCTGGTAAGTATTATTTATACACCTTTTGTAGGTGGGGAAACTCAGTCACAGAGAGAAGAGATTTGCCCAGGATGACGCCTAGGTGGGTGTCCTTCCCATCCTGCTTCAAGATTCTCAGAACAGAGCTAGAATGCAGTTTTAGGAGAAAGCAGGAAAACAAATTCAGATCACTTTGCTTTCTCCCTCCTACACCCTCATATGCACAAGAAACAAAAACTAGGACAAAAAAGTAAAAGTCATCATTAAATAATATTTCTTAGAATTTTCTAATGTATTCTCAAGTAATATGACTCTCTTCATAGTTTTTAAGGACTTGTGGGCAACATGGTGGAGAAAATTGTTCAGTTGAGTGTTTCTGTGATATAATTCAGATTTAGGAGCTGTGTGTCATATTTCTTATCGGTAAAATAAGAATCTTTCCTGTGTTGTTGGGAGGATTAAATGAATGAGTGTGTATATATATATATATATATATATATATATATATATATATATGCACAAATCTCAGGACCAGACTCATTGGAGGCACTTGATCAGAGGTGGTCACAATGATGATTTTGGAGGAGCTGGCAGAATGCCCACCCTGGTCTTTGGAGTGTCTTCTGGACATTTCCACTAGAGTGTCCTCCCATCACATTGATTCATTTATTTGACCACTATATTGCCCTTTACGTGCTCTGTTAGGTTTTGGGAATATGACAGTGCACAAAACAGGCATGGGCTCTGGTCTCTGGTTCCCCTATGGCTTCTTACAGTCCAGTTCAGGAGCCAAACATTAAAAATAGAATCCCATAATGTAATGTTCCTGTTGAGGTAAGCACTAGAGATCTGTGAAGCTCCCAAGGGGGTTAAGAGACCAGGATTCCTCCAAACCTTGGAAAGCATCAAGGGCTCTTCAGGGGAAGTGATGCTCCAGCTGGGTTGCAGAGGGTGATAGGAGATAAACAAGTGATGGAGAGAGGGAAGAGGGTACCACCAGAGGGAACAGCACGTGCAGAAACACACCAAACTAAAGAGATGCAAAAGCATCCACTTAACACCCATTACTAAGCGCCTTGTTTGGAAAGGATGCCAGGCACCAGGAGGAGAGAGAGGCACGGGTGAGAAACTTCTCCACAGGCCCTGGAGAAGCAGGATTCAGGTGATGTTAATTCAGTTCTCACACTGGAGTCCAGTTGGAGAACAAATGTAGGAAAGAAGATAGAATCTGTCAGAGGCTTTGGGGAATAACTCTGCCTGGAGAGGTTGAGGCAGGTTTCCTAGAGGTGACCTGGGAGCTGGGATTTCTTTTATTTATTTGTCAGCAAAACTATCGAGCATCTGTAAGGTGCCAAGCAGCAGGCTTTGCCTGTGGTAAAGGAGGAGACGAATAGCAAAGAGGAAGGTCAGCTGTTGGCAGTGAGAAAAAAAAAAAGAGTGTGATCTGGTTCTCATGCCTTCCATAGGGAAGGGGAAGTCAGTGGGTGTGAGCTGTGTTTGTGAAAGCTGATATAATTGAACAGTTCAGACTTAATAATGATATCTAATTAACTAATGATAACCAATAACGCCTTGTGCTGATTCAGCACTTCCCAGTTTAGAAAGCATATGCATTAACTCATCGGATAGTCACAACAGCTCTGCAAGGAGGTGGAACCAGTACTATCGCTTACATTTTAAAGACCATGAATTTGAAGCTCAAGAAAGGTAAATAAATGAATGATTTGCTTTTTGTGAGATATAATGCCCACTGTTGATGATACATTAAAGGGCCTGACTCTTGGGTCCATCCATTTAGAATTTGCTTCCTGTGAGTTGTTTTACCCAAATCTCCATCCTCCTTGGAGTTTTTCATAGTTCACAGCTGAAGATTAGATTCCGGGGCACACCCCAGACCCTCAACACAAGCCGCCGTTGGCTGACCTCTCTCCAGCTCACCTGTACTAGGTAACGTTTACCTGCATCCCCAGTTACTATCTGAATAAGAATAAAGCTGCGTTTCTTTACAAAAGGTACTCTAAACTGGGTGACCATCTAACAGATCATGTAACCCCGGACACTTCTAAGAGTGAAAGGGGGTGTGATTCATAATTACATTAGGATAACAGGTATGTGCTGGGATTGTCCCTGGCAAGCCGGGATATATATACTCTAAACTGGGTGACCATCTAATAGATCATGTAACCCCGGACACTTCTGAGAGTGAAAGGGGGTGTGATTCATAATTACATTAGGATAACAGGTATGTGCTGGGATTGTCCCTGGCAAGCCGGGATATATAGTCATCATACCCACGAGCCATCCCTCTCCCTAATTGGATTCAGATTCTTCCTCCTGTCCTCACTTTCTTCTGAATCATGCACTCATTCAATTATTGGACAATCATGCACTGGACGCCTCTGTTCCCGGTGTGCTGGGCTGCCGGGGATGAAGCATCCTGGCTCCTTTCCAGAAGCACGGGGTGAACACTGACTAGCTACCCTGGATAGGCGGACGCGAACCTCCTGGTAGCCTTCATTTGCCATCTTTGCATTGGTTAACGAGTAACCAAAGGTGATGTTCCTGGAGGGCAGAGGCCATATCTCCTGTGCCTTGCACGACATGTGGGTCACGCGGGGCTGTTCAGGAAACTGTGTCCACAGACACCACCTGGCAAGCCTTTCAAAGGGATGGAAAGGCCTCCTGGCCCATAGCAGTGTTCAGCTAATGATTCCCAGCCGGCCCTCTGCTTTCAAATGCCTTTTCCCCTTCACTCTCCCTTTGTGTCTTGTGTCTTGAAACACTCATCACATAGTAATTCATTATTTGTGAATATTGGTTTCATGCTTGTCAGACCAGAAGCTAGGGGCTGATCCCCAGTGTCTAGCAGAGGCCCTGGCTCGTGGGAGTCTTCACTGCACATTTGCTGGCTGGCTGAGGTTCAAGGCAATGGACAGCCTCTGATGAGAACCTGGGCTTCCTGGGTGAATAATAGGGTGCAGGCAGAGGCTGGAGAGGGGCTCACAGATTTGGGGCTGGATGGATAGAAGTTACTTGAGTGGGGTATCCACCAGGACAGTCCGGCTAAGGGGAAGGAATGAAACGCCAGTTCTCCTTCCTGAGCTCCCAGGTAGGTGTGCTGGCTGTGTGGTGGCCCTGCCCCTCCACCCTCCGTCCTACCCAGAGGTAGGTATGGCCTCAGCTGAGCAGAGGGACCAAATAAGGAGAAGGAGTTTCTGTCTGGATGGAACGGAGGCCCCATTTACAGGATTCCAGATGTCCCAGGGCTGCCAGTGGCCAGGTGTGCAGAGCTCAACTCAGCTGGCACAAAGGGTGTTCCCACCGCACTCACTCATCTGGCAACCCCAAGCGTGTAATTCCCTCACCTTTTCCACTCTGGGACAGGGTCTGCAAAATTTGCTGCAGGACTGTATCTGCTGAGCGGCCGGCCCTGGATGGGGCTTGCTTGGGGGAGACCTTTGAAGAGGGCTCTTGACCCTGGCAATGGGAAGAGGAGGTGGTGACAGGAAGGGCTGGATCCCCTGGGGCCAGAGAAGGAAGGAGCTAGAGCTGCAGTGAGGGGTTGCCACCTGGGAGGTGTTGAGCAACCCATTTCACAGGTCATCGGGTCCTATGACACTCAACCTGAATGGTACTACCCATAGCCCAAATGCCTGGGTTCAAATCCCATCTCAGTCTCCTGCTGGCTGCATAGCCGAGGGCAAATTACCCTTCTCTTTATCAGTTTCCTCACCTGCAAAATTACGATGACAATAGAAACCGCCTCACCAGGTTCTTGAGAGGGGTCAAGGGTTCAATACACGTAAAGCTCTTAGACAAGTTTCTGGCGCAAAGTGTCAGTTCAAAGCAAAACACAAAAACGTATCTTCATGCCTTTCCCCACATGTTCTAGGCTCCTGTAAACCTTGACTCTTACCCCAGTTCCCACCTGCCTTGACCCTACCTCTCCTCCTAGGCAGAGCCTAATCACCTCCCTCATTCAGTCATTTCTTCATGCATTTATTCAGCAAAACTTATTGGGTACCTGCTACTTGCCAGAAACTGGTCAGAGCATATTGTAACAAATCGACAAAAGCCCTGCCCTCAAGAAGCCCATAGTCCAGTGGGGTGGATAAAATAAAAGATAAATAATTTAAATCAAATAAAAAGTCATAAATTCCCCTAGAGAGAGGTAGAGATCAATAGAAGGGATTAGAACTTTTAACAGGAGAGAGCTTGGAAGGCTGCCTGGAAGAGGTGTCATTTAAGCTGGGTTGGAAAAGATGGGTCAGATGATAATAACATAATCATAATAGCTCCCATTTTTGAGCATTTGCTCTGTGCCCTGTAGTATGTGCTTTTCATGGATTAGCTCTTTGCAACACACCCCAGGAGGCAGTAGTATCATTATCCTTCCCTTTATAGACGAAGAAAGAGATAACTGGGTCATCCAAGTTCTCATAGCTGGTAAGTGAGGGATCAGGACTTGGTCCTAGGCTGTCTTGAGCCCACGGACCACTGAGCCCTGCTAAGAAAGTCCTGGCCTCTTTATGCTGGAACTCTCTGCCTGAGGAGATCCTGGGATTCCTCACTCCAGGGCTGCTGCAAAAGCTGGAATATGTCTGACACCGTGTTTTGTATGAACCATGTGCACATCAGTTGTCCTAACCCTCGCTGATCTTCAATAAATATTTGTAAATTGAATAGCAATGCGCAATGCTCATGGAGTGCTTTCCAGATAGTAGCCCTCTTCTAAGAACTTTCCATGCATTAACCCATTTATTCCTCACAGCCTCGCTATAGGGGACTGCAACTATTATCTCTATTTTATGGAAAAATAAATAGCCGTGCAGAGACGTTAAACTACTTGCCTAAGGTCATATAGCTCTGGAGTAGAATTCCTGGGTAGGAGGAATCCCAGGTCTTCCCAAATTTATGATCCTGTCTCCCTCCTTTCCTCCTTCTCTCCCTCCCTTCCTTTCTCCCTTCCTTCCTTCACCATGCCCCTTTCTGCTAGGGTAAGGGGAATTCAGGCCAGCGTAGGGGGTAACAACAAGTAGCCAAGGCAGTCTCAAAACAGTACAGTTCTTGCATCTCAGGGGTGAGGGTGGAGACCTGGATGCCCTCTCCAGGATTTGGAAAACACTGGGCCAGCTAGTCCTTGAAAGGATTCAGGAAGCCTCTGTATTTGGCTGTCGCTAACTCAGGGAATTAGGCTGGCTGACATTGGGGACTTTCAAAGCTTGCTTGTGTCTACATGTATCTATGGGAACAAATCCAGTGAAACCGTCTAGGAGGCCAGGTGTAGGAGACCTCACTGTCAATAGAAGACCTCATGTTTACAGAAGATCCGAGTGTAAACTCACCCTGCCCCTTTCATTCCCCGTCGGCATGTCTCAGCCTCCCTTTCACAAGATGAGAAGCTGCTCTGAAGGCAGGGACCACATCTAACTCATCCTTGCGGGCTTCTATCCACTGCAAGTGCCTGCCATGGTGCTCGGTACCTGGGAGGTGCTGCAAACACATTAATAACGTAAAAAGTGGTGGACGTAATGTGACTCCTGTGTACATTCCCTTGTGGTTTGTGGCCTGGATGTTCGGCTTCTTAGCTGGGAGAACTTCACTCTTCAATTTGCCTCTCTGGGCCTCAATTCCCTACTGTTGTGAGGATTAAATGAGGTTATACAGAGTTTAGAACAGTGCTTGGCACTTGGTAAGTATTCCACTAATGTTGACTATCCCTAATATTATTAACATAGACGTAATATCCTCAAACCATTTGCTGCATATACTGGGAGTCAAGGAGACCCAGATTTGAGTCCTAGCTCCTCTGCTGTGTCTTGGGTGAGTTACTGCACCTCTTTTTACATCTGTAAAGTGGGGATAAATTTTCTACCCTATGGGGGGCTGAAGATATGCCTGTAAAGCCCCTAGTTTCGGGCAGACACAAAGAAGTGCTCAGGGAACGCCCTTGGCCTTAATGGCGTTCATGGAGATCATGATTAAGCTGCGACTTTGTGGCACAATCCCAGTTTCATGTGTGATAAACAGGGAGCAGAGGAGTCCGTGGTTAGTTTTAGGGTTATTGTCTGCTAGGAAAGCTCGACTTCCTTATTGTCTTGAGGGGCCTAAAAATAAATGGTGAAACACCCTGCACTGGGTCATGCACTTTGTCCTCCCACGTTTTCCTACCCAGAATCTTTTTGGCCCCTTTGAAAAGGTGTTTCCTGTCCTCTTCCAGGCTTCTGGGATATTTGGACGTTTCGATTCTGCAAAAGCAACGCTCTCTGAATTGTCAAGTATTACCGTCAGCCAGCTCATTTCAGGACTGGTCTCTATTGTACTATGGAGGGTTCCCGGCGACCCTCCCTTCTGGAAGACAAAAACCCGAGAGGAAGGGCAAGGCCCAGAATACTTCATTTTTATTCTTGCAGTGGCAATGCCTGTTGCAATGAAATCCAGGCTGAGAGGATGGGAAATGTCTTCTCCCTATTTTTCCCAACCTTCCCCAAGCCATCGGGGCCGCGGAGCCCAGCCCTGGACCATTTGCATGGCCGGCCTTGGTGCTTTATGAGGGCGACAGCCCCGCGCGGTTGAGCAGCTGCCTCTCCCTGGGTTTGAATAAAAAACCACGAGCCATAATACACATAAAACCCTAATGTGCCTTCAAAATTACCTCATCTTTTATTTAGAGGTTATTCCGCCCTTGTCTTCCTTTATCACTCTTTATGTGACTGAAGTGGGGCCGCACCGAACGAGGCCATCTGGGTGGCTGAGCTGAGGAAGTGTGGAGGGGTAACTTTGGAGAGGCTGCCAGGCCCCAGGGGCCCCTTCATCTCAGCCCCTCCTCCCCTCCCTGAAGCCAGCTCCTTCCATTTGGAGGTTGCTGCTTCCCTACCAGGTCCGTTTTTATATTGTCCCTCCAACTGTGGATTTTATTGTCTTTCTTCGTGAAAGGGAGGCGCCTTTCTGAGAAGCTGTGATTTCTGAGTGAGCTGCAAATGCAGCTCTGGCGGAGGCTGGAACCCCGACCCTCCCAGGCCAGGACTTCAGCTTGGCCTTTCCAGCAGAGTCCTTGTTCTCTGAGCTCAGGATCCTTGACATTTAAAGGCCAAGAAGAGCCGTGATTTATTCTTAAGCTCAGTTGTGAGAAGGGGGCGGGGAGAATGGAGACGTTGCTTTTTGCCGGCTAACGCCGTGCTTCTCAGACTTTAGTATATGTAAGAATCACCTGAAGGGCTCATGGAGGCAAAGAGTCCAGAGGGTCTGACTCTGTAGGTCTGGGGCAGGGCCTGAGATGCTGCATGTCCGTGACTTTCCAGATGATGCTGATGCCGTGAGTCCACGGACTACACTTTGAGAATCACTGTGCTAGAGAGATCAGTGAATTAAGGTGAGAGAGAGATAGAGTGTATGTGTGTGTGTGTGTGTGTGTGTGTGTGTGTGTGAGAGAGAGAGAGAGAGAGAGAGACAGTGACAGAGACAGAGAGAAAGAGAGACCAGAGAGAGATAGAGACAAAGACACACACGCACACAGACACACACAAGAAAGACTTTACTTTCTGAAGGAACGTTTCCTACCTAGGGTAAAGATGGGATTAAACGATAGCAAATTGGATTCCCGGTTTTAGAACTGGGAGGCCCTGGAACATTTGGCTAATGCAGCTCAAAGAGTTTCCCTCTACCGCAATTTCAAAGGGTTAGCTATTCTCAGATTTGGGAAATGCCTTTAGCCTGGTCCTGCTGGGAGCAAAGTGTGTCCTCTCTATTTCACAAGTCTTTGATATTAAAGAGATTCCAAGGACATAACGGCCATGCTCTTCAAGCAGTACAGCATAGTGGTTGGGAGCCCAGCGTCCAGGGTCAGATCAATGGGAGCTCATCTTTGTAATCCTGGGCAAGCTAGGAAACCTCTCTCTTTTTTTTTTTTTTTAATTTTTATTTTTGGCTGCATTGGGTCTTTGTTGCTGCGTGCAGGCTTTCTCTAGTTGCGGCAAGCGGGGGCTATTCTTCGATGCGGTGCGTGGGCTTCTCATTGCGGAGGCTTCTCTTGTTGCGAAGCATGGGCCCTAGATCGTGTGGGGTTCAGTAGTTGTGGCGTGCGGGCTCAGTAGTTGTGGCGTGCAGGCTCAGTAGTTGTGGGGCACAGGCTTAGTTGCTCCGCAGCATGTGGGATCTTCCTGGACCAGGGCTCGAACCCGTGTCCCCTGAATTGGCAGGCGGATTCTTAACCATTGCGCCACCAGGGAAGTCCTAGGAAACCTCTATGAGCCTCAGTTTCTTCAGCTGTAGAATGGAATAGAACCAGTACCAACCTCAGGGGATGTTGTAAGGATTAAATGAAATAGGGCAGGTGAAGTCTCCCAGCACTGTGCCTGGGACATTGTCAGCCTCAACAAAGTATGACTGTTATTATTGTCAGCATGCTGTCTTTACTGAGCGTCTCTTAGTGTTTCTTAAGATTTGATGAACATCTATTTAATACTATGTGCCAAACTTTTTTATACTTGTTATTGTATGTAATCACCTGAATTTGTTGAAATAGCTGTACCATCCTCCTTTACTGATGACAAAACATCTACTCAGAAAGGTTAAGAAATTTGCCCTGGTTGTTTATTAAAGTCACAAAGCTTACAAGTGGTATGCCCGAGATTACACATCGCCTGACTGGTTCGCTTCCCTCCACAGCCCAGGGGGAGCTGGAATTTTCTCTTGGCTCTGCTGCTGATGTTAGGTACTGTGCTCACCCTCTCTGGCCCTCATCACATAAGAAGTAAAAGGACTGGATTATTCATGCTGAGATGAAATCTTCCTTGCCGTGGTTCCAATACTGGTAGCTAGGGGCCTGCAGGTGTTTCACAAGGATTTTCACTGGTCTTAATCAGGTTTCACTCATGTCATCACGAATTCAGCAATTTAACAAATATCTCTTGAGCATCTACCATGTGTCCAGCACTATTCTAATCACTGAAGATGGTACAGTGAACAAAACAGAGGAAGTCACTCCCCTCCTTGGGATTATGTTCTACTTGGAGAGATGGTGGTGGTGACCATAAACATATAAACACAAAACTTATAAACAGATAAGCAAGTCTTCCAGGAAAAGGAAGTAGCAGAGGAGCCTCTGAGTTGAACACATGCTTAGAATGTTCTAGAAACAGCCAGGAAGCCAAAGTGGCTGGAATGGAGTGAACGGGGGGAGAATGTATGCAGGGGCCGCACGTGGAGACCCTTGTGGGCCGCAGCGCAGACTCTGGCCCTTACTCTCGAGGCAGTAAAGCCACTTGTCTTGTGTAGGGTCCCCTGGATGCCTATCCTGAGACTAGCGTCTGGGTGGTCTATGTGGGAAGCGGTTCCAGGAAATATCAGGAGAGGGGTAGAAAAGTAAGACAGGGAAGAAAAGGAAACCAAGAAAAGGGGCATCATCAAGCTGTGAGCAACTAGAGCTTGGTCCTCCTGGGAGCTCTGGGGACCGGTGTAGAGGATGCCTTCATGCTGTCATGGTCCACTGTTCCCCAGCCATTGACAGTTGAGGGCTGTGTCCAAGGGCATTAACTATCTGGCGTGTTCTGCTTGCCCTGTGCTTGGCTACGTGAGCTTCCCCAGCCACAGCAAAAGGCTCTGAGGCAGAGAGCTGCAGGTGAATGTCCTTTGGTTGGCACAGGTGAAGGCAGAGGGCGCAGGGTCAGGACAGCAATGCTTCTAGGACACCACTGGAAGATTTTGAGCAAAGGAACGATGTGATCTGACATTTTGAAAAGTGTCACCTTGGATGGTGTGTGGAGAGTAGATTGGGGGTCAAGAGGAGAAGCCAGCGGAACAGTTGAAAAATTATGGCAATAATTTATATGTGATGACTGGGATCCAGGTGGTGATGGTGGATGTAGTCCATTCAGCTCCTATTTTGAATGGATTCTGTAACCTCAGTGAAAACCCACACTTTTTTTAAGCATCAGTGGCTGTGTGGACCATAGCGCTGGATGGATTCTTACTTAATTTCTTTTCATCTTCTTACGTGCTTAACGTTGCAGCCTTGAATTCAACATTAACTATATTCAAACAGTATGCAAACTAGCTCATTTGTGCACCGACTCCAGAAAAGTCTTCCTTTTTAGGAACAAGCATCAAATGCTTCTGACGGTGAGACTCCGATAATATGGCTAAGATTATAGAAGCTTAGGAATATTAAACAAAAAAGTCACGAACCTTAAAAACAGGCCATTTTTGGCTATCCAGGTAATGAGTTTAGGGATCTACTATAATTCAGTAGGTATTTGTGAATGCGTTTGGCTTAAACAGTTACATAATAAATGCTTGTTGAACTAAATTGAATCTGCTGATAAAAAACCCACAGCGCTTCAATCTTTAGCGATGGGGAAGTGGCCAGTGATGCCTGTTCTTGGTTACAAAGTATTTGCTCACCTGATCTTGCTCTGAGGCAGCTCCAGGAGGGCATTTGTGTCTGATTGGGGGCAAATTCTGAGGAGGTGTCAGGCAGTACTTCATGGAGGTGGTGTCTTTGAAGTGAGGCTTGAAAGATGAATGGGTTGTATTCACCAAAGACAGAGGAAAGCGTGGTCCAGGCAGGACGACCAGCTTAAGCCAGAGTGCAGAGGCTTGAGAGAGCATGGCATCTCAGGGGAACCGCAGTTTTTAGGAGAGCTGGAGCAAAGAGTAGGAAGTGCTGAATGTCCGGAGTGGGGAGAGTTCCTGACTGCGCAGAGAGTCGGGTGTGGACAGAAAGTCAGGAGCCACATCTGGAAAGTCTTGTCAGCTCCACGAAGCCCCAGAAAAGAAGCGAGGGGGGGTCCTTCAGGGCTGTCAAGCAGAGGAAGACTGTGACCAGATAACGTCCCTGGCTTCAGTATAGACACTGGTGAATCTGTACAGTCCTCGCCGCTCGAGTTGCCCCATATTCTGCCAGGAAATGGTTTGAGGAGTGTGATTTTGCCAAAGCACGATGGTATCTGGGTTACACTCCACCCTCCTGAGCCAGCCCTTGCGGTGAGAGAGGGCCCACAAATAGGCCTTTCATCAGTGCCGAGCTGTGAGTGGGTCTTCCAGCCCCACTGTTGCCCCAGGAGCTCCATGATCACGGCTCCACCCCAGAACGGGGGAGAAGGAGAAGGCGGTCTCACCCCCCGCCAAGATCCCCTAGTGTCTGCCCCCAGGAGTGGGAAATGGGGCTTCCAGAGCATCTTACTCAGGAGAGACTTGTGGCACATATGGCCTGGGGCAAACCTCAGGCCCCTGAGGGCACAGGGCGTGGGCAACGGCCAATAGCAAGTCTATGAGCACATCTAACAAGGGCAGTGCTAATGAGGAGAAGTGCTAGAAACATAGCAATGAAGCAGGCAAGGGGAGGCTGGGTCATGGAGGATGCTGTTTCAGATAGAGGCCAGGGAAGCCCGCAGAGAACTGGGGAAGGGAAGTGGTGAGGCATGAAGGTGTCGAAGGAAACGTGTCTGGGAAGAGGGAACGGCAGGGCAAAGGCTGGGAGGTGGGAGCATGCTGGGTGGGTTTCAGAAGCAGGTCATTGTGGCTGCCATGAGGTACAGAAAGTGGGGACAAAATGAGGGGAGGTACCCGAATTACCTGAGGCCCATTCACATAGGGCCTCATGGGCGATGGCGGGGACTTGGGGTAAGACTCAGTGTGGAGGATTTTGAACTGGGAACAATGTAATGGGATTTATGCTGTAAGGGGTCTACGAGCCGCTGAATGGAGAACTGTGTAGGGAGAAAGATTGGAAGCAGGGAGACCAGGGTGGTTGATGTGGAGGTCCAGGGGACCTTGGACCCTAGCAGGGGCGGTGGAGCGGTGAGCTAGTCAGATTGGGGCTCTATTTTGAAGGCGATCCAAAAGGCTATGAGATGGCGCTCTGTCAACCCACCAATATTTATTGGACACATAGCATGAGACTGCAGAAATGAGATCATGTGATTCCTATCCCCAGGGAGGTTGCATCCTTATGGGGAGAGACACACAGCAAAATGGACCAAGATAGGATGAGAACCCAGAGGGTATATCACCGGGAAAAGGCTGAGAATGACCTGACAGATAAAATGGCATTTGGGCTGAGTCTTGAAGAGGGAGTGGGAGTTTGCTACTGGGCCAGGAAGCAGAGGAGAAAGGGCATCCCTGACAGAGGGAGCAGCCCGTGCAAAGGCATAGTTGCTTGTTCAGTTTCATCTTCCCTTCTGGGGACTCAGAACGCTGGGTCTGACTGTGGTTCCTGATGGCGTTGCCAGTGTCTGGCTCCACAAATATTGCTATTTGACGGACAAAAACCAGCATGGTGTGTTTGAAGTTGGCTTTACTCCAGAGCCTAAAATGTGATTAGGCATTTGCGACATGATAGCTCTGAATTCTCTGTATTCAAGACGGTTTGGGGGGGTAATTGAGGGGACCGTGAAGTTGTGTGGGCACAGCCCTCTACGTGAGGTTGTGGAAAGACCAACGTGTCATAGGGTGCGACTAATGGAGGTGATGGGGGTCACAACTCCCCATCACTCCTTGGTGCTACCCTGGACCTTGGAGGCAAGTCTGGGGAGATTGAAGGCAGAGGCGAGGCTGTGTCTGTCTTCCTAATGAGTTCTGATGAGCGCAAACAAGGAGGTTTTGAAGGGGTTCTTGAAGGTGAGTGAGAGGTTTTGATGAGCCTTCTAAGGCATTCACTCTGGAGCTTTGTGGAGGATGGAAAAGATGATGCAAGATAGTAGTCGAGGGAGAGGGCGGTCAAGGCCGTTGAGAGCATCCGCCTCCATCTTCCCTTGGTAATACCTTCTTTGGGACCTCCGTGCTTCCGGTTCATCCTGGGCCCTCAGGAGGGGAGGCCCTAGAATACACAGGAGAAGTCAGACAAGTGGAGGGAGAATGGAGAAGGGATGAGAAGCAAGTCCCCAACCTGAAGTAGCTCCACCAGCAAGCCCCACCTCCCCAAGCACAGATCAGCCTGGCTTCTCTTGGCAGTGGGCATAGGAATTGGCCCCGGGCAAATTTCCCGGGGAAAAGATGCAACCTGGGCGTGGGCCGGTTTCCTTGTGAAGGCTGTTGCTTCCCTCGGGCTCACCCACGCTGAGTAATCCGCAGGCTGCAATCTGTCCATGAAGGAACTCTCGCAACGCCGAGTGTCAGGCTCCCAGGTAAACAGGTGCTCCGTGCGCCTGGAGCCCTGCTTACTACTGTCTTCTGGAGAAGCCTCCCTCCCCGAGGGCCATGGGCTGTGCCCCCCACCGCCCCTCACCCCCCCGCCTCTCTGCCTTGCTCTCTTAGGCTGTCCTGTCCTCCCCTGGGAACCAGGTCAGGGGCCTCACTGGCAGGTGTCATAGGGCATGAATCAGCCCCTGCAGCAGGAGGCGGGACATCTGGGCTGAGGCCAAGCAGGGAAGGTTAATTGGATGATTTATCTGGCCAATAGCCAGTCTATTAAACTCCCCTGAGAGAATTAGGAACCTGCGTAGGTGATGGATTATCTCTTTGTTGGAGAAGTTTAGGTAACTGGAAACCACGTTTTGGTCAAGAATGACTCAGTAGACTTTTCCATGTTATTAGTGGAGAATTTAGTTTCACACAGGTAGGTGACTTCAAAGCAGTGAAAGCTGGCTGTCCTTTTGGTTGGTGTCTCTGCAAGGTAATGTATCCCTCTAGTTGGCTTATGATTTTCAGATTGACGGGCTTTCCAAGGCACATTTACTTTGCTGAGGACGAGGTTAAGGCTTTCAAACGGTTAACATATAAGACCTGACAGCCTGTGAACTGGGTTTCTCTTCTACACTCATGTCAATTTGATTCAACAGACCATTACTAGGCCTCACTGATGACATTAGTCAGAGTGATAAATCCTGGGGAGTTGGCAAGGGCAGACACTCAGTCCTACCCTTGGGAAGCTGGCCCGTGGTCCAAGGCTGGACTTATACACAAATAAACACAGAGAAATGATGGTGCAGCGTGATACGCTGAAGGCAAAGGGTAAGGAGGAATTTATCCTGTTGAATAAAACAGGGAATAGAGGAAGGCTTCCTATAAGAAGTGAAATCCTACATGAGTCTGGAAGGATAAATAGGAATGAATGTTCTCCAACTGTGGCCTATTTGGTGATCTCAGGCTTGGCCTCTTGTCATACTGCTTTTGAGTATCAATGATTAATTCAACAGTAACATTAATACAAAGAAGAAAGCATTCACTAGCATTGCAAGCAAATGTATCCCAGACATCTTAGTAATTTTTAATCCTATAGCCCTGTCGATGGGGTACATGGTCTTTGCCCTCCATGAAGTGGTCCACAGCGTGAAACATTTGAAAGGCCCTGCATGAACGGACATCTGATAAGCATGCGGATTGGAAAGAGTATATCAGGCATGAAGTTAGGATGTTGAGCTGGGTAATTCTTCTGACTTTCCTCTTCCAAAATTACTATGATTCCTCCAGGGAAATGACAGTTTCTTCCCTCTGTATCTTCCAAAGCCAGCCCGTGCCTGTCATCTTATTTTATAAATGTGAAATAAACTCGTGGTTTTTCCTTGTGTCTCTGTTCCCAGGTGGAATCCTGAACCCACAACCCGTGTTCCGTATGTGAGCTTTTGGGAATGTTCTCTGGTTCAGAAGTCTGGATCCTTCTTGCTTCTTGCTTGGTCAAATTTTTCAAAGTCTTTCCAGACCAACCTTTCTAATTATTTGGCTAAGCCCCTTGGAAGGATTCTCCAATTTGCTTCATTTCCCTCATTTTTTAAAAATAAATTTAATTTATTTTATTTTTTATTTTATTTTTGGCTGTGTTGGGTCTTCGTTGCTGAGCACGGGCTTTCTCTAGTTGTGGTGAGCGGGGGCTACTCTTCGTTGCAGTGCGCAGGCTTCTCATTGCGGTGGCTTCTCTTATTGTGGAGCACGGGCCCTAGGGGCACAGGCTCAGTAGTTGTGGCTCACAGGCTCTAGAGCGCAGGCTCAGTAGTTGTGGCACATGGGCTTAGTTGCTCTGCGGCATGTGGGATCTTCCCGGACCAGGGCTCGAACCCGTGTCTCCTGCATTGGCAGGCAGATTCATAACCGTTGCGCCACCAGGGAAGGCCATCATTTTCCTCATTTTTGACTGACGTTATCCAGAACTGTACATGCAGACTGGACATGTAATCTCACAGGTCCCCTGGGACCAGGGGAAATCCGGGACATGCCTCACCAAACCAGTGCCCTGCTGGAGACCTCAACCAAAAAAATTCTATTTAAGGAAGAAAAGAGAACCCAACCCCCCCCCTCAGGCTCCATCAGATCCTTCCAATGCTCTAGGAATTGGCCATGACCCTCCCCCTCTCTACCTCTCTACAAATTGGGCTTTGTAGATGGTGAGCTCTTCTAGAAGAATGGCAGACAAGGAGAAGAGGTCTGCAGTTTGCCATTGGCATCATCTTTATCAGTAAGTCTGTGGGTGGAATTGCAGAGTTGAGAGGGGAGGGGAAGGGCGCATGTGGACTGCCGCAGTTCTGTCTGTAATTGTGCATTCAGTGTAGAATCAACATGCCAGTCTTGACGCACCAGGCTCTGTTCTGGGCACTAGGGATACATCAGTGAGATGCAGCCCCGGCTTCCACCATCTCACCGCCCAGTAGGGGAGAGAGATATGCCAACAGACCAGTGTAGCAGATGGGGTGTAAAACCATAGGTGGAAGCCACAGTGAGTTCTGGGACTTCTGAGCTGAGTCCAGAAGGATACGTGGAGGAGTTGGGCAGGGGAGGCTCCAGGCAGAGTGATGGAAAGTGGAGGGGCTCAGAAGAGAGAATGAAGAGATAAGTGAGATTTGGCAAAGAGGAGGGGAGCAACAAGGAGCAACAGGCGAAGGCAAATCGTTCAGGACGTAACATGAGAGCGAGGTGGGTTTCTGAGGGCACCTGCTCCACCTATGGAGCTGATATTCTCTATCGTGACCTTTCAGTGAGGGGTGGGCAAATATACAACTTTTGGAGGCAGCCATTTTCACTATGGAACACCTCTGGCCAATAGAGTTCTGAATAGTGATTATTGTTTCTGTTTGTAAGGCATTCAACAAATATCAAAGTGTTTTCTCACACATCATTCATCGCAGGTAGCCTGGGAGGACATAGGGCAAGAGGTAATGGGGTGACCACTCACTAGGTAGGTGATCTTTGGGAAGCCACTTAACCTATCTGAGTCTCAGCCTTCCTATCTGGTGGATGTGAAGTCTAAACGAAATAATTTTATGGAGGCCCACAGGAGGCCCTTGATGCCCTATCACTGTACACCTGTTTGCAACAGTTATCCTACGGGGTACGAGTCCCATAAACCCACTACTAGTCATTTCAGGAGGTTCATGCTAAGAGCCATCCTCCCAAGTTTCCTAGATGAATCACCTGCTGCTGTCCCCCAGGGTGAGCGTGCTGGGATTTGGTAAATGAATCCTTGTTCATGCCAGTCACATGTGGGCACTGTCTTTAAGATGGGTCCAAGGCTGAAACTGGAAAGTAAGTGTCCCAGGCCAGCAGTATATGTTTCTGCACAATTCAAAGTTCCTTTGGATATCCCTGTCGACTTCGCCCCCGAGTGCCTCGCTTTAGCTCCTGTCTCTGTCCCGACGACTCCAGACGACTCCAGACGTCTCTGTCCAGACGACTGTATAAAAATTTTGTTTACTCAATGGTGACCTTAGTCATTTGTACCCTGATTTTTAAGCTACGTCCTTTGTTTGAATCTTTTCACTTTTGACCTCAGACATGACCCACCTCCTCCATCCGGCAGCTTCCCTTACTTTTCTCCTCTTTCACCCTTTATTGAATGTCCACGAAGCAATGGGTTCTGTGCAGAGCATTCAAAGTTGACCAAGACACAGGCTTGTGGGCGCAGAGAGACCATCAGAATGCACCCTGGAAAGTGTTAGGGTGTGGAAGCAGAGGCTATGAAAGACCAAGGGCAACCTTCCAGGGCCTGGGGCAGGTTCGAGGGGATGGTGCACTCATGTCAGCAGAGGGAATGTCCCATACAGAGGAAAAGAGGCAGGAGGGAGCAGGTTGGAGGCTGTTTTAGGTTTTTAGAGCTGCCATAACAAAGTATCACTAACTGGGTGGCTTAAAACAACAGAAATTAATTTGTTTATCCTTCTGGAAGGTAGAAGTCAGAATCAAGGTGTTTCCAGGGCCATGTTCTCTCTGAAGGCTCTAGGGGAGAATCTGTTCAACGCCTTTCTCCTAGCTTCTGGCGTTGCTGGCAATCCTTGGCATTCCTTGGCTTGGAGATGTATCACTTCAAAGCTCTGCTTCTGTCCTTACGTGGCACCCTCCCCACATGTCTCTGTGTCACATCTCCTCTTCTTATAAGGACACCCTACTACAGTGTGACCTCATCTTAATTTGATTACACCTGAAAAGACCCTCTTTCCAAATGAGATCACATTCATATGTTTCAGGGGGCAGGACTTCAGTGTATCTTTCGGCGGGGATGCAGTTCAACCCATGACAGAAGCATTGCAAAAAGTCGTCACGGCTGGAGCATGAGCGCTATGCAGAGTATTATCAAGAATGGGGAATTTTAGGGCTTCCCTGGTGGCGCAGTGGTTGAGAGTCCGCCTGCCGATGCAGGGGACACGGGTTCGTGCCCCGGTCCGGGAAGATCCCACATGCCGCGGAGCGGCTGGGCCCGTGAGCCATGGCCTCTGAGCCTGCGCGCCCGGAGCCTGTGCTCTGCAACGAGAGAGGCCACAACAGTGAGAGGCCCGCGTACCGCAAAAAAAAAAAAGAATGGGGAATTTTAGATTCTTAACTTCTGGATTGATCTTTGGGAATTAACATACATCGAAGTGGGTTAGAGGTGGCAATAACAGGGATAGCGCTTTGGGGACGGACTCCACATGCTCCAGCCAGACTTTCTCTGCTCCTAGAGATGCCCCAGGCTGGTGTTCAGAGGAGTCCTGGGCGCTTTCAGCCTCCTAGACTATCTCCTCTCCTCTGCTTCTTGTAATGAAATTTGGACCAGTTAGAGGTGTTCAGTCTAATCTCCTGAAAGGACTCCTCATTATGGCCCTTATGGGGCTGGTGTGCTGATGATATCTGGGAGGGACTGTAGTTATTGTGATGAGGAAAGCAGAAGAGAGAAATGGAGTCTGTATTGATCACACATGTATAGTCAAAAGACATTACTGAGGTTTGATGAGACTGTTCAGGGCGTATTTCCCTTGAAATGCTTCTTGAAAGACAGCAGCTTAAGGGCATGAGCAAGACGAGATTCACGGAGACAGCATTTCAGAAGGGAGAGTAGGTGCAGTTACGCTAAGCTCAGAGTGACAGAAGGGGAAAGTGCATGTAAAAAAAAAAAGAAAGAAAAAAATCATCAAATGTCTTTGCCCTGTGGATCTTATGGGCGGCAAACTCTCTCTACAAAGTATGTGTTTGTGTTTTGAGTGACTAAGACTCCAGAGGCAAGTTTAAACATAAGCCCAGTTAAAAGGTAAATAAGATAACATTGGAGGAAATTCACGAAACAATGTCCCTCTTTATATAACACATTTCCTTTGACATTCAAAATATACATTGCCTAAAAATGACACAGCGGCCACCACATAGTGAACGGAACGACCTCCTTCATAGCATCCTAGCAGTGGAAATGGCTTCAGAGGGATTTGCCCAGTGGCATTCATGTGGCCAGGGAAGCAAATGAAGATGGCATTTATTTTGGGACTGAGGTGGGAGATACCCCTAGTACCGTTCCCAGAAGTCAGTATCAGGCATGAGAATAATAAACATTCATTTACTCAGTACATATTTATTGAGCCTCTACTATGGGCTGGCATTACACAGCACTGTGAATATTCTCACTTGTTAGATGAAAAGGGATTTGGGGAAGGAAGTACCAGGGTTCTGAAGGTGAGTCAGGTAGTACCTCTGGGATGGTGAGGAGATAGTTGCAAGAGGTAAACTGTAAAACCCGAGATTCTCAGGTGGGGCAAACCTGATCATTTTAACCAGGAGGGTTCCTCCCTTGATGCTGGGTGGTAATCCAACAGTGAGCTTTGAGGTAGGTCTTCTATGTTTATGATCGACCTTAATTCAGGAAAAGCCTGCAGTGGACTTAGGGAGAGAATGACTGAGTACTTCGAGGGAGAGAACGGCCTCCATGCCTAGCACAGTGGCTGGCTTCAGGAATCCCTTGGAGTGTTTGTTGAGTTCTCCCAGAAACAAGTATCTGAGAGACAGATAGGCAGATAGATTAATTGATCGAGGTAGCACTGGTTTATAACATTATATGAGTTTCAGGTATACATCATTATATTTCTACTTCTGTATATACTACAGCGTGCTCACCACAAAACTTTAGTTTCCATCCGTCACCATATGTTGACCCCCTTTATCCATTTTGCTCTCCCCCTGATCCCCTCAGGTAACGACTACTCTGCTCTCTGTTATCTACGTGTTTATTTATTTTTTGGTTGGTTTATTTATTGTTTGTTTTTTATATTCCACATGTGAATGAAATCATATGGTATTTGTCTTTCCCTGTCTGACTTATTTCACTTAGCATCATACCCTTAAGGTCCATATATGTTGTCACAAGTGGCAAGATTTCATCTTATTCCATTGTGTGTGTGTGTGTGTGTGTGTGTGTGTGTATACACACACATCACATCTTTAATCATTCATCCATTGATGGGCACTTAGGTTGTTTTCATGTCTTGGCCATTGTAAATAATGCTGCAATGAACATAGGGGGGCATATATCTTTTCCAATTAGTGTTTTTGTGCTCTTTGGATGAGTAGCCAGAATTAGAATAGCTAGATCATATTGTCTTTCTATTCCTAATTTTTTGAGGAATCCCCATACTGTTTTCCATAGTGGCTTCACCAATTTACATTCCCACGAACAGTGTATAAGGGTTCTTCACTCAACTTCATTTCCTTTCATTCTGGACACAGAGGTAGACTACATTTCCCAGCTTTCTTCGCAGTTAGGTGGCGCATGTGGGTGGAATGATGGATGCTGCTTCTAGGCTAGGCTCTCACATAATCCTCTCTGAGGCCCTAGAGAATGGCAGAGCCTCAGGATGGAAGGAGACTTCGTCCTTGAATAAGTACGTTGGAGGCCACTGGACCATACACAATGAACTGTGATGTGAGTGAAAAATAAACTGTGTCCCTTGGCGATCTCTGGAGACAGTTATGGTGTCACACGTGGGGGATGGGGCATACTACTGGCAGCCAGGATGTAAAGTCTAGGAATACCACCAAACATCCTACAGGACGTGAGACAGTCCCCACAACTCAAATAGCGTATGGAGGCAAATGTCAATAGTATTACTGAGATATTGAGAATTGTTACAGCAACTAGCATTGTTACATTCCTGAACTAACACAGTGGTGAACTTCCATGGTAGGGTCATTTATTTATTCATTCAACAAAGTTTTGAGCATCTGCTATGTACCAGGTAACTCTCTAGACACTAGGATAGAGCAGTGAACAACGTGGGCAAAAATCTTTGCTCTCATGAGAGTCACACCCTATAGTGGAGACAGGCAAGCCATAACACACTCAAAATATATAGCCTATCAATGATAATAGCTGCTATGAAGACAATAAAATGGGGTCTGGGGAGAGATGGCTGTATGAAAATATTACTATTATGATGCCCAGGTCCATCTGCAGCCTGGTCCTCTTTCCCTAAGCCTTAGGGTCATCTGTCTGTTTGACACCTTTCCCTGGGTGTCCTCGGACACCTTAAACTCCACATGTCCCAAACTTAATTAATAGTCTTCATTGTGTCTTCTTCCCCCAGTTTGATTCTGTTAATGTTAATTCATCACAGAGTCGCCATCCATCCAATACCCCCAATTTAAAGTCTGTATTCCTCCCTCACCTTCATGATCACCCCCAGAATCTTGCAGAATTAGCTTGGAAGTATTTTTTGAACTTTTTCCCTCTTCCTACTCACAACCCTTGTCTGATGTCCACTACCCCTGCCTTAAACAATTGTGGTAGCCTATGAAATGGTTTGGCTAAAAATAAAACTGATTCAGAGAGCGGGTATGTCAATTGCCCAGGGACACACAACCAGTAAAGGCAGTGCCATGATGTAATCTTGGGTCTCTCATCCTCCAAAATTCCCCCCCTCAGCTCCTCAGCCTTTGAAGGTCTTGTCCAGATCTCATGGTGGTAGGGGTGGAGGGGCATGGATGCAAATGCCCCTGCCTGCTCGCTCCAGCCCTGGTCATGCTGAGAGCTAGAATGTCAACCGACAGCACTGTCGCCTTTGGAAAAGTCTCACAAATCCATGCCAGGAGGCAGCGTAGGAGCTACAACCAACCCTCAGCTAACCCATCGATGGCTGGAAGAAGAAGCATGTTGAATCCACTTACAGGCACGTCCCAGTTTATACTATCGGAGAACAGGAGAGATCGTGTATTTCATAGCACTTTATTACTTGCAAAGTTCTCTGTGGATGCAAAAAATAACATTGGAGTTCCCCATTTCCCAGGCTTCCTGTTTGCGTGACGAGGGGATTCTGTGGAGCACAACCTTTCTAGCACCTCTCCCGTCTTCTCTAAGGAGGGCTGTTTGGGAGGACTGAGCAGCATTGTCTTGGTGCCCTTCCCTCTTGCTGGGGGCAGCCTGCCTAGGATACACACCTTCTCCACACTCCACTCTTCAAGCTCACTGGGGCAGGCTCTGCCTGTCCTGGGGACACCCTACATTTTCCAGCTCAGCCAGGGCGGGTTGTCGGTCTGCCTAACTCAGGGTGCTAAAGCAGCGCGCCATCTTGTAACTCTACAGCTCTAAAGCTCAATTCTGCAATTAGATTTCTCAGTAACAACATCTCCATCTGGAAGATGGTCTGATCTCCATCTGGGTCTCCTGTGTCTTATTTCTCCATTGGTTCTGAACTTAGGAGAGGAAACACCTCCCCACTCCTCCCCAAGTCAATAATCATGGAAATAAATATCAACACGGGTTCTAAGAAAATTCTTTATCTGGCGGATTGCTAGATAAAGAACTAGTCTTGCCAAAGAATGTGATAAGTGATCAAGATGGAGATAAATACAGAACAGGTGTGTGGACCCACAATGTGGACACATGGCCAGGTTTGGAGGGGTCAGGGTGGAAGGTTCTAGGGAATCGTTGCTGAGAAGATAGAACCTGATCAAGACTTGAAGAGTTAATTATGCCAAGAAGGAGGGGAAGGTTGCTCCAGGTGGAGGGCACATCATTGGCAAAATGTGTTGAGGGTAAAATTAATAGCAAGAGTGGTGAAAATGAGGCTCGAGAGAGAAATGAGGCTATGGAGGGCCTTGTAAGTCATGGAAAGAGTTTGGATTTTTTTTTTTTTCTTAATAGCAGGTGGGAGGTAGTGATGGAAAGGCACTGAATAATTTTAAACCCACGTGGTTTGATTTTCTTGTGTGGAGACAGATTTAAGGAGACCAGGGGAGGCAAGCATGGAGACAGGGAGACCAGAGTCAGTGTGTGGACTGAGTGAATTAATTCATGTCAAACACATAGAATAGCACCTGTCACAGTCACACTATTATATAATTTTTTAAAATAAATTTATTTATTTTTGGCTGCGTTGGGTCTTTGTTGCCACACGCGGTCTCTCTAGCTGCGACAAGTGGGGGGGCCACTCTTCACTGCGGTGTGCGGGCCTCTCTTGTCGCGGCGCACGGGCTCTAGGAGCGTGGGCTTCAGTAGCTGTAGCTCACAGGCTCCACAGCACAGCCTCAGTAGTTGTGACTCACGGGCTCAGTAGTTGTGGCTCGCAGGCTCCAGAGCACAGGCTCAGTAGTTGTGGTGCACGGGCTCAGTTGCTCTGCAGCACGTGGGAT
Source organism: Delphinapterus leucas (assembly GCF_059928025.1). NCBI lineage: Eukaryota > Metazoa > Chordata > Mammalia > Artiodactyla > Monodontidae > Delphinapterus > Delphinapterus leucas. The sequence goes on from NC_143145.1 coordinate 12,580,893, forward strand.
CTTCCCAGACCAGGGCTCGAACCCGTGTCCCCTGCATTGGCAGGCGGACTTCCAACCACTGCGCCACCAGGGCAGTCCCTTATATAATTTTTTGCTATTGTTGTTTTAATCAGGATGGTCTAAGTCAAGGGTCAGCCACCTTTTTCTAGCTAGAACCAGATAGTAAATTTTGTTAGGCTTTTCATGCCATTAGGCCTGTTTTGCAATTGCTCAGTACTTTTGTTATGTCGTGAAGGAAGTCATAGACAATATGTAAATAAATCAGCATGGCTGCATTCCAATAAACTTTATTTCTAAAACTACAGCCCACAGGCTATACTTGGCCAACGCTTGGTCTAGGTTATGCTGCAGTTACAATCCCCAAACCTCGGTGGTTTGTAAGGGTTTACTCTTATTTCTATAATTATCCATCAGAATGGGCTAGGTTATGCTGCATTAACAAACAGCTCCAAAGCTTTAGCGGATTATCCGAAGAAGGGTTTCGTATTTGCTCACACTACATATCCACTGCAAGTTGGCTGGGAGCTCCACTAAAGAATTTCTCGTTTTGAGACCCAGGCTGATAAAGCAGCCAAATATTCCTGGCCTCTGAGGGAGAAGTAGAGAGAACTTTGGAAGGTCTTGCAGCAACAATTAAATGAGCCTGCACAGGGATACACGTAGCAGATCCACTCACGACTCGTTGGCAGTCACTAGGCACAGGGACCCACCCAATCACAAGGGGCCTAGAAAATGCAATCCTACCACATGCCCAGAAAGCAGGGAGCTGGAAATATCTGGCAAACATCACTAATGATTTCCACATTATTATTACGACTAAGCTTCCAAGTAGACACATGACAGTACTGGCCACATGGAGAAAGAGACGTTCTCTCAGTGTAATTCCAAATTCTTGAGGCAGAGAATCTGATCAGCTCAGCTTGAGCCAGAGGGCCATTGCTGGCCTAATTCACCAAGGCAGGGATAAGGTATTATATTGTCAAATGTGGTTGGTGGGAGCCCATTGTTTGGATGGGAGGTGGTGGAGAAAGTTAAAGGGGTTATTTTAAGTTGAGCAATTACTCCAATATTCAGCCACCCTGGTAAAGTGGTAGATACCAGCAGTTCAGCTTTCTGGGAAGGCAGTGAGTGGAAAGACAGGGTCGTATATAAGTGAAGGCAAGGAAGAGCTGTCATGGGAAAATGGGGCACAAGTCCTGGTTCTGCAGCTAACCAGGTATGTGACCTGGGCTAAGACACCTCAAAAGCTCTTGGTGCCTCTGTTTCCTTATCTGTGAAACATACCTTAGTAAAATGGTAGAGAAAAAGGCACAGAGTTCTGAGAAAAATGAAGCATGTTAAGATGATCTGAAGATCAGATGACATGATGGATGTGAAAATGCTTTGCAAATCATACCCTTATTATTCTTTTTTTTTTTTTCGCGGTACGCGGGCCTCTCACTGTTGTGGCCTCTCCCGTTGCGGAGCACAGGCTCCGGACGCACAGGGTCAGCAGCCATGGCTCACGGGCTTAGCCGCTCCGCGGCATGTGGGATCTTCCCGGACCGGGGCACGAACCCATGTCCCCTGCATTGGCAGGCGGACTCTCAACCACTGCGCCACCAGGGTAGCCCCCCTTATTATTCTTAATTGGACAGGCCAGGTCACATTGCTTACCATTTGTGAGCCCCAAGGAATTCCCTGGTGGTGCAGTGGTTAGGATTCTGTGCTTCCACTGCTGGGGGCCCGGGTTCAATCCCTGGTCGAGGAATTAAGATCCCACAAGCCGTGCGGTGCGGCCAAAAAAAAAGAGATTTGTGAGTCCCAGTCTCCTCATCTTTAACCTGGGGATTAAAAGATCTGCTTCTTAGAGTCGTAAGGATTTGAGGTCATGAAAACTGAGCGTTAGGTCTGGCAGTACACCCAGTTAACGGTAGTTCTTATTACTACTCGTCCTATATGGGTAAAATTTGAATCCATGTGTCTCCTTGGACTCCAAGTTGGAGTAAGCTGATCTGCTTGGTTGAGTGTGTTTATTCTCTCTTCTCTCTGAAGGAGGAAGGAATTTCACCAGCAGACTGCCTTCAGACTTAAGCTGCAACTCTTCCCTGGGTCTCAGCCTACCAGCCTACTCTGCAGATTTTAGATTTGCCAGTTTCCACAATCGTGTGAGCCAATTCCTCCTTAAAATTTCTTTCTCTCAATCTATCTCCACAGACACACCCTATTGGTCCTGTTTCTCTGAAGAACCCTGACTAATACAGCCCCAGCAAGGTGCTATTATCAGTTTGCTCCATTTTACAAATGGAGAAACTGAGGCTTAATAACATGTCAAACTCCCTGCAAGTCGGGGGAGAGAGGACATAAGGCCAGGCAGTCTGGCTTTAGCATCTACTGCTTCTGCCTCTCAGATTCTTTTTGATTCTTTTTTTTTTTTTTTTTTTTTTTTTTTTGCTGTACGCGGGCCTCTCACTGTTGTGGCCTCTCCCGTTGCCGAGCACAGGCTCCGGACGCGCAGGCCCAGCGGCCATGGCTCACGGGCCCAGCCGCTCCGCGGCACGTGGGATCTTCCCGGACCGGGGCACGAATCCGTGTCCCCTGCATCGGCAGGCGGGCTCTCAACCACTGTGCCACCAGGGAAGCCCTCTCAGATTCTTTTTAAGACAAGCTCAGAGACTTCCCTGGTGGCGCAGTTGTTAAGAATCCGCCTGCCAATGCAGGAGACACGGGTTCGAGCCCTGGTCCATGAAGATCCCACATGCCGCGGAGCAACTAAGCCCATGCGCCACAACTACTGAAGCCTGTGCTCTAGAGCCCACGAGCCTCAATTACTAAGCCCATGTCCTGCAAATACTGAAGCCCGTGTACCTAGAGCCTGTGCTCCGCAACAAGAGAAGCCACCACAATGAGGAGTCTGCACACTGCAACGAAGAGGAGCCCCCGCTCACTGCAACTAGAGAAAATCCACATACAGCAACAAAGACCCAACACAGCCAAAAATAAATTTAAAAAGAAAAAAAGACAAGCTCAGGGTGGTGTATAGTCATGACAGGCTCGATTTTAGGGGGAAAATCACTTCTCCCCTCAGGGCTCCAGCTTCTTTATCCCCCAAATGAGGGGTGCATTCAGGTGAACCCTTTCAGCCTTTCTTAACTTGTGTCAAGTAGTAGCAAATGCTAAAAGCTGATGCTTGGGCTTCCCTGGTGGCGCAGTGGTTGAGAGCCCGCCTGCCGATGCAGGGGACGCGGATTCGTGCCCTGGTCCGGGAAGATCCCACATGCCGCGGAGCAGCTGGGCCCGTGAGCCATGGCCGCTGGGCCTGCGCGTCCGGAGCCTGTGCTCCGCAACGGGAGAGGCCGCAACAGTGAGAGGCCCGCGTACCACAAAAAAAAAAAAAAAAAAAAAAGAAAAGCTGATGCTTGTCCATTGGTCATTTCAGCAGCGCCTCTCGGCCGTGAAATGAACACAGGTCTGCTTTGTCTTGCCCCTTGCTGCCCCTCTGCTTAGCCTCCTCTTCTGTCCTCTTTCTGGTCTGAACCTTTGACTCACTAAGACCTCTCTGGTTTCTCAACTCACATTCCTATCTCCCAGCTGCCACTCTCTGACGCATCACCGATATCAGAAGTTCAGAATGATCAGCTGGTTTTAAATGTATTCTCATCTTCTCACGCTGGTTAGCGGCGCTATTTTTAAGCTTCTGTGTGTGTGTATGGTGTGTGTGTATGTGTGTGTGTGTATGTATGTGCTTCTTTCTAAATAAGTCACCTAAGTTTTTCAGTCAAACACATCTCTGAGGAGCCCAGCTCTGCCTGAATACTTTGGATTTTACCCGAGGCTGTAGCATATTGATCTGTTCTCAGTATTTTTCTCAGTCTACTTTGTATCTGCTGAACTCTGGGAGACCAAAGTCCAGTTCTGGCAATAAAGTGTTTGGGGAGCGTGATTCTGCACCTAAGATTCAGGTTCCCCCCTAACCCCCTCTTATTTATTTCTTTGCTATTGCTTCTTTTCTCATCTGACAGTTTTTTCAGTATATCAGGCATCTTTGCTTTTTGAATCAGCTCTATTGAGCTGATAACTGACGCACAATACGTTGACCCATTTAAAGTGACCCATTTGTTAAATTTTCACATGTACAAATCCATGAAACCATCATCACAAATATGATAATGAACACACCCATCACTTCCCAAAGCATCCTGCATCCCCTTGTAATCTCTCTTTCTCTTTCTGCCCCCTTCCCTACTAGATGTTAGTTTGCATTTTCTAAAAATTTACATAAATGGAATAATATTGTGTACTCTTTTTTTTGGTCTTTTTTTTTTAATATATATTTTATTTATTTATTTGGCTGTGCTAGGTCTTCATTGCAGCATGTGGGCTCTTAGTTGCAGCATGTGGGATCTAGTTCCCTGACCAGGGATCGAACCTGGGCCCCCTGCATTGGGAGCGTGGAGTCATAACCACTGGACCACCAGGGAAGTCCCTGGTCTAGATTTTTTACTCAGCATAATTATTTTGAGATTCATCTATTTTTTTTTTTTTTTTTTTTTTTTTTGCGTTACGCGGGCCTCCCACTGCTGTGGCCTCTCCCGTTGCGGAGCACAGGCTCTGGATGCGCAGGCTTAGCGGCCATGGCTCACGGGTCCAGCCGCTCCGCAGCATGTGGGATCTTCCCAGACCGGGGCATGAACCCGTGTCCTCTGCATCGGCAGGCGGACTCTCAACCACTGCGCCGCCAGGGAAGCCCCGAGATTCATCCATATTGATGCAGTTATATTCATTTTTATTGCTGAGTAGTATTCTATTGTATGGATATACCACAATTTGTTTATCCATTCATTATGGGTGGACATGTGGTTGCTTTTAGTTTTCAGATATTATTAATAAAGCTTCTATAAACATTTATATAAAAGTCTTTGTATAGACATATCTTTTCATTTTTCTTGGATAAATATCTAGAAGAAGGATGTCTGGATCAGGTGGTAGGTATATATTTATTTATTTTTGGCCCCGTTGGGTCTTTGTTGCTGTGCGTGGGCTTTCTCTAGTTGCAGCGAGTGCGGGCTGCTCTTCATTGCAGTGCTCAGGCTTCTCATTGTGGTGGCTTCTCTTGTTGTGGAGCACAGGCTCTAGGCCCATGGGCTTCAGTAGTTGTGGTGTGTGGGCTCAGTAGTTGTGGCTCACGGGATCTCGAGCACAGGATCAGTAGTTGTGGTGCATGGGCTTAGTTGCTCCGTGGCATGTGGGATCTTCCCGGACCAGGGCTCGAACCCATGTCTCCTGCACTGGCAGGCAGATTCTTAACCACTGTGCCACCAGGGAAGCCCGGTATATATATATTTAACTTAAAAAAAAACTTCCAAACTGTTTTCCAAAGTGATTGTACGATTTTATATTCTGACCAGTAGGTTATGAGGTCTAATTGTTCCACATCCTCACCTACACTTGGTATGATCAGATTTTTTAATTGTAGCTTTTCTAATAGATGTGTGGTGCCATCTCGATGTGGTTTTAATTTGCATTTCCTAATGGTTAAAGGAGACAAACATATGTTCATGTGCTTATTGACCATCCACAGATCTTCTTTAAAGTGTCTGTTCTAATCTCTTTTCGTATCTCTTTTTTGTTCTCTTATTGCTGAATTTTGAGAGTTCTTTATATATTCTGAATATAAGTCCTTTGTCGGATCTGTGATTTGCAAAGATTTTCTTCAAGTCTGTGCCTGTATCTTTTGAAGAGCAGACATGCTTAGTTTTTATGAAGTTTGATTGATCATTCTATTTTTTTATGGATTGTGCTTTTGGGTCATATGTAAGACATCTTTGCCAAAACCAAGGTCACGAAGGTTTTTCTCTTAATTTTTTTTCTATAGGTTTTATACTTTTAGGTTTTACATTCAAGTCTATAATCCATTTTAAGTTAACTCTTGTTTATGAAGTAAAGTATGGACCAATGTGTTTGTTTTTCTTTCTTTTCAATGTCAAAATCCATTTGTTTTAGCATCATTTGTTCAAAAGCCTATCCTTTTTCATTGTTGCCTTTCCATACTTGTCAAAATTATTGTCTATATATGTGTAGGTTTATTTCTGGACTCTTGTTCCATTGATATTTGTTCATACAAATATCACACTGTTCTGATTCTGTAGCTTTACTATTGATTATTCTGTATTATCTGATTTTGAAATCAGATAATATTAGCCCTCCAACTTTATTCTTGTTTTATAAATCCTAGGTCATTTGCATTTCCATATGAATTTTAGAATTGTCTTGTCAATTTTTTCAAAAATGCTTGCTGGGATTTTAATTGGGATTTTGCCAAGGAGAATTGCCATCTTAATAAGAGTGAGTTTTCTGATTCATGAACATAATATAACTCTCCATTTATTTAGGTTTTCTTTAATTTCTCTCAGCAGCGTTTTATAATTTTCATTGTTTAGTTTTTGCACATATTTTGTCTGATTTATTTCTAAGTATTTTCTATTTTAATGCTACTGTAAATGGTATTGCTTTCAAAATGTCAATTTCTCTGGTTGCTTTAACATTTTCTCTTTATCACTGTTTTTAAGCAGTTTGATTATGATGTGCCTGGATATAGTTTCCTTCATGTTTATTGAACTTGGGTTTTTTTTTTTTTTTGCTTGTTTATTTATTTTTGTTTTTGTTTTGAGCTTCTTGGGCAGGTAGGTTTTGTGGTTTCTATCAATTTGGAATATTTTCAGTCGTTATTCCTTCAAAGGATATTCTGCCACCTTTTCTTTTTTTTGTAAATTTATTTATTTAATTTTATTTTTGGCTGCGTTGGGTCTTCGTTGCTGTGCGCGGGCTTTCTCTAGTTGCAGCGAGCGGGGGCTACTCTTCCTTGCGGTTCCTGGGCTTCTCATTCGGTGGCTTCTCTTCTTGCGGAGCACAAGCTCTAGGCACGGGGACTTCAGTAGTTGTCTGCCACCTTTTCTTTCTCTTCTTCTTTGGGGACTCAAACTATATGTATATTTGGCTATTTGAAGTTTTTTCACAGCTCCTTGATGCTGTGTTAATTTTTTTTCATTTCCTTTTTACTTTCTATGCTTCATTTGGATAGTTTCTATTGCTGTGTCTTTTCTTCTATAACATCTAATCTACTTTTAGTCCTATCCAGTGTATTTTTCATCTCAGACATTGTAATCTTCCTCTCCAGAGGCTCAGTTGGCTCTTTTTAAACCTTCCATGTCTCTACATACTTTTGTAACCTATGGGGTGCAGTTATTATAACTTGTTTGCTAATTCTAATATGTGTGTCCGTTTGGCTTCTGTGTTGATTGAATGCTTTCTCTCCTCAGTAGAGGTCATATTTTCCTGCTTCTCTGTCTGGTAATTTGACTGATATTTGATTGCATGCCAGACACTGTGAATGTAGCATTACCTTGTTATGTGCTGGATACTTTTGTATTATTACAAATATTCTTGAGTGTGGTTATGGGATGCAGTTAAGTTCCTTGGAAATAATTTTATCCTTTCAGGTCTCTCCTCACTTTTAAGCTTTTTTAGGTGGGACAAGAGCTGTGTTTAGTAAAGGGCTAATGTCCCCCCACTGAAGCAATATGCTTCTGAGTATTCCACACCATATCCTGTGCGTTATGGAGTTTTCTAGTCTGGCTGGTGCCAACAGGCATTTGTTCTGATTCTGTAAGAGTCCTGTGTACTGTAGGGTGTTCCCTCTAATCTCTGCAGGTTGTTCTTCCCCTGGACGTGGGTAGTCTCCTCAAACAGGAGCTGAATTGTATTCTGCTGACTACTTGAAGGGAACCCTGTGTAGATCTTTGGGTTTCCTTCTCTGTGCAAATCATTCCTCCCTGGTCCTCAGTCCTGCAAAGTCTAGTCACCCTGTTCTCTCTGGATAGTCAGCTCCAGCTCCTCAAATCTGGAGGTGTGCCGTGCTCCACCTGGCTTGCCCCTCCCCATGCTAGGACCTGGGAGCTCTCTCCAGGCAATAAGCTGGGGCAATTATAGGGCTCGTCTTGTTTGTTTTCCGCTTCCCAGGGATCACTGTCTACCACCTGAGATCCAGCGTCTTGAAAATTATTGCTTTGTCTAAACTTCTTTTTTTTTTTTTTAACTTAAGGTTGGAAGGTAAATCTGGTCCCTGGACAAAAATGGGAGTCTACTGGGCATCTCTGAGTTAAAATAATAATGAGTTGTGTAGACTCGTGCTTTACAAATTTTAGTTCACAGCTCAGCATCAAGCTCTAGAAGCTTATTAGAAATGTAGCATCTCAGGCCTTACCCCAGACCTGCTGAATGAGAACCTATATCTTATCAAGACGTCAGGTAATTTGTATGGTTATTAGAGTTTCAGAAGTACCAGTATAAATTTTTGAATAACCTCTCCCTATTTTGTTTTCTTCCAAATTTTAGTCTTAGCTTTTGAGAGGAAACCCTTCAGGGTGACTCCAGATGGACCAGTATCAGTGAGGAAATAGCTCAGAAAGGGACTCAGGAGATACTGTCCCAAACTTTGATGTTCATGGTCATATTAACATGGGTCCCATTCAATGTCTGAGGGTGGCAACCTTGACCACAGCAAGGGGTGCTCCTTCCACACAGGGGTCAAGTGGTCTTGACCACAAGTGCAGTCACCTGGTCTGGGCTTGCTCTTGCAGGGATGATGCAATAGGAAAATTTGGGATTTTGAAACTGGAAAGAGTCATGGAAGGTGCCTTAAATCCTTCTGGGAGCAAGGCAGTACATCAATTAAAAGAGAGGTCACCAAATACCCCCTTCTTGGTGGGGTAAGAGCTAAAAACTTGATCTCAGAAGACTTATATTTGATCCCCTTTTCCTCCATCCAATGGTGGAGTGTTGGGAAAGTTGCTGAATCTTTGTCTTAGTGTCCTCATCTGTAAATGGGTGCCTGGTCATTTCTGGACACTTAAAACCATATATTTGTTTAATTCAATTCGTGTACGCCATTGTTTATAAAAGTCAAATACTGTTACTAGAACTTGCATTACGAAGAGCTTCCAATGAGATACATGCATGTGGTAGTGCTTGCCTCGGGGTCAAAATTTGGTAAATTCCTCCCCCGCTTGCTTCCTCCCCCTTCTTCCCTCCCTCCTTCATCCCTTTCTTTTTCTTCCTTTCTTCTTCTTCCTAACTCTCTCTCCCATTCTCTCTTCCATTTTCCCCAATCCCAGGCTTTTCTCAGGAAAGGATATGGGAGTCCAGGCCCCAGATAATCCCCCAGGGGCATAGTAACGTAGACATATAAGCATGCATCATGCTTTCCCCTATATTTATAACCAGGTGAAATGAAATGTATATCAAAATCAACCTTGAAGGGGAAAGAAATCCACCTAGCATACAGTGGGAGGGAAGGATCTAGAAGATGATGGGGCAGTCGGTGGACCCAATGGTGAGCGTGGGCTTTGGCTGATGACGGATTCAGAAGATGTATCACCCTTGGATTCCACCTACCTGGAGTGATCCCAAAAGTCTGAGACAAGTAGTCTTTCTATAATTTTGCTACTTATTTCAGATTTGAATAACATAGTTGGGTAGGGTGAAGCCTTATACCATGGCCTTTGTCAATGTGGCTTGGACTTCTCCAATCATCAGGAAGTCCCTGAAGGGGTCTCTGACATTCTTCCCTCATTCTTGGTGGCCTTTTAATGAGGGAAATGACAAGCTTGACTAATTATCCCCAATTTGGGGAAGGACTAGGTTCTCAAACTTATGCCCTCTCAGAACCCACTGGTGAGCAGCATTTCCTCTTTGCCTTATAACCTGCTTCACTAAGTGAATTCCCGCAGGTCTGGTTTGAGGTCTTTCAAGTGACACTAATCTTCCCGAGGATGGGCACACTGTCTGTGCTCCTCCTTTCTGTCCCCAGCAACAAGCACAGTGCCTGTGTCGGTCATTGACCACTGAGTATTTTTACAGCCAAATCTGTTGCCAAGCGAAGCCTGTTCTGGGTGTTTAAGTCTTTCCTGGTGATGCTCTGCTTATTGGCTCCAGGGAAGATTTCAATGAAAGGAGGAAAGCCAGAGGTTCTAGAGCTCCCACTGTGTGCCAAGCATCGCGGTAGAAGCAACACACAGGTTATCCCATATATTCTTTTTTTTTTTTTTTTTTTTTTTTGCGGTACGCGGGCCTCTCACTGTTGTGGCCTCTCCTGTTGCGGAACACAGGCTCCGGATGCACAGGCTCAGTGGCCATGGCTCACGGTCCCAGCTGCTCTGTGGCATGTGGGATCTTCCCGGACCGGGGCATGAGCCAATGTCCCCTGCATTGGCAGGCAGACTCTCAACCACTGCGCCACCAGGGAAGCCCCCATATATTCTTTATCATTAATCTAAGACAAAGGAATTATTATTCCCATCTGTTACTGATGAGGAAATGGAGGCTCAGGGTGGTTAAGACACTTTCCCAATGCCACCCAGCAGAATTGAGATTTGGACTCAAACTTCTCCCAATACTTTAAACTCCCTCTGTAAATATCTGAATGATATACCAAGATCATTGACCTAAAAAACGGATAGCTAGTATGCATTAAGCACCTACTGTGTGGCAGGCACTGGGGACCTGAAGAACAATGAGTGGTTGGGAAAAAAGCTGCAAGGGAGATGGGAGGAATGGGGGAAGGAATGATGATGAGAGAGAGAGGGCAGAACTGGCTCTGAAGGGCATTATCCACTGGGCTGAGGAACATGGGCTTTATCTTGTAGGTGCTGGGGAAAACAGAAGGGCTTTATTCAAATGAAGAACGTGATTGGACTTGTATTCAGAAAGGGCATCCAACAGCAATGCGGAGGGTAGAGGGCAGAGGAGCAGGGGGCAGGGGGCCAGGCAGGAGGTAGGAACAGCAGTTATATAACCAGTGAGAAACAGAGAATAAAGATGATGGTGGTGAGATGGCTTCAGGACTGAGCACTTAAGTGCTAGATACTGTGCTAAATGTTTTCCATGTGCTCACTCATTCAATATTCAGAACAACTTTACGAAGTGAATATTACTATTATCATCACTTTCCAGATGAGGAAACTGAGGCACAGAGAGGTTAAATACCAACTGTTCCTATCACAATGGAACACGTCTTGAAGAGATGTGCCCCCTTGCTCTGAATCTTACAGTTTTCAGTTAGTGGATGGCAAAACTGGGACTTGAATTTATGTATCCTGGATCCAAAGCTGACACTCTTAAGCCATTTTTCCTCCACCATATTTGTTTTCTCACTTACCAATTCACATTGGATCATAAACCCTAAGGGAAGGAAGAAATCTTTGTGATCATAAAGGTCACCTTCCTGCCTCTCCACACCCTCGTCCAGATGCTCAGATCCCTCCTGTGTCATCTGCTTAAACATCTCCAGTGACAAGGGCTTGCGTCCTGCCCAGATATCCTGGACACTAGCATTATAAGAATTTTATACATTTTTGTTGAGCCCTGGTGAATGTGGCTTTCTGAGCCTCTGCTGGCCCTGCCTCCCCCAAATAGCACCTGAGGGTATAAACTGTGGCTACTGGGATAATCTGGAACAAAGTCCACCAGGAATTTCAAGGAGTGTTCTTTGCACAGGGATCATCACGAGATGGCCGGGCCTGTGCTAATTGGCTGCATTTGAACTATAACATTCAAACCCGGCAAGACAATTAAAACTGAAAATGGTCAGCAGGGATTGAAAGGATTCAAAGGATAATTGCTTCATAGCAAGCTACATTGCTCCAAGTAGCAGGAAGGATTGACGGAACTGGAATTAATTATATTGGAATACGTGTTTATTTTTATAGAGCCTTTTAAAATCATTTGGATGTGGCCAAGTTGTGCCTTTCTCCAATACTCTCGGCTTTGGTTAACTGCCGCGGATTTATCTGCCAAGTGCAATTACTGTCTTTCTTGGAAACTACACAGGCACGAAAACATGCTCACCATTTATCAGTGGGATCAATCCTTTTATTGCCTTTGTAATAATGATGCCTAAATCTGTATAGTGCTTGCAACATTTACAAAATGCTTTACATATGTTATCTCGGTTTCTCTTCACAACAACCCAATGAAATGGTTAACGGCTGGAGTTCCCATTTGGAGAACTAACGCAGAGCACAGTGAGCTGTACGGCAGATTAATGGGAGAGCTCTGACTGGAGTCTACAGTGCCTACCTCTTAACTGGTGTGTTTGTTCTATCGGTCTAGAAAAAAAAGCATCTTGTTTGCTAGGTGGGCAAGGCTGAATACTGCTGTCAAGAATGGGAAAAGTCATTGCTCGGGTTCAAGCAAAAGTTGAAACTTACTAATGAATCAGCTGTTTGAACTGTAAAAAGTGAAAAAGATCTTTGATCAGAAAGGAGAGGTTCTTTTGGAAATGAAGTTGCTGTAATAGGTCTTAAGGAATGAACCTTGGTTTAGAGTCAGTAGCCTTGAGTTTACATTCTGCTTCTTCCCTCTCATGGTTCTGTATCTTGTCATGTGACTATTCCTTTGGATATCTTACTTTCTCCCTTCTGTACAATGGGTCTAACAATGACCTTCACTGGCGTTATAGTTATGGTCAAATGAAACATTGTATGTGCTGGAGCCAGACAAATGTGGGATGCTTTTGTTGCTGGCATTTTTCTGTCTGATATCCCTCGGTTAATTGACTGTGACATAATAACCAGAAAAACTGGCCACCTTCGCAGCTTGTTTCTCAAAAGACTTCACATTCTACATTTTAAGGTGTGCTTTCAGGTATATGCTTTCCAATTGTAATAAAATGGGTTATTAGGATTTTGAAATTTAGGAGGGAAAGTCTTTCCTGGATAAACACAAGGTGAACCAACCACCTTAAACCAAACAGCACTTAAAAGATGTGCCGTTTAGTTCTGATACGTACACAATTTCCAGCTTTTGGTGACAACCCTGCTCAGGTTGGCCTATCCTAATATTTGTTCTGGGGCTGAAGTTTTCCAAGAGTCCTGAATGGAAAGCCACAGGAAATAGAAAGGGCACTCCCAGATTTCACAGTCCCAGTAAAAGACTGTTTTGGGGGAATGCACTGTGGATTAACCTGCAACGGATAGAAAATATTGTTCTAGGCATTGCACAGAACGCAAAATGAATAGGAGTTAACTAGTCATCCAGTAAGAGCTTAGAATCTAGCTGGAGAAAGAAGATGGATGCACATAAAGTACTTATAATATTTAACTCTTATGGAGTTCTTGTCTTGTCCCAGGAACCAGGCTGGGCCTGCTATAAGTACTATCTCTTTTCTTTTTTAAAATTAAGAAGTAAATATTTATTAATATAATATAGTTAGTAAATGAGCAAGTTGGCTTGGATTAGTTTGTGACAGAAGAGTTGCCTAAGGTCACATAGCAAATTAATTCTTGCCACCATTAAATGCCAAATTTAATGCCAAACAGACAATTTGGACCCACGGTACTCTCTCTTTTCATCCTACAAGATGAGTACTCTTGCTTTTATCCCCATTTTGTAGCCTAGGAAACTGAGGCTCAGAGAGCTTTAGAGCCTTTCCAAAGACAACTCAATCCATCTGTCTCCTCAGACCCTGCTCCTACCCCCCAGCTAGTCTTGTTGCTAAACTCAGGTGAGTCGGTGCTCCCAGCCAGCCCTGAATCTGGGTCCATGGTTCAAAATACCACCAACGAAAGTACAAATGAATAGGTCGTTTGCAAACGAATTTACCTTAAGGAAAGGCAATGGGGTGACAAGGGATGAAGGATGGTGATTTCTGGGGTCCAGCTGGCCTGGGTTTGGATCCTGGACCCATTACTTACAGCCAGGAAATTGTTGCGCTGCCTTCCTTAGAGCTCAGCGTCCACATCTCTGTAAGGAGGGAAAATGATCTTATGTTAAACAAGATAAGCTCTGGAAATCATTCAGCATGGACATTGGCCAATACATGGCTTCTTCGTCTTGCCTCCCATTTAATAGCTACTCAGCAGCCTGATCTGGCTTCCAGTTGTACCTGCCTTCCTGAGTGTGTGTGTGTGTGTGTGTGTGTAGCTCTATGCAACTGTATCACATATATAGATTCGATTAATCAATCACCACCACAGTCAAGATACAGAACAGCCCCGTCACCACAAGCCTCCCTTGTGCTACCCATAGCTAGTCTGCGCTTTTCATTTTGAAGCATCTTAAAGATATGGACCGCTACACCCATTTTCTGTTTCTCTGGAGGACTTCAAAAGAGTGACTTTAAGTCCACAGAGTTTTAATGTGTATACAACACACAAAACAGAATGAACACAAACTCTGGACTCCAGCACCCCTGAGTATGAGGTGGGGCACAGCCCCTCACAGCCGTACAACCTTGAGTCACCTCTCCAGTCTCTACTGATAAAAGCAGGGATGACACCCTTGCGATGACGAGCAGCCTTGTGGTACAGTGGCCAACAAATGCCTAGTGAGTGGCAGTTACTATAATCGAGGTTTTCTCCTTTGGCACCAACCTCATTACCCTCATTTTCTTCCGCACGAATAGAAATCACGGCCGTCCTGGCCCCCTCTTGCCATCCCAGCTGACAGAGTATCTTATTTGGGAGGTTTTCTTTCATTTTTGTTTTCCTCCTCCACTTTGCTCCCTGGCGGGAGTGACAACTGGCAGAGGCCTTCTAAACTCATTAGCTGGGTTCTCCCCTTTGTGTTTCAAACGTTCCCATTTCATCTGCAGTTTGCCAGAGAAGCTGTTGGCCTTTGCTCTCTGGCTGGGTAAATCTTCCCCTTGCCAGTGCCGACGTGCAGGTTGCCCTTTTAAGAAGAACACCAAGGCACCGGTTCCTGATCTAAGCAGGGAGGGCTGAGCTGGGGAGAGCTGAGAGCATCCTTCCCTGGGGGGGAGCAGCTATTCCGGGAAACAAACACTCCAGGCAACTCATTAGCATAATCTCAGTAATTAATGGCTTGATTGATGGTCCACAGTTCCCCACAGTTTTCTATAAATGATAATGTATTAAAACGAGATGGAGGAAAGAAAACATGACACGACATATATTATTTACGTGTTTGCAGAGAGGCTGACACACAAACACACACGATTTATCAACAGTCATTTTTTTTGCATGGTGTTCTGAGCCCCGAGCCTCCAAGATGTGGAATTAATTTCATAGCAGGTGATTCTAGACTATTTCGCACCGGCCATCTGTCGCTTCATCTACCTTTCTGCTGTTACAATAATTAATCATTTCAGAGGCTGGCTTGGCCTCGGAAAGTCCATTCTGGCTGAGAGCTCTACAAGAGTGGATAGCATTGGAGTATGTGTTTTGAAGCAGTTTTTTCCTATGAAGCAGGTGTGTTCAAATATTTTTCTTATTCACTTTTATCTGCCCACACCAGTGGCTCAACAGCTGGGGAGTGCTTCAAAGAGTATTAGATTGTTGTTACTAAAACTGTTCATAGTCTTCCTTTAGAGTAGAAGAAACCAAGTTCAGAGAGGTTGCTTGGATTGTCCAGGGTCACACAGCTAGTTGGAGAGAGCTGCGACCAGAACCCAGGCCTCTCAGCTTTTCTTACCTTGGTCCTTCTGGTCCTTGGTCTCAAGCAGCTCTGCCATAGAAGGAAGTGAATCTCACCAGAAATAAGTAGATAGCCCTAGGAACCCTAGAGGTAGCTCAGCATGGGACATTGGGGACACACTCAAATTAAATGATGCAAGTCAGTGATTTAATTCTTCCAGAAATCACAATATAGCCATGCTATAGGGTAGAATTAATATTAAAGGAAATGGAGTCTGTGAAGAAACGTGAGCCGTGGTCTACCACGCATGATGTAACAGCGGGAGAGAGAAAATACAAGTTGCGTTAAGTGCTCCAATAAAAAGAAATGAGGGGCAGAGACAGAGGAGGACCAGTGACATATTTCCCTGTGTGCATGGGGGCCCTTTAGATGGGATGGGCATAGCAGGCCCCTTAGAGGAAACCAAGTCTGGAATTGGACCCTGATGGATGGGAGCTGAGCACGTGACAAGCAGGAGGGAGAGAGTCCCGGGCACTGGGGACTGCATCACTATGATGATACTGGGCTGGGAAAGCAGATCAGCACAGCAGAAATGGAGTCAGGGATGGGAGACAGGTTACAAAGGGGTTAGGAGAGATCAGCGAGAGAGAGATTGTTCAAGGTCTTCCCTATGGATTGTTTTATTATCCCCATTTCACAGATGAGGAAACTGAGGTGCAGAGAAACAGTATAACTTGAAGAAAGCCACACAGTGGTAAGCAAGGGTAGCTGGACTTCTAACCCAGTTCTCTCTGACTCCAGAGTCCAGGCTCTAAGCCAGAGGTTGGAAAACTGTGTCCTACAGGCCAGGTCCAGCATCCTGTCTGTTTTCTGTAGTTAAAGCTTCACTGGAACATAGCCATATCCATTCATTTCTGTATTGTCAATGGCCACTTTCCACCACCACAGCACAACTGAGTAGCTGGGACAGACAACGTATGGCCTTGCAGCAACTACAGTATTCAATACCTAGTTCTTTAGAGAGAAAGTTTGCTGACACTTGCACTAGCCTGTAGCTTCAGGGGGGAGGGATCATGTCTACCTGGACCCTGGGGTGTTTCCCCAAAGCCACCCAGTGACTGGTGTTAGCCACGATCCAATAAGCATCTGCTGAATAAACGAAGAATGGGAGGTGGGTCCATGGAACCCACAATCAAAGGGCCAGAGGTTGGGTGAACAGGTTTAGGAACACTGGGAAGTGGACATGGACTCTGCTTGGATGCAGCAGGTGGACCGGCTGGGCCAGAGGGAGGAACAGGATATTGGAAACATCAGGTTGGAGAGACCCCCTGTGGGTTGATGGAGAAGAGCCTTGAATGCCACCATCCTTAAGCTCTGAGACCTTTAAGTGGCTGAGTTAGCAGTCACAGAGGCTCTGGAAGAGAACTGCTTTGCCAAGATGGAGATTGTAATTGGTTATTGATGTCCTATTTGTATGTTAATGTTGCTCAGTAAAGTAACTAAACCGTAATTCAGACTCAACCTTCCTCTAAAACAAAAGCCTGCTGAAAGGTCAATGGATTTCATATAATAAATTATTAAATAATGGGAAACACAGGAAGTGAAGTTTCTGAGCTATAATCTTTTCAGGTTTTATTAACTATCATTTATTAAAAGCACGGACAATGTTTACATTTAGTTTTGCCAGTTTCCTGCCAGCTTCAGAAATTTTGGGGGTCGTAGTCAGTGTCGAGTGGGAAAATATGTTGTTTGACAGACTTCATCTGTTTGGAAATCAAGACAGTGTTACGTCCGTAATCTGACTTCTCATCTCCTTGTGTCAATGTTAAGTCAAAGAGTAAGGCAGTGCATTGGCGGACTTTATGCTGTATGGAAACAAGGATGAAATACACTATATCGCCAGTTAGATTTACTTGGTAATCACAAACACATACCAGGATCCTTTGTGGATAAAATTCTTACTCCTGTCCTGAAAATTCTGCCGGAGAAGACCTTACTTGTAAGGAACAGGTGTGACAAAGTGATGCCTGTGAACTTGGGCTCTGGGGTCTGGGTTTGAATTCCTGCTTTACTTCTTAGTGGACTTTGGACTTAGCTGTTCTGTACCTCATTTTACTCAACTGGAAAATAGGGGCATAAGCAATGCTTGCTGCATAGAACTGTGTTGACTAAGAAATTGTACATAAAATGCCCCATACAGTCTCTGGAACATAGAATGTGAAGCATTATTATAACTCTGTAAGGTTTAAAATGCTCAAGGGCAATGAACCACAATGAGGCCAAATGAATTGGTAAATTGGTCAGTTTTAAATTTCTCTTCAGACATCAATCAAGTCTTCGACAGTTTACCTAGCCTTATATTGTGTGTTCAGAAAGATGCTAAAAGAATATAAGATGAGATCAGGCTGGATGTCAAAGAATTGACAATTTTTGGTGAGGGATCAACTCAAAGACAAGCCTGGGCACTATTGAATAGAAATCATTTGTTCGTTTATTGGGCACCTGTTATGTATCACGAGTACTGGTGACAGAAATGAATCAGAAGAACATTTCTCACAATCTAGTGGGGTCTGTAGACAAGAATTTCAATAAGGGCTGGTACAGTCAATGTTAGAAATGTTTCCCCAAGAAAAGAATTAAGATCTAAGCTTTGCATTTTAGTCCTGGTTCTACTAATGAGAGGAGTTCAGCAAATTTCTGGGCTTAATTTCCTCATTTTATATTTGAGCCTGAGACGTAAAAGATGGTTTCCATACCCAAGGATTCGAGTCCTAAGAATGCATAGTACTTACATAGAATCATTGTTTAACAATCAAATGATTGATGATCAACTTCCCTAAAAAATGTACTTAAATGGTGAAAGTTGTATAGACATGTTATAATCACACACATTGCAGCATCTTGACATCACAACTCTCTTTTTGAATTTTCCTGCCTGTCTTCTTTTTTTTTCCCCTGTTACATTTTCAAGTGCAGTTTTAACTGTCATTGCAATCAAATTTCACACATAATGATTTTTTTTAGGACCGCAGGTGTCAACAATCGTAACACTCAATTCAGAACATACTCTCATCATTGTTTCATTCCTACAAGCTTTTGCATCCTTGTGTCCCCTTTATGAATTCAGTACTATGTAAGCATTTTGATTTCGCTGCTTAGTCTTAATAAATATTATTAGTATCATCGATTAGATGATAGCTGTTGAATGCATGAGTTGTCTGGCTTTAAGTCTTTCAAACGCTTTACCCACTGACTCATTCCCAACTATGTTAAGTTTTCCCGGAGGTAAAGGAACTGCAGGTGCTGGCAGAATCCAAGGAAGCAGTCTCAGATGTCACTGAGGACTTCTCTTGGCCTTGGCCATGAAAAGACTGTGTTAGAGAAGTGATGCTCTGATAATCACGTTGGCTGACTCCACTGACCTCTTAACCACTTTTGATGCTTACCTCTGTGTATTTGGTTGCAGACAT
Source organism: Delphinapterus leucas (assembly GCF_059928025.1). Classification (NCBI taxonomy): domain Eukaryota; kingdom Metazoa; phylum Chordata; class Mammalia; order Artiodactyla; family Monodontidae; genus Delphinapterus; species Delphinapterus leucas. Next base: position 12,599,774 of record NC_143145.1, read on the forward strand.
GATATTGCAGCCATCGTGTTAGAATTATCAGTTTTTAAAAATTAATAGGCCATTTTCAAGAGCAGTTTTGGGTCTACTGAACTCTGCAGAAAGTAGAGTTCCTTATATCTCCCAACTCCCGCTCTCTATTTTATTATTAACTTCTTGCATTAGTATGGTATATTTGTTACAATTGATGAACTGATATTGATACATTATTATTAACTGAAATTCACAGTTTACATTAGGGTTCACTCTTTGCCTTGTACATTCCATGGTTTTGACAAACAAATGACATGTATCCACTGTTAAAGTATCAAACAGAATAATTTCACTGCCCGAAAATTCCTGTGTGGTCCACCTAATCATCCCTTCCTTCCTACCCTTGCGTCCCTGGCAATACCACTGATCTTTTAGTTCTCCACAATTTTGCCTTTTCCAGTATATCATATAGTTGGAATAATATAGTATTTTGAGGTTCATCTATGTCTTTTCATGGTTTGATAGCTCAATTATTTTTATCACTGAATAATATTCCATTGTCTGGATGTACTACAGAGTATTTACCCACTCAACTATTGAAAGACATCTTGGTTGCTTCCATGCTTTGGTAATTATGAAAAAAGCTTATAAATATTTGCATACAGGCTTTTCTGAGCATTAGGTTTCAACTCATTTGGGTAGATAACAAGGAGCACAACTGTTGGATTGTGTGTTAGAGTTTTTGCTTTTATATTTGTTAAGTCTAGATACACTTTATTTTTAAGAGTTCTCTACAAACTTATGCAAGAAAATTGCACCTGCAACATTTCAATGGGGGCAGAATGGGAGGTGCCTAGGAGTGAAGGTATCAATCCTACTTCCTCAAATCAGTAAATAAAGTGAACACCTTGGCATGTATACTCCATAGCACTTTCCAGATCTAAATGTTTCAGTACACACTGTTTTGAACTAGGTCACATCAGTAAACTTTGCCCATTCTGCCCTGCTACAAGTTATAAAACTTTCTCTGCAGGTAACAAGCACCATTTATTACCGTATATGAAAAATAAATAAAAATTTATATAAAATAAATATTCAAATAGTTTTCATAGAAGTTAAATGAGTGTGACACATGTCTCATTTGTTTTCTGATTAGTTTTAGAGAGAAGTCAGTATGATGGGCACCAACATTTTCGTCACGTGGCTTCAACAATTATTGATATTTTGCCAGTATTGTTCTATCTGTCCCTTCATTTTTTTTTGCTTCATTATTTTAGAGCAAATTCTACACATTGTATTTACATTATTTGTAATGGCTGACTAACATTGTACATTACCTAGAGTGGATCATGCTGCTACACTTTTTCCCATTATTGGGTAATAAATAACTCCACGATGGATATCTTTGAGTCTAGTACTTGCTGATGTTTGATGAAGGCTAACATATGAAACCTCTCTCTTCCTCTCACAAGATCCAATACAGTGAGAGAGAGATGCTAGGGTTGGATGGACAGCGAATAAGACATCAGCCATACGGATTTCCTAATACATTTTTCCCTGAATTAAACTTCACATCTCTTCTTGCTCAACGTAGAACAAAACAAACCTCCTGGAAGGCAGCCTGGAGAAAGGGAGTCTGACATGTGAGAAGGCTCTGGTTGGACCCACTCTCTCAAATGCACCCGTCAGAAGAGTCTTCCTCTCCCATTTGGAACAGCACGAGAGACGAGAGGGTTCTGACTCTTCTAGGGTGCAGAATTTTCCCTCCATAAAAATCTCCCAGAGGACTGGGGGATAAATAGACCCCTTACAAATAGTTTGGATTAATCCCATAGAGGATTCCTGAGTCAAAGAGTGAATGCAATTTTATAGCATAGTGGCCAAATTGCTTTCCCAAAGAGCTGTACCTTTGTATACTCCTACCAACCATGAATGAACCTGCCCAAATTTTAAATTGGCCAAATTGCATAAATACCTGGGCAAGTGTACTTAGCATAATTGTATTTCAGTAATAAGACCACTGAGCAGAAATTGTTGACTGTTCCCTGGTAGAACTTGCCAAAACCCAACCAATCAAATTGGGTGTTAGCATTGTTATATAGAGAGTTTGGGGTTGCCTGAACTGAATCAGGTACCAGTTGGAAAGCATGAAATGACTGACTTTGTTTAAATCTAACTGCAATTTATCTGTAAGGACAGTACTGAAAAGTGACATTTGTCTTAGCGAGTTTCCCATTCATTTCCGGAGCAGGAGTTCATCAGTCATGCAGCTCAAGTGCACGATACATGCAGATGGATATTTATTATAGAAGATGGAGTATCCTTACGGCAACGTAATACACTTCATTCACTTGAAAAGGGAATTCAAACAGATCCATGATAGACTGCTTGAGCAACTGGAGGGGATTTTCACCTCCCTTCAGGAGAAATTGGTGGAGAATCCATTTGGTGAAGGGAGAATCCACTTGTTTATTATCCATATGTAAACTGGTTTTAAAACATTATGAATGGTTAAATTTAGTTAAATACATTTTATTTGGAAAATAGTTGCTATCTCAAAAATAATTCATGAAGAGTGGATGGAAAATCCAGTAATATGCCTGAATTCAGCCAATTGCTTTGAAGCATATTGGTTGTTTGAATGCCACCCACTGTTTGATTCTGTTTAAGTTCATAGGTGAAGATACAGATTTGGCCTGATACACAGAGTTTCTATGCACCAGAAAAGGATCTTAAAATAAAGCATACATTTCCAACATTGATCTGACACTCGAGGTTAAGTGCTTCTTTCTTAGGAAATGCAAGATCAAAGACAATGAAATGACAGAAAAAAATATACTCAGAGCATCCTTTTTTCTTTTCAATTTAGAAGCCTCTCCTCTTCCCAGGAGAGCTGAGCAGAAAAATGACTAGAAAAATAGCTTCCTTGTGCCCATTAAGCCGTCTTTTTTTTCTTTTGGTGACCAATGGGGATCTTGTTCATTAAGATTGTACAGATGCCTTCTCCTTTCCTCCCACTGTTTATTTAAACATAAAAAGTAGATGATTCCAAAGATTCAAACATCACTCTTGGGCTTCCCTGGTGGCGCAGTGGTTGAGAGTCTGCCTGCCGATGCAGGGGACGCGGGTTCGTGCCCCGGTCCGGGAAGATCCCACATGCCGCGGGGCAGCTGGGCCCGTGAGCCATGGCCGCTGAGCCTGCGCGTCCGGAGCCTGTGCTCCGCAACGGGAGAGGCCACAACAGTGAGAGGCCCGCGTACCGCAAAAACAAAAACAAAAACAAAAACATCACGCTTGCTAAGGCTGCCAAAAAACTCCATGCAAACAGCCATCTCTGTTTGCAGAGCCAGGAGGAGTTTCCTAAACTCTACAACAGTGTATTCAAGAGGGTATGTTTGTGGAGGTGTGGACAAGGCTGGATATCTGAGGAAAACCAGTGTTACAACAAACCTTCCTTGTCTTGTTTTAACAAAAAAGAACCACCCTACCCTCCCAGACTCTGGACACGAGCCTTTCCCATTATGTGCTGGAATGGAAGTTACAGGAGTCAGAGTGACTATGGGAAGACTGAAACCAAAAGTACGGCCATTGAGGAAGATTAAACTCAACTTGACCTCCAAAGCGATGTATAAATGATGATTAGAAAGAGGATGTGCATATCTAAATTTCATTCTATCTCTACTACCGTCTAACAACATTACTCAAATTGCTGTCTGATATTCCGTCAAAGTGAAAATGTGTCCACTTATTTCTGGCTATAAAAGCAATCATTGATTCAGTCTCTCAACATGGGTATCACCAGATTATCATGAGCAGGTGGTCAGACTATTGAATTGGAGTTGGACCCAGATCACCTCTGTCTTTCCTCTCTCTCTTGATTTCTCCTCCTCTCTTCCTGTCTCCTCAGTAAGTATTTGTTGTGCTCCTGCTGTGTGTTTAACAAGGTCGCCTTTTTGGCTGTACCCCTTGCTTACTGGTGATCTTGGCCAAGTCACTTGATGTTTTGGAGGCTTGATTTTTCCTCTGTCAAAGGGGGATACAATCTGCCTTGCTTGACTCAGAGAGTTGTTGAGGAGCACAAAGTGCTGTAGAAACATGAAGATCCAGGACCCCGTTGAGCTATAGTATTCATTTGTGTATTCACAGAGCACTCACTGGGTACCAAGCAATGGGTTGGGTTCAAGGAATGTGAAAATGAATAAAACATACTCCCTGTGATTCACACTTTTTCAGTCCAATGGGGGAGCTACAGGTATAGTGTAGTAAAAGGGAGCTGGAAAGAACATCCCATGTGGACAAAATTTCATATGTCGTTATAGAGATTGAGATGGTGAATGGCAACTATAGGGTTATCTTTTGCCTTGTGAGCTTTGTTGCATTTGTTTGTCTAGATTCCACCCCTCCTGCCCTTTCTAGAACCTGAGATTCTGTAATCCTTATGATTTGGGCCAGCCCGGGGCCCGCCTAAATAATCTTGATGGATGCTGTTGCTGTTATGGTATCATCCTGTAGCTGCTGGTGAGGGATAGAGGTGAAACTGAGAGAAGATGACAAATAGTGTGGGCATGAGGATGACTTGGGAAGATGCTGCTTCTACTTCCATCTGTCCCATTTGCTGGTGATTTGGTGCACTTCATATGAACCACGTGACCTGATGGGCTATGTTCCGATCATGGAGTCACCTGGTCCCTGGGGAAGAGAGGCATCTTCCACATCTTCTCAGATTTCACAGCTGGTGCTCTCCTTGGCCCCAGGACACAGGTCTTTGTCATATAACAAGCATGAGAGGAGTCAAATGGACTGGCTTTGAATCATACCTTTGACACTCACTATCTATACATTCCAGAGCAAGTTACTTCAACTCTTTAAATGTTGATTCCCTTATTTGGAAAAGGGGAGCGATAACAGCAATCTCATGGGGTTGCTGGTGGACAATAGACTTGAAGGCCTCTGCACATAGTAAGCACTTAGTAAAGTGCTTCTGTTGCAGGGATTACTTGCCTTCTGGATTTTGGCAGAATTAGCAGGGAAGAGGAAGAAAAATGGCCACATCTCCATGGGTACCACTTTCTTCTTTCAAAGGGAGAAATGCCTTCTGCCACAAATGAAATTTTCTTGCAGGTGCTTCTGGGCAGTCTTCCCAGCAGGTGTTTCCATGCTGTTCTTCCCAGATTGTGTGGGCTACAAGGCTCTCTTTCCAGCCAGGCTATGCTGCAGTAACAAATAACCCCTGTGTATTAGTGGTTTATAACAGCACAGGTTTATTTCTTACTTATTTACTTGTCCACTGGGGGTTGGCAGGGGATTCTCATATTGTCATTCAGGGACCCAGCTCCTTGGATTCAGTTCTATGAATTTCAAGGTAGGAAAAGGGAATGTGGTAAATCTTGTACTGGCTCCTAAAGCTATTTCCAGAAGTGACACAGGTTACTCTTACTCACATTTCCCTGGACAGAGATGCGAAGGGCAACCCCACCATGTATCTTGAATGGGTGGAGAGCTAGAGATATTTGGTGAACAGCACTGATGATTCCCAGAGCCTCCAACAGCTATTTCCCTCTCTTCCTTGCTAACAGAACCCTGTTTTTATTAGGGTAGCAGTGTGCCAAGCCACAGGGAAAAGTCACCATTGCTTTAATATAATCATAGCAATTCCATTTCTCTTTTCCTGTTGTTGGTCTAGACTAGAGGTGAACGTGTGACCCAGCTCTGACCAGTACCCTGCTTGTGGACTTCTGGGAAAAAAAAATCTCTCTCCTTCATAAAAGGAAAAAAATGGCAGAAGGAAAGCTTCTTTTGTGCCTTCTCTCTCTTTATTTCTTTTTCCTTTTTGGGATACTGTCATGTGAGATTGATATATGGAGTGGTGGCAGCCATTCTGTAACCACAAGGGAAAGCCCAAGAAAATTGCAAAGGTGCTGACCTAGTGTAGTGATGTTACTCTGCTGCTAAACTAAACCCAGAATGACTTACCTCCAGTCTTTCTGTCGTGTAAGATGATGAAATCTTTATATTATTTAAGCCTCTCTATGTCAAGATTCTGGACCTATAGCCAGTCCAGCTGAATCTCATTCTAACTAGTAGGCTATGTCAGTGTTTCCTAACCTTGCCTAATCATAAGAGGCATTTATTAAAAAGAGATTCCCAGGCGCCTCCCTAGGAGATTCCTAGTAAGTAGGTTAAGGGTGGAGCCCAGGAACCAGTATTTTTAACAAGTGCCTAAGGTAATTCCTATGATTAAACAAGTTTGAAAAACATAGAGCCAGACAAAATCTAAAGTCTACCCCCTCCAACCTTTTAAATCAGGGGAGATGACTGTTTGTATACACGTGTATGATTTGTTTATTTTTAAAGTCCAACAGCAGCCGTGTTTTAGAGCATCCAGGGAGCTGGGATGGAGAGAACACCTGCTGACGTCCAGGTGAGAGGAGATGAGGTCAGGAGCGCCAGGGAGTGAAGAGAAATCTCACACATCAGTTGGACTTGGTGACTAACTAGGTCTGGGAAGTAAGGGAAGAAGCTGAGATAATCCCCAGGTCTCTGAGTTGGGTGACTGGGCAGAGTGGCGCCCTTACCAAGACAGTAAATGCAGGTGAAGGGGTAGGTTTGGGGAAGAAGATTAAGAAGCTGGCTTGGGATGGGCCTAGTTTGAGGTACCAGTGGGCTGAGCTGTGCAACTCAGTCTGCCGCTGGTCCTTTCCTGGGCAGGACCTGAGTGATTGTGGTGGTAGTGCTAAGAGGATGTGAATAGTTTGGGCAATAAGTGTGTCATCCATTCAAACTTCCTGGTTCCAGCCTGACTACTGGGTCTAATGTCCCTTTTTAGCCTAAAATATATACATTATTTGGCCATAAAATGCCATTTGCACCAATGTGGGTAGATCTTGAGGGCCCTTATGCCAGGTGAAATAAGTCAGAAAAAGAAGAACAAGTATTGTATGTTCTCACTTATATGAGGAATTTTTTAAAAAGTCAAACTCATAGAAACAGAAAGTGGAATGATGGCTGCTAGGGGTTGGGGGTGGAGGGAATGGGGAGATGTTGGTCAAAGGATACAAACTTCCAGTTAGAAGATGAAAAAGTTCTGGGAATCTAATGCACAGCATGGTAACTATAATTAGCAATACTTGAAAACAAAAACACTCATTCAAAAAGATATATGCACCTCTATGTCATAGCAGCATTATTTATGATAGCCAAGATATGGAAGCAACCTGAGCGTCCATCAACAGAGGAATGGATAAAGAAGATGTGGTATATATATATACAATGGAATATTACTCAGCCATAAAAAAGAATGAAATTTTGCCATTTGCAACAACACGAGTGGACTTGGAAGATATTATGCTTAGTGAAATAAGTCAGACAGAGAAAGACAAATACTGTATGTTATCACTTATAGGTGGAATCTAAAAAATAAAACGAATGAATATAACAAAATAGAAATAGACTCACAGATATAGAGAACAAGCTAGTGGTTACCAGTGGAGAGAGGGATGGGGGAGGGGCAAGATAGAGGTAGGAGATTAAGAGATACAAACTATTATGTATAAAATAAGATATGAGGATATATTGTACAGCACAGGGAATATCAACCAATATTTTATAATTACTTTAAATGGAGTATAATCTATAACAATATTGAATCAATATACACCTGAAACTAATATAATATAGTAAATAAACTACACTTTAATTTAAAAAAAAATGTTGTCCTTCGAGACACAAATATTAATTGAGAAAAAAAAAAACTTGAAAGTTCTTAAGAGAGTAGATCTCCAATGTTATCACCAGAAAAAAGAAGAAAAGATGGTAATGTGAGAGGATGGAGCCTTTGACTAACATTATTTTGGTCATCATTTTGTAATACATACCTGTAACAAACCATAACATTGTATACCTTAAACCTACATACGTTGTATGTCAACAGTATCGCAAAAAAGCTGGAAAAAAGTAGAAAAAAAAGTAAGTCTCTGATGTCCTGCTGCTTCATTTGAGAAATGATTCCAGTTTATAGATTAATTCAGGGGATGATTTATCGGTCACCTGTCTGATGGTGGTAATGAGAGCTGTGAGGATGATTGAAAGATGAGGAGGAAAAAATAACTTCTATGAACATCCCCATTTTTACTGATGGAAAACCCAAAACTCAATACGTTATGTAACTTGCCCAAGGTCACACAGCTAGGATTTGAGCTAGGTTGGCTGATGCAAGAGTCTACGTTCATAGCTACTGGGCTCTGCAGAGGCTGCAGAGCTGGTGTTAGACTCCTGACACTCAGAACCTCTGCAGAAACTCTCATAAGAAGCAGAGAAGCTACTCTGAGACTCCTGCTCTCTCTCTGACAGAACAGGGGAGGAGTCCCAGGGTTCCCTGAGATGCTTCTTACACTACATCTTAACCCAAAGATGCAACGGGTCATCACTGAAAACGGTGAGGCAACCTCTCCATTGTTAATGACCTTGATGCAGTTTGAAAGGGTATGAGTTCATGTTGCAGAAACCAGCCCCCCTTATCAAAGAGGAAGGAGGTGTACCTAGCTTGTGCCCCTAACAGTTAGAACTTGTGGGAACAGGACTGTTTTCCTCCTTGAGTAGAGAGGGTGAGAATGGCCGGTCCTCCTGGTAACCCAGGCTGGTAGTAGAGAGTCTGGGGCCTTCCACACTAACCTTCCTCCTGCAAGCCTTCACTTACTCATTTTTTGATTCCTGAGAAAATTTTCTTCTCCTTCCAAAGCCAGATTTGGATACCAGGAGTCCAAGGTATATTTACTTGTTCCTGGGCATGTCATTTGCATATGCCACTAGGGTTGACTTGTCTATGATTAAGCAGCTTCTAAAGGAACAGCTCGTCACACCTGTCACATTATCTTTTTCTTTGTTTTTCTTCCTTCACTTCACTGTGGACCCAGTGGCCTCTTCTAGGCTGGGAGATGCAGACTTGCAGAGTGAGGGTCAGAATGGCACAAGGAGGAGTAAGAATTGTAAGCACTCATGCGATTTCATTTGCAGACCACTAATTTAGATGCAAAGGAAACTCTGGCATGAATATGTGTGCCATTCACCAGGGATTTTACTATAACAGACATTGTGCTAAGAACCTAAGAGTTATCTCATTAAATCTTTGCCAGAACCTGATGAGGTAGACACCATTATTCCCATTTTATAGATGAAACAACTGAGGATTGAAGTTTATCTTCCACCCTCAAGACCCCCCAGCTAATCGCTGACAGAGCTGAACTCACATTCAGGTTGATCTGGCTTCAGAGTCCAGCTTTATAACCTACACACTACTGTTCTTCTCCCTTCCATGTCACTGTGCTGTCATCCAAAATTACTCACTCCCTGACCCTTCCCTGTAAAAAGACTGCATGTGTCCCTCCTCCTCAATGCCATGTGGCCAGCAGTGTCTCCCACAGGAGGAAGGAGGACAACTCTCTGCCTTCTTGACTGACTTTGTGTTTGGTCAGTAGCTTGTGAGCAGATGTGACACATGCCATGTCTGAGCAGAAGTCTTCATGAATCATTACAAGCTTTTGTGAGCTCTCTTGCCTTTTCCCTCTGCCATGAGAGTAGCACACTACACATAAAGGCTGTTCCTTGATCCCAACATGCCAAGACACATGGAGCAGAGTGTCTTAGACTGTTCAGGCTGTGTAACAGAAATACCACAGACTTGGTAGCTTATAAACAACAGAAAGTTATGCTCATAGTTCTGGGGGCTGAGAAGTCCGTGATCAAGGTGCTGGCAGATTCAGTGTCCAGTGAGAGTCTGCTTCCTGGTTCATAGGGGGCTGTCTTCTTGCTGTGTCCTCACATGATGGAAGGGATGAGTGATCTCCCTGGACCCTCCTTTATAAGGGCACTAATCCCATTCATGAGTGCTCCACCCTTATGACCTAATCACCTCCCAAAGGCCCCCACCCCCAAATAACATCAACCTGAGCATTAGGTTTCAACACACAAACTGTGGGGACTTAACATTTAGTCCGTTACGCAGATCTACCACTGCTGTCTTTCAGCCATCAACATGCAACATGATCTAGAAATACGTTTTTCTTGTTTTTATTTAAAAAAAAAAATGGCCATGGCTCACAGGCCCAGCCGCTCCGTGGCATGTGGGATCTTCCCAGACTGGGGCACGAACCCGTGTCCCCTGCATTGGCAGGCAGACTCTCAACCACTGTGCCACCAGGGAAGCCCTTAACATCTTTATTGGAGTATAATTGCTTTACAATGGTGTGTTAGTTTATGCTTTATAACAAAGTGAATCAGTTATACATATATATATATATATATATATATATATATATCCTCATATCTCCTCCCTCTTGCGTCTCCCTCCCACCCTCCCAATCCCACCCCTCTAGGTTTCTTGTTTTCTTAAACTACCAAGATTTTGATGCTTCTTGTTACTGTACCTACATCTGACTAATATGTCCAAGGATATTCTGGAGCACATGGATGATGTAGATAATAATCTATCAGGGAGATAGTCCTGGATTTGATTCTCATCCGTGCCACCTTGGATTGATAATAATACCTATGGGGATCAATTTAAATAATTAGTTATAAAAATACTTAGTAAACCATAAAATTCCATATGGATATTTATTACTCCAGTAAGCACTGTTCTTGGTAGTGTGGAATTTTGTTCCATTACTTTATAAACTCCATGAAGGCATGTATTTTTTGCTCCAAGGTATATAGTGCATGTCACACAGTAGATGCTCAATAACTATTTATTTAATGTATGAATGATATTAGGAGGGGTTATGAAATGAGAAAGTGCTCTGTGAGCAAATACAATTTTGACCAACTGAGCTGAACTAGCTTATTTATTGAAGGGCTTCTCAGAGCCTTAAGTGCATTAAAGTGATTTGTGAATCTTCAAGGGACGGTAGGGCTAGTAGGCTGCATGTCACAAAATTATTTGACCCTAGAACCATTTTCTTGCCAGGAACATCTCACAGGATGAGATGCTTTATCTTCCACTTTATCTCATGGAGTAGATCTCAGATAGAGTCATTGTCTGTAAATTGACCAGAATCAAGGATTGGATCTATAATTGGCTGGTTGCATGTCTGATCATTTCTGTTGGAGAAGAGCTTCTGTGTTGGGAAGAGTGTTACATTGCTAACTTGTACTCGATTTCCTAATCTGTACAAGGGGAGTGTCTTCCCTGCCTGTCTCACATTTGGTGGAAAAAATCAAATGAGACTGAGCACTAGACTAAGCTACCTGAGGATGAGGTCTGTGGCTTGTTTTCTTTGTCCCTAGCACCTTGTTCATGAGTCGTCACAGGATGGAACGCAACACATTTCTGCTTAGCGAATGAATAAGTTCACAGCACTAATCCAGAGCAAGCAGTAGGACCTGGATGGAGCTGGTCCTGCATAGTGGAAACTAGCTAAAGGGGACCTGGTAACTTCCTCCAGTAAACCAGCCAGTTTTTACCTAGGTCTACCGTAAGCAAGAGTTTCACTGTAGCCAGCGAAATTGTGTTATTTAGGAGAATGGTGAATCTGTGTAGTAAAAAGTCACAAGAGGTATAGCAGACACTTACTGGTGTGTCAAGTTAATCCATTTCCAACCCTTCTTCCCTGTTAACAGAGCCCTGATTTTGTTCACCCAACTCTGAAGCTATGTCTTTCGGAGGGAGAAAAAAGAATTAGTTTCAGCCATCAAGATGGTCTCGTTCTTCTTGCCCAAGATTGGTTGAGTTATGGATATGTGACATATTTCTGGCCCATAAGTAAGGGAGAATCTGCTTGGATGACTGAGAAAGGGTTTTTCAATCTTAAAAAGAGATATCAGAAAGGGGGTGTTTCTCCATTCTCCACATTTTACCTTTGCTGGCATGGCTGTGTCCACGTGTGATGCCCGCACCTGTGGCTGCCATCTTGTAAGTTTAAGGAGAGGTATTGCTAACAGGGAGGGCAGAAAGAAATTATGGAGAGGACCCCGAAGGGTTCATTAAGGTTTTGAATTACGCCGTCCTGGAGTCTCTTTATTCCAAGGCTTCTTATTTTGTGAAATGTCTTTGCTCTTCTGGCCATTTAGTTGGGTTGGCTATTACAGCTGGAAGTTTCCTAATACATACAAGATGAAGCAAGTGAGGGACACATGGAGCCTCTCTATCAACCAAAACTCACAGCTTAGTTGCAAAAGCAGCAAGGCAATAATTAATGTTAGCACATTGTGATACATGCCTGAATGCAGGTATAAACCAGATGCTTCAGGAGGGCATAGGTGAAAGAGCTAGGTCTGCAGTTAGGATCAGGGAAGGCTTTGGAGAGGAGGTGGATTTGGGTGGAGTTTTGAATCAGATGGGCTTTCCAATGCAGGCGGAGGGAATGGCAAGGTCAAAGTCAGGGAGATCTGAGAGAGCATTGTTTGATTACTGTTTGTTTGGTTTGGCACTACTGCGTTGTAAAGGGTGAGAATGAAGTAGGAGGAAGTAGCCAGATCACAAAAGACCTTGTGAAGGACACACCAAGAGGCAATGTGGTGGAGGCGTGTGCACATGAGGACTCAGGAGCGGGGAACCTGACTTCCAGGCGTTAATGGAGTGAATGGTGTTTACTGAATGCCTGCTGTGTGCCAGGTCCTGAGCTGGGAGCTAGGGCTGCAGTGTTCAGTGCTGTACTGTAATGTCTCGAGGACCTAATGCCACCATGCTCACCACTGAGTCTCCAGCAGTGAGACTGGAGCTTGGCATCCAGGGGACTCACATAGTTGTTGACCAAATGAGCAAAACAAATGCCATCCTTACCCGTGTGGACTTTGCTGACCACGGGGAAAGTGGGCACTTAACAAAAAATGAAATGGATTGTTGAACACAATTTCAATGAGTTTAATTATATGAACATAGTTGGGTGCTCTGGCCCCGAATTCCTTGGGGACACAGAAGAGTCAAGAAAGGCCATCCGTTTCCTGACTCATCCCAAGAAATGTGCTAGTAAGCATTTTTTTGGTCTCAACCTCTCTGGATCTCAATTTCCTTATTTGTAAGCTGAGAGTAATCATTCTTATTTTCCAGGATTGTCGAGAGGTTAGAGATACTGTATTTAAATTTCCTAGTACATAGTGTACTTAACATCTTTTAATGCAGTTCTGGTAAGTCCTCAGGAAAAGTGACTGAAGTGAGATGATACTGCAGTTGGAATTCTCTCACATGTTGATATACCTAGACCCAAAACTAAAGCTGCAGCTTGCAAGTAATACATGTTGGTTTCTCACAACTCATTTCCTGACAATGCTGGGAAAATAAGCTCTCATTTATTTCTTAATGAAATAAAAAAATTTTGTGAATTTGATTGATATCAGAATCATTCCCTCCTTAGCTGGAGAAAAATGAATCAGCAATGAAATGTTTCTGTCGCACACAGTCGAGAAGTGGATTAATGGATTGAAATGACGATTCAGGAGAGATAAAGAAAACTCAGTTTCAGAGGAACAAAGCAGATGTGGTTGGGGGAGAGCCATGGCTTCTGTTGCTTCTTCTTTTTTTTTTTTTAAGAAGTCCCACACTTGATTTAATGTTCTGCTGTCACCATCAAGAAATTCTTTTTTTTTTTTTTCTGGCTGTGCCGCACAGCATGTGGGATCTTAGTTCCCCAACCAGGGATTGAACCCATGCCCCATGCAGTGGAAGCACAGAGTCCTAACCACTGGACCACCAGGGAATGTCCTCTGTTGCTTCTTTTCCCATCCAAGTGACTGATTGGTTTTCATCACACCCAGAACACCAGAGGCTCTTCAGGGGCCCAGATAGAGAGCTGCAGAGGGGTGAGGCTATCTCATGCCAAGATGTTTTGGTCAATTGTTTCTCCTAAACTTAGCCCAAGGCTAATACTTCCCAGTCTTCCGAATCCTGACCCACAAGGACCAGGGCTGGAGTGAGAATCCCAAGCATAAGGGAAGCCCTCCTTCATGGATAAACATTCAGGAAACACTGGCTTGGAGGCCGCTGTGCTAGGTGCCTGCTACCCTAAAGGATGAGGGCTAGTTGAGTTGAAAGGGGAGGCATCTAACATGCTTCAAACAACTAACATGTTTTCGATGTCATCTAACACTGTGCTGGATGCTTTATGTACCATATACTCTGTAATTCAAATAGCAGCACTTCAATATAGGCATGGTCCCCATTCATAGATGAGAAAGTGGAGGCTTTTACAGAGTGTAACCAGACTATTCAAGGTGATACATCTGGAAAGCAACAAAGCTGAAATTTTTAACTTGCCATTTCTTTTGCCCTAGAAATCCGATGAACAGAAGAATTGTGGGCACATTTCCCACAATTTAATTTGAAAACATGCCTAAAATATGTAGACCGTGTTACATTATTTCTATGAACTCGTTAGACTGTAGCTCCACGTGGGCAGACGATGCCAGCTGTGCCGCTTCCAGCCCTACACCCAGTACCCTGCGCTGAACCTAGTGTGAAGGAGCCTCTCAGTCAGACGTGTTGACTGATGAACAAATGAGCTTCTTAGCTTTCGATTTCAAGAGGTCGCTTATTCCAAAATAGCAATCCAAAAGGAAGGTTTGTAGAAATAGACACTGGGAATTACAGGGACCTGGGTGGTCATCTGGAGCAAGTCTCAATCCATTGCATGAATCTTCCAGTGACTCACTCTGGGTCTTCATTTCAGGGAGAACACAGGACAGGAAGTGACAGATGTTGCAGACACCTGGGCCATAAGTAATTACGTAGATTCTATGGAAAGTACTTGGCTGAGTTGTCATAATACACTTCTTCAGCAAATTGATCAGTTGATCTTTCAGTGAAGTCACTGAGCCACAGAGGAAGGGATAGATCAAGAAGACATCCCACAGGTCTGAACAGGAGGGAACTGCCAAGCCATGGGCTTGCTTGACCTGTCGGTTGGGTGAATGGCAGCCAGGGGGCTGGCTCAGCAAGGCCTCCGATTAAGTCCCCTTGGCCAGAGAGCTCCAGAACTGGAGACTGTGAGCAATGGAAGGTCCCCCACCACCCAAACAAAAACCCATCATTGATCATTCAAGTGCTTGACCATCAATAAGGGGCAGTGCTGACAAGGGCCCTTTTTACAATCCTGGACTTACTTCATGATATTATTAGTAACAGCAACAGCTGTCATTTACTGAGTACCTACAACGTGAGGACAATATTAGCACCCATCTCACTGACTTAGTGAAAACGGAAAGCATGTCAATTGCTTAGTACAGCCAGATCTGTTAGAACAAAATATATATGTTCCTAAAAATCACGGTACTATGCAAAAAGTCACACAATAAAAACCACAGGGCTTATGGGAAAAAGGGGATTGGGGAAAAACACTTAAAAATGGCACAAGTGAGATAGGCAGATATAGAAACCTAACAAAACGGCGATACAACATTTTGTGTGCATTTTTGGTACACAGATGTATACAAAAGATGTACACATCCTTGTATACGTGGAAAATTTACCGTAAATTTACCCATAATCCCATCAGCCCAAGATAGCACGTGTTGAACATATTCATCTGTTTCTTCCCAAGATACGGTTTGTGCAATGCATACGTATCTTTTTTTAGCAAGATTGAAATTATTTGCTTCGTACTTCGCTTTTTTTCACAAAACATGTTGCTTCGGTAAAGAATCTTTGAAAAAAAAAACAGTAATACAGTTTTACACATTAAATGGTTAAGCAGTGCATAAATACTATAATAAATATGGTACTTTATCATAAGAGATAGTTAAACTTTACTTGGGTAAGTGGGTGTCCGAAGGGCTGCAGCTTGTGAGTTACTGTGAAGTAGCGGTAGGAGGCTTATTTGAAATCACTCGGAAAGTTGTTATGCCAGATGTGCACAGGTGAAACTCATCACACACACCCTGTGTTTGCAACTGAGATCCCTGGCAGATGTTTGAAGGGTGTTTTGCACACTCCTACATAGTTTGGTTCAGCTGGGTGCATCCAGTGTTTCTTGTAGGTGAAATCTCACATAAGCAAACACAGACTGCATGATGCTCCAATGGTTCTCGAATACAGCAATTGCGCTGAGACAAATTCATGTTTCCAAATAAGCATTACAGCAGAACTGACTATACAGAATTCACAGTAAATGTTCAATGAATGATAGTTGTAATTGTTATGTAGAGTATCTCATCCATTCATTAAATCCAGTAAAGTTCATATAAAGAATCCCATTCTGCAGATGGGTAAAATGGAGCCTCATAGAGGTTAACTCACTTGCTCAAGAACACAGAGCTAGGAAGTGGCAAGAGCTCTATCTACATGTTTATGAGTCTAACCCTGGGGTAAGACTCTTACACCCTCTTACACCCCAATATGGGATAGTGAGCTAGTGGCAGACTAGCTGCAAGGTGAATGCAAGGTTCTAGATCATCATCTTTGCCAGCTCCAGATATCATTGAATAGAGTGCAAATCCACACGGTTTTAAAAGACCAGACACATTTCTGAGACATTTCTAGTCTGTGCTGATACCTCAAGGGATATATTTACCCTCCTCCTGTATTCTTAGGGGTGATAGAGTGAAAAATGTCGAGAAGCAGTGTGATGTTCCAGGCTACTTCCTGATGTGGAGAAAATCCCTTTATTTAGCCCAAAGCTGCCTCCCTGGAAAGTCCACCACCGTGTTCTTCTGTATCCTTAACTGAGTCTTATTTTCTCTAGGTTGAACTTGGCAGTAAGTAGGGTTCGACAATGTTCCCTGTAAATTCTAGGTCTAGAATTGAGCACACTACCCCAGACATGCCTTAGCAAACCTAGACACAGAGGATCCTGTTGGGATCTTGGACAAAAGTTGGATTGACTTTTATAGCAGATTCCTCACTTTGCTGGCCCGTTGTTCTTGGGGCCAACTAAATTCCCAGACCATTTTCATAGGAATTCTTGACACCTGGTTTCCCTCCCCCATTCTGAGCTCAAACCTAGGATTTATGTATGCCCGTTAAAGTATCTTCTTGTTGGTCTTATACCATCAAAGTCCATTTTCCGCCAACTTTTTATTATGGAAGACTTCCAACTTATTCAAAACTAGAGAGACTAATAGCATCATTGACCTGCATGAACCCATCACCTGGGTGGATCCACAGTGGCGGATCAGCTCCCTCATAACTTCCCATTGGTACTTTCAGACATTTGTTGCTCCTGCCTCCTATCATGCTGGCTTCTCCTTTGGGGCTCACACCATCCTTTAACTGCTGTTCTTCCTTCCCCACCATTCACAGAGACTGGTCCGGGCTCGGTGTCTTTCCTTTCACTTCACTTTTTCCATCCTCATGACTGAACTCAGTGTCCATGAGAACAATGCATTCAGCATCATTGCTTCTTCATTCTTTGACCTTTTCGACTCCAGTGGTCTTCACCTCTGCTCCATCCCAACCCCATAGTCATACTCTGTCCAATGTCAACACCAAACACCTCCACCTCTGAAACCTTCACCTTCAGTCTCTCCTCCTCTGACTCTGGCTTCCAAATGTCTGGGCCCTTCATGTTTTCCCATCTATCTTCCTCTTGGTCAGTCAGTGGCTCTCACCTTGACTGTGTCCCTACTCAACCTGGACTCCTGGTTGATTATCAGAAGGCTTCTCTTGATAATGCCTTTGCCTCCTTGGTGGTCTGCCAGTCATTCACCAAAACCCCCAAGCTGGTCAGTTCCACAGCTCTCTCCTCCTGCACCCTGGCCTCTGAGCATTACTGGAGCAAAACATACAGCTGGGCTGGTTGGTGTCACCACGATTTCACAGCATCTCAACTCCACTGATGCCCAGTGCCGTCTAATATTCCTCATGGTGGCCCTTGGCCAGCTCTCTCTCTTATTCCACTCCACAGCTCTTCCTCAGTTTCCTAATGCCCCTCACCCCATATTGTTACTTTGGGAGAAAATAGAAAATAGAAAATAGAATCACTGTCCTTAGTGTGATTTCCCTCTCACTTTTTCATCCTCTGTACAGTTAAAAATTTGTCTTCATTCATACTCACCTTTACCTCCTTCTTTTGTGTTTTAGGGACCACATGATCTTTGTCATGTTAGAAATTGTACTACTCCTAGCATCTGGGACTAAATAAAGTGATCAGATGACATGGGCACTTGGGCCGAAGAGAAGGGAAGAGAAGGAAGGAGAGGGAAGAGAACGAGGAAAGGAGAAAACACATAGGAAGATAGAAGTGGTGACAAAGGGAAGAAAAGTGAAAGAGCTACTTAGCCCCACTCCTAAAATGTTCTAAAGGTTTTTTTGGGTTTAGTTCTGAGGGCTCTTTCAGTGGCCTTATCTTTCCCCACTTCCCTCCAAGTGTTGGGGATGAGTTGCTTCACCCGCTTATCTCATAGAGAAGTTATGAAGATAATACTTACAGAAGGCCGTGCGCTCTGTTCTGCAGATGCCTGCACAGAGGCCCCAGCCCACGAATCCTGGAGGGGACCGTGGACCTGGGCTCCCGTGAGTGGTGGGATCTGGGATTCACATCTTGAGTTCATGGGACATTGGAGATGCAGAATCTTCCATCTCTAAGCTCTTGATACTTTTCAATCACAGTACAGATACAGAGGTTCCCCAACAGGGTGGGGAGCCAGATGGAAGCCCGCTAATACAATTTATCTCTTTCCTGGCATCGTTAGAGAGCATCAGTAAGAAATTTCTGCGATGCATGCTTTTGTAAACGGATTTGTGCAAATATTCTATTGCTCATCAACAGGGTCATTTATTTGTATTTATGGATCTTGATGTTTTCATCCATGAAAGAGACCGCTGGGGTCCTGAGATCCAAAGTGTTCTAGTTATATTTGAGAGTCACCTATTTTACAACTTAGAATTGAGAGACATCTCCTCCACTGTCATCCCCCCACCCCCTGCCCCTCCCGATCATCCTGATGACACACAGGACTGTCCTCTAGCATCCAGTTGTCTCATCCAGCTTCTCTTTGTGGCAAAGTGTCCACTGCCTAAGGAGAGTCTATTTCACTCCTGGGTGATAGTTCTCATCGTTAGAAAGTTCTTCTGAGGTTATCTATCGTGTGATCTTTGGTAAGCCACTTCCCCTATCTGCGTTGCAGATTCCCATATGAAAACAAGGCAGCTGAACAAGCTGACTTGACCTTCTAATTCTAGATTTCTATGTCCTTTGAGTCGACGACAGTTTCTTCTCCTTGTTTCTTTTTTTTTCTCTTGTTAATGTCATACTCCTGATTTATCCCCCCATTCTTTCCCCTTTGGTAACCATAAGTTTGTTTTCTATGTCTCTGAGTCTGTTTCTATTTTGTAAATAAGTTCATTTGTATTATTTTTTTAGATTCCATATATAAGTGTTATCATATAATATTTGTCTTTCTCTGTCTGACTTACTTCACTTAGTACGATGTTTTCTAAGTCCATCCATTTTGCTGCAAATGGCAATATTTCATTTTTTTATGATTAATATTCCATTGCATATATATACCACATCTTCTTTATCCATTGATCTGTTGATGGACATCTAGGTTGCTTCCACATCTTGGCAATTATAAATAGTGCTGCTATGAACATTGGGGTGCATGCATCTTTTCGAATTCGAGTTTTTTGTCTTTTCTGGTTAGATGTCCAGGATTGGGATTGCTGGATCATTTGGTAACTCTATTTTTAGTTTTTTTTAAGGAATCTCCAGACTGTTTTCCATAGTGGCTGCACCAATTTACATTCCCACCAACAGTGTAGCAGGGTTCCCTTTTCTCCGCACCGTCTCCAGCATTTATTTGTATACTTTTTGATGATGGCCATTCTGACTGGTCCTGGTTTCTGAAACATCCCAAACTCTCCTGGTTTTCCTCCTTGGCAACTAATTGCTTCTTACTGTCCTCCTCCTCTTTCTCTTCCTCCTCCCAGCCTCTAAATATTAGTGTTCCTCAGGCTTTGGTCCACTTCTTACGTTATATTGAACTCCCCTGTCCTCCACTCCAGACCAAGGTGATTTCATACATTGCCACAGCTTCAAATACCATCCTTACATGAAGAACTTTCTAAGGAAGGTCTCCAGCCAGCCTTTAGGTCTCATCCCAACACCTCCACTTGGATGTCTCACAAGGCTTTCAACCTTAAAATGCCCCAATAAGGCTTTTAATCTTCTCTCCACCTGCTTTTCATCTAGAGCTAAAGCCCCAGGAAACAGCTAAGGCCAGAGGAATAAGTTTCATTTGTCACTTTTTTATAAGCTTCCACGTCAACCTTCAGCATGGTCTAGTGGGTCTACTAACCAAAGCTTCCTCCAGACTCTCCACTTTACCCCCTCTCTACTGCCCTCGACCTGGGACCCAGCCACAGCAATGCTTGCCTGGGCTTCTGCTACGATAGCCTCTTCGATTCTACTCTGTCCCTCTTCCTGGCCATTCTCGAAACAGCACCAAGATGAGATTTGAATCATGTCCCTTCTCTGCTTCAAATGCTTCAAAGGCTTCCCTTTGTGCCTGGAATAAAATCCAAAATCTTGACTGAAGCTCATAATCTCCTACTTGCTCTGACCCTCACGTGCTCCTCAAGTTCATCTGAGACCACGGTCCATGTGCTCAGGCCACACTGGCCTTTTCTTGGCCCCTCCAACATGCTGGTCTCCACCCAACCTCACAGCCTTCACATGGCCTATTTCCTCGACCTAGACTTCTCTTCCCTGTGCTCTTGCCTTA
This sequence comes from Delphinapterus leucas, assembly GCF_059928025.1. NCBI lineage: Eukaryota > Metazoa > Chordata > Mammalia > Artiodactyla > Monodontidae > Delphinapterus > Delphinapterus leucas. Next base: position 12,620,384 of record NC_143145.1, read on the forward strand.
GCTATATCCATCCCATCTTTTGTGTTTTAGCTAAAAACACTTTCAAAAGGTTGGCTGATTCCTCTACTTACTATGTGACTTGGGAGGAGGGGTTTCCTCACTCCAGGCTTCTGTTCTTTTCATTTATAAGGTGAAAATGATAATATTTATTTGGCATATCTGTGCGGATTAGATGAATGAATGATTCATTCAACTCATACCTTCAACTTATACAATAAATAACAAATATTTATTGAATGTTTCCTAGGTGCTGTGCCTGGCATGGAGCAGACAAAGATGAGAGCACATTTGTAGAGTTCTAGAACAGTGCCTGGCACATAGCAGGTGCTCAACAAATATTTACTCCCTTTAGGCACTAACTCCTTAACACTCAAGCCAATCTTTTCAAACACTTTCCACCTCCTTCTAAAGAGTTTACATTTACAGTTGTCCTAACAACTCCAAACACGACAATAGTAGCTATTTATAGAGTGAATTTATGTGTCAAGGATTCTAGATACACCATCTAAGATTCTACTGAGAACTCCATAAGGGAGGCATTACCATTACCTCCATCTTACAGATGAAGATGAAGTTCTCAGAGCCTGCAGGATGGGTCCAAATTTCCATCCAGTGACAGGCAGGGGATTTAAGCATAGCTCCGTCTGCTTACATCTCCTCCCTGTTTTCTCTGAGGCCATGCTGCCTCCCCAGATGCTTCATCACCTATCCTCATTACAAGGCTCTTCTGGAATTAAAGGAAACAAACGTTCAGTAAGAACAACAACGAAAACCTGAACATTACCTCATTGCTCTGGCTCTCATAACCTCATGTTTATCTCCTCACATTCATTTCCCACAAGAACATTATTTGTGACCCAAACAACTTCCTGGTCTTGAGATTGTCAGCTGATGGATGGAGGAGGTTATCTAGGAACCGGCCCTCTTGGCTGAAGTGTGACCTTTTGCCATTCACACTACCTCCGTGACTCAGTTTCCTCATCTAAAAACGGAGGCTCTGGGTCCTTGCTTCACACCTGTTTCTCAAGGAAGTTGTGAGAATGACTTTTGCAAAGTGTTTTGTTTTGTCTTGGGTCTGTCGGTCACATAAACAGAGCCCTCTGGCTTCTACCCTGAGTGACAATGATGTTGACCTGTTGTGGTTAAACGTGAGTGGGAGCAAATGATCTCTGAGGCTCCTCCTAAGCCTGGACTGCTATGATTCACTGATGGTCTTTAAACTTTTCTGTGGATGTCTGGAAAAAGAAATAAAGAGGTGACCTTCCTTGTATTTGTAGACTATGCTGAAGAATAATAACCATAGTGGCAAACATTTCTAGTTGCTTACCATGTGTCAGGCACCATGTTTAATACTTAACAAGAATCACTTCATTGAAGGTTTATAACAATTCAGATTGTATAGATAAGGGAATGGAGGCCCAGAAAGATTAGATCACACAACGAATAAGTCATGGTCCTGGGTTTTAAACACAGATAGTCTGTTGTCCTAGCCTGGGACCCTAGGTTCCATGTTATGTAGGGTACGTGATGGGGAGAGGGGGGCATAGAGAAGAGGGTGAAGAGCTCAGCTATAGGGATAATTGGGGTGAGACAAAAGAATCAGGAAAGGCTTCACAGAGGAGATAGTGGTTCAGCTGAGTCCTGCAGGATGAATATGAATGCTACAGATGAATGGGCATGGGCTAGGGGAGGAGAAGGGCATCGGAGGCAGAGGGAAGAGCATGTAGAAAGGCATAGGGGATTGAAATTGTACCAGGCTTTTTACAAACTGCAAATGTTTAAGGGAAGAAGGCTGAGGGAGTTGCGATGGGAGGGGCGATTTGAAGGAGATCACACGGGCTACCGTGCGCCGTGTGTAGGCAAATGACTTTAAGCAAAGGACTGGCAAAGTCAGGATTTTCTTTTTCTTTTTCCTTTAAGAAGAACATATGCCAAAGTCTTCCAATAGCCTTAGAAGACCTAAATGAAGAGATAGATTTGAGTCATCACTATATTCGTCCTCTTTCTTGGAGAATGTGATATGGATTTCATCAGTTAATAATGATCAGATTAGAATTTTGCAGTGAGTGACTCATGTTGGAGAATGATGGATCTGAACTGCGGGGACCACTCAGGAGGCTCACGTGGTACTGAATATGGGTGGCCTTGGCCTATGTTCTTAGCGGGGCAGGGTCATCATCGCCATCCCCATCATGTTAACATTAACCGGAATTTATTCAGCAACTGCACTAGGCGATTTGCATGCATGATCTCGTGCAAGCCCGCTCTTAGCACAACCCTTTGATGGGCCATCCTTGTTATCTCCATTTTACAGAGGAGGAAACTGACCCTTAGAGAACTTAAACTTTTAATGGATAGGGAGGAGAAGGGCTGGAAATCAGCCCCAGGCTGTCTGACTCACGGCCTCGGCAGTTCCTTCCTATGTTAGTGGCTTTCAAATTTTAGTGAGCATAGCAGATATCTAAGGAGCTTGTTCAAAATACTGATTCTCAATCCCCTCTTATCCTTCCCACCCCTGGCAGTTGACTCATTAAGTCTAGGACAGCATCTGAGATTTAGCATTTCTAGGACCTGTTCTAGGTGGTTGTGATGAGGGTGGTTTGGGGACCACCCTTCCAGGATGTCTGCTCTGTTCAATGGCTCACCACCTCCAGGAGCTTCTCACCAGGAAAGAAAAGAGAATATTGAACAACAGTGCAACATTTGAATAATTCCTCCCAGAATGGATGTTATTTCACAAGGCATTACTGATTAGTGACCAGATGGGTGATTTCAGGGAGGAGACTCCTCAAGCTAGAGTGGCCAGACAGATGACCAATGGATTACAAAGCGCCCACAACATGCAACTCTCAAAGGAATCCATAGTGAGGCCATGACCGTTCCGCTATGTACTGTATTAGTGTCCTATGGATGATGTAAAAATGACCACAAACTGAGTGACTTAAAATAACCGCAATTTATTTTCTCACAGCTCTGGAGCCCAGAAGTGTGAAATCAAGGTGTCAGCAGGGCCACGATCCCTCTAGAAACTCCAGGGGGTGGTTTCATTCCTTGTCTCTTCCAGCTTCTGGTGGTGCCTGTCATTCCTTGGCTTGTGGTTGCATCTCTTCAATCTCTGCTGTCATCTTCACATGGTCTTTTCCTCCGTGCATGTATGTTTCCCTTTGTGTCTCTCATAAGGACACTCGTCATTAGATTTAGGGCTTGCCTGGCCTCTTCTGCAAAAACCCTTTAACCAAGCAAGGTCATGTTCACAGGTTCTGGGGATTAGGACATGGACATATCTTTTTGGAAGCCACCATGTGGCCCATTAAAAGTACACACTGCGGGCTTCCCTGGTGGTGCAGTGGTTGAGAGTCCGCCTGCCCATGAGGGGGACGCGGGTTCGTGCCCCGGTCCGGGAAGATCCCACATGCCGCGGAACGGCTGGGCTCGTGAGCCATGGCCGCTGAGCCTGTGCGTCCGGAGCCTGTGCTCCGCAACGGGAGAGGCCACAACAGTGAGAGGCCCGCGTACCGCAAAAAAAAAAAAAAAAAAAAAAGTACACACTGCATCATCCTTTACAAATTGCTTCCTTACATACAAGCTTGTTTGAAACTAACCTCACAGCAACCCATGAAGCAGCTAAGGTAGATACTGGCGCCCCCATTTGTCAGTTAAGGGAAGTGAGGTGAAGCCCAAGGTTGGGTTGCCAGTTAGTGGTAATTTCCTGACCTAACCCAGTGCTGGGAGATCAAGTCCCTGGTTAGTCTCATCTTCAGGCTGTAAAGTGTGAGGGACATGGAGATAAACATACGTGATCTTACAAACCTCTGCGGGAACGACAGACAGTACTCAATTACAGTTTAATTTGCAAATCGGTGACTCATGGGCCAATTGGGAAGCGCAGATGGGATTTATTCCCCCTCCACTGTATTTTAGAAGAAGTTTTGGATAGTTACTAAATTTTAAAAATCAGAAGAAAAATTTTGGATTTTTAAATTTTTCAGTTCTTTTGAAAACATAGAATATTCAGCTAATCTAGGCACCCTTTTCATTGGGGGAAACAGAGGGAGTTGAGTAGTAGTAGCATGTTTTTGTTGTTTGTAAACTGAGTTATAAATTGTCTCCAAACGTAGTGACATAAATCAATCATCTCATTAGGCTGAGATTTTGCAGGTCAGGAATTTGAATAGGGACGCAAGAGGGGATGGCTTGTCTTCGCTCCTTGATGTCTAGAGTCTGAGCTGGAGGTAGCTCTAACATCTGGGGGCTGGCAGAGCTGTGGATGGAGGTCCACTACCAACATGGCTTCTTTACTCACATGTTTGGTCCTTGGTCAGGGATGGCTTGAAGGTGGGGCTCAGCAGGGAGACTGTTGACCCAGCATCTCCATGCTGTATCTCTTGTGGCTTGGGATTCCTTTTTCATGGCATGACAGCTGGGTTCTGAGAGGGAGTGTTCTGGGAGGGGAAATCCCTTTGATGGCCTAGTGCTTCTAAAGTCATGTAGCATCACCTCTGCTGCATCATTGGAAGGGGTGTCAAAGAATTTGAGGTCTTTCCCCCCCAAATCTCCAAAGAGCATGTGCTACTTTTCTTCTTAACCTGATCCTCAGATGCAGATGGTCGAGTTAATTAAACTCTTTAGTTAACTGCACACTGTCATCCTAACACCATTGGCTCCTGCAAAGCCGCTCTCATTTATCTTTGCATCTATTTATGTTTTTATTTGCTTTTCCTTTCGATGCCCATCCTCCTCTCCCCATGGGCAACATTCTAATGTATTTGACATTTATCTTTCTGCTTGTAGGTGTTCTGGTATGATATACAGTGCTTTGCATGCACAGAACTTAATTTACATAAACAGTGTTATTTCAGAGATCTTATTCTGTGTGTTACTCTTTGGACTCAGCCTAGAGTTTTTTTAAATATTTGGTATTGGTCAAAGAAAAGGAGATGTTGTTTTTCATTTGGCATTTTTTTAAAGCATCTATTACATGCCAGGCACTGTCCTGGTGGATAGGAACATAAGAGTGAATGAGACGCAGTCTCAGTGATCATGGGTCATGTCAGGGGCGATCAGTACTATGGAGAAAATAAAGTAATGCAACCAGGATGAGAAGTCTTGGGAAGGGGAATGGGATTGCTATTTTATGCAAGTGGTCAGGAAGGAGTAATGTGAGTCGTTATGGCAGACTTTCTTCACCACCGAGCTGTGTGACCTTGGGCAAGTTACTTACCCACTTTGTGTTAATTTTCCTCCCTCTGCAAAAATGGTGTGGTGGTTTCAAAACATGGCTGCAAGTTCTTTGAGAGGTCCGTGTCTCCCTTGAATTTGCATGGAGTTGAATTGAATTGGGTGAATTGAATTTGGATGAATTCAATGTGACTGCTTTGACCAACATAGTGCAACAGGAGTGATGTGGTGACTTCTGAGATGGGGTCATAAAAGGCCAGGCAACTTCGGCTTCATTTGTTGGTACTTTTTTTCGTGGAGCTCTGAGATGCATATAAGAAAACTAACTACCAAGAATGATGAAAACGCCAGTTTGGCCAGGCCTCTGGTCCACAGCCTTCAAGTCATCCCATCCCAGGAGCCAGACACGTGAATGAATAAGCCTGCACATGACTGCAGCCCCCAGGTCTTTGAGTTGCTCCCAGCCATTTGCATTTTCCCAACTGAGGCCCAACAGACACCACAGAGCAGAGACAAGCCACCCCACACTGTGCCCTGTGTGTCCTGACCCACAGATTCTCTTTGTGTGATAAAATAGTTGTGGTCTTATCCCTATATTGAGGCTTGATTGTTACACAGCTGTAGAAAAGGGGCAACAGTTATCTACATCTCCAGGCTCTTGTGTGTCTTACATGAGTTAATGGATGTAAATTTATTTTATTATTTTATTATTTTTTTTAGTGCTGTTTCATTCTTTTTTTCCCACCTGTTATCTATGTTCTATCTACCTATCTATCCATCCAACTATTATCTACCCATCCATCCATCTATTATCTATTTATCTATCTACCTATCATCTATTTTAGAGCAGTTTTAGGTTCATGTAAAATTAAGAGTGGGGTACAGAGATTTCCCATTCACACACAGCCTCCCCCATTATCAATATCCCTTGTCAGAGTGGTACATTTATTACAACTTATGAACCTACATGACACATCATTATCACCCAAAGTCCAAGTTTACAGTAGGATTCACTCTTCAGGTCATACATTCTGTGAGTCTGGACAAATATGCAATGACATGTGCCTACCATCATGGTATCTCACACAGAATAGTTTCACTGTGCTAAGAGTCCCCTATGTGCCACCTATTTATCCCTCCCTTTACTCCCAACCTCTGGCAACCACTAATCTCTTTACTGTCTCCATAGTTTTGCCTTTTCCAGAACGGCATATAGTTGGAATCATACAGTATTTAGCCTTTTCAGACTGGCTTCTTTCACTCAGTAACATGCATTTAAGATTCTTCTGTGTCTTTTCATGGCTTTATTTTTTGTCGCAGAGGTTAGCAGAACCTGACATATGTACTGATTACCTATCTGCAACCGCTGTATTATAAACCCCCTGAGGGAGAAAGTGCTTGTTTAAAACTAGCTGTATCCTCTGCGGCTAGAACAGTGACTGAAACGTAGCAGGCGCGCAAGGGGAATCCGTTGAATGAGTAAATAAGTCAATCAAGGAAAAGATTCCTTTTTGCAAAAGTCCAGGTTTGCAGAGTATTCTTGTAGATGATATATGAAAGAGACGTGTAAACTGCAAAAAAGCTTTGCAAATTCTGATAGTTTTTGCTGCTGCCTACTGACAAAAGCCCATGTCACCATGTCAAAGGATGATGGGGTCTTAGATTTGAAAGCAGTCTGAGAGGTTACCTAGTGTAACTCTTGAAAATGGCTCTGCAGATCCAAAAAATCTCCGAATGCTGCACGACCACCAGGAAGTCCATCCCCCACCCTTTTTAGCAGCTCAGTTCCTTTTATTTTTATATTTTGGGTTGAAATCTGCTGCCCTGTCACTTCTATATTTTTATCCTAACTCTGCATCAGGAGCCACAGAGCACTAATTGAATACCTTGTTCTCATGACAACCCTTCGATTATTGAAGATAGCTGGCCTGGTCCCTTTCGGATTCAGTTCTCTAAGGAAAACACCTCTCATTCCATCAGCTACCCCAGATGTGACATGATTCTGAGACCCTGACCTCTCTCCTGAATACAGCTGAGTTTGTTATTGTTTTCCTCCATATAATCACTCCCCAGAAGCGAACACAGCACTTAAGTCTCGACCTGATTGCTGCAGAGCTCAGGGCTCCTGCCTTTCTTGTTAAGCGCTTGTACGTCTAATAAATATCATTGACATTCGTTCAGTTTCGGAGCTTTTGTGTCACGTGGTTGACGTGCACTGGGCACACACTTGAGCTTCCCCAACTCTCCTTCTCTTCCTCCTCCTTATTCTTATTCCTCTTTCTCAGTGAAAATTGCTGTTAAGCCCTTTCATCCAGACATTTCCCAGTCTCCGTTTTCAAAATCTGTGTGCAGGACTTTGATTCCTGAACATTCTATCCTTTAAGTTTGTCCCTCTTTCCCGATCTGAAAAGTTATGTCCTTTTGAGGATTTATGTCGATCATCCCATATATTTGCTTTCTTTCCTAGTTTTGAGTCACCTGCCTACTGGACGAGCATGCCTTCTTTATCTCCTCCGGAATTAGTAAGAAAGCCGATGGTTGGTTTAAAGCCCCATCCAGTGATGACACGGATCCATCAATGGACTTCTACAGGTGCATCCTTCTACCTGTTGTGAATCCACTGCCTGCAACACTTGTCCAGATCACAGTGCTTCCTGTTGCTACCAGAATATCATAGGAAACCTCAAAGCTTTTTTTGCTATGCTTAGAACATTCCCAGTTTGAAACCCTGTTAAGAAAAGGAAATCCATGTATTTCCAAGCCTTACTGTAGGTAAACCAATATTATCATCTTCCAAATCGCCATGGCTCCTTGAAGAAGCTCCTCATGAGTCTTGACACTCAGCTCCTCATGAGTCTTGACACATGAGTCTTGACACCTAGCCTAGCCCACCCACCTTAGCAATGATAGTAGCTAAAATAGCACTGGGGGATGCCAGATACTGTTCCAAGTACTTCGCACTCTATTCACTCATAGATTCCTTACAACAACTTTAGGAAATACTTTGCATTTTTATTCCCATTTTATGGATGAGAAAACTAAGGGACAGGAACATGAAGTAACCTGCTGAAGGTCACTTAGATAACAAGGAATAGAGCTGGGGCACTCTACTTCCAGATCCTAATATCTTTTCTCTCTTTTGACTGTTGCCCACCCACTCTCTATTCATATCTTCATCTTGGCTTCCAGTTTAGCTCTCGATCCTCTAATATGTGCAGAGTATCATAATGATTACGAATATGGACTTAGGAATTGGACAACTGAGTTCAAATTCAGGTTCTACCACTGCTAGCTGCGTGACCTTGGGCAAGTCATTTAATGCTTCCGTGTCTTGTTTTCCCTATCTTCATCTACTGGTGATTAAAATATTCACTCTGATTGTGATAAGGATTAAGGCGACTCACATATGAAAAGTACTCTGTATAGCGCCCGACACACTCTGAGTGCACCCACACAGCAGGTATTATTGCTGTTGTTATTATTATCATCTTTGTTGTTATTAGCTAAGTACGCTATGATCTGTTTGAAGCTCTGAGGCCCCAGTGGAGGGGCTTGAGGATATCACCTGCCCCACTGGCTCCACCAGACCCTTGGGAGCTCTTCTCCCAGCCTGCCCCAAAGATGTCCAACCCTTGGGTTTGCCCATCTATCCTGGCCTCATGGATTAGACCTAGGCAGCCTAATACCTGCCATCTGTATTCTTCAGTGTCAACAATCTACTTTAAATAATGTATTCTGGAATGTTGCTAGAATTTAGTATCCAGGTCACTCTTGCTTTTGGTCCTAGTGTCAGATGAAACAAGACTTGAGTCACCTCAAAGCCTACCCCAGCCCTTCTCTGTTTGCTTTTCCAGGTCAGGGGTGGTTTTTTCTTTGAGGTTTGGGCTTTGTAAAGTTAGGGGGATGCTCTCCCACAATATCCTCTTCTCTTCTGGCCTTTCATTCTCTCCTTAATGTTCTTGTTCTACTTTCAGTGGGAGGAACCTCTTTTTTTTTTAACATCTTTATTGGAGTATAATTGCTTTACAATGGTGTGTTAGTTTCTGCTGTATAACAAAGTGAATCAGCTATACATATATATATACCCATATCCCCTCCCTCTTGCATCTCCCTCCCACCCTCCCTATCCCACCCCTCTAGGTGGTCACAAAGCACTGAGCTGATCTCCCTGTGCTATGCGGCTTCTTCCCACTAGCTATCTATTTACATTTGGGAGTGTATATATGTCCATGCCACTCTCTCACTTCGTCCCAGCTTACTCTTCCCCATCCCCATGTCCTCAAGTCCATTCTCTACGTCTGTATCTTTATTCCTGTCCTGCCCCTAGGTTCTTCAGAACGTTTTTTTTTTTTTTAGATTCCATATATATGTGTTAGCATATGGTATTTGTTTTTCTCTTTCTGACTTACTTCACTCTGTATGACAGACTCTAGGTCCATCCACCTCACTACAGATAACTCAATTTCGTTTCTTTTTATGGCTGAGTAATATTCCATTGTATATATGTGCCACATCTTCTTTATCCATTCATCTGTTGATGGACACTTAGGTTGCTTCCATGTCCTGGCTATTGTAAATAGAGCTGCAATGAACATTGTGGTACATGTATCTTTTTGAATTATGGTTTTCTCAGGGTCTATGCCCAGTAGTGGGATTGCTGGGTCATATGGTAATTCTATTTTTAGTTTTCTGAGGAACCTCCATACTGTTCTCCATAGTGGCTGCATCAATTAGCATTCAGCGGGAGAAACATCTTGATGGAAGAAATGGACTTGAGCCTGCGGGGGGTGACCTGGCTCTCCCGAGTCTTTTGGAAACCTTCTGCCTCACCCCACCCGCCTTTTAAAAGCACTTCCCAGATTTCTAAGCATTCTCACCCATGTGCTCGTCTGTTACTCTCCAAGGGCCACTCTCCACAGGATGTGGTCCAATCATACTCCTATTTTCCCATTTCTTTAGAGATTTTCAACAAATATTTTGATCCCAACATCACTGATTTGTTTTTAGTCAAGAAAGGAGAATTCCTAATTGCTTTTAGCTTGGGGGCTAAAGTATGTTTGCTCCTAGAGACCTGGCACCGTTTCTCATTTGTTTCCTAGGGTCTCTAAATGGAAGATGATCCTTTATTAAAGATGCATGAGGATGTCAGGCTGACAGACAGCAGCCTCTGCAGAAAGAGAGATGTGCCTCTGAATCCCAGGTCTTTCTCTCGCTAGCTTGGTGACTTTGAACAAGCCACTTAACTTCAGTTCCTTGTGCTACAATCAGGCTCACTTGCTCCCTGTCTTGTGGGCTTTGTATAAGGATTAAATGAAATGTCGCCTAGAAAGCATTTGACACAGTCTCTGACCCATAGCAAGCACTCAAAGATGGTTTTTAAATTGTTACTGTGACTATGTGTCAATCATTTACTCTGATAAGCCCTGTGGCAGGTGCTTTGTACCCGCTGTTTCCATGAAACTTCATATCAACCTTACCGGTTAGGAATGATAGTATTTATTTTGCAACAAGAATGCTGAGAGTCACAGAGGTTAAGTAACTTGCCTCTGGTCTACAGTTAACCCAAGTGGCAGAGCTGGGTCCACCTGCATCCATAAGTCCCTGATGTTCATGCTGTTTCAGCTCTGCTCCTCGGTTTCCAGTCTATAGTTCTCTGTGCTCCAAATATTTTTTTCTTCCCAACTTAGCTCCCAATCCTTCCCTAAACAAATTCTCTTCTCCAGCCAGGTTGATGTCTTAATGTTTGAGGAACATGCTTTGTATAGAATTCTCCACTATCTATCAGTTCATTTGTTCATTCATTCAACCAACAACTCTTGAACCGTGTGTCTGGGGCTGGGCTACAAAGATGAAAAGGTCGGGACTTTGCTTGTGGGGAATTTACAGAAGAGTAAAGAGTTATATAGAAGGACATTAACATGGATGTCTTGGCTTTGGTTACGATACATCATAATGTTCTATGAGATGGACCATCCAGAGGAATTTGTAAAAATTATGCAGTAAAGAGTCAGTTAGCTATCTCATAAGCTCCTGACCCCACATCAGGATGTGAAAGTGTTGGAAGAAGAGGTGATTTAGTGGAAAGAGGACTTCCTGGCAGAAGCAGCTTGTGTGCTGGGCTCTATGATGCTCCGAAGTGATGGGGCGAGGTGCTTCCCCTCACCTTATGTCTTTGGAGAGGAACTTCAGCAGGGCCACCAGGACAGTGGTTAGAAGTTAGAGGTTGCATCATTAATCATTAGAGAAATGCAAATCAAAATTACAATGAGGTATCACATCACACCGGTCAGAATGGCCATCATCAAAAGTCTACAAACAAATGCTAGAGAGGGTGTGGAGAAAAGGGAACCCTCTTGCACTGTTGGTGGGAATGTAAATTGATACAGCCACTATGGAGAACAGTATGGAGGTTCCTTAAAAAACTAAAAATAGAACTACCATATGACCCATCAATCCCACTACTGGGCACATACCCTGAGAAAACCATAATTCAAAAAGAGTCATGTACCACAATGTTCATTGTAGCTCTATTTACAATAGCTGGGACATGGAATCAACCTAAGTGTCCATCGACAGATGAATGGATAAAGAAGATGTGGCACATATATACAATAGAATATTACTCAACTGTTAAAAAAAAATGAAATGAATTATTTGTAGTGAGGTGGATGGACCTAGAGTCTGTCATACAGAGTGAAATAAGTCAGAAAGAGAAAAACAAATACCATATGCTAACACATATATATGGAATCTAAAAAAAAAAAAAATGGTTCTGAAGAACCTAGGGGCAGGACAGGAATAAAGATGCAGACCTACTAGAGAAAGGACTTGAGGACATAGGGAAGGGGAAGGGGAAGCTGGGACAAAGTGAATGAGTGGCATGGACATATATACACTACCAAATGTGAAATAGATAGCTAGTGGGCAGCAGCCACATAGCACAGGGAGATCAGCTCGGTGCTTTGTGACCACCTAGAGGGGTGGGATAGGGAGGGTGGGAGGGAGACGCAAGAGGGAGGGATATGGGGATATATGTATACGGATAGCTGATTCATTTTGTTATACACCAGAAACTAACACACCATTGTAAAGCAATTATACTCCAATAAAGATGTTAAAAAAAAAAAAAAGAAGTTAGAGGTTGCATTGGACCCAAGTCAGACTCCCATCTGGGATATCTGAGTGGTTAGAGATGGGCCGGCCAGCTGCTGACGGCTGATGCAAAGGAAAGGTGGCTGCATTGGCAGCCTGTCTTCTGGGAGTTTGTCAGGGATAAGGGTGCATGACTATTCTCATGGATCAGACAGGGATACATGTGCAAGACAGCTGGTGTGGGACTGTAACTGTCTCTGTTCCAGAGGGCTGCCTAGAGCTGAACACAGATCTCAGTTGGCACTATGGCCACATTCCCGGGACATGTGGAAGGAGTAAAACATTAGTGGGAACTAAAGCACTCCATCCCCTGCATCAAGAGAGCTGTGGGCCAGAGCTCCTCAGCAACTGGGGAGAGGCCTCCAAAGGACTCACAAAAGCATCCCTTAAGAAAACAAGTCAGCTTTAAATGCCTGCTGTGCTCGGAGAGCATGAAGCCAGTCTATAGAAATACCAGACAAGCAAGAACTCTCACGTACCTCTCACCTTCCTCTCTCCTCTTTCTGACTCTGGGTAGGGGCTGTGTGGCAGAAACCACTTAGCAAGTTGACGGAAGAGAAGCCCCAGGTCCAGGCTTCTCATTTAGCGCAAGCCTTACCTAGGGATGGAGAAACGATTTAACCTGGAGTCAAATTGGGAGCAAGGATTATTGTATGAAGAGGCATTCTAATATCTGAAGGCAGACTCTGGTGGCATAAAGGGACATCAGCTTTTATGAACTAAGAGTGATCAGAAAACTCACTGGATCGTATACGCTTTCCTCCTAGGGCGTGAGTACCTTCCCCAGCTGAATACATTTTAAAGCGACAGTGAGAGCATGGTGAAGTTGCTTTCTGCTTGCACCCCATGAAGCCAGCTTGTTCAGCATCCATGTCATAGCTGCCACAGTGGTAGAGGAGGAAGCTGTACCACGCGTGGCAGGAGTATTACAGAGCCGTGCATAGCACTATCTTAGCTGCCTGGAATTTTCTCTCTATTCTCTGCTTTCCTGAATGAACTCAACCTTCAAGGCTCAGGTCAATTCCCACTTCTTCCAGCCTTGATCACAGCCAGGTCTCTCTCCTCTGATCTCCTCTACCACTCACTCAGCCCTGCTTTATGTTTGTTACTGGTCCTCCTGACAACTACGGCCGACTCAGGGGTCCTGATGAAAACTTTTATGAATGTACCATTTTTCCTTCAGTGGGGATGCACCTGAGACAATGATGTCATAGGACCACCTGTGTTCTTTCCTCATACCCTGGGAGTCAGGCACATCCAGTTAGCACAGTTTATTATGAAGCTGAATTGGTAGAAAACAGAGTATAACAAACATGGTCAGTGGTTGTAGGTAGCGCTGCTTTGGTCTTTTCCCAGCATTCTTCACCCCTCACCTGTCGCAGGATGGCTAGAGATGGTGTCCACCCTGCGCAGCGCTCACCTCCTCTGCACTGACTCTCTTGCTGTTATTTCTGCAGCATCATAGGGACTTTGTTTGCTGGGGCTGCTGGAACAAAATACTGCAAACCGGGTGGTTGAAACACCAGAAAATTTTTGTCTCACAGGTCTGGAGGCTAAAAGTCCAAGATCAGGGTGTCACCAGGCTTGGTTCCTCCTGAGGGCTGTGAGGGAGACTCTGCTCCATGTCTCCCACCTAGCCTCTGGTGATTTGCTGGCAATCACTGGCATTTCTTGCCCTTATAGAAGCCTCATCCTGATCTGTGCCTCCGTCTTTACATGGCATTTCTTCCTGCATGTGTGTCTGAGTTCAGATTTCCCCTTTTTATAAGGACACCAGTCACATCGCACTAGGGGTCCACCCTACTGCACTATGACCTCATCTTAAATTCACTAATACATGTGCAATGACCCTATATCCAAACAAGGTCACGATCTGAGGGACTGGTCGTTAGGACCTCAATATGCGAATTTGGGGGGAAGCTACAATTCAGCCCATAAAAGTCAACTATGTTCTCCTCTTGGTACTCTTCCCAAAAGTTCTTGTTCCTAGATTTTTGAGCCAGTCCGACCTGTGTCCACACTATACAGCCACTGGCCTCTAACGATGGCCCAGGAACCTCCATTAGGATTTGGGCCAATTGTGCTTGTACCCTTCCCCGCTTTTCCCTTCTGAATGGCTCTCATTTCTTCTCCCAACCACTACCCTTCCTCTTTTCCTTCTGCTTCTCCTCTTTACCCCCCACCCCCCACCCCCACCCCGTCCTCTTTCTTCTTCCTGTTTTTTGATCTTCTGGCTTTGTAACTCAACTTGCAAATTCCTCCCTCTGGACTCTGGTCTTTTGGGGATTCAATTTCAGCTTTCCCTCATCCAGTAGCCTTTGGCTTGGTTGTTCTTCTGGCTCCCAGTTCCAGCCTTATGGAATCTAACCTTGACCTCCATCTACTGGCCAGAATCCTGACTGGGCCAGCCAGGAGTCCTCTCAAGGCTGCTTAGATCATTTGGCAGACTCTCACTGAGCCACTCTGAAAGTCAAGGACCAGAACACCAAGCCCCTGGGACAGAACCTGCTATATCCTCATGACAATGCATTTGCTCTTTCTTTGGAGCACACAGCGAGATTACATGTCCCAGGCTCTGGGCAGTTTGGTGTGGCCAGGTGCCTAATTCAGGCCAACGGACTATAAACACAAGTGATGTGTGTCACTCCCAGACCTGCCCAAGCCTCCTGTGCAACCCTCCCCATTCTCCCTGTCTCCATTTGCTGGGCACAGAGGACTGGAAGGCTCTGCGTGGCTGTGGAAGGGGAGAGGAGATGGGCTGAGGGTTGTGGAGCCATGAGATGGGAAGGTCCTGGGTCCCCGAATCACAGTGCCAATAGCTGCCCACTGAATCCTTGCACTGAATTGTTTCACTGAAGAAAAAATAAACTCTTGTGTAAAGGCATTGAGATTTGGGGGATGTTTGTTAAGCAGCTAGAAATAATTACCCAAACTGAGAAATCTTTAAGGAAGTAAAGGAGAAAACCTGAATTTTTTTCTCTCCATGTTGCATTTTCCTCTCATTCGTTCCCAAATCTCTATCCTGCACCCCCTGCTAGCTTGCCTGTTCTGAAGAACAGAGAAACAATTACCGCCCCCATCTTTTCCCCTTTGTTGATTAAACGCTCAAGGGTCCTCCTCATGTGTGTTGGGGTCATCTTTCAGGGTGTCAGGGCTATGTTGAAATCTTTATCGTTAATTATGTACGCACTCTGACTTTACTTCTGTGTGTGTGTGTGTATATATACACATAATAATTTATACACTCACACATCTATAAATTATAGTATACTATACTATTAAATATAATATAGAAATATATACATAATATGACATAGTCTATGTCTATAATATATTATAAATAAGTTACAATATATTATTAAAATATATATTATAAATATAATTATATTTTAGCCTTGGTTAGCCCATATGTCATTTTTTTTAACATCTTTATTGCAGTATAATTGCTTTACAATGGTGTGTTAGTTTTTGCTGTATAACAAAGTGAATCAGCTATATGTATACTTATATTGCCATATCTCCTCCCTCTTGCATCTCCCTCCCACCCTCCCTATCCCACCCCTCTAGGTGGTCACAAAGCACTGAGCTGATCTCCCTGTGCTATGCAGCTGCTTCCCACTAGCTATCTATTTTACGTTTGGTAGTGTTTATATGTTAATACTACTCTCTCACTTCGTCCCAGCTTACGCTTCCTCCTCCCCATGTCCTCAAGTCCATTCTCTATGTCTGCATCTTTATTCCTGTCCTGCCCCTAGGTTCATGAGAACCTTTTTTTTAGATTCCATATATATGTGTTAGCATACGGTATTTGTTTTTCTCTTTCTGACTTACTTCACTCTGTATGACAGACTCTAGGTCCATCCACCTCACTACAAATAATTCATTTCATTTTTTTAACAGCTGAGTAATATTCCATTGAATATAAGTGCCACATCTTCTTTATCTATTTATCTGTGGATGGACATTTAAGTTGCTTCCATGTCCCAGCTATTGTCAATAGTGCTGCAATGAACATTGGGGTACATGACTCTTTTCGAATTATGGTTTTCTCAAGGTATATGCCCAGTAGTGGGATTGATGGGTCATATGGTAGTTCTATTTTCAGATTTTTAAGGAACCTCCATACTGTTCTCCATGGTGGCTGTGTCAGTTTACATTCCCACCAAAAGTGCAGGAGGGTTCCCTTTTCTCCACACCCTCTCCAGCATTTATTGTTTCTAGATTTTTTGATGATGGCCATTCTGACTGGTGTGAGGTGATACCTCATTGTAGTTTTGATTTGCATTTCTCTAATGGTTAGTGATGTTGAGCATCCTTTCATGTGTTTGTTGGCAATCTGTATATCTTCTTTGGAGAAATGTCTATTTAGGTCTTCTGCCCATTTTTGGATTGGGTTGTTTGTTTTTTTGATATTGAGCTGCTTGAGTTGCTTGTATATTTCGGAGATTAATCCTTTGTCAGTTGCTTCATTTGCAAATATTTTCTCCCATTCTGAGGGTTGTCTTTTCATCTTGTTTATGGTTTCCTTTGCTGTGCGAAAGCTTTTAAGTTTCTCTCTAGGAGGTGGATCAAATAGGATCTTGACGTGATTTATGTCATAGAGTGTTCTGCCTATGTTTTCCTCTAAGAGTTTTATAGTTTCTGGCCTTACATTTAGGTCTTTAATCCATTTTGAGTTTATTTTTGTGTATGGCATTAGGAAGTGTTCTAATTTCATTCTTTTACATGTAGCTGTCCAGTTTTCCCAGCACCGCTTATTGAAGAGGCTGTCTTTTCTCCATTGTATATTCTTGCCTCCTTTATCAAAGATAAGGTGACCATATGTGTGTGACTTTATCTCTGGGCTTTTCTATTTCTGTTCCATTGATCTATATTTCTGTTTTTGTGCCAGAACCATACTGTCTTGATTACTGAAGCTTTGTAGTATAGTCCGAAGTCAGGGAGCCTGATTCCTCCAGCTCTGTTTTTCTTTCTCAAGATTGCTTTGGCTATTCGGGGTCTTTTGTGTTTCCATACAAATTGCGAATTTTTTTGTTCTAGTTCTGTGAAAAATGCCATTGGTAGTCTAATAGGGATTGCACTGAATCTGTAGATTGCTTTGGGTAGTATAGTCATTTTCACAATATTGATTCTTCCAATCCAAGAACATGGTATTTCTCTCCATCTGTTTGTATCGTCTTTATTTTCTTTCATCAGTGTCTTATAGTTTTCTGCATACAGGTCTTTTGTCTCCTTAGGTAGGTTTATTCCTAGGTATTTTATTCTTTTTGTTGCAGTGGTAAATGGGAGTGTTTTCTTAATTTCTCTTTCAGATTTTTCATCATTAGCATATAGGAATGCAAGAGATTTCTGTGCATTAATTTTATATCCTGCTACTTTACCAAATTCATTGATTAGCTCTAGTAGTTTTCTGGTAGCATCTTTAGGATTCTCTATGTATAGTATCACGTCATCTGCAAACAGTGACAGCTTTAATTCTTCTTCCGATTTGGATTCCTTTTATTTCTTTTTCTTGTCTGATGGCTGTGGCTAAAACTTCCAAAATTATGTTGAATAATAGTGGTGAGAATGGACAACCTTGTCGTGTTCCTGATCTTAGTGGAAATGGTTTCAGTTTTTCACCATTGATGAAGATGTTGGCTGTGGGTTTGTCATATATGGCCTTTATTATGTTGAGGTAAGTTCCCTCTATGCCTACTTTCTGGAGGGTTTTTATTGTAAATGGGTGTTGAGTTTTGTCAAAAGCTTTTTCTGCATCTATTGAGATGATCATATGGTTTTTCTCCTTCAATTTGTTAATATGGTTTATCACATTGATTGATTTGCATATATTGAAGAATCCTTGCATTCCTGGGATAAACCCCACTTGATCATGGTGTATGATCCTTTTAATGTGCTGTTGGATTCCGTTTGCTAGTATTTTGTTGAGGATTTTTGCATCTATGTTCATCAGTGATATTGGCCTGTAGTTTTCTTTCTTTGTGACATCTTTGTCTGGTTTTGGTATCAGGGTGATGGTGGCCTCATAGAATGAGTTTGGGTGTGTTCTTCCCTCTGCTATATTTTGGAAGAGTTTGAGAAGGATAGGTGTTAGCTCTTCTCTAAATGTTTGATAGAATTCGCCTGTGAAGCCATCTGGTCCTGGGTTTTTGTTTGTTGGAAGATTTTTAATCACAGTTTCAATTTCAGTGCTTGTGATTGGTCTGTTTATATTTTTTATTTCTTCCTGGTCCAGCCTCGGAAGGTTGTGTTTTTCTAAGAATTTGTCCATTTCTTCCAGGTGGTCCACTTTATTGGCATATTGTTGCTTGTCGTAATCTCTCATGATCCTTTGTATTTCTGCAGGGTCAGTTGTTCCTTCTTTTTTCATTTCTAATTCTGTTGATTTGAGTCTTCTCCCTTTTTTTCTTGATGTGTCTGGCTAATGGTCTATCAATTTTGTTTATCTTCTCAAATAACCAATTTTTAGTTTTATTGATCTTTTCTATTGTTTCCTTCATCTCTTTTTCATTTATTTCTGATCTGGTCTTTATGACTTCTTTCCTTCTGCTAAATTTTGGTGTTGTTTTGTTCTTCCTTCTCTAATTGCTTTAGATGTAAGGTTAGCTTGTTTAGTCAAGATTTTTCTTGTTTCTTGAGGTAGGATTGTATTGCTATAAACTTCCCTCTTAGAATGGCTTTTGCTGCATCCCATAGGTTTTGGGTCGTCGTGTTTTCATTGTCATTTGTTTCTAGGTATTTTTTGATTTCCTCTTTGATTTCTTCAGTGATCTCTTGGTTATTTAGTAGCATATTGTTTAGCCTCCATGTGTTTGTATTTTTTACAGTTTTTTTCCTGTAATTGATACCTAGTCTCATAGCACTGTGTTTGGAAAAGATACTTGATATGATTCAGACTCTGTCAGCTGAAGTTGTGTTTATGGTCAGGGAGAGGAAAAAATAAAAAGTGAAATCAACAAAATAAGTGAACATTCTTATGGGAGGACAAAACAGGAAGACTATCTAAGGAAACCCATTCTTCTGTGTGGTCTCTCAGAAGGGTATTGAATGAATAGAACATGGACAGTAGGTGAATGCAAAGCGGGACATGACATCTAAGCACAGGATAAGGACAGCTAGAGACTTTAATTAGCAGAACATTTCAGACTTGCAAAAGTTATACAAATAGCTTTACCGAGTGTGGTTTAGGATATTCCAAGAAGGGACGAGGCAGATGTGGCCCAGTAGAAGGAGCACAGAATTCAGTCAGGATTCGGGAAGCAGACTCATAATCTAACCCTAGTTCTGTCTTCTACTATCACATACATCCTCAAAGTCAGTTACACACTTTGGGTCTTGGTTCCCTTTCCTATCAAATAACTGTAAGACCTCACTTGTAAGCTTGCAACAGGTAAGTGGCCTGAGCATTCAGAACCATTAAATACCAAGCTTAGGCCTCAAATGTGACTCCTCTCATTTGGGTTGCTCTCACCTTGTGACCTGACTTTTGCCATCATAATATCTTCCCTAGATTTGGGTCAGATTCTGAAGGATTTTGAAAGCTTGGCTGAGGAATTTAGACCTGACTTTCGAGTTAAAGAAGAAACTTCAGACAATGGAGACCATTAAAACCTTGAAGATTGGGTTTGTTAATCCCCGTGCCTAGAGCATTTTCTGAATTTGTGTCCTTCATTTCATAGCGTTTAACCTCACTGAGTAGTATGACTAGAGTCAGCCCCCCTGGTGGGTTGTTCTGAGTGGCTGTGACCCTCCCCTAGTCCAGGGAGGGATTCTTAGGTAAGGGGATCTGAAAGCGGGAGGAGGGTAGAGCCAGCAGGCAGGAGCCCAGGGCTATCCTTTGGGACCTGTCAGTCAAGAACTGTGGGTGTCAAGATGTCACTTTTCCTCTTAAAGACTGATTTGAATGATCTGCAACCTGATGTTTTTCAAGTTATCATCTATTAACAACTTATCATGTGCCAAGAATTTAGGGGGTTACAGAGCCTGTCCAGGAAACCCAGGCACCTGTTCATTGTAGCATTGCCCAGAGATTCCAGCACAGGGTGCTTCATACA
Organism: Delphinapterus leucas; assembly: GCF_059928025.1. Lineage (NCBI taxonomy): Eukaryota > Metazoa > Chordata > Mammalia > Artiodactyla > Monodontidae > Delphinapterus > Delphinapterus leucas. The sequence continues at coordinate 12,640,768 of NC_143145.1, forward strand.
TACATAACTATTTCTCAAAATCATATGGATGGAACTTATGTCCACACAAAAACCTGCACATGGACGTTTATAGCAGCTTTATTCATAATTGCCAAAACCAGAAGCAACCAAGATACCCTTTAGTAAGTAGGTGAATGGATAAATAAACTGTGGTACATCCAGACCATGGAATATTATTCAGTGCTAAAGAGAAATGAACTATTAAGCCATGAAAAACATGGAGGAAGTTCAAATGATTATTACTAAGTGAAAGAAGCCAATCTGAAAAGGCTACATGCTGTATAATTCCAACTATATGACATTTCTCGTATGAGCAAAACTGTGGAGACAGTAGAAAGACCAGGGTTTGCCAGGGGTTGGAGGGAGGGAAGGCTGAACAGGCAAAGCACAGAGGATTTTTAGGGCAGTGAAACTACTCTATAAGATACTATAATGGTGTGTGCATGTCATTATACATTTGTCCAAACCCATAGAATGTACAACACCAAGAGTGAACCCTGATGCAAACTATGGATTCTGGATGACTATGATGTGTCAACGCAGGTCCATTGATTGTAACAAATGTACCACTCTGGTAGGGGACATCGATAATGCAGAAAGCTGTGCATGGGGGGGAGCAGGGGGTATATGAGAAATCTCTCTACCTTCCTCTTAATTTTGCTGTGAACCTTAAACTTCTGTAAAACTAAAGTCCATTAAAAGAAGGAAAGGAAGAAAAAGGACATTGTGATGACAAAACCACAAATTCATTTATACTTTACATGATTAAAAAAAATGCCATAATGTGCCAATAAAATGACAATATAAAGAAAAGCAAAATCATGAGGAGACTATGTTAAATGGGGTTCTCATATCTGGAAAGTTGGTGAATCACTGAAGTAGATAGTCTTGGAGACCTCTCCCATCTCTCCCATCCTGAGGCCTTACTAAAACCTGTAAGGCTGCTATCTATAAATATAGTGGCTGTTGGGCAACCTGATGAGGGTCGCTGTCTATTTAGCTTCATCTACTCACCTCGTTTTTCTTAAGGGGGAAGAGCCAGCACGTGTGAGCAACTGCACTGGGTCAGGCACATACTTCATCTCCACTCCAAATCTTCACATGTGAGGTTCTCGCTACTTAAGAGGTTTTCCTTCTCAATTTGTCAAATCATGCCCACTCTCTCCTGTCCTGGGTCCAGCTCAGGTGCCTCTGCTCCTTGACTCCTTGTATACTTTCCAGTCCACCGGCCTGACCCCCTTGGAGGTACTCCAGCTCTCACTGCCAGCAGCACTCCCTCTGCCCTGGAACTAGAGAACTCAGCATCCCCTGGGGACCCCTGAGCCCCTTTTCTTCTTTTTCAGAAAAGCCAATGGAGGCGACTTGCCCAAACAGTGCTGGTTAACTGGGCAGAGCCAAGATGGCATGTGGTCTCTAGACACCATGAACATGTGTCCTCTCCCACACGAGTGTGTCAGCTCTTGTGGAACAGGAAATACATAGACCTCACTTTTCCTGTACCCTCTTTAGAAACAGAGTGGGATTTGGGACCTCTTAGGAATGCAGATACTTGAAGATTAAAAAGTGGCAGGACAAAAATGCCATGATAACTTGTCCTTTATTAGTAGAAAGATCTCTCTTTCCTTTTCTTTTTCTTCCATTCTATAAAGTTGGGTTTCTGAACCTCAGCACTATTCCATTTTGAGCCAGAGAAGTCTTTTATGTGGGGTGCTGTCCTGTACATTGTGGGATGTTTAGAAGAATCCCTTGGCTTCTACCCACCAGATGCCAGTGACCTCTGTCCCCCAATCTGTAACAATCAGAAATTTCTCCAGACTTTGCTGAATGCCCCCTGGGGAACAAATCACCTGTGTTGAAAACCACGGTTCTGAACTCACAATGAGTACCTGCTTTGTGCCTCGTCTTCCATTCTTGAAACCTGCATGGGGTCCCCACTCCATACCAAACAGTACTCTAATTGCTAGGAAGCCACTTGGTCTTCCCTTCCCAATCCTGGACCCCTACTTTCTTTCTCTCGCATCATAAGAAATCATGGCTTTGGGGAAGGCTACTTACGGGAAGCCATAAAGTCATTCTACACTCTCTCACCTTGGCTGCAAAGATAACACAATCACATTACAGAGGCAGAGTTTGGGGAACTTCAAAGCTGAGCCAGAGGGAGTGGAGGGACAGGAGCTGGGGAGCTGAGGTCTTATCTATGGCTTGAATGTTCTCACCCTTATCAATCCAGAAGGAGGGGTGCCTAGGGGAGAGGAAGGGGGAATTAAAAGACCAGATTGCTTTCTTTCTCCCACCCATCATTAGATTGAAAAGGACCAGGGAATAAGGAAGGACAGAAGGAAGAAATGCAAAGTAGGAAGAATGCTGACAGGAGAGTGGATTTTGGGGGAGTGTGGAGGGGGCTTTTCTGACCCTACGCTAACCCATGCTGACCTGGATTGGACACCAGGGTTCTAGAACCAGAGAACCTGAGAGTTAGAAGGTCTTGGCAACAGCTTCATGAGTATCACCCAGATGACAACTGGGCCTCAAGCCCAGTTGACAACTGGACCTTCACTGGGGTAGGTGTGGAATGAGGTGCAGCTGCTTTGAGAACATTGGCCGTAGAAAATGAAGGCCTGAACACAGAGAGCTGCAACTGGAATGCAGAAGCGAGAATCTAAACGGGATGAATTTGCTGGAGTTGAGGGCCAATCATTTGTAGGGGTTTGAGGGAGTAGGAGGGATCTAAGATAATAATAATTGCAAACCCTTATATATCACTCCCTGTGTTCCAGACACTGTTTGATGCACTTTTTATAGATGTTAACTTGTTTCACCCTCCCAACAAATTTATAAGATAGGTCCTACTAAAGTACTCATTTTATAGGTGAGAAAACTGAGGCACAAAGATGTTTACGAATTTACACATCACAGAGCAAATCAGGGGGAGAACTGGGAACTAAACCCAGATAGGCCAGTTGCTAGCACTTGTGTTTTAACCAAGTTAAACACAAGTTTGTGCTCTCTACCACTTGGTTAAGAAAACTTGGGCAGCTAAATGGACAGTAAAGTCATGAACCTGGGTATGGCCTGAAGGAGGAGTAGGTTTGAAGGAAAAACAATGGATTCAGCCTTGGAGATATTGTGTCTGGCATGTGTGTAGGGCACCCAAGCATTGTCGCCTGGAAGATGGAGTGGCAGTTCCATTCTAACCTCAGTATGGAGGTCCAGGTAGCTGTCCATAGACTTGGAGCTGTGGATAAGGAGCTATGTGCAGTGAGAAGAAAAGAAGATCAAAGAACCCTGGGGAAAACCAACAGTTAAAGACATGGAAGAAGAACCAGGAAAAGAGGCTGGAAAAAAATGCATTAGCATAAAGAGTGGCTCCCTGGAAATTAAGGGTGAAGTGAGTTTCAGGAAGGAGGGCAAGGTCACCAAGGGCAAAAGCTATAAAGAAGTCTAAGATAAGAAATGAAAAGAGGTATTGTTCTTCAATGGTTTCATGGGCTTCTGATTTATCTCCCCAACCAGACCGGAAACTTCTTGAGGTCAAGAGCTACATCCAACACTTTGCTGTGTTCTTCTTTGGGCCTCCATCCTTTCTGATGCAGGGCTAGGCAGGCAGAAGGCAACCGCCGAATACCTATGTGCTGATTGCTGTTCAGGCTCCTGTTGGTTTTTCTCCTTGTTAAGTCAATGCCACTATTTATAAGCCGCCCTCATCTGACGAAGAGGTTGTATGGTGTTCCGAGTCTTCCACAATGTTGGGTGGCCCACAGCCCCTGGACTTGGCATTGCCAATGCCGATGATTCGCAGGTGCGGCATCTTGGTCTTCTGTTCTTCAACAATAGGGATAAACATAAAAGCTATCGTGCATGCACATGGAATCTAGAAAAATGGTTCAGATGAACCTGTCTGCAAGGCAGAAATAGAGGCACAGACGTAGAGAACAAACATAGGGACACCAAGGGGGGAAAGGCACGGTGGGATGAATTGGGAGATTGGGATTGACATACACACAAATATGTATAAAGTAGATAACTAATGAGAACCTGCTGTACAGCACAGGGACCTCTACTTCACTTCGCTGTACAGTAGAAACTAACACAACATTGTAAAACAACTATGCCCCAATTAGAGAAAAAAAGCGATTGTGTGTGGAGGACCTCCTGCGTGCCTGACTCTGCACTGGACATTTGACATTTGTAGCTCAAATCCTCACAATCTGGCAAGCTGGGCATTATGATCTTTTTCCAGATAAGGTGCCGGGATTCAAAGCTGGTTGCCTTGCCCAGGGCCACACCAGTAGGCAGAGCGCTGCCAGGATAAGTATCCAGGTCCATCTGACTCCAAAGATGCTCTTAACTAAGCTCTGCTCCCTTCCCTCAGCAGCACTGCCTTATTCCAGGTGTCACCGTCATTTAGGTGGGTTTTATCACAGCTCCTTCTTTGTTCTCCAATCTTCCATCAAACCTCCTTCCCCAGAATCCAAACTACAGCTGAGGAATTTAGCTGTTTAATTTAAATGCATTTAAATGCAACCCTTATCACTTTTAAAGTCCTTCAGTGGCTCCCTTTTTAGGATCTAGGGGATATGCCCCTTTGTTTTATGACATCAGCCCCAACCCTTCAGCACGCCCTCCTAGGCTTTCCTTGTCTGACCCCATTCGATTTTCCCAGCCCTCCTTGGCTGTCGCCTCCTACTCACCCTTCTCTCAGCCAAACCAACCCCCTTCACTTCCCTGAAGATGCCCTACTCTCATTTAGCTCATTCTCTTCTCTGGGGTTGCAGCGCCCTTCTTCCCTTTTGTCCTGAGTTAACACACACTTGTTCTTTAAGACTCAGTTCACCCCCTCCCGTCACGTGCCTGCCTGGACCTTCTGAGGCCTTCCTGCATGACCCTCCTCAATTTTCCTCCTCTGAGCACCTCGGTACCCCAGGAATAGCTGCATCACCCTGCTTCCTGCTTGCTATTTTCTTGTTTCTCTTACTTGACTCTGGGGTCTTGGAGGGCACCATCACATACGTTCCCAGCTCAGAGCAGAAGCTGAACCCCTGCTTGTTAAATAAGTAACTGGATTTGGACGTTTGGACCGCACTGAGGTCAGAAGGTAGGAGAATGCAGGGCGGCAGCTGGAAGGGCAGGCAGTTGGGTTGACTGGAGTGTGGGCGTCGTGGTAGGGAGCTGGTATCATGCTTCTTCCACATTTCCTTCTTCCCACCACTGCTAAAGGCACAGGGGATACCCCTCCTCTGCTTCCAGGCAGTGATCATACTGCTCGACCAGTCTAGGCCAAAGCTTTGCCTTGAGTCTTATCTTTGGAGTCTAGTTTTCTTTTGGCAGGACTGCAACAGGAAACACTTGCACGGTGAGGCTCTTCTCGCATGGAATGTGTGTTGTGTGGGGACTGAGAGCCAGATGGAAAAAGCCTCCGAAGTCCTAAGCCAGCCTGGAAAGATAGGTGGATGACAGTGAAGGCCATTCCTCCACTTAAAGAAGAGATGGCCGTGAAAGTAATCCAGGATCCTGCATCTGAAGCGTTGCAAAAATTAACAGGACTTGGGGGCTGAAAGGAAGGAAGCTGAGCAGAAGAGAAAGAAAGCTATCTTCTCCTGCATTATCTCTACCCTCCTGTCTTCACACCGAGGGAAGCATTTCTGTTTTAGTGGAAACACGATGCCTTTACTGAAAGGAACGTCTAACGGTGGAATTTTTAGACAGTCAAACAGTAAGGGAGAATCTTTCTGGGGAATCGGGGTCTTCAAATCACACTCAAGGGGCAGCCACTGACTTTCTCTCCTTGTAGGACCAGCCCTATGGGAGTGTTATGGCACCATAACCATGAGCATTTGATGAAGTTATTAGCTGGTGACGTACTTCCACAGACGTCGTCTGAGTTGACCCTTACAACAGCCTGGTGAGGAGGGAATTATTGTCCCCTCTCCCCATTCTACAGAAGAGGACAGCAAGGCTCAGAGAAGTTAGGTGATGTGTCTAAGTTCTCACAACCACTTACTTATTCTTTCATTCATTCTCTCATTGCTTATTAAGCACTGCCATTGCACCAGGGCACCATTTCAGCCCTGGTGATACCACGCTCCACAAAACAGGCAAGGTCCCTGTGCTCACAAAGCTTCTATTCTAGTGAAGCAGACAGACAGTAAACAAGAGACTAAAGAGGTAAACAGAGCCATGTGCTGTAAGGAAAATAAAGCTTTGGACCTGGATAGGAAGTGCTGGTGGATGGCGGGTAGCGGTGGGGTGTTTGTGCTGTTTTGGGAAGGAAGATGGGGAAGGCCGGTGGAGAAGATAAAGACGGAATTTGGAGGAGCACAAACACTATACTTCTTTCATCACACCCACACTGCAGTGGGGTGGGGTCCTGAAGGGACCTCCCTGCCCCACACCTTTCTCTTTTTCTGTTAGAAGTCCCCCAAAACCTCTCATAGGAAGTGATACAGCCAGAGGCATATTTCTCAGGGACCTGTAAAGAGGACACTTGAACCCTTACCAGTGACAGCTCAGAGATGGGAACATGCAAGTGCCAGCCTCACCCTGGCAGTGTATTGGCAGCTGTTCTGAAAAATAAAAACACAGGCTGTTGACCGATGCAGGAAGCTGAAGTGTTTTACAGGCACAGTCATCGAGGACAAACACAGCCACGTTTCTTGATGACATCTCCCAGAAGCCATTCATCTGGACAATAGCAGGCTGTGAGGAAACTTAACAGTCTTCAAATATTTGAAAGACTCTCAAGTGGCAGGAGGCAGGAGGGAGGTCGGTGTCAGCCTGGTGCTGGGAAAACTTTTCTAACAATCTCCACGGCTCAACAAGGGAACCAGATTTCCCTGGGTGGGAGAGGAATGCTTCCCTCCACCACCAGAAGTGTTCAAGGAGGGGCTCAAAGATCCCCTTCCACCAGTTCAAGGAATGATTTGTTGACTGATACATTCATTTAGCTAGTATTTATTAAGTAGCTTCTGTGTGGTTGGTATACGGATGCAGTGCTGGAAAAGACATAACAAGATCCTTGCTTTCATGCAGCTTCTATTCTTGTGGTGGAGACAGTCAAGAAAGAAGTGAAAAATAGATACGAAGATAGTTGCCGTTAGTCATGGGTGTTATAAGCATAAAAGAAGGGGGTGTACGAGAACAACTGTGCGTGTGTTAGCCTGTGCATGTGTGTGCTTGTGTGTATGGAGTGCATCGTACTTTATATCACGCGGTCAGAGAAGGTGTCTCTGAGGAGATAAATTTTGAGGCAAATCCTGAGTGACCAGAAGGGCCAGCAAGATCAGAGGCCCAGACTGATGGGCTCAGGGATGAAAAGAGGCCAGTGTGATTGGCTTAGAGAGCAGAGGGACGGGGCAGTAGGAGGTGAAGGCAGGGGCAGATCACACAGGGCACTTGTAGACCATGGCAAGGCAGGTGGGTGCTTTATAAAAAGGGCCATGGAGAGCCACATCAGGGACATGTTTTTTGGAAGAGAGCTTGGACTAGATGAGTGGTTTTCAACCCTGGTGGTACATCAGAATCACCAGGAGATCCAGAGTTGGAATCCAATGGACTAAGTGAGCTCTACAGTTCCTTTCATGAGGAAGATGTAAAGTACCAATGTGAGCTTCCCTGTGGGATCACACATTTTGCTGAGGACATATGAGAAGGTCATGGCCCAAAGGAATTTTGCTAACATATTTTCTGTCAACCACTTCATTAGTGTGGCTGGGTTCTAAATAAGTTTAATTCACTTCAACAATTACTTGGTGGATCATCTTCTGTGTGTCAGTTTCTAAGCATGCACAGGGGGAAAAGGGCTGTGTCTGGCACACAGCAGGTGCTCCATAAATACTTATTGAATAAATGAATGTTTGAACATGTCTGATATTCCACTGGGCACTGGGGAAAAGAGATGGGGGGAAAAGACATGGGGAAAAGATAGAAAAGATGCCTCTCCCTTTACTATCTCATAAGAGGACTGTAATAGGATTATTTGCAAATTGCTACAAGAAGGATGAACAGGTAGAAAGTGCAAAGGAAAGACTTTTGGTTTGAGTTTTTGTTCTAGCAGCAGGATTCCACAAGGTGCTCACAGGGAAGGCAAAATGCAGAGTCAGCCCTGGGACCATTTGGAGAATCTGATTTCTTCACTTCCCAGGCTAGTGGGTTCTGGCTCCTGTTTCCCCAATGGAGTTTGCCTCCCAATTCATAGGGACAACACATAAAAACCCCTGGATGGTCAGAAGCAGGGACGCTGAGGCCCCTCGGGAAGATCAAGCAGCTTAGAACCAGAGTCTCCCGTTTCTCTGCTTCGGCAGGAAAACGAGGGTTTTGCCAAGGAGCTCAATGCTCACAACATTAGCAGCTGGTGTAGCCTGTCACAGGGCCAGACCTCTGTGTGCTGCAGCCTGTGTTAACTTAGTCAAATTACCACCAAGTGGCTGGAAGCCATAGCCAAATCAGCCCCACTGTTCCCTGACCCTATTTTAATCATCCAGGAGCAGATTTCCAGAACTGCCCCTAAACTAGTGAACGCATGTTAAAGAATCTAAGCTAAACAATTAACCCCTTTCCAGGGCTAAGGAGCCATTTATAGAAGGTACAGTTTTGGTTTCTGCAACTGGATTTAAACTTGTTGCAAATTCCAGGAGGAAGGGAAGGAGAAGGGCTTTTGATCGCTCCTATGATGGTCCAGAAACTTGCTAGATGTTAATATCCATGACTTACACACACCAGTTCTAAGATAAGTATTACTATCTCCATTTTAAACACAAGAATCCAGAGCTTCAGAGAGGTTAAGGGTCATGGCCAAGACTATGCAATTTAGTTAAGTGGCAAGATTTGATCCCAAGACTATCATCAAAGCCCAGGCTTTTCTCATTATATCCCTTTCTGGTCCAGGAGTGTCCAGTGATCACAGACCCTTTCTTTGCTTTTCTTTTCTTTTTTTTTTTTTTTTTTGCGGGGGGCGGGGGCAGTGGTGCGTACATCTTTATTTATTTATTTATTTATTAACATCTTTATTGGAGTATAATTGCTTTACAATGGTGTGTTAGTTTCTGCTGTCTAACAAAGTGAATCAGCTATATGCATATGTATATCCCCATATCCCCTCCCTCCCACCCTCCTTATCCCACCCCTCTAAGTGGTCGGAAAGCACCGAACAGCCCTTTTCTTATAATGCCTGCACAGTGGATTGAGCCCTATGGACGATCTTGAGGATTTCAAGTGCTTGTGGATGGGGCAATGCCATTCTTGAGTACTTACGCCCTACAGTAGAATGCCTAGGCTTTACTCCTAAGAAATTCTGATTTAATTGGCTTGGGGATGCAGCCTGGACCTTATATATATATATTTTTTTTTTTCTTTCTTTCTTTCTTTTCTTTTTTTTTTTTGAGGTACGCATGCCTCTCACTGTTGTGGCCTCTCCCGTTGCGGAGCACAGGCTCCAGACGCGCAGGCTCAGCGGCCAAGGCTCACGGGCCCAGCCACTCCGCGGCATGTGGGATCTTCCCGGACCGGGGCACGAACCCGCGTCCCCTGCATCGGTGGACGGACTCTCAACCACTGCGCCACCAGGGAAGCCCTGGACCTTATATTTTTATAAGCCCTACTGTTAAGGATCGGAGGCATGCTGGTCCCTCAACTGCAACCAGGAGAAAAGCGGGAGCCTAGTGGAAAGAATGGGACAGAGGAAGCTGTGGGACTGCAGAGGGTCAGCTCTGTAAGGGCATCAGGGTGGTCTAGGACATGGGGTCCAAGGGATGAAACAGGATCTGGACCCCAGGTCTAATATCTCAATAGTTGGTGGGACCCAGAAATGGGAGGCTTCAAGCGGCTGGTGGTGATGAAGGAGAAGAGCTGCAAAGGTCCAGTGAGAATCCAGTTAGGAATGGGAGTGGAGAGGACAGGGCACACCAGGGGAGCTCCAGCCTCCTCACAGCGGAGGTGGCCACCAGTGGGTAAGGGAGGGGGAGGGATACATCGGGAGATTGGGATTGGTATATACACACTACTATATATAAAATAGATAACTAATAAGGACCTACTGTATAGCACAGGGAGCTCTACTCAATACTCTGTAGTGGCCTATATGGGAAAAGAATCTAAAAAAGAGTGGATATATGTATATGTACAACTGATTCACTTTGTTGTACACCTGAAACTAACACGACATTGAAAATCAACTATATTCCAATAAAAATTTTAAAAAATAAATGCTATCGAATGCATTAAAAAAAAGATAATAGGACTTCCCTGGAGGTCCAGTGGTTAAGATTCTGTGCTTCCACTGCAGGGGGCGTGGGTTTGATCCCTGGTCAGGAAAGTTCTGCATGCTGTGTGGTGCCGCCAAAACCAACATACAAAATACATAATAAATACAGTAAAATATGTGGGAAAAAAAAGGAGGTGGAATGTTTGTGGCCTGAAAGGAGCTCCTGTGAGTTGAAGATTTTAACCGGCTGCTGTCCTACTGTCCTAGGACATGGCCTAGCTGATAATGAGGATGACAGCCGCGACAAGGATGACGACGATGATGATCATGAAATACCTGACATTTACTAAGTGCCGAAAAAGAAACCTACCTGGATTATCCCCTGCACTAAGTTGAATGATGACCCTTCAAAAGATACGTTCATGTTGTAATTCCCAGAACCTGTGGATGTGACCTTATTTGGAAAAAGCGTCTTTGCAGCTATAATTAAGGGAAGATCATCCTGGATTATCCACCGGGGCCCTAACTCCAATGACAAACATGCTTATAAGCAAAAGGCAGATGCAGGTTGAGACAGAGAAGGACTGGGGGAGGACCATGTGAAGAGAGAGGCAGAGATTGGAGTGAGAAGAAACATCTGGAGCCAATAGAAACTGGAGAGGCAAGGAAGGACCCTTCCCTATTGCTTCTAGAGGGAGCACGAACTTGCCAATACCTCGATTCCAGATTTCTGGTCTCCAGACTGTGAGGGAATAAAGTTCTGTTGTCCGAAGCCACCTGGTTTGTGGTCATTTGTTATGGCATCCCTAGGAAATGAATGCATCTCCCTTGAATCCTCACAACAACTCTGAGGTTGGCATTATTATTCTTTCCGTTTCAATGGGGAGGATTCTGATGCTCAAAGATTTTGAATGTGTTGCGCAGCGATCACAATGGCACAAGATGCATGCCCAGAGAAGCTAGCTCTGGAATTTGGGAGTACTGTGACCATCTGTGAACTTCACAGGGTAGGAACTGTTTTCTGTATTTCTGCTGGAAACTGAAGGCTAGACAGGTGCCCAGGACTCCTGCCTGGCACTGTGGTTTCTAGGACTAATTTCATGCCAACCAGGGCCAGGAAAAAAGTGAAACCTGATTTATGAAAAATTCACATAAAATAAACCATTTTAAAGTGAAAAATCCAGTGGTATTGAGTACATTCACAAAGCTGTTCAGCCACCATCTCTATCCAGAGCATTTTCCCAAAAGGAAACCCTGTACCCATGAAGCATTTGCCCCTCATTCCCCTCTCCTCCACCCCCAGGAACCTCCAATCTGTGTCCTGTCTCTATGGATTTACCTATTCTGGATATTTCAAATTAATGGAATCCTACAACACGTGGCCTTTTGTGTCTGGTTCCTTTCACTTAGCCTATTGTTCTCAAGGTTCACCCATGTTACAGTATGTGTCAATATTTCATTCCTCATTATGGCTAAATAATATCCCATTGTATAGATAGACCACAGTTTGTTCATCCGTTCATTGTTGATGAACATTTGGGCCACCTTTTGGCTGTTGGGAATATGCTGCTATGAACACCCATGTCCAAGTCTCTGTGTTCACATGTTTTCATTTCTCTTTGGTATATACCTAGGGGTGGACTTGCCGGGTCATATGATAACTGCTAACTCTATGTTTACCTTTTTGAGGAACTACCAAACTCTTTTCCACAGTGGCTGAATTTTTTCTTAACCGCTTAAATTGAGTCCTTATAACATGCCACACAGTGTACTTGAAGTCTTATTAAGTTGGATCTTTGCAACAAATCTATGAGGAATGCATTATGGTCTCCATTTTACAGGTGGAGAAACTGAGGTCGAGAGAGAGGTGGAATAACTTCCTCGAGATCACACATGTAAGGAACAAGGATGCAAACTTAAGTTTGTCAAAGCCAAAGCTTGTATGCTTGGTCATGATGTCCTATTGTCCCCTGTGCTGTGCCCACTGAGGCGGACATGTTTAAAGTAAAGGACAGGATTGAAGGCTGACTTTGTATTTTCTGCACAGAGTTGGATATTGAATAGACTCCCAGCAAACATCTGCTAAAAAGGGCTAAGAGTTCATTGGCTGTGTAAAATAGCATCTAAAAGTGCAACATTTTGCCTATAAACCTGTGGAAATCTTAACAGAAATTAGGACTTAGCTAAACCTCCTTGCAGGACGACAAATCTGGTCTTCTAGAATAGTTTTTTTTTTTTAAATAAATTTATTCATTTATTTATTTTTGGCTGTGTTGGGTCTTCGTTGCAGTGTGTGGACTTCTCATTGTGGTGGCTTCTCCTGCTGCGGAGCACGGGCTCCAGGCACATGGGCCTCAGTAACTGCAGCACACGGGCCCAGCAGTTGTGGCTCACGGGCCCAGCTGCTCCGCGGCACGTGGGGTCCTCCCGGACCAGGGCTCGAACCCGTGTCCCCTGCATTGGCAGGCGGATTCCCAACCACTGCACCACCAGGGAAGCCCTAGAATAGTTTTATGGCCAATAACTTTAGGCTATTTAGCAGGATTGTGGGGCTCTGCCTACCATTTTTAAGAAACTGTTGGAGCTTTGAGTCCAGGGTTCCCCCTCAAGGTGTTTAAATGTTGAAGCTTAAGATGTGGATGAGATCCCCAAGAGATAGAATAGAGAGAAAAGGAAGGCACTTGGCTTTTGGCAGAAACTTGGGAGACATTTACATTCAAGAATTCCAGGAGAAAGAGAAACTGAGAAGGCAGAGAAGACAGTCATGGAAGCAGGTGATTGTCAAGCTTGTGGTCAGCCCCAGAGCACGAGCAAAGAAGGAGAGGTGGCCTCCAGTGACAAATGCTGCTGAGAGCAAGGATACAGAGCACAGCCTCATTTGAGTGGGTGTAATGAGTTCACGCTTGGATCAGAAATGCTCAACCTGTTCCTAAAACACAGAACTAATTGTATCACAGCCCTGCCTAAAATTCTTCCGTGCCCACAGTTGTCCTCAGGATGGAGCAAACTGCCCACGAGGCTTGCTCAGCCTGGCCCCTGTGCCTCCTCCAGGCTCACTGCTCCCAGCTCTTTTCCCAGGTCCACCATCACTGGTCTTAACGCTTCCTGCTCAGCCGTGCCTCTGCGCCTGCTTCCCCTCTCCTGGGGACGCCCTTTCCTTCCTTGTTCACCCAGTGAAGTCCAGCCCAGCTCCAGCCTTTCCCTCTGGAGGAAGTTCCCTCTGATCCCCCTTCTTGTTCCCAAAGTAGCGAAGACCTCTCGCTTCATTATCTCCCAGGGGAACCTTGGGCAAATCTCCTTTAAGACCTGCATTGCTTTATACCAGGATTATTTATTTATAGGTCCATGTTGACTGGTGAACTGTGAGCTTCAAGAAAGCAGAGCCTGAATCTCTTTACTTTTTGTCTCCTCTGTGCCAGGGTTTGCAGTGAATCCTCGATGAATGAATGGATGAATAGATGAACTACCAGCGAAGATATTCCAAAGGTTAGGGCTGGTAACGCGGGGCACCTCAGATGATGACAGCATACCAGGTGCACCTGCCTGGACCTGCTCAGTAACGTGAACACACTCAGCCCTCTTCACCCCTCAGACAAAAGCCTGCCATGACCTTACCTGTCCCTCTAAATCATTTCTGGAAATGAGGCAGCTTAGGGTAGCTGTGGCTTAGTGAAAAGTCACGGGCTGGAGGCAAACAAACTGGGGTCACCTTGTTCCTCAGAGCCTGGCAGTTGTGATGACAGGGATGATTCCAGCTACCTTTTCATCTTCAGTTGACATCGAGTGGGTGCTACAATGTGAGATGCTGGGACTGCAAAGAAATCAGAAACCAATTTTGCCTTTCGGGTGCTCCCATTTCTTGGAGAGAGCTCAGAGGATAGCCGTGCAGATGAGCATCAAAAACGAAAATCAGGGGCTTCCCTGGTGGCGCAGTGGCTGAGAGTCCGCCTGCCGATGCAGGGGACGCGGGTTCATGCCCCGGTCCGGGAAGATCCCACATGCCGCGGAGCGGCTGGGTCCGTGAGCCATGGCCGCTGAGCCTGCGCGTCCGGAGCCTGTGCTCCGCAATGGGAGAGGCCACAACAGTGAGAGGCCCGCGTACCGCAAAAAACAAACAAACAAAAACAAAAAAAAAACAACCCGAAAATCATAATAGCAACCGCTTATGGAGCGTTGCTAGTGAGCTGGGCAGTGATCAGTGATAAGCACCTTCATACATTACCTCACTGAAGGCCCACAGTAACACTATGAGGACGGCATCATTAATAATCCCATTTTGTGGATGAGGAAAGTGAGGCTTAGAGAGATTGAGAAACTTGAACCCAAGTCTGGCATGTACTCCTGAGCCAGGGCTTCCTTACATGTTCTATGGGGAGCGGCACTGCTTGGCTGTTGTATTTGGGGCTCAGGAGGGTCAGATCTCAGCTCCCCTGCTTTTAGCCATGGCTATCGAACTTGATGGGTTGCAGTGACGTATACGACTCAAGCCCTAAATTGGTGTTTCTTAGCAAAATTTTTATCTTTCAAGTCTTAAACCTTCTCTCCTGTGTGTGTGTGTTTTCTTCTCTTAGTTATCCCTGGTCCTGCATGAGAGTAGCTGAGCTGATTCGCCTAATATGGTCCTCCAACCCCGCCCGCTCCAGTGTCCCTCTATTTGGAGAGGGGAGCTTCTCCCTGCTGGTTTATAGGGAAAGGGAAATGATCGGTGCTGGCTGTGAACCAAAATTAGGGAAAGACAGGGCTTGGGGAGTAGGGAAGAAGAAACAAGTTCACGGAGAGAAGGCTGGACTGTTGGACTTGCTGTCTGGGAGCTGCAAATATTTAGGTAAAAGGGCCTCAGAGTGCATATCTTATTTGTATCCAGACACTTGCCTGTTTCTGTTGAAAAGACCTGGCAGCCAAGAAACTTGGGAGAGGCATGCAGGAGGCCGGAGGATGGCTAAAAATGAGGCAGGCCGCCAGAGGACTGGAACCCACTTTGTATCTGACACATAAATACTTCCTCAAACTTCTGCTAATGGAGGGGGAGGGCGGGAGGGGGAGGGGAAGTGGAGAGGGGCTGTGAGCGGGGTTTGGTGGGGGAACAGTTGGGGCGCTGATAGGAGTGCCTGGCCCACAGCAAGCAGCTCAGGCTCTCGTCTGGGTGGAATGGGTGCAGTTCAAGAAGGCTGGGAGGTCGGAGCTTTCGGTCCCAGTGAGGGCTCCTGAGGCTGGTTCTCTGCAAGGTGAGCCCTGGGGTAGGATGGAGGGGGTGATGCAGGGAATGAGGAAGGGCTAACAGGAATCCAGCATCCACTATGACCAGGTATCATACTGCCCAGTCCTGAAGTCAAACTCTCATCCCGAGATGCCATCACTCCCCCGTGACAGCTGCAAACCCCGACGTTTGAAAGGTCTCATGACTTGTCCCAGGCCCTGCAGCCAGGTGGCAATTGGGACTTCAAACTCTGGATGTCACCGATACAACTGGTAATATGAATACTTGTGTAAATACATGCAGGGACCTCTGGAGCCCAGAGGAAACGTGCCCGACCTTATTGCAAAAGCACAGCCTCTCTGCTGGGAATGCTTCTTTCCTCTTTGTCTGCTTGGGAGCACCTGCTCATCCTTGAAAAGTCAACTCAAGCTTCACTTCCACCTTGAAGCATTTTATTCCATCCCCAGGTAGGTTCAGGTGTGAGCTTCCCTGCACAGATTTTAGACACAGCCCTTCCTGTGCTTCTGTAATCATCTATTTCCATCTGTCTTCTGCCCCCAAGACCGTGAAGCCCTTCGGAGCAGGGCAGAGTGGCCATTTCTGCATCTCTAGCACCTGCCATGAGTGATAATCATTAATAATGGCTGACAGTCCTTGGGCACATACTGGGTGCTAAACAGTTTGAGTATGGCATCTCTTTTTTTGGGGGGCAGGTGCTCAAATAATTTATTTTCTTTTTCTTGAAAAACAGTAGATTTATTAGAACGTTGCTATCTTGGGTCTATTTTTCCCAGGCACGTGGGTCTCTTTCAACAGCTGGTTTAAAAATTTTTTAAATGAAAGCTTTTATGAACTGTAATATTATTCTGATCATTTACTCTCCAAAAGATTTTTTTGCAGCTTTATTGGCAGCAGAATTGACAACCAAAAAAGCTGTACAATTTTTTTTAATATTTATTTTATATTGGGGTATAGTTGATTTACAATGTTGTGTTAGTTTCAGGTGTACAGCAAAGTGGTTCAGTGATACATATACGTATATTCATTCTTTTTCAGATTCTTTTCCCGTAGAGATCATTACAGAATAAGCTGCACATATCACAATCAAATAGCATCTCATTCAATCATCACACAACTCCCAGAGGGAGATATTGTTTCTTATGTTCATTACGGTGAAGCATAGAAACCCAGGAATCTCAGTGGCTTAACAAGGAAAAAGTTAACTGTTGCTCACATAAAGTTCAGGAGGAATCCCTGACTGGGAGATGGGGCCTGCTGTAGGCGCTACTGGCTCCCACTCCGTGCCCATCCCCTGCTGCTGTGTTGGCTGCAAATGACTCGTGGTTGCCCCCTTTTCCAGAAAATTGACTTCTGCAGAATGGTGGCGGAGGGGAGAGGAGGCTTCCTTGCCTGGGACTTTATACTCCCCACCTCCTAGGGTGCTGGCGGCTATCCTCGGTCAATGACAGGTGCAAAGGCCACACCCCCGAACACACATCCCCCAAGACGGGACCAGATCTGTGGTGTAATTCATGCTTCAGAGGCCCCCATACAATCAGGCCAAGGCTAGTCCCCTGCTGAAACCTCATCCTTGCCTATGTCCTTTTCCTGTCCTAGCCTGCTTTTTCCTGCTCCCCTTCCCCTGAGATCCCTTCTCCAGGGAATCATATACACTCTAATCTCTGTCTCAGGCTCTGCTTCAAGGGAACTTGACCCAAGACAGGAGCTCTCTGATGCACGCAGGTGATCAGGAATTCCAGCTGATGGAGGCTCTGTGTTCAACACAGACCTTCCGAAGTCACCCCGGGTCTCAACATCCTGCCAGCAGACTAGGAAGGCGAGACAGTGGAGGATGGCGATAGAGGGTGATGAGTCAGGCCTGGAAGTGGCACCCACTGCTTCTTCCCACGTTCTATTGGCCAATTCTCAGCCACAGCCGTACCTGATTACAAGGGAGGCTGTGTAATGTAGTCTAGCTATGTGTCAGGAGGGGAGGAAAATGGGTTTTGGCTGGTTAAACCAGTCTCTGTAGTGATCTCTCAATTTAAAGGTGAGAAAACTGAGGTTTAAAGGTTTTAAGCAATTCACCCAAGGTCACAAAATCAAGACTGAAAACATGGTCTGATGCCAGAATGTGTGCCCTTGACCGCACCTCTCCATCATCACGTGCAATCAAAGCTCACGGGATGCTGTCAGTGACTGAAGATGCTGAGGTTCCTACTTGTGGCAGAGCCCTTGGCCTCACAGCTGTATGGGCAGGTCCTTGCATTGCCAGTGTGTGGAATCTACTCTGGCTCGCCTGAGACATCTCTCATTTGAATTATAAATCAAATTATGGTAAAATGCCGCTCCTCTACTTCTTTCCAGGGACCACTTGAGCAGAAAGTTCCCAGATTTCAAAGATGAAGGAACAAGACACTTGTAAAGATGAGGGTGGGAGCAAAGAGGCAAACTAAAGAGAGCTTTAACGCGGCACCATTTATCCCCCTTCAAGGCTCTGAAATTCCTGCAGAGACCTTCGCAAGGCTCGAACCTCTGGCCCCATATCTTACCCCCCTTCACGTTAGCCTCCTGATGGCTCACTCCACTCCAGCCAAAGTACTTTTTCCTGGGTGAGAAAGCTGAAGGATTTCCATAATGGAGTGGGCATGAGATTGCCTGGGTTCACATTCTAGCTCTGTCCCTTCGTGGTTGTGTGACTTTAAACAAGTGGCTTAATCCGTGTCCTAGTTTTTAATCTTTAAAATGAAGATAATAATAACTGCCTCATAGGGTTTGTGGTGGGGATGAAATGAGTGTCTGTTTCACCGAGCACTGTGCTCTCCCTATTAGGCTTATATATATTTGCCATTATTGTTGTTATGCTTTAATGAGATTCTTCCCAGATCACACCTTAACTGCAGGCAGGACCCTCTCCAGACCTCACAGTCTCACTCCCTCTACAGGTCTTAGGTTCAAAGTCACATTCTCAGGGGAGACTTACTTAACCCCCAGCCTAAGACTGGCTCCTCTAATCTTCTTTGGCAAGGCTGGGATTAGGGTAATGTGAGTGAGGCACCCGCTTTGTGTACAAAAGATAAGTGAGAGCCCCCCCAAACCCCTCAGTAACCGAGATAAATAATATTCTAATGCAACACTTTAAGATACCAAACTTAACACAAAAAAAATCCACGGTGAACAAAATAGCAAATTCTAAATAAAGGTCTATTTTGTGCTGAGCCCAGCTGATGCCTGAAGCCGGAGGAAAAATGTGTGTGCTCCTGGCTTTGTTGAAAGTAAAACTCTCTGGGACTTCGCTGGCTGTCCAGTGGTTAAGACTTCGCCTTCCAATGCAGGGGGTGCGGGTTCCATCCCCAGTCAAGGAGCTAAGATCCCACATCTCTCGTGGCCAAAAAAACCGAAACATAAAACAGAAGCAATACTATAACAAATTCAATAAAGACTTTAAAAATGGTCCACGTCAAAAATAAAAATCTTAAAAAAAAAAGAAAGTAAAAAAAAAAAAAAAAAAAAAAAAAAAAAAAAAAGAAAGTAAAACTCTCCGTAATATTTTCAGTGTCTATTTCTTTGTTTCTCTTGCTGTCATTGGAAAGGATTGTCACATGTGACAACTTCTTGTGACCAAGTGACAACCTTAATGATTTTTTAATTAATGCAAGCTGAAGTAAAGTGACAATATATACTGTTTTGGAATACATAAAGTATTTAAACATAAAATAATGTTGTGAGTTTTAATACACCCACTTTTAACATTTTCAATAGTTTTCAACCACTTTAATGTTCTATGGAAAAAATAACCATTAAAATATGCAAGAATATGGGTACAGGGCTACACATTTTGCTTTTCTCTTATGTTCTAACATTGCTTGGCATGGCACTGGTCTATGTTTACATTTTGGATATTTTGTTGTGCATGGATGTTTTGGTATCAATTTTGATTAAAAAATATTGCATTGAAGTAGCTATTTTTTTGTGTGTGTGTGGCAACTCCTTAAATTTTGCAGCCCAGGCAAATGTACCTCTTGCTTCCCCCTCATCCTGGCCCCCCTCTTTGGTGGCACTAATCACGGCGCCGTTGAAGTAAGTAGCTGTGCCATTGTTTGTTTGATTTGCCCGCACATAATCATCCTGAGGGCAGGAACAAGGCCTGTTTGCTCACCACTGTGTTCCTGGTGTTGTTTCTCTGCATACCCCTCAGGTATGCAAAAACATTTGCTAAACAAATGAGTGAAGAGATTTCTAGAAGGGACCGCTCTGGATCTGGTCTGTAGATTCAGTTCATTTCTTCACGTTGTTTAATTAGGGAAGCATTTATCGTACATCTCCTGTGGCTGAGTGCCTGCCATGCAGCTGTAAGGATGGTAAAGACAAGGCCTCTGCTATCAGCGAGCTTGGCTGGTGGTGAAGACTGGTCTGAAGCAGTTTCATTCCAGAGGATAAGTACTGAGAAACAGAGGTCACGGTGGGGGAGCTGCAAGAGCACAGAAGAGGGGTACAAGCTCACCTAGAAGATTCAGGGGAAGGTTGGCTTAGAGACAATGTGTGAGCCAAGTTATGGAGAAGGAGTAAGCAATAGGCAAGTGGACAAGCAGGGAAACAGAGTTTTGGACAGAGAGCACAGCACGTGCAAAGGCCCAAGGACATGCTATGTACGTGTGGGAACTCCTAGCAGCTTGGTGCTCTTGGAGCAAAAAACAAAACCCTAGAAATCATCTATGACAGCCTCCTAGAAATGGGCTAGGCAGACTCCCACAGTCTGCAATGCAGGGTCTTCAACATTTCTCTGTGGTGGGCAATGTAACTCCTTTCCAGAAGGCAACAAAATAGGATTCCACAGTCTGTCAGGTCGAATGCACGCCCAGTTGTTTTCTGGAATGGTTAGACCCACAGCCAAATATCAGGAATTGCAGGGAGTCATTTGTTATGGAGAATAGGAAAGCCGGGAACCAAATCTCTGTGGAAGCCTGGTTATAGAGCTCAAAGTGGAGGTGCCCCAACCCAGAACTCAACCGCAGCCAATTCAGCTGGTGTCCCTTCATCCCTCTGACATGTATCCAGGGCTGTCACCTGCCACTAGGTTGTCACTCACACCAAGTAGGGATTTAATAGTATCTATTTCCCTCTTGAAGCAATCTCAGCCTGGCCCTAACATCAGATAGAATGTTGTTACCGGCCCATGCCTGTTACAACTCTCTGGTCCAAAGTCACAGTTGAAGCAGTGGACACCACCCCTTTGCCAAACAACTGTCAGTCCCCGGCCATGGGCCTGGAGAGCTTATCGCAAGGGCCTGGTGGGGCTTCCTGTCATAACTTTGCACAAGGCGTGGGCTTATCTTTCGGGAACCTTTGGAGCTGTGGGTTGCAAACCCTTCCCTGCGGCCCATTTCATCCTGGGATGAGTGTCCTCGCTCACAGGGAGATGAAAAGTGCCCTGCCTGGGTTATTAAGGTTTACATTATCAGCTCCTTGAGCTTGTATCAAAAAGACATTTGTGGTGGCATTTGACCTCAAGTAGGAATCTGGGTCATCCGATGGTAATTATGGCACTTTTATCTGCCTCTGTTGAGCATAAACTCTCCAGGGCCGAAGGCTCCCCCCAGTAATCTGGTTTCAGCCATCAGAGCTAGACAGAAGGTGTCCTGAAGACATTCTGCCAGGGAGGCAAGGTTTGGCCATGTCTTTCAAGCTAAGAGGAATCCAGTTGGTCCAGGCGAAAGAAGTCCTTTCTGTATTTACCCACTGTAACCCTCCTCCAGTACGGAGGCCTCTGGAGCTTGTTCTTTCTAGATGCATGACTGGGTGGTTATACAGTCAACCTCAGCCTCAGTTTCCACATGAGTAAAATGGGAATCATTTTGCCTGTCAGGATCCTAATCAGGAGGAGAGATGACAGTGCACCCAGGGAGCCCGATGCATAACTGTTGCTTGCTCTGGGGTTGGTGACCTCTGCACACGGCTCTCTTCTCTGTCCTCCACTCTCCGATTCTCTGGTCAATCAAAACTGGAGAAGGAAAGGGAATTCCCTGACAGTCCAGTGGTTAGGACTCCACACTCTCAATGTCAAGGGCCCGGGTTCAATCCCTGGTCAGGGAACAAAGATCCCATAAGCCACGTGGCGCGGACAAAAGAAAAAACAAAGAAACAAACAAAAGAATGAGAAAGATCTTTATAGCAGCTTTCTCCATAATTGCCAAAAACGAAATGAAACTCAAATGTCCTTCATACAGGGAATGGATAAACACATGGGCACACACTCATGCCTTGGAATACTACTGAGTGTTAAGAAGGAAAGAGAATCAATTATATTTCAATTAAAAATTTTAAAAAAAACTGGAGAAGAAAGTACAACTTGCACAGAGAAAGTAAGTGGCTCTCGGGCTCTAACTGCAAATAGTGGGCTCTGAAGTTGGGTCCTTCTCATAACATTTCCTTTCCAAACAGATCACAGTTTTATATACACAATTTATTTCACAAATATTATTTCACTGGTCAAATACTAAATTTATTTTATCTTCTGGAAATTTGGGGAAATAAGGGCAGTGGATCCATCTCAGTTTGGCCTCTGACTCACGGATTATCTCCTACTTTGCCCAAGTGGAACTGGAATCCACCGGCCAGAGCTCATTCCTGCTAGTGAATTGTCTTCTGGCTCAGTTTCTGCAGCAGCCCCCAGCTCCCATCTCTTGGGGTTGATGATGTGGTGGTTTCGACATCTCATTCTGACTGACTGGATAATTTTGGGCAAATTCTCTCCTATTTTCCCTCTCCCCTCCTATAAAATGAAGGGCTTGCATGGAGTATTTTTTAATGTCTCTTTCTGCCTTTGTTGAGTTCTCTTCTCCTGTTTGTACATTCTACTTTATTTATTTTTTCCTGTTTGTACATTCTACTTTATTTATTTTTTATAAATTTATTTATTTAATTAATTTATTTTTGGCTGCATCGGGTCTTCATTGCTGTGCACAGGCTTTCTCCAATTGTGGCGAGCGGGGGCTACTCTTCATTGCAGTTCGTGGGCTTCTCATTGTGGTGGCTTCTCTTGTTGCAGAGCATGGGCTCTAGGAGCGTGGGCTTCAGTAGTTGTGGCATGCGGGCTCAGTAGTAGTGGCGCACAGGCTTAGTTGCTCTGAGGCATGTGGGATCTTCCCAGACCAGGGCTCTAACCCGTGTCCCCTGCATTGACAGGTGGATTCTTAACCACTGCGCCACCAGGAAAGCCTCTACATTCTGCTTTAGATTCCCATTGTTCACTGATTAAAGGTGAGTTGTGTCTCAGGCCTGTGTTCTTGGTCGTCCGTATTTTTGCCCCCACCCATCCACTCACCTGAGAGGCAGCTTCTTTGCCTCCTTCAAGATGAAGACTTCGGAGCAACTAAGCCCGTGAGCCACAACTACTGAGCCTGTGCTCTAGAGCCTGCGAGCCACAACTACTGAGCCCATGAACCACAACTGGAGCCCACACGCCTAGAGCCCGTGCTCTGCAGCAAGAGAAGCCATGGCAATGAGAAGCCCACACACCGCAGCAAAGAGGAGCCCCTGCTCACTGCAACTAGAGAAAGCCCACGCGCAGCAACAAAGACCCAAAGCAGCCAAAAAAAAATTGTATATAAATGCATATATATTTATGTATATAAGTATATATGAATATATAAAATATATATATAAATATTTATATAAGTATATATAAATATACATAAATATATATAAATATATAAAAAATATAAAAAATATATATAAGGGTATATATGAATTTATATATAAGTATACATATAAATATATATAAAAGTATATATAAATATAGATATAAATATATACATATAGATATAAATATAGATAATAAATATATATAAATATATTACAAATATATATAAGCATATAAAAATATAGATGTAAATATATAAATATAGATAAAAATATATAAAATATATTGAAAATATATAATAGATATAGATATAAATATAGATACAAATATATAAATATATAAATATATAAATATAGATAAATATATAAAATATATAAGCATATATATTAATAAATATATGAATATGTATAAATATATATAAGTATAAATAAATATATATAAATATAGATATAAATAGATATAAGTATATTAAAAAATATAAATACACATAAGTAATATTAATAAATATATAAAATATATAAATAAATATATAAATATATATTAAAAATATATAAGTATATATAAGTATATTTGTAAATGTATGTCAATATATATAATTATAAAAATAAAAAATATATAAAAGTATAAGTACAGATATAAATATGTATATAAATATATATAGAATATATATAGAACTATTAAAAAAAGAGAAAGATTCGTCAGAGTTACGATGTTTCTGTTGACGGGTAGATCTGGGCTCAGCCTATCTGGGGATAACTTATTTATTTCACTTTCCTGGACCTCAGTTTCTTCATCTGTAAAATGGTGAACAGCCATAGACAAAACAAAAACGAATGGCCTTGGCTGCGTTCCAATAACATTTTACTGATGGGGACTGAAATTCGAATTTTGTATAATTTTTACACATTACAAAATCTTCTTTTTTGAGTTTTTTGATCATTTAAAAATGTGAGAAATGTTCTTAGCTTGTGGACTGTACCAAAATAGGTGGCAGGCCACATTTGGCCTGCCGGCTGTAGTTTACTAACCATGTTCTAGTCTTTTCTCTCTTCTTGGGGCTCTGTACCTGGGACTGCAGAAGCTGATCCCATCCTTTGAGAATTCCTTGTCTTCACAGCCCAGCGCTCGAGGCTGGCAGGAAGGCAAGAGGCACTGCTCTTGGTCCTGTTTACGCAGCTCTGGCCTCCCTCTGCTAACAGTGCAGGGACAGGTGCATCTGGGTGTTGCTTTGCTCCCAGCCTCAGCTGCCCCCAGCTGGTTAGTGCCACGTCAGGTAATTACACTAACCAGTGGCTAGTCCCCACAACCTCATTTACACCGATCCCTGCACATCTAGAAGCAAATCTCTAAAGTGAGAGGCCTCTGTGGCTATTAGCCTCTAAAAGTTTGTGCTTCTGAAAACAAATTTGCAGACAATGCATATACACATCACCCAGAATCACACCCACCTACCCCGTTCCTATCATACACATCCCGAGAACATGAAAAGTTAGATGGTTAAAAAACAACAACTTGGAAAACCCCAAACTTTATTTCAGTATTAAAATGCAACTTCCTAAATTTTTTTTTTACATCTTTATTGAAGTATAATTGCTTTACAATGGTGTGTCAGTTTCTGCTTTATAACAAAACGAATCAGTTATACATATACATATGTTCCCATATCTCTTCCCTCTTGCATCTCCCTCCCTCCCACCCTCCCTATCCCACCCCTCCAGGCAGTCACAAAGCACTGAGCTGATCTCCCTGTGCTATGCAGCTGCTTCCCACTAGCTATATTTTACATTTGGTAGTGCATATATGTCCATGCCACTCTCTCACTTTGTCCCAGCTTAAACTTCCCCTTCCCCGTATCCTCAAGTCCATTCTTTAGTAGGTCTGTGTCTTTATTCCTGTCTTATCCCTAGGTTCTTCATGACATTTTTTTTCTTAAATTCCATATATATGTGTTAGCATATGGTATTTGTCTTTCTCTTTCTGACTTACTTCACTCTGTATGACAGACTCTAGGTCCATCCACCTCATTACAAATAGCTCAATTTCATTTCTTTTTATGGCTGTGTAATATTCCATTGTATATGTGTGCCACATCTTCTTTATCCATTCATCTGGTGATGGACACGTAGGTTGTTTCCATCTCCGGGCTATTGTAAATAGAGCTGCAGTGAACATTTTGGTACATGACTCTTTCTGAATTATGCTTTTCTCAGGGTATATGCCCAGTAGTGGGATTGCTGGGTCATATGGTAGTTCTATCTGTAGTTTTTTAAGGAACCTCCATACTGTTCTCCATAGTGGCTGTACCAATTCACATTCCCACCAGCAGTGCAGGAGTGTTCACTTTTCTCCACACCCTCTCCAGCATTTATTGTTTCTAGATTTTTTGATGATGGCCATTCTGACTGGTGTGAGATGATATCTCATTGTAGTTTTGATTTGCATTTCTCTAATGATTAGTGATGTGGAGCATTCTTTCATGTGCTTCTTGGCCATCTGTATATCTTCTTTGGAGAAATGTCTATTTAGGCCTTCTGCCCATTTTTGGATTGGGTTGTTTGCTTTTTTGTTATTGAGCTGCATGAGCTGCTTGTAAATTTTGGAGATGAATCCTTTGTCAGTTGCTTCATTTGCAAATATTTTCTCCCATTCTAAGGGTTGTCTTTTGGTCTTGTTTATGGTTTCCTTTGCTGTTCATCTAAATTTTTTTTAATTTTTATTTTTTAATTGAAGTATAGTTGACCTACAATGCTGTGTTAGTTTCAGGTGTACAGCAAAGTGATTCAATTATACATATATATATTCGTTTTCAGATTCTTTCCCATTATAGGTTATTATAAGATATTGAATATAGTTCTCTGGGCTATAGAGTAGGTCCTTGATTTTATTAAAATGCAAATTCTTAAGAAGTTTGCATTATTGACAATAACTCCTATGGTCCTGGGGCACGTGAAGGCAGGACAATGTGTGTGCCTTTCCAGGCTGGGAGGGAGCAGGAAGGAAGGACTCAGCCCAGACAGGGTGTCATCATTGTTTCCTCCAGGAATTTTTCTTGGCTCTCAGAAGGTGAAGCGTTGACGGGGACAATGAACTCAAGGAGCAGGTGGCAAAATCTAATTAAGCTCATTAACAGGGCAGCCTTGCCTTGGGTCAGCTCTGGAGCAGGACGTGGGAGAAAGAGGAAATGCCTTCCCATGCCCAGGGCCTCCGGTTCCCCATCGGTATCTAGGGAAGCTGTGCGTAGGGCATTTCCAGGTAGGGCGGGGCTGTGCCCTCACCTGGAGTCTGTGCTGCAGGATCTAGAACTAAGGTGGCCAACTGTCCTGGTTTGCCCAGAACTGGGCAGGAAAGGGGTCTTCCCTGAAAAAACCAGGGAAGTTCCAGGCAAACTGGGACAAGTTGGTCACCTTAAATCATGCACTGGGGTGGGAAAAAAATGAGGTCTGTAGTGTCCTTGAGTCTGGGATATCAGTGATACTTTACCCTGGTCCTTGAGGACAGACATCAGCAAACTTTCAATAAAGGACCAGATAGTGAAGACTTCGGACTTTGCGAGCACGTGGTCTCGGTCACAGCTACTCAACCTGGCCACGGTCATGTGAGAATAGCCACAGACAACACGTAAAGAAATGAGCTTGACTGCATCTCAGTAAAATGTTATCTATAAGTGCAGGCTGGATTTGGCCCGTGGGCTGTACTTCACTAACCCTTGCCGTAGGAGGTATATATTTTTTCTACACTTCCCTCCATGTCACACGTACATGTACCCTCAGCACTTTTGTTTAGGAGGAGAGATACACAAGTGGTTATGGAGGGCTTGGACTTTGGAGTTAGACAGACTTGGCTCAAATCTTGGCTCTGCCCCCTAATAGCTGAGTGACCTTGGGCAAGTTCCTTCACATCTCCGACCCTCGGTTTCTTCTCTATAAACTAGGGATAACAAGAATGACATCTGCCTGCCCAGACTGAAGGGAAGGGGACATAGACGCCCCCCACCCCGCAATGGGAGAAGTCTCAGAATACAGGGCCGTCTTTCATCAACAACGAGTGGTCCTGGAGAGGTGATGTGGATGCCCAGCACACACTCCTTTACACCCGGCTCCGAGCTAGTTACTGGAGCCGAAACACTAAATAAAATGACACACAGCTCTTCTCCACAATCTGGTGGAATATATAAGTAGGTAAAAAGGCAATTAAAATAAATAGGGTTAAATTCCAGATAGAGAGGAGGCAACGAGTGGAGGAGGCGTCAACCCTCCTTTCATGAGAAGGAAATTTCAGCGAGGGGAATATATATCTTAAACTGTCTGGAAGAGCTGAGAGCAGCCACCACTTGGGAGCTGCTGGGGTCTGACACCGATGCTGGTAGTTTCTCCTGGTGTGGGAGCCTGGGTGGGGCTGTTTGCTGCAGGGGGGTGGGCTCAGCATGTGTGTGTGAAGGTGTGTTTTTCTGTCTCCCGGTGGGTAATTTGTGGGTGTGTGGCTGTCTGATGACAGATGAAGGGCGGTTCTGATGTAACAAGGGACATGTCTGTATCTGTGACTTGAAGAAACACAGAAGTTTATGGCTGGAAGGGTCTTAGAGATGCCTACTCACGTTCCTCAGCCTCTTCTCCTGGTGCTATGGGTGGCTAAGTGGAGGCTGGTCCCAAGACGCCCTGCTAGCTAGTCTCCTGACTCCTGACCCAAATACACTGCACAACCTAGGTCAACTAGATTTTGGGTGAACTTGGCCGTTGAGTTCAGACAACGCTGTCTGGCTCCGCCTGGTTTGGGGTTGACAGAGGAAGGCAGGGTGAGTACTGGGAAGACAGAAATGCATATTTATGGCAAAGAGCTAGGCACAATGCCAGGCACTGTTCTCAGTAAGGGTCAGCTGAATTTGAACCTACATTTTATTTATGTTTCCTTGAAAGCAAATTCAAGACCTGCTATTTAAACATTTCAACTTGCATTAAAATGATTGCATTTCCCTTTCTGTTAATAAAAACTCCAATTTAAAACTTCATAAGCTAGGGGTGTGATCTCAGGAGAGATGCTATTGTATTCTAAGAGGCCCTTAATGCGTTTAAAGTATGAACTGGTTTATGAAAGTCTTGGAGGAGTTTCAGAAGATAGAAAGGACCTTTGACCAGCATCAAGTTTCTTCTGTCAAAAGAGGTAGGCAGTATTTTTGACCTGGGGCTTGTGGTCACAGTTCTGTACACCAAATGCCAAGGCACAGTGCTCGGTGACTTCCTGGCCTCTTCATGCCCCCACCTGTGACGTGGCACATCCAGGAACTTCTCAGCCAATGTCAGTTCCTCTGCTTGGCATGATGTCTGATTCAACCCCACAGTGTGGGAATCTCCTCTCTCAGACAAGGTCATGCCAAGCACGCAACCCTTGGTACGTGCCTGGCAGATATTTGGCTTGTGCTTCCATCCAGGAGATGACACCCCTGGGCTTGTCCTGAAAGAGGTCAAGTCCAAGGGCTTATTAAGGTGCTTTGAGAAAGCTTTATTAAAAAAATACTTTTAATGTATCAGCAATGCATAAGATGAAATCAAAGCACACGGATAATCTAATAAAGTTAAAAAGCACACTATTCAAAGACAACTACTTCTAAGACTTCGAAATGTATTCTTCTAGACGTTTGTCTGTATGTGGTGTGAATGGATTTTTTACATGAAATTGAGATGGTGCTGTAAAACTCTGTAGAACTGAGAAAATGGCTGAGACTTCCTGAGCTTAGGTTTCCCGTTGCGGAGCACAGGCTCAGGACGCACAGGCTCAGCGGCCATGGCTCACGGGCCCAGCCGCTCCACGGCATGTGGGATCTTCCCGGACTGGGGCACGAACCCGCGTCCCCTGCATCGGCAGGTGGACTCTCAACCACTGAGCCACCAGGGGAGCCCTGTCCCTGGCTTCTTGAGTCACCCTTAGCTATTGGAATCATCCCAAATAAGACCCCAGACACTATGGAACAGAGACAAGCTACCCCCTCTATGGTCTGTCAGAATCCTGACCCACAGAAGCAGGGAGCATAATACCACCCTGTTGTCCTGCACTGCACTTTACATTTGGAGCAGCTCGTTTTTGCAGCAATTGAATCTATCACTGGGATATCAAGTATTTCTGTTTGAGAGGCACTTCAGGGAAACCCCTCACGGTGCGTGGCCTCTGCCTCTGCTCACTTCTCGAGGAATTTGTCCCCGGGTTTGTTTCCTCTCTTTCCTGATGCTCTCACTCACTCTTACTCAGCCTCCAAGCCTAGTTGAGGCATTTCCAAGGGGAAAAAGCCCTTCTTCTTGTCTCCACCATTCTGGCAGGTTACTAGTCTTTCCCTCACTATTCTTTATCAACTCCGTTCATTTTTTTTTTTTTTTTTTTGCGGTACACGGGCCTCTCACTGTTGTGGCCTCTGCCGTTGCCGACCACAGGCTCCAGACGCGCAGGCTCAGCAGCCATGGCTCACGGGCCCAGCCGCTCCGCGGCATGTGGGATCTTCCCGGACCGGGGCACGAACCCGTGTCCCCTGCATCGGCAGGCGGACTCTCAACCACTGCACCACCAGGGAAGCCCCTATCAACTCCGTTCTTGAAAGGACTTTCCTTCCTTCCCACCTTGACCCTGTACAGTCTGGCTCATTCTCTGTCAAGTTCATCACAAGACTGCACCCAAAGGCCACTCCATTCCACTAGCTCCCTCTCAGCTCACTGAAACTCTCCTTCGCCTCGGCTTCCAGGCTACCTGTGTCTGCCCTGCTACTTCTCTTTGCTTACTGAGTGGTCTTGGGAAGTTTCTTAGTCTTCTGTGTTCATACATTATCCCTGGATAGTTTCCTTTTCCCTTCATTGTGGGGACAATTCCTGAATCTTGTGAGGAATTTCCTCTAGCTCCAAAATTTAACCTGCCCATCTGACCTCTCCAATTGCCTGCCGGATGCTTCAAACTTTCTTCAGTGACTTTCAGGTCCTTTTTATGACAGCACTGGGTATTCAGTCAGATCTTAGTGTCTGAGTCAAACAGATGATGGGCTCCAATCATGACTTGGCTGCTTAATAGATGTATGTGGTCGAGAAGGTTACTTCACTTCTCTGAGCCTCAGCTTTTCCTCTGTAAAATGGGGATAATGTCCTTACCTCATAAAAATGTGAGGATGTAGTAGTTGTTCAAAAATGTAACTATTATTATGGGTAGTAATTTTAAAATGTTACCGTTTCTGATTATAATATTGATACATGTTCATTTTAGAACATTTGGAAATTTCTGGAAAGTAGTTTGTCATTCAAGGCTAAGTACAGCTAACACGAGGGTATGTTTCCATCTGTCTCGTGTTATTGCATTGTGTGTGTGTGCTTGGGTGTTTGAGAAATTGGGTGTTCTCAATGACCCTACTGGTTTCCCAGCCTTTCAAGGTAGAAGGCTTGCTGTCACCTCACATAACCTCATCCAATTCATCACTAATTTCTGTTCATTGCAGCCTCAGATTTCTCTCAGAGGCAATATCCTTTCTGTGCGGTTGCTCTCATCATTTACCTGAGTTTTCAGTTTCCAGACTCCTTCCCCACTTCTTATCCCAAATCCCACATGGCCTGTCTCCTCAAATCGCAAAGTGGAATGTGGCAGCCCCTTGCTGGAAACACTTCCCTGGTTGTCTTTGCTTCTGTTGTCAAGTCCAGCTTCCTCCTCCCCAGCTTCCTCTCTCATCTGTCCCCTGTCCCCGCTCCTAGCCACATTCCCTGGAATCGTCAAGCCTGGCCACATCTGTGCTCTTGTCCTTTCTGCCTCAAATATTTGCACTTCTTGGTTGGCCTGGAAAACTCCTCCTCTCCGTCACGTCTTAGCCCCGGTGCCAGCTCTTTTAGGGAACCTCCCCATTTTCCTATGCCCCCATCACCCAGCCTTTGCTGCTGCTTCCTCGGAGTACCCCAACCCTTAGCATTTTGCTGCCACCCTGGTTATAGCCCCGACCATGTGGTTCAAGAATGAATCAGGGTGTTTGCTCCTGTGAATTCCTTAAAAGAATTACATCTCCAGTTCTTGGAAGAGTGCTTGGCACATAGGAGTTGCTCAGTAAATATTTGTTGAATAAATGGACTAAGGGATAATGTGATGGGGTGTATCAAAGAGAGGAAGGGGTTCTCTGGAAGAACACCTGACTTTTTCCTCCATTGTTTTACCTGAGTAGCTTTGGGCAAATGACATGTCTGAGCCTTGTGGGGTTCTGTTGCTGTCGTTGTTTTTTCTGGTTTTTATAACAGAGTTGTTGAGAATGCTTCAATGAGATAATAGAAAGGAGAGTGCTTTGGAAAATAAAAATGAAACACGAGGCAAGCATTCTTTATATGGTTATTATTAACTGAAAAATAAGTAGCAGGTGAGTTTCGGTAGCAGCTTGATGGCCGTGGTCTGTGTCTGGGGCCTTGGTTGAGGGTGGAAAGTCCCGTATCTAATCCCAGGAGCTGGGTCCGTCTGGGAGAGCCCTCCTGTCCGGCCCCTCTGGGTGAGGTGAGGATATTTCTGGCCACTCCCACCTCCCTGTTGTTTGTCATGAGGCTCAGATGAGATAATGCATGTTAAACATCCGTACTTAAAGTGTCTGGAAAAGGTACTGGAGCTACACAAATGCACGGTGCTTCTTCCCCGAGCCTGGCACCCTCCTGGGAGTTCTGTGTTCTTGGCCCTGGTCTGAGATTTCCAGTCGCAGCCCTGTTTTGAGTCTCACTTGATTGATGCCACATCTTCTGGCTACAAATGAAGCTGCAGGCTAGTTCCTGCTTTTGATTTCATCCCGGTGCTGGGGCGGCTTGATTCCAAGACTAACCTCCCTCAGGAGCTGATTGTTAAACTAATGTTTACCCCGTATCCAGGAGGGGAGAAGCCCTATTCTCATACTCACTGTCATTCGCACAGATTCTATTTCTAAGACGCTTTCCCTGTCCTTCCAGACAAGGCGAGCCCCCTACGCGCCACGATCTCGTGTCCTTGCTTACTAACTTTGTAATTTTATCACAGCTATTGTGATATCAAAGTGTTTGTTACCAAGCTCCCTCCTGGACCGTTTCTGATTCTTTGCCCTTTCCCTTCTGCCTGATACATAGACGATGTCAATAAATATTTGTTAAGCAAGGAAGTGAAAGAATGTTCTGAACTTATTCAGTCTTCTTTACATGCATTGCACGTTCCTACCTCAGAACATTTGCTCCTGCTGTCTACCCAGCAGGAATGTTCCCTCTCTGTCTCTCTCTTTCTCTTTCACACACACACACACACACACACACACACACACACACACAAACACCTATTAAATGAGATAATGCACGCAAAGCAATTAACACAGCAGCAAGCACGGTAAAAGCACTTAGTAGGACTTAGAAGCACTGCTGCACGTCTTCTTGCTGAGCCTCTAATTATTCCCATCTCCCTAATTGTCTGTGCACCGCTCACAGACTAGCACCCACAGCTGTGCTCACTCAGCCCTTGTGGCATAGACGTGCAGGCCTTGTCTTCTCTCATGGAAACAGAATGGAATTTGTGTCATCATGTGGTGGGTGTTTTTAAACTCCATTTTCCAGATGAAGAACTGGTGGCTCAGAGTGGAGAAGAAACTTGCCCATTGTGCCTGGTCCACTGCTTGACTGGTGGGTGGATGGGGAGTTTGTCAGATAAAATGACAAGCAGGACAGGACAGAGCCCCTGTGCTTAAGGGTCTGGAAGTCTGTCCCTACAAGGACCAATGCACTGTGGTGAGTACCCACACCAACCCTGGAGTCAGACAGACGTGGCTTGAACCTTGAACCTCAGTGCTGTTGCTCATTATTCTTGGGACCTCAGGGACTTGCTAAACCTATCTAAGGCTGAATTTCCACCTACCTAACAATGGGATAAAAGTAGCCCAACACCTCCCGGTGGGCGTGGCATGGGATGTTGTGCAGTAAGGGCTAGAATGAGGCCAGTTGCCTATTGTTAGTGATCCTTCCTGCCATCCTACGAAGAGGGGCGTTGCATTCCCTCTCCTACCCAAATGGAAGTGGAGGAAAGATTCCCCTGTGATCTCCCCAGACTCGCTCCTCTCTCCATCGCTCAGTGGGTGCTCGAGTTCTTCTCCCCGGTATTTCGAGCACGTCAGTGAGTGCAGCAGGGAGAAATCACTGTGTGTGAACCTAACTGAGACGCTTTTGTTGGCAGCGGCCTCGGCATACAGGTGCCTCAACAGAACTGCCAAATGGCTTCTGGGGTTTAATGGTCCTCTCGGGGGTAATCTAGGCCTCCATAAGTTCGTATCTTTGAGAACTGTCCCTTGCTGCCTAACCAGCCGTCTGTTGCTCAGAGCCCAAACTAAAGTCTGTGCTATGGTGCCAGCATGGAGATGGGAAGGTGTCATTTTTGGCATTTGAAAAGTAGAGTTTTGACTTTAGAAAGGCCTGAGCCAGGGGACTGAAGGCATGGCAGGGAAGAGAACCCCTCCATGATTAAATATTCATTGAAGAGTCATGCCATTAGTGTCAGAAGATGACAGATAAATTAAAACGATGGATGCAGAGGCTCCAGGAGGTACCGAGGGAACCTTGCTTCCCTCCCACTCCTGGTTCCCGCCCCTTTCATCTGATGAATATATTTCTCCCTGAGCTAAAATATTCTTGGTGTCTGAAGCAACTTTTCCAAAGGCTAACTCCTGACTTTTCAAATTATGTCTAAGAGACAGCTGCATGCTCGTTGTGTCCCGATGAGCTGAGTTCACTGGCTGGAGGGATGGGTGGAGGTAAGAGGCAGTGGGGAGGTTTCCCTTGAGCAGTGGGTTTGGGCTGAGCCAGACCATGCAGTGTGGCTTCTGCCGCCACCACCCCACCCCTGCCCATACCTCCCTCTTGCTAAGGTTGCTGGTGGGCTCCCACATGACATGGCATCCCTCTGCCCTCTCCTAAGTTCTGAGAATTTGACTCTGTGCCTTAAGAGTTTGGAAATTTTCTCTTTGAAGGCTTCTGGGATAGAACTCCCACTTGGTTTTTCTGCAACTTCTTTTTCTTTCTCTGCTAACCCTTCATTTATATGCTTTCTTTAAGCTCTGTTTTCATCTCATGTCTCTTTTAGATCCAAACATCCCCTCTAGATGATCTCATTTATCTCCTGGATTGTAATCAATAATTGTAGTGGGCAGAGAAATGGCCCCACAAAGATGTCCACATCTCACTCCCTATAACCTGTGGATATGTAGCCTTACATGGAAAAAAGAGCATTTGCAGATGTGATTAATTTAAGGATCTTGAGATGGGGAGACTACTCTGGATTAGTGGACCCAAAGCATGAGGGCCACCAGGGTCAGGCCTGAGGTTTTTGAGTTGTTTTCACTGTTGGCTTGGTGAATCCACTGGCATCCTCAACCGTGCTGGCCTCCTTTGCATCTAGCACTTCCATAATTAGATAATAAAATCAGCCTCCCAGTGGATCCATGTATATGCATGGCTGAGTCCCTTTGTATGATAAAAAGTGTCTTTGCCAACTTCCTCCAAGCAGGGAAGTGGGCGTGGATGATCAGAGATCAGATTCTTGGCGATGTCAGGTCCTGTGGGAAGAGGCTAGAGTGAGGTAGGGGTGAGCAAGTGAGACCTCTCCCTCCTCTCAACATACACATTTGGAGCTCCAGACAGAGCTGGAAGTGACTTTCCTCTTCCATGTGCCCTGAGCAGTGGTGTGGGGATGGGATAAGTTCAAGCAAGACGAGCCAGGATGTTGGCTTTAATCACGTAGCCTGGTGACCTGTGACATTCAAAGAAGAAGAATTTGTATCAAGGGCTTCTCCTGATGGGCCGTTGCCTTGGGCTCTAGGACACAATGCCTCAAATACTTTGGTTCATCCTCTCTACTGACACCCATGAAAGACGTGTTGACCTTTTCGGAGCTTCATTCATCAGATAAAAATGAGCATATAGCTGATACGAATTTACTGCTCACTATTTGTCAGACTGTGCCCATCACTTAGCACCTCCTGAAGTCCTCATGACAACTGCCTTACAGATGAGGGAACTCAGAGAAGGAGCTTCCCCAGGGTGACAGAGTTATGAGATGATGGAGCCGGGACCCAGACCTTAAAGTTGGCTTTAAAACTCATGATCTCAACCAGGATTACTTTGTTGTTTGTTTAGTTGTAGCTCTCAGAGAGGGAAAGAATAAGCACAAATTGGAGGTGCAGACCTGATCCACAAACCTTATAACAAGAGCGAGTGCTTTTAGCCTCGTTTTACACATGGTGAAATGGAACATTTTACGGCCATGCTGTGATGAGTGGCCGTGGTGGTACTGCATTGAAGAAATTCCCATTTGTCCACTGAACCCCAATCATGCAGAAGAGGCATACACATCCTTGGAGGGAACAATAATGAGAGTGTGATTTCTTTTTTGTTCCCTCCTCTGTTTATCTTTCTCATAAGTGCTAAAAACAAGCAAGATGTAATATAAAATTACTTTATAAGAAAATAGCTTTTCAGTGCAGATATCGCCTGTTAAATAGTTATAGCTTAGGGCCCAACACCATCAATCTGAAAATTGTTGTCCAGCTCTGCAATTACTCTGAGCTTTACGTCTGAGCTCTTTCTGACAAAACAAGGAAAGAGAAATAGCTCCAGATATGGTGGTTCCTGACACTCTTATTTCAGCCTGCTATTCGTGATGGATTTAATTGGCTTCAGGTTCTTGAAGAACCCACTGAGCATTTTGTCCTTTTCACACTACCGCACTATCCTTCAGAAGAGAATTCTATCAACTCGAGATAACATGGTGCTTTCAATCTTTTCAGGAGCTCTGTTGGGCAGTTAGTCCCGTCTCTAAGTAACACATGATACTGAGGTCTGTAATTATTACTTAATAAGGATTTATTGGATACATCATTTCAAAGTATGTTGTATAGGGGAAAGAAGACCCAAAAGGGTTATGGAGATGGGGAAAGATTGTGATCACACTAACTTAAAAAATGTGAGAGCCCATCGTATGTAAAGTTTACTTTCTTTTTTTTTTTAAATTAATTTATTTTATTTTTGGCTGTGTTGGGTCTTCGCTGCAGTGCATGGGTTTCTCATTGCGGTGGCTTCTCTTGTTTCGGAGCATGGGCTCTAGGCTTGCGGGCTTCAGTAGTTGCAGCACCTGGGCTCAGTAGTTGTGGCATATGGGCTTAATTGCTCCACGGCACGTGGGGTCTTCCCAGGCCAGGGCTCGAACCCGTGTCCGCTGCATTGGCAGGTGGATTCTTAACCACTGTGCCACCAGGGAAGCCCACGGTTTACATTCTTAATAACTCCTTTCTTTGGTTTCTTGTCCCTTCATGCCTTCGTTGGTCTTCTTCATAGTCTACCAACATTTTCTACTTCTTTCCTTACTGTAGACGTAAGAACAAAATCTCATCACTTTCATACAATTGGTGGGAAGAGAATGTGTTTTTGAATAGCGTTACCCTAGTTTTACCCTGTCTTTGTTGCATATACTGTAACAGAGCTACCTGCTGAGATAGCCCACTAAAAATGATGATAAGATTAATAGCTACCACTTCGACTGTTGAACACACATTGTGTGTATGAACTTGAATTAAATCTCATAATGACTCCATGAGACAGAGAGCATTACTGCCCACATTTTCTAGATGAGGAAATGAGATACATAGAGCTTGATTTATTCAAAGTCACTTGGATAGCAAGTGGCAAAGCTGGGATTTGAATCCCAACAACCAATACCCCACATCACCTTTTGTTAGGTGGGATTATTGTGCTAACCAGGCCACCAGTGAACCAGCCCGTATTCAGTTACACGGTCTAAGCCTCTGTCACTGTTGTTTTTTTTTTGACACATAGCATGCATTGTCAAGCACACAGTGTAAAATGTTTCCAAATTAGAGTTCTTCCCTGTTCTCTCTCTGACAGCCTGGTGTCAACACCCCCTACCTCCCGAAATAGCTCTTGGAAAGTTCTTGTAGCAAAATTACAAAAATATTCTTTTCCTCCCTCCTCCACTGTCTGGTTTCCAAGTCTTGGGTTACGGGTTTGGGAGTCTAAACAGCGTGAACCTATGGGATGGGACCCATTGTGGAGTCACAAAGGCAGTCTGCTCTTTAGCAGTTGGACCCAGAAGGGTGCAGAGTCATCCGGCCTGTATCCCTCTGGATTTTCCCTCTATAGAGAGGATGTGGGTACTTACACAACACCTATCCCCCAAACACTCAGACAAATTGCTCTGTACAATAGTCAGCAGTATTATCCAAAGTAGAAGCTGAAATCCTTGTGTGGAGTGTTTCATCATGGAAAATTTCTGAGCTTTGAAGTCAGGCAGACATGATCTCTTCTCAGCCCCGCCCTCTTATTAACTGCATCAACTTAGGGCAGTTATGTAACCTCTAGGACCTCAGTTTCCTCATCTGTAAAATAGGAGAAGGTTAGCTTTCTTAAAGGGTTTATTTTAAAGCCCATGTCAGCTATTATACATTAAGCACCCAGCTAAGAGCCTGATGTATAGTAAGCAGTAAATGTTCCTGCCTCTCTCTTTGATAATATCCCTGTTTCTATTCCTTCTACATTCAGATCAATAGGCTTTCTCTACTATTCAGATACTTGTCCACACAGAAACTGGTTCATGGGGAATAGGACCTAGATAAACACGTGTTGGAGTCACATCCACTTCTACAGCCATTCCTTCTGTGCCTAGGGTTGTAGTAACTTCTGGGAGGTGGTGGTGGGTGACTGGAAAATGGGAGACAATGTCATCTTGTGCACAAAGAATTTATCCTCTGATCTAACCATATGTAAGGGAAATAGAAAAGGGTTAAAAAAAAACTTGGCAGGAAATGGATGTTGTGGAAACGATGTGAACTGTGTAAATAAGTGATGGCTATACTTTCCCCTCTTGGAGTGCTGCCCCTCCCCCCATGATAGGGAATTGTGTCTAGTTCAATATGTGTCATCATTTGACTAGCTTTGTGTGTTGATTCCATGCCCACCTTGATGAATTGACCAGTACTGTCCAACAGGAATAAAATGTAGGCCACACATGCAATGTGAGATTCTCTAGTAGCCTCATATAAAAAAAGTAAAAAGAAATAGATGAAATTAATTTTAATAATATTTTTAATTTAACCCAATATGTTAAAAATATGAATCAGTTCAACCAGTAATCAGTGTAAAAATTTCACATATTTTTTTCGTCTTAAGTCTTCAAACTTTGGTGTATATTTTACAGCACATCTCAATTTCAACCAGCCACATTTTAGGTACTCCTAACCACCTGTGGCAAGTGGCTTCCATGTTGGCTGGTGGAGAGCTGGACAGTGAGTTCCTTAAGGGAAGGGATAGGTCTTCTATTCTTCTTTATATCTCAATTCTGCTCATCTTTGTGCCTAGGACATGCCTTCTTCTTACTCAGCATTTGATGCTTTTGTTGCATGGGTTTGAGTTCCATGTTCACACTTGTGCCCAAGACAGCTTACCTCTATCTACCTTTCTTGCGAGTGCTTGAGTGGCACTCTTCACTTCTTCAAGGTTTCCCACATGCTCTCTCTTTTTACCTTGAACCATTAATTGACACCTTCTCATTGCTGGAATCAGTGAGACACGTGTTCACGATGCACCAGGTAACAGCTCAACTCAATGCTGGCATGGCTTCGGATCTCCTGGCAGACAGCCTTTGGTCCTGGACACTCTGGCAGACGCTGAGAGATTGGAACCAGTTAAAAGGAGAGCAGTAGAGAGTGATAAAAGGTTTGGGGAGTTGGATTTATGTGAGGAGGTTGAGAAAGATGGGCCTCATGGGTCTACAGAAGAGACTGAGCCAGGTGAGGTGCTCAGACACATGAAAGGATGTGCTGAAGGGGATGAGGACCAATTATTCTCATTAGCCAGGAAGCAGGGGCTTGGTCTTTGACAGGACAATTGAGATAGTGAAGGAGACAAAATTCAGCTATTCTGTGGTAGAGAAGGAAGAAGAGAGCTGTGACATCAAACACACTTCTGTCCAAACTCTACTCTGCCCACTACAAAGTCTGTGACCCTGAGTAAATTACTTAATATGTCTGGGCCTTGTTTTCTCCATCTCTAAAATGGGAATAAAGTTTCAACCTTATTGTTGAAAGTTATCTTGAGTATTAAATAATACAGAATATATATAGTCCCTAGAGCTGAGCTTGGCCTACACTCAAGATGCAAAGAAATATTCTCTTTCAGTCTCTTAGAATTCCATGAGGGTGGGCACTGTGGGGTGGTCAGAAGCAGTCAGGGATCCTCAGACCCAAACTACAGAACCCAGTCTCGTAACTGGACAGCTTGTGGAACGTGTAGGGAGAGGGTTTTTGGATGTTTTTGCTTGTCTCAGAAAACAGCTAAAGCATTTTCAAAATTAGAACATGTCTCATTTGTTAAGGGCTCTAAGAACAGGTAAGGAAAGATAGTATTGAGGGAGTTCAAAAACAGGAGAAATCCATTCTGGCTGGGAAAGCACAAGGGAGAAGGAAGGAAAATTACCTTACTGGGTGCCACCTATATATCAGGCACTTTCTCATATGCTATCTATTTAATTCTGTCTAATAGCTATCGTTAATTACTCCTGCCTGTTTTTTCTTTTTTTATTATTACTTTTTAAATTTAATTTTATATTGGAGTATAGTTGATTTACAATATTGTGTTAGTTTCAGGTGTACAGCAAAGTGATTCAGTTATACAAATACATATATCTATTGTTTTTCAGATTCTTTTCCCACATAGGTTACTGCAGAATACTGAGTAGAATTCCCTGTGCTATACAGTAGGCCCTTGTTCTTTATCTATTTTATATATAGTGGTGTGAAAATGTCAGTCCCAAACTCCTAATTTATCCCTCCCTCCTTGCTCCCCTTTGGTGACCATGAGTTTGTTTTCTATGTCTGTGAGTCTGTTTCTGTTTTGTAAATAAGTTCATTTGCATCATTTTTTTAGACTCCACATATCAGTGATATCATATGATACTTTTCTTTCTCTGTCTGACTGACTTCACTAGGATAATAATCTCTAGGTCCATCCATGTTGCTGCAAATCTGCCTATTCTTTTAATACACAAGAAAACAGACTCAGAGAGGATACATAACCCACCCAAAGTCATGCAGTCAAAAAATGGTAATCAGGACCCAAATTCAGGTCTGACTCTGATATCCAACTCAAGTACATACAGTGCCATTTCCATTGGGGCTAACAAATAGCGATCATGTGTCTGCTATGCATGAGACTCCAACAAGGAAACTACAGGGATTTAATCCCTTTTAGGAAGGGGATCTTTCTTTCTTATTTTCTACCCACTATGCCCAACTCTTTGGCTGGCTTTGTAATTCTCATGAAATCAGATTGTCTGGTTTTAGTGTTTCCCAAATATCTGGGGAGACTACTACTAATGGTATGAGATTTTGAGAAAGTTACTCTTTTTAAAATTCTCTTTCTATCCTTCTGGAGAGAGTCTCAGTTTGGTGTTGTTCCTAAAACCTTTCCAACATTTGCTCCATTCTTTCTACAGGAAGAAAGAAGAGGGTTCAGGAACAGGGCGAACCGTGTTATCTACCTCGAATTGAATAACATTGTTATAGCCACATAGTATTTTCTATTTAGGGTAGCTGACACTGATTTTCCATTTATGGAAATGGTATAGTTTCTTTGTACAGTAAATTAAAACAAAAGTGACTCAATTAAATATATGAAGTCAATGCTAGTATGTGCAGGCCACAGACCCGTCAAAATTGTAAAGGTGTTTCAGAAATGTCTGAAGGTTGGGAAACACTGATCCAGGCTTGTATTGTCCTTTTAGGGCAGAGATCAGGATGCCAGTGAGAAGTCTCTTGTTCGCTCACTGCTCAGACTCACACTGGAGCAAGATCTGCTCTGGGCTTTGGGGACGTGGGTGATAACTTCTGTCCCATCATGGCCACATGAATTTGGGCAAGTCACTCACCTTCTCAGAGCTTCTATTTCTGCTGAATGATGTTGATCTCTGGAGTCCTTCAGTAGTTCCATCCAACTTTGATATCCCCCCTTCCCTTGCACTTTGATCTCAAGACTTCTAATGAAAGGCTTCGTGCTCCAAGCTTGCAGGCTGGTCGTGGGAAGGAGGGTGATTGGGCAGTGGGACACTTACCACTGATTCAGCCTCATCGGCATTTTTTCTTGCCTTAGTGACTGGTTCAATTGCCACACAGAATGGGTTGGGGGGCAGCTCTTTTGAATTAATATGCCACTGACTCCTTCAGGTCTTGGTGTGAGACTTAACGCTTCGGAGAGTTACTTTACTTACGATGGCTCTCCACTTAATGTCTGGTTTTAGTTTACTGATAGCTTCAGCTCTATTAGTTGTTTCCCGAATACAGGAACTATGGCTGCCCTATTTGTCCTGAAAATGGATGTTAATTGTGAATATTATTTGGTAACTTTCAAATTCTTTTTAGTATTTTAACAAGGCTCTCTAGAAAGTTTAATTATATATTTCTAGTCTCAGACCTGCAGTTGCAATAATACCTTATATTACCGTGGCCTTATAGAGCAGGAGCTTACAAACTTTTTCTCTAAAGGGCACGATGGTCAATATTTTAGGCTTTGCAGACCATATGGTCTCTGTTGCACTAGTTGATTCAAGTACGGTAGCATGG
This sequence comes from Delphinapterus leucas, assembly GCF_059928025.1. Taxonomy (NCBI): domain Eukaryota; kingdom Metazoa; phylum Chordata; class Mammalia; order Artiodactyla; family Monodontidae; genus Delphinapterus; species Delphinapterus leucas. Next base: position 12,682,421 of record NC_143145.1, read on the forward strand.
AAGCAAACATAGACAATATGTAAATCAATGATCATGGCAGTGTTCTAATAAAACTTTACAAAATCAGGTGGCATGCTGGATTTGGCCCATGGGCCATAGTTTGCCAGCCCCTGCTCTAGAATGTATTTACTTTTCTACCCTTTCCTCTATGACACATGTATACACACACATGCACTCACGCCCTCAGTGACTCTGTTTAGGAAGCAAGATAGCCTAGTGGTGAAGGAGGACTTGGACTGGGACAAGACCATTCTGGGTACTCGACCCAATGTTCTGTGAATCATAAAATGAATTAAAAATATGCATACCTTTCAGGACTCTTAGAAGAATTAAATGAGATACAGGTGAAACATACCTGATAAAAGGCAAGTACTCAGCAAACATTAAATACCCAGCTGCAGTCCCCACTGTGCTCTCCCAGCGTAATATGAAGCCAGAATGGTGGTCTCTTCTTCCCTTTGTTGCATTCACCAGGTCCTTGCAGAGCTGCCCCTTCCGCTCCCACAAGAGCCTGGGTCGTACAGATGCCATCACCTCGGGTGCAGCGTGTGGTCGTTCTTGGCTTTCTGGCCAACTGGGCTCCTCCGAGTCTTGGGCGTGGAGAAAATCAAGGAGCCTCTTCCAGGAATTCAGTGCAAAAGAATTTCTAGGCAGACTGCCTAAAAGCTACACTGTGTTCTTAGAAAGCAGCTGTTGTATCTGTTAAGAGCTGACTATGTGAGACCATTGGCAGGAGCCTTTCTCTGAGGACTGACCCCGAGACTTAAGGCTGCAGAGACTGTGGATGACCATACCACCACCATCTCCATGAACAAAGACCCACACCACCACCAAAACAATCCTGGGATGGTGGCGTGCTCCAGAGCTCTGACAATTGTCCTGACAGCTTCTACCTGCTCCCTAAGGACTGGAGACCTATCAGCTCTGCCCAATCTGAGAATGAAATCCAGTCCCAGACAGGATTTCAGCAGGTGGCATAGTCTTCCTTCCTCGGTTCTATCACAAAAGGCCCCTGGGTAAGCCAAGCTGAGTTCCATTCCCACCTTGCTCTGTTTGTACCAGACCTTCGCCAAGCTCACTATCTTGGCATCATTGGAAGTTAGAGTTGACAAGACTTTGAAAATACCTTAGTCTAACTCCTTTGTTTCCTACACAGGAGGCTGAGATCAAGGGAGGTTTTGACACTTGCCTAAAACTGTGCTGCTCTAATGCTAACACCAGGGCTCCCAAACTTCCCAGTTTGGGGCCATTGTCACAGTGAGATATTTGAATTCTTACTTGAGAGACGTATAAGGACCTAAGTATTGAATAACTTAGAAGGAGTGTTTCTCCTCTCTTATTTCATAATCCAAATGATCTGCCAGCCCCTACATCTGTATATATTTATGTATATATATACACAGAGAGAGAGAATTTATATTATTCATTAATTTACTAGTTAGCCATTTTATAATGTTGAGGGCCTTCTATGTTTCCAGTGCTTTAATTAGGATCCTTGTATTGTGTGTGTGCATGTGTGTGTGTGTGTGCGTGCCCTATGCATGTGTGTTGGGGAGAGTGTGACACAATACCAAGCAATTCAGTTTTCAGGAATTTAGAGTCTCATGGTTTCTGTAGGTTAGAAATTTGGGAAAGACTCAGCCGGACAGACTTATTTTGTAGCCTCCCACTGGATTGTAGTCAGATGCTGGCTGGAGCTTCATTCTTCTGAAGTCTTAACTGGAGGATCTCCGTCCACGTTGGCACTCTCACAGGGCTGGCAAGTTGGTGCTGGTTGTTGGCCAGGCACCTTAGTGCCTCTCTGCAAGGATGCTTGAGTGTCCTCATAGCATGGTGGCTGGCTTTTCCCAGAGGGAGCAATTCAAGAACCTAAGGCGGAAGACCCAAAGCCTTTTATGGGCTAACCTTGGGAGTCACATATTTTCACTTCTGCCATATTTTATTGGACCAACCATGATTCAATGCGGGAGGTGCTACAGAAGGACATGAACACCAGTAGGTGAGGGTCACTGGAGGCCATACTGTAGAATGGCCTCCATTTATTCTAAGTGGGAAACATATGGATAACTATTATAACTCTCTGTGTTAAATACCATAAAAGAGGAAGTATAGAGTTTAAGAGAACAAATAATAAGTATAAATAACTTTCTTATAGGGGTTGGAGGGCAGTGACAGTAGTGGTTCTGTTAAAGGCTTTCCGGAAAAAATAATATTTAAGCTGAGGCATGATGACTGAGTAGTAATTGGACAGGCTTGGGAGTGAGCATGTGGGGATATATTCCAGGTAGAGAGAAGAGCATTCTTTAGGTTGCAGCTTGAATGACACTTCCTCCAACACTCTAGTCCCAGGAGATGTAGGATCAAAAAAGAGTCCTGTGCTTAAATAAGTTGGGAAAATACAGTATATTTCAGCTTTTGTGAAAGATCTACAGTTCTTACTGATACACTTAAGGTATGAGAAATTTTGCACTATAGAAACCTTTTAACAGTTTTACCCTAAACTTGTAGGAATATGGGAAAATTTAATATTCTGGGGAGCATATTTTGGAAAAAGTTTTTTTAGACAAACAGATCAGTGCTTTCAGTTGTCACCATATCCTTCTCAATAATTTCGAGGGCAAGGGGAGAAGCCATGCTTGTTTCCTTTAAGTTTTCTTACTTGAAGAGTAAGGAGCAGATAATTCATTCACTTGTATATTAGTGAACACTCTTTTGACTATACGAGTTGAAATCTGATTCAAATAGGCTTATGTCAAAAGTGGAAAATTATCAACCCACATAATGAAAGGATCAAGAGTAGATGTTCAAGCCCACCTGGATCAAGTTGTTCACATCAGATCATCAGGAATCTACCTCGGCCTTATTCTCAGCCAGAGTATCCCCAGTTGATGGCTAATAAGTCCACCAGCAGCCAGCAACTCCAAGTTACCATATGTCAGCTGAGTAACCAGGGGCAAACGTGATGTCTGATTGTTCTAGGAAAAGGTTACGATGGACATTAACTGGCCTGGCATAGGTCATAGGCAAAGAGTATATATACAGTGTTACACATTAGCCTGATCTGGGGCAGGTGACATCTTTTGGAGCCAAGAGGTGGAGGGTAACCCTATCAAAAACCACAAGGATATAGAGAGAAGGAGGAAGAGGTGTTCTTCAAATGGTAGAGAGAATTCTTGGAAGAAGGGATCCAGGTAAATCAAAGCAAAATGTGTTCATTCCCACCTGCATTTATTAACTGATCACTTATTTAGTGTCAGTTTCTTGGCTACGCACAGAGAATGTGGAGATCGATGTGAATCCCTTCTTCAAAGGGCATGGAGTCATGGATACCAAAGAATCACCCAGGCTGGGTCACTCGCTAGCTGATGACTTCGTTTCTACGCTCAGGCTTCCAATTCAAGAGTTCCAACTCACGCCTTATAGAAGCTACAAATGGCCGCCTGACTCACATAGACAAAATGACAAGGATCTTTCTTGTAGGTGCCAAGGGTCTCCTATAATTATAATGAAGTGTTCTAATGAATACTCTGCCAAGAGCAGAGGGAAAGGGCGATTCATTCATTCCGGACCAGTGGTACTCAACTCTCTCTAGTAACACACTCATTTAGGGAGATTAAAAAATACAAGTGCCGGGGTCCTACCTTCATAGATTTTTGATTTAATTGGCCTGAGGCGGGGTCACTGGGCATTGGACTTTTTAAGTCTCTCAGGCCATTGCAGTGTGCAGCCAGGATGGAGAACCACTGCTCTAAACAGACATTGAGCTGCTTAAGAGCTGTTTGAAGGTGTGTTTTACTCACCAATGCCTCCTTAGCACCTAGAACAGTGCCTGGCATATAGTAAGTGCTCAAGAATTGTTTGTTAAATGAATGAATGAATGAATGAGAGGCTTATGCAAGCAAGAATTGGTGACAAACCTTGGCTTTCCCTTTCCTCTTACACCCCACGCATCCTGATAATCAAGGGGCAAGTTTTTTTTGAAGGGAATAACATACCTCCGAAGTGCAGTGTGTAGGTATCTTGTGAATTCTCACAGTACTGTGGTGAGGAAGCTTTTTCCCTTTTCCCCACTTAACTAACAGGGCACTCAATCAGAGAGCACACAAATGATTTGCCTCAGGGCCTCAGAGAGAATAATGATAGGTTTGTGGGGTCTCTGATGCAATTATTAGTAAGCTGATGGAAAGAGATTAAGGTTGCAATTTGGAAACGTAAAAGGTTAATATAGGCTAGATGTTTTGGACCTGAATTTGACTTCTGGGACAGTTGACCAGTGCTAACTCCAGTTCAGAATTGTTATTTATGTTGATGCTGTCTGAGGCCCCTGTCAGGACCAGTCAGCTGCCCCTACCCCAACCATTTCTCAGGAGCATCCAGTGAGATGCAAGTTATTCCAGTGTTTTCCAGATTGACAGAGGGCACTGTATCAACGGTCCTGATCTCATGAACTGTTGGGTTCCGAATTAGGATTTTGTTGCATTATTCCCGAGAGGATGGCTGTGTGCCCCAGGACCAGTAGGCACAGCAAAATGTGCTGGTCCCCAAACTGAGAGGAGGGATGCTTCTCTTAGCCCTTCTCTGCTGGACCACTTAGGTCCTTGGTGATTAACTCTCCCTTCCCAAGGCACTTTTTCTCATGGACTCCGGAGCTAAACTTCCTGGTTTTTGCCCAGCCCCATTCCTAGCTATCTGACCTTTGGCAGCTCATTGTACCTCTCTCAGTCTCAGTTTTCTCATCTGTCAAATGGGGATAAAATAGTACCTATTTTATAGGACCGTTATGAAGATTAAATAAATACTTCTACACACACAAAAAAATGAATATCTATTTTAAGATACATATGTTGAATGTTTTATTCTAAGATATATGTACATCTTAGAATAAGGTGGGCACATTGTAGGTGTCAGGAAATCTTAGCTGTGTTATTGTTGATTTTTGTACATGACTACCCACATATAGGCCAGCATAACATTCATGGAGCTCAATTCTGTTCTCCCCTCCATGCCTTATCCTAAAAAAGCCCCCTTGGCTAACTTAGCACATATCTGCTACCCCTGTCTTTTTGGCTACAAAGCCATGAATGGAGGTCTCTGGAGCTGTACGCACTGATGTGGCCGTTCATGGTGGCTCTGCTCCCGATCACCCTTTGTAAGCTGAAGTCTCACGCTGTTCCCCAGAGAAAATCTTTCTTAGCTCTGATGACTGGATTGCAGCTTGACTGCACTTGCCATGCTCCTGAGGGCTGGGGTCTCTACCCAGGCTCTCCCTCCAGCTGCTACCTCTGTGTCCATCAGTCCCATCCCAGTGAATTGTCTCCTCTTTGTGTCCACTCTCCCTTCACTCCCAGCGCTTTACCAACAGCAGTGTTTTGAAGAATTACTTGTAAGTGCCTGTCTTCACAGCCAGCCATAAGTTCCGTGAGGGTAGAGACTATCCCCGTCTTTTCAGCTCATATTTCCCTTGCCAAGCTCAGTGCATGGCACACGACAAATCTAAGTTTACATTTATTAACCTTCTGATGGGGGCTGTGCTTAATCCTGACTCTGCACTGAGTATCACAGTCAGAAAGAGGGAAGGGCAAGAAGAGTAGTTAAAATTAGAGAAATTTGAAGTCATATGCAATCATGCCTCTAATCTTTCATGCAGTCATTCAAATTGAGTCTCGTGGACCTTTCCTGAGCTAGGGATCTACAGAAAGCAGTAATGACTCTGAGAACTTGTTCTTAGTCACCTGAGGGCCCTCAGTATCCAAAGGTTTAATAACTCAGAGAGGTTCCAAAGCTTTCCCAAGTCTTGAGGACTTTCCTCTCCCTTCCAGATTCACGGTGTCTCTTGTCATCTAGCGGTCCCTGGTTGTAACGCATTCCTAGCTCCGGGTTATCACCGGTATGGAGTGTATGTTCATTCCTCCATCTTGATCTGATTTCCATCATCAGCTCATGTGTGCTGCACCGCTGACCCTCATTCATACCTGCTAATACCTTCTTGTCTAAGACTCTAAAGTTGGCTTCCATTCCTGGCCGTACTACTCCTAGCTACATGCTCAAATCCATTCCTCCATGGCAGCTTGGCACCTGCTTTAAAGAGGATACTGCAAGAGGATGGCTACTTAACTCAAAGGAATGTACCTGGTATTCGGGAATACTTAAGATCCAACTCTGAGGTTCTGCATCAGAAGAGTGAAAAATAGACAACACTTGTCACCTCAATACACTACTCGTAGCAAGCCCTTGATAAGTCATTTAAAAATGGTGTAATAAAAAAAATGGTGTAATAGTGTACAGTTTTCAAACACGTACGCATTTTTTTTCCATTTGGTCCATATGTGTAGTAGACATTTACAGTCCCATATCATGGATGAAGACGGAGTCCCAGAGACACTGACTGATTTACTTAAAGTCAACAGAAGTAGAAAGTGACGAAACCTCAGCACGTGAGCACAGAGCTTCTGTTTCCAAAGTTCATTCTCTAACGTTGTTTACACGGCAACATTTGAAGAGAAGGGAGGAAAAAGATAATTTGGGAGGGGAGAGAGTGATCCCCTTTATGACTTTGCTAAAATGTAAGAAAATCCTTAAGATATTGTATCGTTTCCCAAGAATTGACACCACATAAGTTCCACGTTTAAATGTGGGGAAAAGTCTTCATAACCTGAGGCCAAGAAGCCTTGCTTACAGAAAAAATTTCTTCTTTAATTATGCTGTTACAAAAAAAAAAAGCATATATTATTACACTTTTACCTATACTGGCAATTAAGATTGTAATCTGGATGACTACTAGAGCTTGTAATGAGATTATATCCCCTATTCAAAGTGATCCAGTAGTGTAATAATGAATGTTTCATTTCTACTTAGTATGCTCTTGGCCTTGGGGGGGAGGTGCTAAAAGGCATTGAAAGGCATCATATATATACGTATCTCTTTCCAATTCAGTTGTTCCAGATTTGGAAACTTTTACTGTCTCTTTTTTCTTTTTCTTTTTTTGTTAGTGTATTCCTGAAAGGAAGTACTATAATTTTTAAAAATAATCACCGGAACCAGTAGAGAAATGTGTTCCCCTTTGATGCCTGGGGAGGTGCTTGCTAAATTCTCTCAGTACCATTATGATGAAAGGTTTCTTTGTTACTATTATTGTCCAGGTTTATTTTAATCTTTTTAGCATGTCAAATATTATTTTTTATTTTTTTAACCTAAAGATGTCCAATTGTTATAAAAATAGACTGGTCTCAAAGCTTCATTGACATTGTTCTTTTGTCTAGAAACCACCTCTCATTTTATGCTTGAATTTCCTATACAGCGTCCATGTTAAGGATTCTTTGGTCGGCAAATGACAATAAACCTATCTCAAACTGGCTGGCTAAAGATCAAAAAAGGTTTTTTCTTTTTAGATACAGAGGTGAACTCTTGGGGTACAACCAGTCTGAGGGATAGCTATACACGGGGTTCCCTTGAAAAAGGTCTTTAGATTTTTCTCTCTCCCTCTTCTTCTCTCTCTCCCCTCCCTCTCTTTCTTTCTCTCCCTCTCTCTTAACCTTTCTCTCTCTCTGATTCTCTAATCTCTCTTTCCCTTTGTCTCAATCTCTCCTTCTCTTTCTCTCTGTCTCTCTCTCCTCCCCTCCACTTGGCTTTCCTGTGTGTTGCATTCATTTCCAGGCCACTTTTCCTAGGTTGTAGCTGGCTGGCCCCCGGGGTACCTCCACACTTATTTTCTGTCTACCACAATAGCGGTTCCACAGGAAGAGTGCAAATCTTCCTTATGATTCCTCCACAGATTCTGATGAGGACCCTTATATGCCTGGTTTGGAGTATGTGCTCACTTGATGGCCACTTTTCTTTTTTCTTTTTAACATCTTAGTTGGAGTATAACTGCCTTACTGTGCTGTGTTAGTTTCCGCTGCACCACAAAGTGAATCAGCCATACGCACACACACATATCCCCATGTACCCTCCCTCCTGTGTCTCCCTCCCACCTCCCCATCCCACACCTCCAGGTGGTCACAGAGCACTGAGCTGATCTCCCTGTGCTATGCGGCTGCTTCCCACTGATGAGGTTCACGGCCATTTCTGAGACTCTCCACGGTGCAGACTTGGACCGCGGACCACCCTTGGAGCAGGAGTGTGGAGCATCTCACCTGCATCCCATGGATAAGAAGCAGAAGGGGTGTTTCTCCAAAGACAAGCAGGACGCTACCAGAAGAAGTGGGATGAGGGGGGCAGTCAACCTCTATAGATGTCCTCTAGGCTAGCCACCCAGTGTCACCCTGGTTGCTGTCTTGATGAGCTCACCACCTCGTGCAGAACACTCATGGTAGTTTTTGGATAGCAATGCATCTCAGAAAATTCTTCCTGCCATGCAAGAAAATTTTTCTTAACTTCCAACCCTGGTCCTAGAGTTAACCTTTGGTACCACACTAAACATACCCAGCACGTTTTTCATGGGATAAAGTCCTTTATACATGGAAACAACAGGCTTACCTCCCCGAAGTCTTCTTCCTGAAGCCAAACTTCCCATGTTATCTCATCCATTTCTCACGTTTTAAGCTAGGGTTATCCTGGATGTCTTTCTCTCCCCTTCCTCTGTCATATTTATCCAATCACCAACTTCTCATGATTCTACCTTCCAACTGGTTCTTAACACATCCCTCCCCTCCATTTCCGTTACCACTGCTTTAGTTCACGATCTCACCACTTCTGTCATCTTTCTAAAACATAACTCTACGGAGGCCCAGAACAGCACCCCTAACTCAGGAGTCGCCCCTTTATACATTTTTGTTTGTTTGTTTGTTTTGTTTTGTTTTGTTTTTTGTACACGGGCCTCTCACTGTTGTGGCCTCTCCCGTTGTGGAGCACAGGCTCCGGATGCACAGACTCAGCGGCCATGGCTCACGGGCCCAGCCGCTCTGCGGCATGTGGGATCCTCCCGGACCAGGGATCGAACCCGCGTCCCTTGCATCAGCAGGCGGACTCTCAACCACCGCACCATCAGGGAAGCCCACCCCTTTATACTTTTTATTTTGTGCTTCCCTAAACCTCATACAACACAGACCTGTTATTCAAAATAACCCTTTATGTTTTGTGATACTGTTAGCACATTTGCTCCCTTTACCAGAATGTCAATTTCTAAAAAGAAGGGTCAATGTCCCATTTAGCTCTGTGTCCACATGCATGGGCCATAGCAGGTGTCCAGTTACGCTTCTTGGATTATTGGAGAATGGAGTGGACCCCATCCTGACTGCTCTCCTTTGCCCCCGTTACTCTTGAAATGAGATTACCAGAACTGAATCCAGTATTCCCTGGTGTGCTCTGATGAGTATAGAACAAAATACAATGACCACCTCCCTCTTTCTGGATTCTTTGCTTTTACTAAAGTAACTGGAGATCAAATTAGCGTTTATGTCAGAATCATCATGTAGTTTCCTTATACTGAGATATTTCTATGCTCATGACTAAGGTTTTTTTCCTTCCTCCTTGTGTACTCCAACTTTCACACTTTTTTTGCATGGCTGATCCCTAGTTGTTTCAGACTAGTTTCTAGAACACACTATCTTATTTTTAGGGGAAAAAATGAGACTGAGGGAGAAAAGAAATTTTAACTTTGGAAGTAGATTGTTTTCCATAACTAGTAACTTTGTCTGTCTCTGTCAAGGGGTCTTCACTGATTTTTATGGTATTCTTTTATTTAAATCCACTTCCTTCTTGTTCTATAACAGTTGTTTCCAACTGTGTTCATTTGTGGTGGGGATAGGGGAGAATTTTATCTCCCAGGGGACATTTGGAAATGTTTGAGGACAGTTCTGATTATCACAATATGTGTGTGGGTATGTGTATGTGCGTGTGTGTGTGGGGGGGTGCTATTGGCATCTTGTGGCCATCATATAGTTCTATGACAGCAGTATGCACCAATTCTTACGATAACTCAGCAAAAGGTACCTAACACAGCCAGGAATGTTAGGAAGGATGCTTGCAGAAAGTGGTATTTGAACTGAATCTTGGCAAGGGGAAGAAGGAGCAAGACAAGATTTTGGAAAGAGAAAATTGTACCATCAGAGATGAGGAGAAACGGGTTGCAGAAGGCAGTTAGCACTTCCTGGTCCCTTAAAGGCTTTAGCAGAAGCTTGGTTCAAAGACAGGCCATTCCCTGACTCATCCGTGCCCCTGGGGAATCTGGATCCCTTTGCATATGTGGGTTCTAGGGGAGCACACTCCCATTACTCTTTAGAGCATTCAAGATTCTCAGGAACTTTCTCTTTTTGTCCATCAGATTCAGTCAGCGGTTACCGAACACCTTCTATGAGCCAGACATTTTGCTAGCTATGTTACATCCATTACTTCACTGGCCTTCCATAACAACCCTTTGAGCTATATCTTGGATTAGAGATAACCAGGTATCCCCCAATTTCCATTCTCCATTTTCATACAGTGGTAAAGCCTCCCATCCTGTCCAGAATAACACTACATTTTCCAGCCTACCTTGCAGATGTATGTGGCCACATGACTAAGCTCTGGCCAATGGGATGTGAGCTGGAGTACTGTCTAGAAGCTTCCTTAATAGAGATCTGGTGTAGATGCTTTGCTTCTTTTTCTTTATGCACTTATTTCCATTGGATTGAATGTGGGTTTGAAGGCTGGTGTTGGAGCAGCCTTTTTAGACTATGAGGCCATCTTGGAATTAGAGGCTTATTGCACAGAAACAAAAAAAGATAGAATGAACCTAGGCTTGGAAATTTCTGTGGAGCTGAGCTACCATCAGTCTTCAACTGTCTACCTCTGGATCTTTTACAAATTAGAGAAACAAACTTCTGTCTTGTATAGACCACTCTTATTTTTGTGTCTCTGTCACTTTCAGCTGAACTGATCATCTTCATTTTACAGAGGAGAAAAGTGAAGCTCAGGGAAATCAAAGTATCTGTCAACAATGTCCATAATAATAAATGTTTCAGACATAGGTATTCTGATTTTAAGACCAAGGCTCTTGTCACTATTGCAGACTGTTTCACTTGCTGTGATTTTTTTTTTCCTATTCTGCTTTAATTAAATTATGATTGACCCAGAAGTCCTTTAATGTTGATCTGATTTAACTCTAATTTTCAGAAAATGGCTCTTGGGTTTCTTTACTTCAGAAATCAAGGCACTGAAAGATTACTAGGACAATAGGATAAAGAACATTCATTAGGCACCATGACAGTAAATTTCACTATCTTCATTTTGTAGTACAATCTAATGTTTATCCAATCATCTCTTAATTAATTAGCAATTAAGGTTACTAAGAATGTGAAGATGCTCATTAATAAAGCTTGGCAAATTACTCTCATGGTCTGAGGAAAGTTGAATTTCAGTCATCTCTTTTTTTTTCAGTCAAAATCAATTACTTTTCCTATTAAAATTGCTGTTCATTTTTGCCAGTAATACTCAATATGGCAAATAACCTTGACAGAGAGCTTCACCCATGTCTATGTCCTAGCTTATGTCATGAGTATCCTTCATGACCTTGAGTCTCCTTCATGACCTTGAGTCATACGCTAACCTGAATTGCTAGTTCAGATGACACCCAAAATAACTGGGTAGTCAAATGAGATAAATTATTTTATCCTATCTTAGGAGAAAATCATATTTACATAGAATAATAAGGACCTAAGAGTTTGTTCTCCCCAATGTCCTCATTTTGGAGAAATACAAAACAACAAACAAAAGACACAAAGAAAGAAAATCAGAGTGTGTCAAATATTTTAAATGGCTGGCCACCCAAATTGGCCTCTATTTTAGTTAAATTGCATAGACATATCTCTGCTTTCCATTTTATTTAAATAAGCTCTAAAATGCAGTCTCCACAGGCTAATGGAAGCAATGCACCACGGGAAATGAGATTAAAGTTTGTTCCATGACATCTCAGCAGGGGTCCTTATGCAAAGTGTATTGACCAAAGCACAGATCTTTCCTCTCAACTCTCTTTGATCAGCCATGTGGACTCTGACCCAGTTAGACTGTGTTAGTCATGATCCAATTTCAGACTAGACAAGCTAGAGTCTTCTTTGACATTCTCGTTCCTCATCTTCTTGTCCCAACAGCAAGCCTTTCTCAGTGTCTTGGCTTATGTGACTTTCTCCAGATGGAAACACTTCCACCCTTGCCCAATCCGAATCTGACTCTTACTCTGAGGGTCTCTCAGATGAAATAAATGGAAAGTAGGTGGCTGTGTAATTCTAAACTTTTGCCACTTTTTTGGCTCTGGGCATGGTCAGACAGAATGTGCCTGCTGATACTGGACAAGGATTCTGTGGCTAGAGTGGAATTACAATGCCATCGACACAGACTGGCTAGAAGGTGAGATAAATATCAGTTGGTTATTTACTCTGTAAAATTTAGAGGTCAGGGGTTTATTAATATTTGAGGGTATTTCTGCCCTCTATCTCTTACCTTAATGCCAGTCTGTTTGAGATTTTCAGGTTGATCTCCTTGTATTTGTGATTCCTAAAAAGAGAATGTACACACCCATTAGGATGCCAAAAATCCCAAACACTGACAACACCAAATGCTGGTGACGATGTAGAGCAACAGGAATTCTCATTCATCACTGTTGGGAGTGTCAATTGGTACAGCCACATTGGAAGACAGTTGTGCAGTTTCTTATAAAGCTAAACATACTCTTACTATGCAATCCAGCAATTTTGCTCCTTGGTATTTACACAAAAGAGTTGAAAATATATGTCCATACAAAACCTGAAGAAGGATGTTTACAGCAGCTTTATTCATTATTGCCAAGACTTGGAAGCAAATAAGAAGTCCTTCAACATGTGGATGGATAGACTGTGGTACCTCCAGACAATGGAACATTATTCAGTACTATCAAGAGATGAGCTACCAAGGCACAGAAATACATGGGTGTGGGTGGGGGGACTTTAAATGCATATTGCTAAGTGAAAGAAGCAAATCTGAAAAGGCTACATACTGAATGATTCTAACTATATGACATTCTGGAAAAAGCAAAATTATGAAGACAGTAAAAAGATCAATGATTACTAAGAGTTGGGGGGAAGGAAGGATGAATACGTGGAACACAGAGGAAATTTAGGGCAGTGAAAAACTATTCTGTGTGATACTATAATGATGGAATACATGTCATTATACATTTTCCAAAACAATGAAAGTGCAATACTAAGAGTGAACCTTAGTGTAAACTATGGTCTTTGGGTGAGAAAGATGTGTCAGTGTAAGTTCATAGATTGTAACAATGTACCCCTCTGGTGTGGGAAGTTGATAAGGAGGAGGACGTGGGTGTGTTGGGCTGGAGTATATGGGAGCCTTCTCTACTTTTCACTTAATTTTGCTGTGAACCTAAAACTCCTCAAAAGAAAAAATTTTTTTTTAAAAAGAGAGGAAATTAACATTTTTGTACCTACAATGTTTCAGGTATTGTGGTGGGCACTTTACACACACTACCTCATTGATCCTTTCAAAAGCCTTGAGTAGCAGATTAAGGATTTCAGGCTCAGAAAATTTAAGTGATTTTTTTCAAGGTCATAGAAAAAATAAGCAACAGAAAAAAGATATGAATGCATGACTGTCAGGCTCCATTCAATCATAGTAACCCCTCAAACCATGAAGCTTGTAAAAAACAGCCCTCATCTTCCACTCTGCTCCCCACGAGTAAGAGTCTGCTTCACTACATGACAGCGTGGATCCATGGTCCATTGTGACTCACAAACAGCAGCCAGAAACTGGTACCTGAGAAATCTTATAAAAATCAGTCTGGCTTTTTCCCTTCCTCATTATTGCACCCAGGATAATTATAACAGCACTTTGCCTGTGGAAATTGACATCAAAGGTCCTGACAAAGAGTATCTCTGGTGGGAACTATGATTATCCTCATTTTATGACTGGAGAAACTGAGGAATGGATTTGCTAAGTGGATTGCCCAAGGTCAGCTGGTGAGTCAGGGAACTGAGTCGACATCTGTTGGACTCCCAGGCTACATACAAGCCATAATCCTGCTCTTGGCTCCAAACATCTGTCATGTTCATTAGACTAATATTACCATTCCCTGGGTAAAAATTAAGGGATCAAATGTAGCCAAATGACAGCATCTGTATCGCTGTGAGGTCCATAGGAAAGAAAACTCTGTCTCTCTGCAAAACAGGTCACCAGACCTACTGTTTTGCTTAAGATTCTGGAGCAGGGATTGTGGGAATGAAATCACACCAACTCAAGAAATCCTCAACCACAATCATCAGTGGCCATTTTTTTCCTCCAGAGGGGGTCAGCTTTCTGGACATGTAGGAACCCAAGACCACCTTGCTTTTGACCAACACTTTGCTTTTGAAGCACACCAAGTTACACACCACCGTGTAGAGAGGAAGAGGCAGAAACTTCAATGTGTTGGAAGATTGAGCTGGCTTTGTAATCTTCATTCACGGTCTGGAGTTGTGTTTGAGAGAGGGCAGTATGACTTGCCCTAAGTGGAATTTGCATATCTGAACATTAATGAAGCATGTATATGTTGAGTGGTTTAATGTGTTAGTTAATGCGGAATTCTAGAGTTTTGGTCACAAGACAGGTTATACGACAGAAGCTTGTCTTTAAGACTCAAAGCTATATAAAATACATTTGCTAGTATTCTGTTCCCAGCTGGGGAGGGAGACTGCCAGGCAAATAAATCTCACTGTGCAGAGAAACTAGCCTCCTGTAGCCCTGGGCCAAGGAGTGAGAACAAGGCTGTCATAGTCAACCCATGAAGTCTGGAGACTTAAATGTCTCCTTGAAAGGGAGCTGGAAAAGGCTAGTCTGAATCGACCTAGATGTGAGATCCCAGGTGGCAATCAACTCTTTTTGCTACTTACTAGTTAGACGCTATTTCACTCTGCCTGCAAAATTCTCCTCATCCCTCAAATGTCATCTTCTCTGAAGTCTTTGCTTTAAGGTGGAATTAAATTCTCCCTCTCCCATGCGCCTTTCAGCACTTTGTTATTTCCACAGTTGTGGTACCTGTCACAGTCCTGCATTGCCTGTTTATGACATCTCTGTCTCCACCATAAGACTGTGAGCTCCTTACATAACACACCCCATTTAGACTAGAGCATATGGAATCAATAAATCTGTGTGGTATTGACTTGGCTAAACAAAAACCACGTGGGAGATCCCTGGTGCTGTCTTAGGTTCTCACCCAGCTCTGGTTCTACTCTGATCTCTGCCCATCTTCTATTTGGATTTTCCTGTCACTTGTATCTTTAAGGGTCTGCACAAGTACCCAGTGGCATATGCTAATTCTGTAATTGGGGAGAGTTCCAGAAAGGGACTATTTATATAAATGTGTGAAGACACAGTATCCCTGTGCAGTATCCTGAGCTAGCACAGTGGGGCCGTGTTATCTCATGGCCTGAACAAGTGAGGTGTGCTTTTAGGACATGGAGAGAGAGCATCTCCAGACAGGAGCTGCTGGATGCAGCCAGCACTTAACCCAATGCGTTCACTTCACTGTCTCCTCCTTCTGGTCTCTTGCTGCCTGGTAGCCAGATGGCAAGAGATCCATTGATGCAGCCCACACAGGAAAGCCTAATGGGCTGAGAACAGGTAGAGAAGAGGTTGAGTGGAGGTGAAAGGGCACACAGGAGATACCAGCACATCATCTAACCACAGGTAGTCTCACCTATGACCTCTCTCCTGAGCCTACACTCTGGGGAATAATGGCAAGAATTCATAGTGGAGTGAGTTAGATAGACTTAGTCAAGGCATGCATCCTTAGACACTTCACTCGAGACTAACTGCCTCAGAGCCTCAGTTTCCTCCTCTGTAAAATGGGGATAGATATAAGTGTCTCATAGGGTAAGTGTGAAGACTGTATGAGAAAATATATGTAAAATGCCCAGGACAGTGGCTGGCACACAATGGGTATTCACAATTCATCGATTATTCCACATATGACTTATTCTGCCCCTTCCTTCTTTTCTTCATTATAAGTCATTCTGCAATGAATATTTCTGTGCAGATTTCCCCCTATATTTTGGATTTTATTGTATTGCATAGTGGATTTTATTCTAAAGAAAGAGTTGTACAATAGGACTTGCTAGGAATATAGACAAGCATCTACAGCACTGCATCCTCCCTCCATTTCCCCCTCCTATTTCCTAAGACAAGGATATGACCTCACTGGAATTAGACACGGTGCTCAGTGTAAGTGCGAATCTGATCTTGCTTTGGAAGGCAGTAGGTTGCAACAATCTTTGTCATTTCCCCTTAGATATCATCTGCTGTTTTTCTTCCAAAGGGGAAAGGAACCACCCTAAAATTTTATTTTGAGACCCCAGAATTTAAGTGTACATGATTGCCCATTTAAATTGGTCTAAGCCAAAGATGTCACAAAAAAAGAAAACCACAGGCCAATATCACTGATGAACATAGATACAAAAATACTCAACAAAATACTAGCAAACAGAATCCAACAGCACATTAAAAGGATCATACACCATGATCAAGTGGGGTTTATCCCAGGAATGCAAGGATTCTTCAATATACGTTAATCAATCAATGTGATGAACCATATTAACAAACTGAAGGAGAAAAACCATATCTCAATAGATGCAGAAAAAGCTTTCAACAGAATTCAACACCATTTATGATAAAAACCCTCCAAAAAGTAGGCATAGAGGGAACTTACCTCAACATAATAAAGGCCACATATGACACACCCAGTCAACATCGTTCTCAATGGTGAAAAACTGAGAACATTTCTGCTAAGATCAGGAACATGACAAGGATGCCCACTCTCACCACTATTATTCAATATAGTTTTGGAAGTCCTAGCCATGGCAATCAGAGAAGAAAAAGAAATAAAAGGAATCCAAATCGGAAAAGAAGAAGTAAAACTGTCACTGTTTGCAGATGACATGATACTAAACACAGAGAATCCTAAAGATGCTACTGGAAAACTACTAGAGCTAATCAATGAATTTGGTAAAGTAGCAGGATACAAAATTAATGCACAGAAATCTCTTGCATTCCTATACACTAATGATGAAAAATCTGAAAGAGAAATTAAAGAAACACTCCCATTTACCACTGCAACAAAAAGAATAAAATACTTAGGAATAAACCTACTTAAGGAGACTAAAGACCTTTATGTAGAAAAGTATGACACTGATGAAAGGAATTAAAGATGATACAAACAGATGGAGAGATATACCATGTTCTTGGATTGGAAGAATCAACATTGTGAAAATGACTACACTAGCCAAAGCAATCTACAGATTCAATGCAATCCCTATCAGACTACCAGTGGCATTTTTCACAGAAATAGAAAATAATTTTCACAATTTGTATGGAAACACAAAAGACCCGCAATAGCCAAAGCAATCTTGAGAAAGAAAAACGGAGCTGGAGGAATCAGGCTCCCTGACTTCAGACTATACTATAAAGCTACAGTCATCAAGACAATATGGTACTGGCACAAAAAAAGAAATATAGCTCAATGAAACAGGATAGAAAGTCCAGAGATAAACCCACGCACATATGGTCACCTTGTCTTTGATAAAGAAGGCAAGAGTATACAATGGAGAAAGGACAGCCTCTTCAATAAGTGGTACTGAGAATACTGGACAGCTACATGTAAAAGAATGAAATTAGAACACTCCCTAACACCATACACAAAAATAAGCTCAAAATGGATTAAAGACCTAAATGTAAGTCCAGAAACTATAAAACTCTTAGAGGAGGGCTTCCCTGGTGGCGCAGTGGTTGAGAGTCCGCCTGCCGATGCAGGGGACACGGGTTCGTGCCCTGGTCCAGGAAGATCCCACATGCCGCGGAGAGGCTGGGCCCATGAGCCATGGCCGCTGAGCCCGCGCGTCCGGAGCCTGTGCTCTGCAACGGGAGAGGACACAACACTGAGAGGCCCGCGTACCGCAAAAAAAAAAAAAAAACTCTTAGAGAAATCATAGGCAGAACACTCTATGACATAAATCACAGCAAGATCCTTTTTGACCCACCTCCTAGAGAAAGGGAAATAAAAATAAACAAACGGGACCTAATGAAACTTAAAAGCTTTTGTACAACAAAGGAAACCATAAACAAGATGAAAAGATAACCCTCAGAATGGGAGAAAATATTTGCAAATGAAGCAACTGACAAAGGATTAATCTCCAAAATTTACAAGCAGCTCATGCAGTTCAATATCAAAAAAATAAACAACCCAATCCAAAAATGGGCAGAAGACCTAAATAGACATTTCTCCAAAGAAGATATACAGATTGCCAACAAACACATGAAAGGATGCTCAACATCACTAATCATTAGAGAAATGCAAATCAAAACTACAATGAGGTATCACCTCACACCAGTCAGAATGACCATCATCAAAAAGTCTACAAACAATAAATGCTGGAGAGGGTGTGGAGAAAAGGGAACCCTCTTGCACTGTTGGTGGGGATGTAAATTGATACAGCCACTATGGAGAACAGTATGGAGGTTCCTTAAAAAACTACAAATAGAACTACCATATGACCCAGCAATCCCACTACTGGGCATAGACCCTGAGAAAACCATAATTCAAAAAGAGTCAAGTGCCACAATGTTCATTGCAGCTCTATTTACAATGGCCAGGACATGGAAGCAACCTAAGTGTCCATCGACAGATGAATGGATAAAGAAGATGTGGCACATGTATACAATGGAATATTACTCAGCCATAAAAAGAAACGAAATTGAGTTATCTGTAGTGAGGTGGATGGACCTAGAGTCTGTCATACAGAGTGAAGTAAGTCAGAAAGAGAAAAACAAATACCGTATGCTAACACATATATATGGAATCTAAAAAATAGAAAAAAAGTTCTGAAGAACCTAGGGGCAGGACAGGAATAAAGATGCAGGCGTAGAGAATGGACTTGAGGACATGGGGATGGGGAAGAGTAAGCTGGGGCGAAGTGAGAGAGTGGCATGGACATATATACACTACCAAATGTAAATAGATAGCTAGTGGGAAGAAGCCGCATAGCACAGGGAGATCAGCTCAGTGCTTTGTGACCACCTAGAGGGGTGGGATAGGGAGGGTGGGAGGGAGACGCAAGAGGGAGGGGATATGGGTATATATATATACATATAGCTGATTCACTTTGTTATACAGCAGAAACTAACACACCATTGTAAAGCAATTATACTACAGTAAAGATGTTCAATATATAAATAAATAAAAAATAAATAACTTGGTCTAAGCTTTTTTGCTATCTGTTTGCTTTTTTATATAATAAACCATTTGACACACACAAAACCCCATAGATCAGTGGGGCAGGCATTGTGTATGATGATACAGAGGGGCCGTTCCCTTCATTCGTTTGCCCAAAGTAACACAGTTGCTGACTTACAGTGTTTAGCCTAGCACTCACTTCTATTTCCCCTTCTCTGTGCTATGGCCGGCATGTAAAACTGTTAGAAAATATTAACCTATGTCTAATAAATATAGAATTAAATGAGTTTACCCAGTATTGAAAAATCTGGCATATACCTAACTTCAGGGAGCACATAAATCATCTATAAATTGGTGATTCTTCCCTCTGAGGACTTGTTGTATATGGAAAGTACATTTCATTAGGTTCTCTAAAGGCCCATTTATCTCACAGCTTTCTACCAATCTAATATCTCCCGGCTAATGACCCTGGTGCTGTGGTAATAGACATTGTGGAAATGTAGAGCGATAGAAAGAGGTAGATGAGTATACCGGTTTATACGGGGTAAGTTATACATTAGAATTGTCCTTTCTCTGTTTACTTGGAAGTTCATTTCTTTACTTGATTCACCTCTTAAATGCTGTTCCCATTTTAAGGCCATCTTTCACATGGCAGAATGTTTGGATGGTTTGGGGCAGAATGAATATTGGTAACAGGCTTATTCCTCTAAAACAGCTCTTTCCCTTTAGAACAGTGTGCTTTGAGGGGGTCATTACCAACATGTGAATTGAAATCCCCAGAACCTAGGGCAAAAGTGATTAGAGCTTATGTAGAATTCAGTAAAGAAGACATTAGGTACTTTAATCTAAAACAATGAATGTCAATGTGCTTATCTATTTTATTCTCTCTCGCTCTCCATTGCTTCCTCGCCAGCCACTCTTCCCCTGCATCCCTCCATCCTCTGCTCCATTTTTTTTGTATGTTTAGCTTTTATTCTGCTCCATTTTTATTTGACCAAATTTTTAAAAAATTTTATTCTTTATTTTTTACAGTAGATCCTTTTTGGTTATCTATTTTAAATAATATTTGATCAAATTGCAGGCAAATGCAACAGCCTCTATTTTTCTTTGCTTATTTAGTTATTTAATTAATTAACACACATTTTTGAAATAATAAAGAACATTTGTGTATCGACCCTCCAGCTTAAGGAACACACCATGATTTCTTTAGAGGGCAGCTGCCACCCCTCTCCTATTGCACGCCTCTCCTTGCCCTGTGTTCACCGTTCCATTGTGTTTCTTAATGACGTGGCTGCCTACATGTAATTCCCTAATGATTTAATGCTTAGCTTTTTCTGTTTGAGGGTTTTAGTGACCAGAGTCATACTTTATACATTCTTCTGCAACTTGTTTCTCTTTCTTGTCATTGTGATTTTTGAGATCCATCCATAATCATGCACATAGTTGTAGTTTGTTTCTTGTTACTACTGTGTAGATTTCAGAGTGTGGCTAGACGACCATATATTGTGCTGGTGGTGGGCAGTTGGATGAGTTTCCATTTTTTGCTATGATGAGCAATACCGTGAAGAACATGCTTGAATGTGTGTCCTGGTGCGAAGTGCAATTCCTATCCAGTGGGGATTCCTAATCCTTCTCACCTCACAAAAATGATAATACTGGTAGTGGAGCACAGGGGGTAAATTAGAAATTAGGGATTAATGCTATATCCATGAATTTTATGTAGGGTATATAAATATGATAGGAAAAGTAAGTCAAAGGAAGTATTTTCAAAATTTTAATGAGGAACGTGAGCCTGTTTCCATAAATACAATTTCTTTTTATCGGGCTTTATGCCTGAAATAGTTATATATAATTTCCCATGAAATCTTTTAATGGCAGTCTCTTCAAATTCTTGATGGTCACTATATACAAGAAACTGCACAGGTAGGTGATATAAAATGAACAATATATTTTCAACTCTAAAATTTTACAACAGTGACAGGACCTAGTAACTATCTTACTGATCTCATTGCTTGTCACAATGCAAATAAGTTTCAAATCCTAATAACAGTTTCTTATCAAGTACTTCAAAATAATGGTGAACTCTAGTTTTAATGTATGTGGAGGTTCAGGATGAATGCACCAGTTAGGGTGCACGTGCAGCTGATCTGAGCTGGCTTGGGTACTACTGAGAAGGCACAGCAGATGCAAACGGACATGAGTATGTGATGTCTGTAAGGAATGGTTGGAGATGTGGAACCACCATTGGAAGCTGTTCCCAGTGGGACTTCATTCCCAGCCTTCCTTATTCCAGTCTCTGACAGCCAGTGGCCACATGTTGGCCACGTGTTGCTGGACAGTGGCCCTGAGGCACAGACCCTGTGTCCATGGTAGCATCTTTGTCCTTGCTAAGCATGTCTTTGTGGTGATCACCAGCTGTCACTTATTTGCTCTTGTGCAATATCTATAGGGATCTCTCAGAAGGAATATGGAGCACGCTACTGGAGGGGGGTGGGCTGGGGGGGGGGAATTTATGGCTACCCCAGGCCTCACCTGGTCACCACAAGGTCTCAGGGTATCAGAATCTTGTAGTACATACACTGGGAAGCTCTTTTCAACAACGTACAACCGATCATAGAGTTACTAAGGAGAAGAGAATGCACATGCTCAACTTTACTGTTTAATGCCAAAAAAAATTCCCAAATGGCTGTAACAATGTGCCCTCCCAGCAGCAATGGGATAGAGGTTCCATTGCTCCGTAATTTCACCAACAGTTGGTGTGGTACACCTTTTAAATTTTTGCCACTTTGTTACGTGTGAAATGGTAACTTGTGGGTTTTATTTGCATTTCCTTGATGAAAATTTCCCTCAGCCAAAGAGACTGAGTGTCTTAGGTTTTTGGATCATTTCTTGGTCCTCTTCTGTGCAATGCTTATTTTGAATTTTTTCTCATTTTCTGTTTGGTCATTCATCTTTTAAAAAATTTTGATTGAAGGAAACATTTATATTCACTAGATACAAAGCCTTTATTGGTTTGTTTCAAAAATCTTCAGCCAGATTAAAGCTTTTTCTTTTTTTTTATTGAGTCTTTCTATGAACAAAATTCTTGATTTCAAGATAGTGATATTTATCAATATTTCTTTTAAGGTCTGTGATATTTGTGTTTTGTTAAAAAATACTTCTTTAAACCCCAAACTGCAAATATATTCTCTCATATTGCTTCTAAAAGCTTTATAGTTTGATTCTTTACATTTAAATCTTTATTCCACCAGAACTGATTTTTGGCTAGGGATCAAATATCATTTTAGTACTTATGAATAGCCATCATCACAATATAATTTATTAAATAGTTTATCATTTCCCTGCTCACCTGCAATGACTATTCTTTGATAATGAAGTTTCTGCTTTTGTGAGTATGCCTATTCATAGGCCCTCTATTTTCTTCCTTTTTGTTAGTTTTCTTGTTTTTTGTTCATTTCTGCACCGGTACCATGCTTGCTTAATTAGTGTACCTTTATAACAATTCTTTTTTTTTTTTTTTTGCTCTACATGGGCCTCTCACTGTTGTGGCCTCCCCCGCCGCGGAGCACAGGCTCCAGATGTGCAGGCCCAGCGGCCATGGTTCACGGGCCCAGTTGCTCCGCGGCATGTGGGATCTTCCCGGACCGGGGCACGAATCCGTGTCCCCTGCATCGGCAGGCGGACTCTTAACCACTGTGCCACCAGGGAAGCCCTATAATAATTATTGATGTCCAACAGGCAAAGTCCATAACTTTGTGCTACACCCTCAGGAGCGTCTTGGCTATTCTTGGACTTCTGCTTTTTCATACAAAATTTAGAATCAGTCAATCAAGTATATGAAGAAATGCTGTTAGGATTTTTGGTGAAATAACATTAAAGCAATAGATCAGTTTGGGGAGAATTAACATCTGTAAGATATTGAGTGTCACTCAGAATATTTTATAGCTCACATTTATTTGGACTTTAATGACTTTCCATTAAGTTTTATAATATCCATAAATGGCATACACATTTTTGTTAATTATTGTATACATTACATTTTATAATGCTATTGTAAATATCTCTTTAGAATTATATTTTCTATCTCATTTTTACTGGTAAAAATTGATTTGCTCTTTTTCTGTGCCTTTCAGACTCTTTTTTGTTTATAATTCTGACCAAAATATTAACCTTTCCATAGTAAGGAATGATTTAATTTTAGTATATCACATGTAAATAACAAATTTACATCGTATTTTTTAGAGGATAGATGATAGGATGCTTTTTCTTTGATAAGCAACTGAGTATGTCCCTCCCAAATTAATATGTTGAAGCCCTATTGGAGATAGGGCTTTTAAGAAGATTATTAAGATCAAATGAGGTCAGAAGGGTGACCAATTCCAATAGGATTGGTGGCCACAGAAGAAGAGGAAGATCAATCTCTCTTTCTCTCTCCAAATGCATGTACCAAGGAAAGGCCGTATGAGCACACAGCAAGAAGGTGGTCATCTACAAGCCAGGAAGAGGGTCGTCACCAGAACCTGACCAGGCTAGCACCCAGGTCTCAGACTTCCAGCCTGCAGAATTGTAAGAAATAAATTTCTACTGTTTAGAAAGCCACTTAGTCTATGGTATTTTATTATGGCACCCAGAGCCAACTAAGACACTGATATCTTTAGATTTATGTTTATAATTTGGGTGTCCACTTGCAAATTGTCCTGTCTTTTATGTTTCATTTTTTTCTATCTTGAGTTTACTGTGATTGATTCAATTACTTTTCTTTTTCTCTTTCCATTTTTTCCTCTACTCATTTTGCAGTTATATGCTCTATGACTGTAATTTTAGTAGTCACCTAGCTCTTTTAAAACAAATGTGATGTTAACAAAGTCGCAATTTAGTATCTTTACTATACCCTAGAACAACATAAAAATATGTAACACTTTAATTCTGGTAAATTCCCATCCAACTCCTTTGTCATAGCTGCACTATGTCTTAATTCTATCTCGTCCATCTCTACTTGGCTCTCCTCCTTCTCCTCCTTTTCTTTTGCTAGTATATAAATAATAGTGTGACGAACATTCCTACAGAGACATCTTTGTCTATGGCTCTAATGTTTCTGTATTGTAGATTTCTAGGAGTAGAATTATTGGGCCAGAAAGTAGAGATACTTTCAGGGCTTTTAATTGTACTGATAAATGGCCTTTCAGAAAGCTTAACACATGTACATTCTGACCAACTGTGAATGGATTGCCTCATTTTGCCGTACCCAAGCCATCATAGAATGCTATCAGTTTAAAAATCATTTCAATTTGATGGTGAATAGTGCTTTTAGTCAGCATTTATGTTCATAGAACTGTGGGTTCGTTGAACATTGTTTTGTTCATATACTTTTGGGGATTTCAAATTCCTCTTCTCTGAGTTTTTCTTTCAATCCTTCGGCAATTTTACTATTGCAGTCTTACCACTATATACATACTTCCTCTACGTGAAAACTTGTTTTATGCAGGCTTGTATTCTTAACATCTACCTGTGTCGTGTATTAAATTTCTTAACAAATTTATTTACCTAATCATTCAACAAAATGTCCTGAGCACCTATTAGATGCCAATCAGAGAATCTGGGGAAAATCTTGAATACTAATAGGATAACTATCTCCTCAAACACTTCTTCCAGTACACTAAGATTTTCAGGTTGCAGGGTTTTCATTTTTATTTTTTTAAGTATATCATACTTGATCAAGTTGGGAACCTGGGAACTCATCTTGTGCATCAAACTTTCAGGTGGAGGCGTAATTTCAATAATAAGTATACTATGCTGGGCACATGCTAAATACCGTGCTGTGCACTTAAAATATGTTACTTAACTTTATAACGTTGTATAAACATAAGAATCATTCTCCTCATTTTATAGATGAGGAAAGTGAGGCTTAAGAAAGTTTGGCAAGTGGGCTAAGGTCACACAGGAAGTGGGGCTTGAGATCTAGCTTTGGATCCCCGTCTGTCTACCCGTAAGATCCACACTTTCCTATTTGAGGACGCAGCCTCTGAGTGGCAATGAGTCCTCCTTGGACTTCTGTGCATGGCAGACTGCAGCCTAGTTCTGTTCCCTCCTCCATGACACTTGGAGGTTTCAGGAACAAAAGTAGAAAACTGCCCTCCTTGGTCAAGTGGTCCCATTAGCAGAGGGGTTATTCAGGAAGAGAGTTTGGCATCGTCTCAGAAGACAACCTTCCCTCAGCAATTCTTTCTATATTAATCGCTTCCTAATCCCCTTTTTCTTAAGGTGAAGTAGATACCACGGAGGTTTTGGGAAGTGAGAAAACAATACAAACCCTGACCCACTGCGTAAGCCCACATCGGAAAATTATCTTTCTCTTTCCATCCTCTCCTGAATAACTTGATTATCTCTTCTTCTGCTTGACATATATTGGCTGCACATATCGTGTTTGGAGAGGATCCAGGCTTGGGGAATGTGAGACATGGCACTGATGTAGGCATGTTTTCTTCTCATAGGTGGGTGTCCCAAGGTCAGAGATCACATTAGGGGGATTATTCCAGGGTCTTTCATGTGCTATTATTCTTGTCTCTGGTCCAGTTGCTTTTCTGCATTGGCTGCAAGGACCATGACTATGAGTGGTGATCTTGGGTTGCCTGGGACAAAGAGGCCACTGGAAGCTCTTCCATGGGCCATTGTCACACTGCAGTACCTCATTCTTACACAAAAAGAACAGCTGGAAACTCACCTAATAGCCTGATCAATTGAGGCGTTCAAGCCGCAACTCTGACCAAGTTCTTTCCGGATATCAAATCCTTCAATGGCTCTCCACTTGCTATGGATCAAGTCCAAGTTCCTTATCACAGCATATAAGAACCTGTTACATTCAACTGCATTTTTCTGCCTCATTTCTGTTTGCATCCACAATCAGCTCCTAGGTGCCGCTCATGTGAAACCACGCCGGGCCTTTGCACGTAGGTTTTTTTTTTGAGAGTTGTGTTCTATTCGATGGAAATTTTTAGGACTTCAAGCCCAGCATGCAGCATCTCAAGTAAACCTGAGAGAACTGCTTCCAGGAGGCAAGGCGGGGAGCCAGGATATATAAGAGTTTTGCAACAAAGGGCAGGTAGTCTGAACATCAAAAGATTATTGTTAATTAAAGAAAACCAGCTATGTCAAGTTAAGGAACTCAGCGCTTTTCTATGTATGGGAAGATGCAAGAGTGCGCTCACTGAAATCATTCCTTTGATAGGCGCCTCAACTGTGTGGGGCCAGTATCCTGTGTTTCCTCATGGCTCACCTAGGGAATGGCTGCAGTCTGATGGCTGCTAAATGGCAGGTATTCTTTCTCTTCCTGAGTTCCCTCAGGGTTCACCAGCTCTCCCTCTGCCGGAAATTAGCACCTGAAGTGGCATATCAACAAGAATTTTCGCTTGACCTGGGATGAGCCTCCCAGAGCTGTGGGACAAAAATCAGTCATGAAATGTCTCCCAAATATCGTTCAAATTTCGGACCAAGAGGAGGAACTGGTAAATGGAGTATTGCCTCCCACATCAGTAAACAAAGGATGTCACAATCATCAGCGATTGCACGTGTTTTTTTATCTCCTTCACGGTGGTGAATTTTTTCTCCTTGTTAGAAACCCCTCCTTGTGACCCTTTCTGGATAGCCCACTTCCTCCTAAGCAGAGTTGGTTTCTCCCTACTTTGTATTGTATGTGAACTCGTGACAGTGCTCTGACACTCTTGTTTGCATGTCACCTTTCCTTCTAGACTGTGGATCTTAACCTCACGTGTTTCTGAATCCCCGTTCACACAATACACTTTTTGGTTGAGCAAATGAATGAATAATCTCTGATATTTGCAAGGGATTTTATTCATGTCACAATTTTTTTTTCTCTATTCTCTAACATCATTCTTCTCAACAAGCCTAGGGGGGTGAGATTATTTCCTGCATTTTGGACATAAGAACACTAAAGGCCAGAGAAGTGATGCTCTAAAATGGCAGACTGGTGACCAGCGTACAGTTCCTGAGTCTTAATGAATTGAGGTCAGAACAGAACTCTGCTGTTTAAACATGCGGTGACTCTATTGTAATACCACACTGGTTGAAGTGGTTGAACTCTTTGGGTGACTTTGAATGATGCTTATGTAGAGCAGAGTTTTGTACTTTAGGCTATTTGGATAGGTCTCCATTGCCTGTAGAAAAAAGTTCAAACTCCTCTACAAGGTTTCAAGATTCTGGCTTCAGTCAAGAATTTCACTTTTATCTTGAGCTACTCAAGTGACCAGAGCACAATGCTCCTTTACTGTAAACCAGAAGTTGACAAAGCTTTTCTGTAAAAGGCTACATAATTAATATTTTAGGCTTTATTTTAGGGCCAGATGGTCTTTGTTGCCACAACTCTGTTGCTGTAGGGTGAAAGCATCCATAGACTTGACTTAAATGAGTGGGCATGGCTATGTTCTAATAAAACTTTATTTATAAAACAGGCAGTGGTCCGGATTTCGCTTGTGGGCTGTAGTTTGCTGATCCCTGTTATAAACCTTTCCTGAAAATGCCCTATATTATTTCTTTTTCACCTTCTCTTCAGAGTCCTTCCCTGATTTGTGTTCCTCACTCCTACCTCCTTTCCTTCCCTCATGAAGATAACTACAACCATTTCAGCTAACACTGAGTTTTGTCTTATTTCTAAGAAGTTAGTAAACAAAGGCCTAGAGACTAGTACATTTATCTCTTGACTATATTCTGTTGTGTGGGCTATTTCATTGAGTTAGATTCAGATAGACTTGGGTTTAAGGCCTTGCTCTGTCATTGTGTGGCTGTGTGGTCTCAGATAAGTTATTTAATTTCTCTAAGATTGTATTTCCTCATTGGTAAAAATTAGGCTAATAATTTTTCTATTACGTAACATAAAGCCTCCTTTCAGTTCTCATTCATTATCTAATGTGATTACTGTTTGTCTGTCTTTCTTTTAACATCAGTAGGCAATAGTTGATAAGAGATCAGTGAGTTTGCCTAGTGTGTTCGCTGCTATACACCGGGTGCCTAGAAGATCTCATTGAGTATTTGGTGAATGAAAGATAGTAAATTGCTTACAGGTGGGTTGTGGGTTGAACGACTACCCAGTACTTGGCCACCAGTGAGTTTCCAATAAAGGTGAATTTCCATAGCACAAACTTTGCCACGGATTTCTACCACTACCATTGCTATTGCTAGAAATAAGGCAGACATAACACTCTCCACTCAAAGGCAATTATGCTTGTTGGGAAAAGAAAACCCATCCACAGAGGAACGAACCTTGGAGCTGAGAGAATGCACCATGTGGATCTTTGAGTGAATACAAATGTTAATAAACTAAAGCGAGCACCAACAAACGGTGTGATTAAACAGCATCCAGAAGCATCAGGAGAGTCAGAGAGGCCATGATTTCATTCAGTTGGTTCCCTGCCTTCTTGTTTCTCTGTTCTTTATCATTCTGGAACCAAATGACCATTTGGATCTAAACCTGAATGTACCACTCAGCTCAATGACTGAGAGACCCTCCTCTTATCCTATCAGTTGATACCATCTTCTTTTCCTCTTGATTTATCACTTTGTAGCAATGGATTAGTGCAGCTAAAAGTACATGTTGGAAATTACTTTCATGTCCTTATCAGGTCACCACTGACACATTAACCAACTAATCCCCCCAACTTTTCATCATTTAAATTTGACTTTAGTTATATGAGATAGACAACATACTCCCACTGTCTAGATGGGTCCTGAATACTTCAAGCTTCAGATCTAGGCTTCCTTCACTTCCTCACAGTTTCCTTCCAGCCAGATTTTTGTCTGGGATTTACCATCTTCCACAAACATTTATTGAGAGTCTACAACACAGCAGGCAGTATGGTAAGTGTGAGGAGAAAACAGAGAAGAATTAGACATCATGCCTTCCCGTTTGACTTTCCAGACCAGTGAGGGAGACAGACAAGGACACATATTATTTCAACGGAATGTGACGTGTGCTATAGCAATGAGACATATAAAGCGCTGTGGTTGCAAAGTGAAGGGAGTGGCTTCCTGATGGCTGAAAGGACAAGCTGAAGAAATTATCATAGATGAACTGTGATTGAACGTTGAGTATGGAAGATGGATAGGAGTTTGTCAGGTGGAGGAAGTGGGAGGGGCCTACTAAAGAGTGGAAACTGGGATCATGTGCAAGCCCAGGTACACGGTGAGTGATGGGTTGAGAGGCTCCTATTGGTGGAACATGGAGAAGGAGGAAGTATAAAGAAAGATTTCTGAGGTGGACAGGGACGAGGACAAAGATAGCCTATATGTCATGATGAGGGTGTGGACTTTATCCCTTAGGATCAAGGCAAACTGGACTTCATTCTGTTTCCCATTTCCATTGGTAGCTTCACCCAAAGAGGAATCTTGCCCAACTGGTCCTTGTGACTGTTGTAGTTCATCCCATGGAAATGCTTGGCCAAATAGGCCATAACAGGTCTTTATTCCACCATGATGTGGTGTTTCTCTGCTCCACTGACCTCCTGGGAGAGCCTGCTGCAGGTGTGGGCTGTGTACATACATATATGTCACATACTCAGATATCTTCTGTTTTTCAGGAGCTTAATGCCTTAGCTGCCTATGAGTCAAGATGACAAATAGAAGGGGCCCTGGGAGTCGGGGAACATGACCCCAGGTAGGAGCCAAAATACCTCCGAGCCATCCACAAAGGGCCGCTCTATTCTTGGTCACCTATTCTATGTCTAATTCATTTACTGAACCTGATGGAACTGACAGCCCTCACAGTTTCACTTCCTTTACTTGTCGGGATGGTGGTGTTTTAACTTCAAAGCTGCTTTCCACCTGAGAACTGGATGGAGCAATCCTCGGGGAGAGCTTTCATTCTGTGGCTTCCTTTCTCTTGCCCCTGGCTGGGTTATCCTTGAGCCAATAGAAATTTTACTGTCTTTGTGTGGAAAGGTTTCTCCCGACTGCTGTTTGCTTTGGAGTGCAACATGAGTTCTCTGTGACTACCTCAGTGTCAGTCTTTCAAAGGACACTCTTTTTTAATTTTTAATGGCAATGTGGTAGAGTTGAAAGAGCCCAGGATTAGAAATCAGGAAAAGAATAAAAAGTAAAAGAAAAAGGAAAAAGATAAATCTAATCCTTGTTTCAGGCGTACTGTTCCCCTCACAAGCTGTGTATCACAGAGCAAGTCCCAACCGCTTACTGGTTCTCGTTGAAAGTGAGTTAGTCCTGATGACACCGAATTCACAGGATTTTCATGAACATGAAAGGATATTGCACAGTGAGAATGACTTCTCAGTTGTAAAGCGTTTTTCAAATTTTATCAACTTTCACTCTTACTTTAATTCTTACAGAAATCACACAAATCATAGTGGCTTTTTTTTCTTCTCCAGAAAGTGGATCTCAACCACCCCAGTCCTCATGGTCTATTCTTTCTCTGGGCTGGTGAAAAGATAAACCGCTACCCTTTTTCAACTTAGAAATAACGCTTCTTTTGTTATTTCTGTATTTGTGTATTTCATGCTTAAGATGGGGTCCTGGCAGGTGCCTGGTGTGTCTTTATTTTCCTTTCTACTTAGCACAGCACTGAGCATAAAGCAGGCATTCATATTATTGAGTTACACTGAACTTCCAGTTAGGCCCTTATTTGAACTAATAAAGAGTATATAGCTCTGAGAAAATTCATTAATTGGGGTCATGTTTATTCTACTATTATCAACTAACATAATACATTTGTTTAAACTGAGGGCTCAGTAGTTTATGTTGGTCATTAATGTGTCTCAGTGAGATATGGTTGTTTACAGCACTTTGCAAGAATATGTGGGTTTACCATTCTAAGGAAACCACAGGATGATAATCAAGCAAGAGGAAGTTTTTCCAGAGCCATGGATCCATGGCATGGACTGGTAGTTCCCACCCTTAGCTGTGGACTTCTCCATATCTTCCAGCTTCCCTTGCATGGGAGGGCAGCCATGTAACAAGTTCTGGCCAAAAGGTGTATGGCCCCAGAAATGTTTTACACCATGTCTAGGCCTGGCTATAAAACCTCTTGGGTGATCTTTCTTACTTTCTCTTATTAACCATTGGTTGATTGAAGGGAATTCAGTAGAAGATGCCAAGGAGAACTTTTTTCTGTAAAAAGACAGTGAGTAAACATTTTAGGCTTTGCTGGCCATATGGTATCTGTAGCCATTATTCAACACTACCATTGTATGTGAAATCGGCTATGGATGGTATGTAAACAAATGAATGTGACTATGTTCCAATAAAACTTTATTTATAAAACAGGCAGTGGCTGGATTGGGTCCATAGGCTGTAGTTTGCTGACCTCTGACCTAGAGGATGATGGCATCACAGGATGCAAGGGCTTGGGATCCCCAAGTTACTACATCTAAGTCTTCCGGCCAAACACCTGATTGGATGACGATGTGAGTGAGAAATAACCTTGACTTTGTTAAGCTGCTGAGATATCTGGAATGTTTATTAAAGCTGCTGTTGTAACTATTGTGACTAATGCTGGATCATTCTAGGATCCTCCGTTCTTTTTTCTTTTTTGTCCTAGTTTAATCAATCACCAATCCTGAAAATTTTGTCTTCAAACTATTTTCCATATCTTCATCTATATCCCTACCCTCAGTGGTCAAGTGCAGAGCCATGTCACTTATCATCAAAATGACTGCAGTAGCCTCTGGACTGCTGTGTCCCCTCTCCAGCTCATCTTCGATAGCACAGAGAGAGAAAGGGCTAGAGAGATGTTCCCACAGACGTTAAGACCAGTCCTCTCTCTGAGTCTCAGCTCAATAATCCTATCCTTTGAAACATCCTCTGCTTGAGGCATGATGTCAGACAGGTTAAAACACAGCTTTGGATGAGAAAAGCTTGATTTATATAGTGATGCTGCCACATCCAGCTGTAACTTGGCTTTGCTCCTGTTTCTTTATCTGTTCACTGAGGATAATGGTTTTTTCCTGACCCAGCTGCTGTGGGGATGGGGGTTGTGGGTGTGTGTGTGGGTGCTGTTCTCTTGGGTTGTTCTTTGCTATTGTGACATCTTGCACTTCTTTCTCAGGTGGTGGGAGCGGGGGCCTATTTTGCCCCCCAGGGTACATTTGGCAACGTCTGGGGATGTTTTTGGTTGTCACAGTTATGGGGGTGTTTATGGCATTTGGTGCATAAAGGCCAGGCATGTTGCTAAACATCCTACAAGGAACAGCCTCTTGTAACAAAGAATTATTTGGCCCCCAATGAGAGCAGGGCCCAGGCTGAGAAACTCTGTTCTAAGGAGATCTGTGTGAGGTTATGAAAATTCACCACCCAAATGGTGTTTATTTGCCAGTCATGAATTTTAAAATATTTCTGACATTGAGGACCTTTAAAAAGGGTGTTCACTCTCTGGTTTTTCATAGGTCCTCCCAACTTCTTAGTTACAATTTATATTATTGCAACTGGAGCCCCTGAAGGCATTTGAATTTGTTACTCCTTGTGGACTTTCATTCCCCCAGTAGAGGGTACCTTACTCAAGGGCGGAGACATTTTTTTTTTTTTTGCAAAATTAGCGTTGGTTTAACTGAAGCCACTGTGACTCCATAAGAGGTCATTTCCTACCCATGAATGTCAATGTGTTGGCTCAGAGTCCACTGCCTTCCCAGTGTTCTCAGCGGAACTCAACCTTCTCTGACTTTCTTTGGGTTTAACTTCTGAATATCTCTACTCTGTCCAGTTACACACAGGAAAACTCAGACTTGCAAACACTTGGCTTAAGAGCATCCTCATCTACGGATGGTGTTGAGCTGTATTGGGAGTCCTAGATGGGTAATGCAGCTTTTAAGGTATCTGGTTTCATTCTTGATGCATCTTAGGACTTTGCTGAACCTAAGGGTCCATGGCTGTCATTCTTTTGGGCTCCTAGGATCTCTGTGTTTCTTTATCAACTGCCTGATGCTTGGTGAGCCTATGTGAGGATGATTAGGAGGACAGAACGTTCCCCTAAAGACCTTCTGGTCTTTCCAACACTGAAGTCTAAAATTTCCCTAAAGATCTGGAATTAGCTCACTCTTCTAAGTCTTCACCCCTTGAGCTGCATCCAATAGCAATCCTAACCCCATCATGGGCCTCCTGGCACCTAATCATGGGTTCCGTAAGCCAGCACCTTGACTAAGAGTCCCAAGAGAGGCAGGGAATACAGGTAAAAACCCTGTTAGGTTGGCATTATTATTTTAGTTTTTCAAATTAGGAAAGTGAAGCTTAAAGAAGTAGTGTCATTGCCCAAGGTCTCAAATCTAGCAAGTGAAGTTGCTATAACTAGAGCTTCCATCTGTCTGACTCCAATCCCAGCTTTCAGCCCACTGCCGTCCATGTCCTGAAAGGGACAATCTGAAAGTTCAAGTCCATGGAACCAAGTCAGGGATGAGCCTGGGAATGCTTCAGATATTAGATACAGGCTGGCTACCAATTTGGGGTGGACAGCTTTTGGGTAGGTGGGTTTGTCTTTTAATGGCTCTGGGTCATATCTTTCCAGAAGAGTTAAAGGACTCCCAATCAAGGTAGAACAAGAGGATGAAGAACAGGAAATGCATCAGAAGGAAGGGGAAAAATATCAAAGAAAAAACTCTTTCAGATAAGGGTAGAGGACAAGTCAATGTATTCATTTTGGGTATATGGGCTAAAGTAGGCTAGTTTCAAACAAGTGTTCTGCACATGGAATTTTATCTCCCAGCCTGCCGTACTGAAAATTACTATGGACAATCTTATTTCTAACCAATGCTTAGCGCTTTTACAACCTGACCATTCCCAGCATAACTGCAAAACTGCAAAAGATCCCGGGAAACAAAATCGATTGTCACTTCTCATGAACTTGGGAAAGTTACTTCCCACCTCTGTTCTTCTCTCTTAGCTTCTCAGCTTTTATTTATACATTGGGTGATTATATTTTATTGTGCAAGGCTAGACACTTTTTTTAAAAATTTATTTTATTTTTGGCTGCGTTGGGTCTTCGTTGCTGCGTGCGGGCTTTCTCTAGTTGCAAGTGGGGGCTACTCTTCCTTGCGGTGCGCAGGCTTCTCATTGCAGTGGCTTCTCTTGTTGCAGAGCACGGGCTCTAGGTACGTGGGCTTCAGTGTTTGTGGCACCTGAGCTCAGGAGTTGTGGCTCACGGGCTCTAGAGCACAGGCTCAGTAGTATGGCACATGGGCTTAGTTGCTCCGTGGCATGTGGGATCTTCCCAGACCAGGGCTCGAACCTGCATTGGCAGGCAGATTCTTAACCGGTGAGCCACCAAGAAAGCCGCCTAGACACTTTTGACAGTAAGATAGGGAGCTCTTAATGATTATTCCAGGACATTTCCTCTGCCTTTGATAAACAATCCTCGGAAACACCCTTATCTAGTGTCTAAGCACTCTCAGATTAGAAGCGAAGCAGCACAGTTGGAGTTAAGGAACCAGTTTTAAGGGGCAGGTGCATGGAGCCTTGGGAGAAGTGACAGTGGACAGACTAGCAGTGTGAAAAATGACAGAAATGCGAAAACAGCAGATGTAAGCACACGGCCAGTGCGGGCCTTTGAGAGAGGATAACCTTGCACCATATTTAAATATAGTGAAAAATTAATGTTTTTAATGATGCATCACTAAGATAAAGTAAAATCATGACCACATCTTCTCCTTAAGACGGCAAGGATGGGACTTCCCTGGCGGTCCAGTGGTTAAGACTTGGCCTTCCAATGCAGGGGGTGTGGGTTCCATCCCTGGTTGGGGAGCTGGGATCCCACATGACTCCCAGCCAAAAAACCAAAACGTAAAACAAGCAATATTGTAACAAATTCAATAGAGACTTTAAAAATGGTTCACATTAAAAAAGAATCTTAAAAAAAAAGACGGCAAGGAAGTGTTTTGTACAACTGAGAAGGATTTTAAAATGTTTAAGAATACAATTAACTTTACCCCTTAAAGATTTGGTAAAAGAACAAAATCCAAGGCAGGGAAGTTACTCCAAGTGTATAACCAGCTTTCAGCATAATGCTGGGAACTGAATTAATGGCTGTTCACTAATGAATCGATTAATATAACCAGGACTATAATTTATGATTTAGTATTTTCAGTAGCCAAGATTAGCAAGGTTTGTTTTGTCATCCACCCCGACAAGTTTAGTCTTTTAGCATTGTAAACTAGCTTCTGCTGACAAAAACAGACACTTTAGGAGACTAAGCTAGATCTGAAATAGATGGGGCTTAGAGCAAGAGGACACATGTGGTATTTGCCTAAGCAGAATTGTCCTTTTAGAACCTGATTCTTCTCTTTGTAATTTTGGCGTCCTCACCAACGTTCTGGGACATGCTGTAAGGCTTTGATGAAAAGGTTGCGGCTGTCACTTTTTCTGCCATGCTCACTCAGACCTTACATGACTGAAGGGATCAGACCCCATTCTGTGAATCACAGCCCTTTGTTCCTATCTCCAGGATAACACTCATCACTTCTCATTTTTTGTCTCTGTTGGTTTTCCCTGTTTGAACCCGAGCTCCTCAAGGAATCCTTCCTACTGTTGACCAGGTTCGAATCCTTGTCTCCAATATCTGAAACACCCAATCCCTATGAATTCTACTTCTGCATTGCCCTGTTGATCCATCAGCTTATTTCTGTTCACAATGGCCCTCCCCTGGCCCAGCCTCGTTACCACGCAGCTATGGGAGTCATTAGTCTCTTTATTGGTCTCCGTGTGCTCAGATTGCTCCTTGTAGTATATCCTGCTATTTCCAGTGGCAGAACTAAGAGCTTTTTCTATTCTGCAATGCCGTCGACATGGTTAGAATATAACCACAGTGATGATAGCACTGGCCATCACCTCTATAAAGCTTCTCGTGTACCAGGTACCGTTCAAAGCATTTATCGCATCGGCATCAAACTCTATAAAGTAGGCATTTCTATTTCTTCTATTTCCTCTATTTTAGAAGCGATGATCGAGCCACAGAGAATTTAAGAGACTTGTCCAGAATCGTAGACCCAGTGGTGAGAGTGGGATTCAGAATCACTTCTTTAAGAAGTTTTTCTTCACTATTTGATGATCTGGGATGAAGAGGACGTTACACTTAGTAATAGATTAAAGAACAGTAGCTATGGGATGTTGGCTTTCGTGTAAGCTTGAGTCTTGTCCTTTCATTCATTCACTTAGGAATACATTAAAGAAATACTGATTGACATTGCCAAGCAATGTAGTAGGTTCTGGGGATAGAGCTTTAAATGAAGGTGTCAAGGTTTTTGATCTCTTATGAGTTTTGTTTTCTTACGGAGGGAGACAGGCAATATAAAATGATACATTTAAAAGCTAGTAATAAATATCGTACAGAGAATGGAACTGGGTGATGTGTTAGAGAGTGATGGGATGGTCAGGGAAAGCCTATTTGTGGCAGAAAGCAGAAAGCTTAGTACAAGCCAGATAAGAGAAGATCGAGGGATGGGAGGCAGGGTGGGGAGCCTTTTGGGCACTGGAGTCATCAGTGCAAAGTCCCTGAGGTAGAAAGGAACTGGGTATGTTTGCAAACAATGTGGCTGAAGTACAGCAAACGAGGTGAGTGGCTCAAGAGGACGTCAGGGAGGCAGGGCAAGTCATGTAGTCCTTGGAAGAGAGTTTCGATTTCGTTCCCAGGAAGCCATTGAGATATTTTAACATAGAAGAGTGACGTGATTATCTCCTGCCTGTTTCTGCAAGTGCACTCTGACTGCTGGTGGATGATGGACTACAGGGACAAGGGCGGGGACCGAAGTGCAGGAGAAAGGTGGGGAATGCTGGCACCTTAGACCCGAATACTAAGAATGGATATGGAGAAAAGCAGGACCATACGTTTGAGGTGTGAGGGCCAGCACTTACTGAAAAGAAGCCAGAGAAGATTCATAGCTTTTCCTCAGGGCAAAGTGGCAAAAGGGGTGGTCCAGAGAAATCATGCTCCTTTTCTGTACATTGTCATTTCTGTGGATGCTAACCCAGTCCTAAGAATGGCTGTTTTCAGTTGCAGAGGTTCAGACTGTAAAGTGCTGGCACAAAGTCATGTTAATAAACCAGAGCAAGGCATGTGGAAGAGATGGGAGTAGGAGGCTCCAGACCATTATTTCAAAGGCGAGCATCACTCCGTGCACTGATGGAGCCTACAGCATTCCATCACTTTTATGAAATAATCACCCTGAGTATATCTGCATGTCTCTATCTTCTCATTCATCCACGCTCAGCCCCATCTTCCTATCCTCTTTGGCCCCATGCAAGATGTATTGGGGATTTCAGATATGTGTTTATTTATATAATATGGTAACAAATTGAAGAGGCTGGTGATGGAGACACAAAGTGACTGCACAAGGAGCTTCTAGGTCTGTGCTTTCCTTTAGATTCTGGTTACACGTGACACATAATCACGGCTGTGGGGTTTAGTGGTCATGCAACTGCAGCTCTTGTCACATTCCTGACAGTGCCCTCCCTCCCGGCATGGGTCTCTGGAATGATCTGCACTGAAGAGGCAAACGGAGCTTTCAGCAAGTGTGTTGTGCCTATTGGGGAGCAAGGGGTTGGAGAAGGCAAGCACATGTTCATAACATGGCTGGAAAGTAGGTCCTAGGACTAAGCATCCACGCTAAAGGCAGGAAGTGGGGCAGCTCACGGCTAAGATCCCTCTCTCTGCTACTTCTGTGCTTTACGTCTGTTTTGAACTTTGATTCTTGAGTGGTTTGGGGAAGACTCTGAAACATTCAGCTGAAGACTCACAACCTGGCAGGGGAGACAGGCATGGAAAGCAATCATACATTGGGTTCTTCCAGGATCTTATGGATGTTCCAAGAATTATGGGGCCAGGAGCAGAGAATGACTGGGTTTACCTCGGTAACACCACACAATGAGCGCTGTGAAGCTATCACAGAAGAGGCAACATTTGAGTTGGGAGATGGGGAGGATTTTGTTGGGAAGAAAAGATTCTGTGACACCAAAGAAGAGTTTTGGAAGGAATACTGGGGTATTTATTGTACTCCTGCTGGGTTCACTCCTCCTATTATCCTACGGGTCTAATACATATGCTTGCAGGTTTGTGCTGGAAGCAGCAGACCTGACGTTGACATCATTTCTTATTTCATTCTTTAGGAGAGACCACTCTACAGGTAGGGACCTGGGGCTGGGGAAGGGGAAATACACAGTGGGGGCAGAGCTGGCTGCAAATTTCTGGTTTTGTACTCCTGCCCTCAAATGTAGCTGCCTCTTGTTGCCTGTATTCTCTTGCCAGATGCAGTCTTGGAGTTTCCTGCAGGCGCAGAGAGGATTTCCTTTTGGGTGATGCTCCAATGGGTCGGGCATGTTGCTTCCTTATCTACTGCTGTTGCTGAAAAGAAGCCAGCTGGGCCCTTGGGTTTCCAAGATACATCTGAACAGCAAGAGAAGACCTAGGAGACCTAGTCTCCCCTAATAATAATCTCTCTGTCTCTCTCTCTCTCTGGTTTACATTAAGATTAGACAATCCTAGACTGAGACCAGAGCCTTAGTATATGGTCAAAGAGATAGGAAATGAGGAGGTTCAGGATGGCTATAACAGGGAATTGTGCCTTTTGGTCAGCTGTTTATCAGGGTCATGTTTGTCCTGTCCCCAAATACACACCTTACGTCACTCACTCACGTGCATAGGCACAAACGTATGCTGCATCTGGGTTTGGTCCAGGGCTGTTCTTGGGAAGTTAATATGCAAATTAAAATGCAAATTGAACTGTACAAACAGATATGAAAATAAGACAGTAAGAAATAATTTAGCCTAGCACGCCCCACCTCCCTTTCTTTGCAGAGGTGTCATATTACACAAAGCAGCGTGAGCAAAGTCCTTTGATTCTTACCAGACTCCAAACGAGAATCTTACTTTTGAGTCTTTCCTTATAACATCGCTGCCCTGTCCCCTCCTCTAGGAGCAGGGCAATGAGAGAAAGCCTTCATTAACTGAGCACTTACTAATTGTCAGTTCCTATTCTAGGTGTTTGACAATTCTTGTCTAATTGAGCACTCACCACAACACTATAGGAGTATATAACTACCTCTGTTGTACAGACAAGGAAACAAAAGCTCAGAGAAATTAATGGCCATTTCCGAGTTCATTCAGCCATTAAAAGGCAGACAGGGAATTTGTATTTGACTTGATTTTAGGCTAAACTGATATGATCAATATCCCATTTCTCTTTCCATTTTTTGGTTTTGCTTCCATGGCACGTGGGCTCTTCTCCTCTCCTCCACTCGCTGTTTCCAAGACCTCTGTTAGCTCTGGAGGTTCCAGCTGTCCATCCTCACATCCAGTAGGAAGCAGAAAACTTTGCCAGGGAAGATGAAGGTCACTTCTGTTCCCCAGAAGCTCTGACAAATGTCTCATTCATTCTAATTGGCTCATGCACTTATTAGCTAAAGGCTGTAATTAAAAATTAGAAAGAGTGATGGTCCCACTTGGAAATCAGGATCCTGTTACAATGGGGAAGGGAGCAATGCCTGTTGTGTAGGCAACCACAGGTGTCTGTTACAGAGTTTTTGAAAGATACCAACAGTGGGGATACATTTGGGGAAATAAATTAAAAAGCAGAGGCTGATAGAGTATTTAGCTTTCTGTAATGACACCATATTTAAACTAATGTGAACAAATTAACCTCTTTTTACTAATGTATCAATATTAGGTTTTTCAGGTTACAAAATATTTTTATAACGCTTACTTTGAGTCTCACAGTATCACTTTGATGCAGGTTTTGTTTTCTCCACTTCATATGATAAAGTCAGGAAGCAAGGCAGTAGAAACTCAAATTGAGATTTTTTTGGCGGTACGCGGGCCTCTCACTGCTGTGGCCTCTCCCGTTGCGGAGCACAGGTTCCGGATGCGCAGGCTCCGCGGCCATGGCTCACGGGCCCAGCTGCTCCGCGGCACGTAGGATCTTCCCGGACCGGGGCATGAACCCGTGTCCCCTGCATCGGCAGGCGGACTCCCAACCACTGCACCACCAGGGAAGACCCTCAAGTTGAGATTTTGACTCCTTCTTACCTGGTCTCTACCCTAACACACTTGACTCCCAAGTTTAAATACTACAACTGTTTCCAGTCAGTCCAGAACCATGATGACTGGCTGGTCATAAAACAATCCAGTTTAAAAGCAGTCTGCACCTCCTCTTCCTGAGAATGTTCAGGATATATTGGGAGTCATGTGCCGGGCAAAGCAGAGACTCTGGATTCAAAGCACCCTGGGTGCTGACTCCAACACATGTTGTCTGTGTGACTTGGGACACGTGATTTTGATCACTCCGAACTGGGTTTCCTCATCCTGTGAAGTGGAAATAATCATACCTACCCCACAGATTTTTTGGAGTGAATAGGAAGAATATGAGTACTCAGCAAAGTGTCTGGCACAATATAGACATTCAGTGAAATGTGGAAATTAGGGTGACTAACTGTCTCAGTTTGCTTGGGGCTGAAAAGCTTCCTGGGAACTTTCAGGGTTAAAAGATGGAAAGTCTTAGACAAACTGGAACTAGTCAGTCACTTGAGTGACAATAGTAACTGTAATTCTGAGAATGAGATGCTGGGGAAAAGAAATACTCCAATGCTTTGGTTAAGTGATTTGGTTTAAAGTAAAAAAATCATAAGCCTGGACACTCTGAGGTTAGCCATCTAGATGTTGACTGCTGGGCTTGAGGAGATTGGCCCCCCAGACTTGAATTTGACATCTTAGATGAGCGTAGTTCCATTGGAGGGGGTTTGCATAATTGGAAGTTTCTTTGCACACTTTTGTGTGAAAGATTCCTGACCTGGGAGCAGACCTCTAGATGGTAGTCAGGCTGCTGACTTGAGTCCTTTCCCCTCCTCTGGGTCCCTCTTCCTTTTCAGAAAGAAGGGGGTGAAACTGGGTACCAATAACAAGATCCATTTCTGTAGTTCTTTACAGTTCACAACTACCTTTTTTGCATCTCACACGATCTTCAATACAATTCAGTGAGGAAAGTAGCATATTACCCTTAATGTTTGCTGTCCCCAATTTACAGATGTGGAAAACGAGGCTCAAAGGAGACAAAGCATCTTGCCCAAAGCCACACAGCCAGGCAGTGATCTCAAGCCTAGAACTGCTGACTCCAGAGCCCATCTCTTTTTCATGACACCTCTCTGCCTAGATGAGCACAACATTCTCTTCTTGCTTCACAATCTGATGACATTGAGACTCAAATGCTGTGGTTTTAGTCAGAGGAATGAAGAACCACAAAGTCAATGTCTTGAGCTTAGGTTCCTTGGCTAAACATCTTTTATTTGAGCACTCTCTTTCTACTGTCTGTTCTTTACAGGCACAAGAGAAAATTGACAAACTTTCCTTCCACCATCAGAATAAAAAAAAAAAACAAAACTTCTCTGTGGAATAAGAAAGCAAGATGGTTTTATGGTCAGCGGTTGCTTTAAGCATAAGTTAGCAGAATGGAAACAGATTGTCTAAGTGAAGATTGTAACTTCAGCAAACTTTTAATTTAGCAGAAATCCAATTTCTCATGTATGCATGATACACTTTCTCTTTCTTCCCCAGCATGTGCATTTGTGTGTATGTGTGTGTGTGTGTGTGTGTGTGTGTATACACACACACAGAACAGAAACAAAGGAAGCTAACTATGATACAAAGAATCCTCTGGAAAGGATAGTTAATTCATTCTAAAAATACCTCCATCAACAAAAGCAGTGACACACTTGTCCAAGGCTCTGAGAAGTCAGCAGGAAGCCTTGCCCATGAATTCTCAGTTGCAAAGTAAACCTTTCTTTCAGTACAACATGCTTTATAGTGCCATAAAAGAGAGTCAATAGCTCTATCTAGTATCAGTGGACCCGAGAAAATACTGATTCTATATTGTTTGAAGGGCAAGAGAATATATTCATATATCCATACTTACCCTTGATAAGGTACTTGAAAATCTTAGTGCTTTTGCTCAAGAAAATTGAGGTGGCTATACTGAAACATATAATGGCTGATTACTTCCTCCAGTAACACCTGATTACTACCCTGGGAACCAAGACAAAATTTTTTGTTGAAGAGTTTTGACAGTGACTTGTTTCTCCAATTCTCCTCAACTACCAAATCTTTGAGCTTCATTAATTAAACAAGTATTTATTTGCGCAAGAATGTTTTCCATACTCTAGTGATTTGGTGTGAACAGGGAAAGGAGACCAAGCTCAGATAGTATTTCTGTCAACAGGACTCCAAGCTCGACATGTGGGAACCACCTAGATATATTTCCAATACATCAGATATATTGCCACTATCATGGCCCCAACTAAAACATCAGCATTGCTTCCTGAGTCAGCTTCCTGCCTTCAGATCTGTCTTCCATTCTCCCTATACAGGCAGAGTGATCTTTCCAAAATGAACATGCAATCATGACTCTCCTTGTGGATTGAGACTTTTTCTGGTTCCTCAATGCCCTTAGAATAAAGCACAGAATCCCATCCAAGCCTGTGCAGCTTAGCCAGTCCCCATCTTTCCTGCTTCCTGCCATTCCCCTCACTTCTCTTCTCTCTCCATTGCAACCCTGTTGATCTCCTTTTAGTTCCCAAAACACATTGTTCCCTCCAGGTCTTTGCTTCCGGATCTTTGCAGGTGTATCTTCTAAGAAATGTTCCAAGTGTATCTATGCAGGTTATGCATAGATGGAGGGTAAATCAGAAAGACTTTGCAATTGTGGTCGTGGACGTGTGGTGAGGAACAATGACACTCTTTGCTTATCAAACTATTTTAATCCAACCTTCTTCTCCTTCGGAAAAGTATTTATTGGTTCCTGTAACTAGGGAGGCAGCTGACTTCATGCATAGTTAAATCCAGGGCCCTCATTAGGTTGACCATGTCATTTACTACTTTTGAAAATGAAAGAAAATCCCATCAATTATCACATCAGAATAACAGGTAAAGACTGAGATAGACCCAATGAATGGGAAAGTATGTCATCAGAATGCTCTCTTGGTCAACACCCTCAACTCCGCCCTCTCTCTCTCTCTCCTCTCTCTCTCTCTCTCTCTCTCTCTCTCTCTCTCTCTCTCTCCCCCCTCCATTGTGTTGCTCTTTGACTACATTCTCAGTTGGCTGTCCCACAAGGTAAAAACAGTTCTCTGACAGCTTCTTGATTACTGAAGCCATAGTGAGGGGTGCTCTGATTAGCCAGGCCTGGGTCACCCCACCGGGATGACAAGATGGTTCCTCATACTGGAAGTCAGCTGCTTGTACCCCATTAGAAGAAGGTGCTGGGCAGTCATAACAATCTACTGTGTACACAGCTTTGGTAGTTATAGTCATGGATTGGTGGTAAGAACACAAAAAGCCATGATAGCAGTACAAAATAAACATTGCACATTTTGTTGACTTCTATAAATTGAGAGAGTCTTCTGTTTCAAATAAAATGTTGCAATATTACATCAGAAAGCCAGAAAATGGCAACGATAGGGGGAACGTGGTGTGGGGTATGTGGGAACTCTTTACTATCTTCATGAAATTTCTGTAAATCTGAGACTGTTATAAAATAAAAATTTATCTTCAAAATCTAGCAACCAATAGGAAAGTGTGTCTTATTACAGCAACTCAAAGGCATATCACACAGCTGTCAGAGAAACAAGGTAAAGTTATATGCCTCGTAGGGGAGAGGAAGAGAGAGAGACTCCATCCTTGTTGATGGTAAGAAATGTATAGCAAATATTCTTATAGAGGGTAGTGGATATTGAAAGAACTTTTAAAATTTGGTTCAGATGGCTGAAGTTTAAGAAAGGCTCTCTTCTTATTCTGTACTCCTGTGTTTGTCAGAGAAGGCAAGGTAGATATTTGGGACTTAATTCTGTACTTGGTTGTGTTTGTGCATACATTTGTTTATGTCAGCTGTGCTATTTATTGTTATTATATCAGTTAGTTATTACAAAAACTGATGAAATACGAGTGTAAAAAGAGAGTTGATGTGTCTGTGAAACTTAAGCTAAATGTTCTGGAAAGCCTTGATAAAGATTTGCTGATAAAATTGCCATTGAATTAGGTGTAATTGAGACAACAGTAAATAATTAATTAAACAATCCATACAAATCTATAAAGAAACTTATAAGAAGTCTGTACTCAAATTTATTCCCAAGTATTTTAACTTATCCTCCAATCCAGGGAAAGATTAAGACTAGTAGACAAAGCAAAATGGGTATATTTTACATAAGAAACATAATTCAATCTCCAATCGCTAGACCCATAAAGGGAAAACTTGGCCCTTAAATTAAAAGATTGGTGACTACTTGAACATTTATGTATTTTCAACTAAAATAAAACATATACAAGATGTTTACCCATTTTAACAAATTTTTCAATTAACCGACCAACTTTTGGAGGCATTCATATTGAATAAAAGGGTTCTATTGTGTGGTTGAATTGCAATAAATAAGGAAAACTTAGTTGCTGAATTTTTCTAGTTTGCAAAACCTCTTCTAGGTGTGGTGTATTTTCTCTGACTGCAATTAAACTAGGATCAGTGTGTTGCTCTTGATGGCATGAAGCAGAAATT
Source organism: Delphinapterus leucas (assembly GCF_059928025.1). NCBI lineage: Eukaryota > Metazoa > Chordata > Mammalia > Artiodactyla > Monodontidae > Delphinapterus > Delphinapterus leucas. The sequence continues at coordinate 12,727,112 of NC_143145.1, forward strand.
TAGAGAGATATAGAAATTGTTGGTTTGTAAGCAATAAATGTCCACCGATGTTTATTCTTCTTCTATCCTTATTATCCGGAAAGTGTATTGTTTCTCCCCAATGAATTCACTGAAATGAGAAATATAGATTATCTGAGCTGATGTGTATGACATAGGGGTATGGAAATTGACAAAAATCCCTCTGCTTTTATATTTTTCAGAACTTCCTGCCATTGGCTTTGTTCTGGACTGGAGCCACCTTGTCCAAAATTTGTTTTGTGACTCATTCACTCTGCAGATCACCCATATGGACCCCTCTTATGCTACCTCCTCACCTTCCTGATTAATAATTGTGCTGACTCTCTCACCCTCTCTCTCTTGCCACCAATGAGAGGTCCTTAGATAACATACAGTTCTTTGAAGATAGGTCTGTATTTGCTGCTGCAAAAATAGCAGCACATTACCAAGGCTATTTCTACGTATATATACTGTTTGGCTTACAAGTGCTTGCACACACATTATCTCATTTGAGCCACATAACATTACTCCCTTTTTATAGGCAAGAAAACTTTAATTCAAAGACTGGAAATAATTTGCTTGAAATTCCTTAATCAGTCATCAGTAGACCTGGTGTTTGGATTAGAAACTTCTGATTTCAAAGGCAAAGCTCCCCCTGAAACACCAACACAAACAAAAAATATTTCAGGTTTATTTGTTCCTTTTGGATCACTCACATCACACAAGTCTTTTATTAACTTTTATTAGTTCATTTAACAGAGTTTATTGAGCATTAATTGTGTCCTAGGCAATTGGTTAAAAATAGACGTACATTATTAAAAAGGAGAAGCTGCCTTCTGGGAATATTTGGGGACTGGAACGTGACCACAAAAAGTGCTCACACACATACTTGAGGTTCACCCTTGAAACTCCCCATATGTGCTTTTCACATGCATCCCACATAGCTTACGAAGCTCGGAGAAGAATAAATACCCATTTTAGCATGCTGCCATGGGTTAATCACACAATTGTCAGTAAGCAGTATGATGGTGTGAACATGTGTTCTTGATAATTGCCACCGCTTCCCACGGAGTGAGCAGATATCTATTTGCCACATTATTACTGCAAAAAATGTGTGTGGTTTTGCTGGTAACTATGTAATTAACTTGTACCTCACTGTGTTATTTTAGCTTGAACTGCATCTGGGAACTTCTAAAGAGCTATTAGGAACGATGCAGAGCGCTCCTTGTGATCCTGTCAGGGAGAATGCTTGTATATTGGACGTACTTGTAGTTGATTATTTTTGAGCCAACTGTTGGTGTCAATTTCAATTTATTGTGGGTTTGTGCCAGAGAATAAGTGCTTGTTTCTCTGCTGATTCTGTTCAAGTGTTTTCCACTGACCATATTACTCTCCTCATTCAGATACCTGCTGATTTGGTCAACATAAAGCAACCTGCCATACCTGTCTTTATGTAGCTTTATGCCATGCATAAAGCAACCTAAAGCCATACCTGTCTTTTATATACTTCAAAAAGGGTGAGGTTTACAATGGAGTTTCATAAATGTGTAACACAGCCACCCTGGAAGGGAGCTCTGTGCAGGTCCCATTTTAAAAGAGCATCTACTTTACATGTGACTGAATCATTTTTGTTATTCTTTTAACTTACATGTTTAATGTCATATTGCTCTCCTATAGCACATTGGAAAATAGAGGAGAAAAGCTTCTCTTTCATTCCCTTTCACTAACTCATTATCCATTGACATTTGGTATATTTCCTTTCAGTCTTTTTTCTTGAAGATGTAATTAAAAAAAATAGTAACCACAGTAGGCAGAAAATCTGGAATCTTTTTTCTTCTCTTGATGTTACATCTTTGTTTTCTTGTGTTCCAACATGGTCTTATAAAAAAAAAAAACTTTTGAAATGAAATGTATAGATACTTTTCCCTAATTCTCTGGGTAAGTACAGATAAAAACTCTGGACATTATATATAAGACAAACATAAGAGGACTCTAAAAGGTGGAGAAAAGAAGAGACTGGCAGAGACCTCAAGACTCAGTGAAAGGACTCACTGGCAGTGAGTTCTCCGGATTTTCTTTTTGCTTCATATATCCCAGGGAGCTGGAGAAGCTAACATTCGGGAAACCCCAGTGGTTCACTCCAAAACACAGCCCCAATTAAAGAGTGTGCTGTCTAGCCAGAGGACCAGGAAAGGGCAGCCTAGCAAGAAAGAAAACTTTTAGACATTGATCATCACATACCACAAGGAAAAAAAAAAAAAGCCCCATGACACCTTTTTAACTAAGGCTATGTGGGGAGCTGAACTTCCACTCTCACCAATCCCGTAGCTGGAATGGGGTTAGGGAAGGCAAAGTAGGGACCCAGAATTTTCATCCTTGCTGGGCTGGGTGGTAATTAGGCCTTTCCCCACTGCCAGCCAGAGTGGTATCAGCAGAGACCTGGAGGGAGCCTGAACTGAACTCTCACCCCCAGCTGGCAGTAACAAGGGGGCCTCCCCCTTCCTGAGTGTCAGCAGAGGCCAAGTGGGGCACATAGATTTCCACCTCCATCTGTCAGTAATGAGGTGGTGTCTGTCTTCTCTCTGGCCTGGTATCAGAGGAGGCCTGCTAAAACAGAAGATTTAAATAAGACCCAGAATTTCAGAACCCTAAATGTCTGGGATTCAATAAGAAAAACATCACTCATCATTCAAAGGACCAGGAAAATCTTGAATGGGAAAGACAATCACGAGACATCAGCACCCCTAGAGCACAAAGACATTAGCTTATCTGGCAAAGAGTGTAACAAAGTCATTATAAACGTGTTTCCATGAACAATCATGAATATGTTTGGAAAAAGTTAAAAAATAGAAGGTCTCAGCAAAGAAATCAAAGATGTAGGGAATGGTTAGAACAGAAAAATATATCTAAAAGAAAACCCTCAACAGTAGAATAGAGGGATAGACAAAAAATTAGTGAAACTTTAAGATAAAATGATAGAAATGGCCCAATCTGAACAACAGAAAGAAAATAGAATGAAAAAAAATGAGCAGAACCTCAGGGATCTGTGAGACTAACATAAAAGGCCTAATATTTATGTCAAAAGAGTCCCAGAAGGAGAGGAGAAAGAGAGTGAAGCTGGGGAAGCATTTGAGGAAATAATGGCTAAATTTCCCAAATTTGACAAAAGGCAAACCTACAGAGTTAAGAGACTGAGCATATCTTGAACAGGATAACCCCAAAGAAACCCATACCAAAATACATCATAATACAACTTCTGAAAACTAAACAAAGAAAAAATCTTGAAATCAGTGAGAGAGATATGACATTTTCCTATAGGGGAAAAAAAACGACATGAATGACAACACGTATCTCATCAGAAACCGTCTCCATGGCCAGAAGGAAGTAATAGAATATTTTTTAAGTGCTGAAAGACAAGAACTCTTAATCCAGAATTCTATATCCAGAAAGAATATCTCCGTAGAATGAAGTTGAAATAAGATGTTCTAAGGTGAAAGACCACTAAGGAAATTTGTTACCAGCAGAAGAAATTCTCTAAAGGAATTCCTCTAAACAGAAACTAAAAGACAAAAATAAATAAAGGAATCTTGGAAAATTAAAAAGGAAGAAAAAATAATGGAAAAAGTAAAAATATGTCTAAATATGATAAGACTTTCCTTTTTCTCCTGAGATTACTAGATTATGTTTGGTTGTTGAAACAGAAATTGTAACACTGCCTGATGTGGTTATCGAGGATGTCACAGCAGGAAATAGTTAAAAGTATTGTTTTATCGATAAGAGAGGGCAAAGGAAGTAAAGGTGGCGGTGTGTTACCATGAAGGGGAAACAGAAGGGAGGTCATGGTGGTGATGGAATAGTTCTGTATCTTGATTGCAGCGGTCTTACAGGGATCTACACATGTGATAACACGGCTCACACATTGTCGGAACGCTGTACACATGCATTGCACTGCTGCTACTTTCCCGGTTTTGATGTAGTTTGATATAATTATGTAAGGTGTAACTATGGGGGAAATCTGGCGGAAGGGTACAGGAGACCTTTTCAGACCTTAATGTATTGATAGATAATTAATAATTATAGATTGTGAATCTGCAATTATTTCAAAAATTTTAAAAGTTAAAAAAATGAAATGGATAGTGAATGAATACACGCATTTCAGCGCATTCATATAATGAATTGCTACTTAGCAGCAACTTGGATGAATGTCAAATACATGATGCTAAGTGAAAGAAAGCATACACAAAAGTTTATGCACCCTCTGGTTCTGTTTACATGATCTGGAAAAAGCAAAATTACAGGGAAAGAATCATATCAGTGGATCACGGGGGTTGGTACTGGCTACTCGAGGGACATTTTAAGGTGATGGAAATGTCCTATATCTGGAGAGTGGTGGTGATTGCACAACTGTCTACATTTTTCAAAACTTATAAAACAGCATGTAAATTCTACCTCCGTAAACTCTGTTTAATAAAAACAAAAAAGAAGCATCACACACTACTTAACTATACCCGTAATAATGAAATGTTTATGTTGTTTTTCATTTTTTACTATGCAAAGCAGTGTGGTTACAAATACCTGTGAGCAAATAACTTTCATTTCTCCGGGGACCTATATTATTTCTGTAGACCGTATTCCCAGAAGTTATATTGCGAGAGTAGATAGAGAGGAGTCAAGGGATAAATGTTATGAACATTTTTACAGCTTTTGAGAAATAATTGCAAAATTACTTCCCAGAAGTGTGCTTTCTTTTAACTGGTTTATAATGCCACTAAGAGGGTATGAAAATACCCTTGCCCTCGTGGATAACAGGAGTTTGGCTGCTCTGGTTGGTTGCTTCCATTTGGTTCAGATACCTCTTCCTGATAATCGAAGGGCTTATATTTGCTTGAGGCTTTATAATTACGTCATATAGGATTAGCTGGGTAGAACAGAAGCCGCACCATTTACAGCTCACTAAACACCTCTGAAACATTCACACTCATGTATGACAAGCTATAAATGCTATTTGTTTATAACTAGAGTGTGTGGTTATGGTAATTACCACCAATTTTCTTCACCAGAACTTTGGTGACATTCGTAGACAGGAGAATTAGGGAGGTTATCTCTGCTGGTTCTGGGGTGGCCCCCTCTTAATAATCTTTATTCTCTGTCCTCTACCTCTGTTATTCTCTGCTGAATGTCCCATTCAATTGCATATACCTTTCTAGTCCACATTTTAATAATGCCTTGATTTTGCTTTGGGTTTGAGGTACTGGATTAATTGTCCCTCTGTCACAAATGGGATGCAATCTTTCATAAACTGCTGAAAATACACATTTTAGGATCTAACATCTTCATCTAGTCTTATTCTACAGTTGCAGTGATAACTTTTTCTATTTGCTGTTGTTGGGTACGTGCAACACTTTACCCCAAGGAGAGGTGGCTTCTCCTAATACGTTTATTGCAAAATATATCGGCTGCAGTAGCTGCATTTTAAAGTGCCGGGGCCTCCGCACTGCAGTGATGGGCCATGTTTTATAGCCTCTCCTGGCTCTTGCCTGAATATTGAACAATTTATTGTTGGGCATTACCCTAAAAGATAATCCCCTACTTAATGAGAAATCTTCTGCTCTTTTTTCATTCCTCCTCTGTTCTAATATATGGGTACATTTTCATTTACTTTACCCCATTTAATTTTCAGATCACTCTTGGAAAGAGATGTTACCACTCCCATTTTGCATGTACATGATATGATGACAAAGCCCTTCTACACAGGCAGTACAGCCGGAAGTTGTCCCCTAAACAAGGTGCGATCCAGCTCTACGGACAGTCAGCCAGGGGGTCTCCACCTGAGCTCAGGGGAGATCTCTGCTGCTGTTCTGCTCTGGCCTTGCCTCTTTCCCATGCTGGATTTGAACTTATTCCTTCCTTTTTCCACTGGAACATCTATGAAGTGCTAGCTCCATTCCAGGCTTTCAGGTCCTTTAGTGAACAAAATAGATTTCTGCTCTCATGGTTTTACATTCTAGTGCAGAGAGACAAAGATAGACCCTAACTCATAAACATTAAAAATTAGTAAATGAGGGAATTCCCAGGCAGTCCAGTGGTTAGGACTCTGTGCTTTCACTGCCGTTGCCTGGGTTCAATCCCTGGTCGTGGAACTAAGATCCCACGTGCCCTGTGGTGTGGCCAAAAAAAAAAAATTAGTAAATGATATTGTATGTGAGAGGTGGGAGGCTGTAGGAAAAATGAAAGTAGAGGCGCATAGAGGCCATTAGGGGTGTTGGAGCTTTTGGTGCCTGCAATTTAAATGCGTTGGTAAAGATAAGCCTCGTGGAGAGAGTGATGGGCGAGCAAAGTCTTGAAGTCTGTGCAGAGAGCATTCCGGGCACAGGGGTCAGCTGGTGGTGAGGACCTCAGGTGGAATATGGGTTGTTTGTGGCTGAGTGATGAGCTGCAAAGAGGTAACAGAGGCCAAATCACAAGGGGCTCTGGAAGCCACTGGGGAATGTAAATCCAGTGCCATTTCTCCAAGCCGGAACCAGCAAGTCAATTTTCACCAGCAGCTTCATTCAATATACTTTATAAGAATACCATCACTTAACCAGTCAGTGTGGATTCCACTGGCCAAATCTTGCCGTACAAATGTGCTAGAAACATTCAATCTTGTTTCTAACAAGACTTGGCGTAATTTTGAAACTGTTCAATCAACCCAGTAAATGTGAATTAAACATTTATAGTTGTATTAAATATTCGAAAGATAGGAACCAAAACAGTCTATCTAGTAATTGTACATATTTGTGCATTTACAAAATGCATATTCATGAGAGCTATGTAAATATATATTTAGTCATTTCCTCTTCCATGTGAAGAGCCATGGCTGAACTACAGATGGTAACTTTCTTGCATATCGTTACGAGAATTGCACCGTAAACCATTTTGAAATCGATCTTAGGAAAAGATCATTGTCTCTTTGGCCATTCCATGAGTTCAGTGTTCTTAGAACTGGGGAGAAGAAAGTTCTATTAACATGCCTGTCCTTGTGGCAGGCATCTGAGAAGGAAGTGGCAGTTATCCTGCAGCTACGTACCCTCCTGCACCATCTTGTTCCCCACGGAAGTCGCTCTCACACTATTTTCCACCGAGAGTCACAAGAGGGAGCACGTTTGTGTGCGGGACACCCCTGGGGTTAAGTGCAGCTCTGCTAGCCCAGCCGTAGCCCCACCATCTTTCTCCCACTCAAAAATGCATGCTGGAATGCTAGGGAGTGAGAATAATGATATTTGGGGGTTAATATTTAATTCATTCTAATTTATTCAAAAATGTGTCCAACTTCAGAATGGCAACTATTCATAGTAACATGACTGGCACCCCTCACAACTGCTTGTGACAGCACTTGTGGGTCCTTCTGCCACATCTGAGGACTCTCTGGATAAGGAGATTGCCGAGAGTATACATGTTCTAATTTTGTCTTTGTGTGAAGATCTGATGTGAAAATCTTTCTGAATATCAGAACTTTCCAAAGGCAGCTCCATTTCCTAAGGTCCTGATGTGCTCGCTAGCACCTGCCAACTCATTCCCTCAGCAAAGATTCTGTGAGACCCAATGTTTGCCAGGCATGGGCACTTTCTTTCAGAAACGAAGTATTTTCCCATGTGCTCCATTGTTCCTCAAGTATTCTGAGGAGTTGGAGGAGAGGAAAGATAGAGGTAGAGTGAGAGAGAGAGTCAGAGAGAGAGAGATTGATTAAGAGCTATAGCTGGGTCTCCATATCCCCATATGGAGTTCCATGTCCCCAAACTCTGACTAGATGATCCCATTGCTCTGCATTCTGGAAAGGAACAGGCAGAAATGACACACTCATATACAGACCCTGGCTATCACCAGATGGGGCTTTAGTGGGACTGATGTTTGGGTAAGGCTTGAGAGCTCAGGATGACTCTGGATGCAGAATGGACGTGAGCCATTGTCTCTTGGAGCCTCACTTTTGAAGACAAAGAGGTTTTGATTCTGGAATAAGTTATCAGTAAGAAACGACCACTGGATCGGGTGGGCCATGGAGTAATGCAGCTTGAGTTAGCCTCTCTGGATTTTCCCATCTCACTCAGAGTAAAAGCCGAAGTCCTCACTATGACTTACAAGGCCTTTTGTGATCTGTCCCCCAGACCTCTCGCTTCGTCTCTCAGTAGTCCTCTTCTACTCATTTGTCCCCTACTACATGAGCCTCCTTGCTGCTCTCTGAACCACCTCAGGCTATTTGCATTTGCTGTTTCCTCTGCCCAGTGTGTTCTGCCTGTCATTTGTGGGGCTACTTCCCTTCTGTCCTTCAAGTCTTTATTAAAACATGACCTTGTCAGTGGGTTTCTCCTGTGACCAATCTATTTAAGACTTCAACTGCCTTCCCAGGCTTTCATTTCCCATCTCGATCTTCTAAGCACTTACTGCTTTCTAACACACTTCCACAAGGGCAGGGATTTTTGTCTATTGTTTTCATTGTTATATCCCCAGCATCCTGAACAGTGCCGGCCACATGGTAGGATTCAATGTTTACTGAATGAATCAATGACATCATGCTTCAAAGCAAGAAGACTTCATAGGGAAGCAATGCACAGGCAGGAGACCATGTATTGAGACAGAGAGAGAGAGGAGATGCTGCTGATTTTCTGAAAGCTTTCCAGTTCCCACTTCCCATCTCTAATGAACTTCCTGTCCATGCCATATCCTTGTAAAATCCCCCTTTCCTTAAGTGATCTTAAGTGCATATGTCTTTAAGGCTACCAAAAAAATCTCTAAGCAAAAAACACAGAGTCAAACGAGGAAGGTCTGTTTTCTCAGCATGCAGGGTGCCTTGGAGGATGGGGTTCCCGTGCAGTGAACAGTTTTGTGAATTCCCTTCCCTGCTTCCTCTCCCAGATAACTAGGTCACAGACAACTGGTGTTTCCCCATGTGGCCAAAGGGAGCGGGCACAGAAGTCCCCGCCTCCTCTCCCTTTGCTTTGCAAGCACTGCTGAACGCCTCCTAATGATTTCATCCGCTTGGAGGTCTGCTGGCTTTTCCCCTCTCCCAGAAGGTGACGGTGCTGGGGGCTGAAGCATGCTCTGACTACCGACTTGAAACATGCTTTGATGAATTAGTTCAACCCGGCCAGCCATTTACTTTAAATTTTACCCTTGATTCTTTCTCTAGCAAACAATTAAGGAGCAGCAGTGGCTTCCTACAGCGGAGACCAATGCCTTCTGTCCTCTGCAGAAACAGCTTGGCATCTTTCTAAATGATGAATGGCATGGACCAGGAGTGCCAGTTTTCCTCAGCTTTCAAGCGTCCGAATAAGTAAATATATAACTGCATCCAATACAGTAACATGAATTCAAATCACAAATGGTGAAACCAGTTGAGGTTACGGGCAAGTCCTGCGACTCAACTTGGGGGCTGGGAGATGCATCCTTGAACTTGGCAATACAGCAAGCCAAAGGGCAATGAGAAGCCACAAGAATAACTGGGCCCACTGACAAGGCACCACTGCCTCTTCCTCCCTGGGTGAGTCGCCCAGTCCAACCTCAAAAGCTCCTGAGTAAGAGGAAAATGTCTCTTTAGCAGTATTAAGGGACAATTTATTATGTGTATCCTTCCAGGGAAGCACAATGTCAGTGCAGGCCCATTGCATTTGCATTATTTCCAGACAACAGCAGCAGCAGAAAGGGACACTGATTTATTTCAGAGCGAGCACAGGTGAATTTAATGTCTGTTGGGACCGAGCCAGGAAGACTTAACCCACTCTGGGCTCCTGAGTGCTTGAGGGGCATCTGCAGGCTTTGGGAGTGGTCCTACCTGCTTCTTTGGTTGAATTCAGCCTCCCTGAGCCTATGCTTCTCAGTCTCTTGGTCAAAAACTGCTCTTGCAGGGTGGAGGGGATGGAAACATTTATGTTTAGAAATAGAAAATCTGGTTTTATGCTCTGGTCCAGCTAATTTCTTTCTCAGCGACCTAGGCAAATAATTTAGTCCTTTTAAGGCTCAATTATTTCTCTTGTAAATGGGTTTAAGGATACTATCATGCAGGGTGGAAGTGAGGGTCCAGTAAGCCAATGCATTAGACAGTGCTTTGTGGATTGTATAAATGCCATTGTTTTGGGGGTATCATCAGTTTGGGATTCCTAGCAGAGAGCTTTACCTCAGAAGAATCTTCCAAAGGAGGTAATCACAGTTACGCTTTGAACCCTGGCACTAGAGAATTAGATGAGAAAGGTCATGGTGGAAAGTGTCTTGGCGACTGCTCTTCCAAGCTTCTTATCTGGCACACAGAGAAAGCAGGCATAGGGGAGGAAGTAGACTGAGCATCACAGGAGATGAGATGCATCTTAATTACCTTTGCTCTCTGTTCCTTATCAGTAGGCTTCTGAATGCCCCATACACAGTAAATGCTCCATGTTGGTGGAAGTGACAGAATTCACTCACTGTCAAACACAACCAGTGTTGCTGTAGACAGTGGTATGCTGGAGTTTTTCTCTTTGATCCACCCTCCAAACATCTCTTATTTAGGTATCACACCTTGCAGGGAACGAATTTACTGCTCACCTAGGTTGTTTTGAAAAGAAACATGGTGCATCTAAGCCAGAAACATCCTGGTAAAGCCTCCAGTGTTAACTTCTGACAGCAATTCCTTGAAGTCTTGAAGAGTATTTCATTCTAACCAGACCATCTTTCAATAACACTTTTAACATATACAGTTGGACAATTTTACAAAACGTCATCTAATGCATCTTATTTAATTCTCCAAACAACCTGGTGAAATAGGTGCTATTATTTCCCTTTCTCAGAATAAAGCATTGAGGCTCTTAGAGTGTGAATGAGCTGCTCTGTGAGGTACAGGCACTGCCAAAACTTGAACCCAGAACTCTTGAGTGCATTCCATTAATATTACCTCGTAAAATATCAAATAGATACCCTCTGTTTCTGTTCCTCCTTCCCTCCTTTTCTTCTCTCCCTCCCTCCCTTGTTTCCCACAAACGCTTATCAGCATGGTGTTAGGTGCCATGCTGGGCACTGATGCAGGTGAAAAATTAACAGAGCAGTCTGTTTTTTAAGAGTTGGCATCTACCGAAGAAGAAGATTTACAGGTGAAAAGTGCCGGTGATCTTTGTTAAGCACTAATACTGACTGAGTACAGCCCAAAAGGGTTAACTGACAAGCACCTAACCTCCTGGAAGATAGGAGAGAGAAAGAAATCCCTGTGCAGGGCATTGCTGCTGCCTGGACAAAACATGGTCCTGGAAAAAACATTCACTGGAATCCCAGATCCCCCCCTTCACAATTTCTAGTCTTTCAAAGTCTATGCCTTCACTTTTCCCTGCTCTCTTTGGTGTGATGAATGAAAGATGGGTGTGACGCATCCAAATGGAATCTGCAAATCACTGATCCTTTAAAACCTACTTTTGTAAATACCAATAAAACAAGTCTCGACACTCTGTCCTCAGTTCAGGGAATTCATTCAACCAGGAGACCCAGAGGAGGGAAGCTACTCCCTAAGAACTATCCTCTTTTCAGAGCTCTCACCTGAAACTGAAACTTGCCTCCCCACTCTTCCCCTTTTCCTGCCTTCCTTTGATTCTGAGTCAATTAGTCTGTAATCCCTTCTGTTTTCCCTCTTTAGTCTGCCTTCATTTTGTCTAAATGCAGAATTGGTATGTTTGCCAAATGAATGATTCCACCCCAAAGTGTCGAAGTCTGGAAGAAATACCTCATAGGCACTCAATAAATACTTGTTCAGTGAATGAATGAATGAACGAACATGGCCAGGTTCAAATACTGGCTCTGTTATTTACTGCTTGCTTGACTTTGAGAAAGGTATTTAACCTGTTTGTGCCTCAGTTGCTTGTCTTTCCAAATTGTGCGTGGGAGATTACAGTAATGCGTATATTTACGTACTATGTAAGTATCTGTGATTCATTCTCATACTCAGAACTTGTAGCCACGATGATTATCTTTATCACTGTCAAAGAGACCTGTATGTGACCTGAGAGGAATGTTCCTGAAGGGTGAGGAGGGTCAGGGGGATAGTTTCTGTTAGCTGTGAGGAGTATAGGATTTAAAGGAGCAGAGGAAAGGGTTCAGGGGAAGACATTTCAGCCAGTAATACTAGAGTAAGAGAGTAAGGTCTGGAATCATCTGAAGGTAAGAAAAATTAGGTGAAAGGTGGGAACTCAGGCAAAGCTGTAGAAAGAGGTGAGGGAATGTAAGAAAAGTAGATGATCAAATGGGTGCCTAAAATTAAGTAGTTAATGATTATGTATTGGATGGTTATTATCTGTTGCTGATACAGAAATATGGCACAGACTGTCGCCAAGAAGGGAGGCTGGCCCCGAATGCCATGTGGGGTGATAAGGTGACAGCAGAGGGGTATTTGACGTGGAAGCACAGGGGAACGATTGTGACACTATTCCTAGAGATCCAGGAGTGGCTCCTAGTGAAGGTATTGGCTCTTCAAGGATTCCTTCCTTCTCTCTTGCTCCCTCACTCATTCAGCATATGTTCCTGGACACCTGTTTACTTGCTAGATACAGAGTTGGTCCCTGGGGACACAGCCAGAACAAGACAGCCATAGTCATGGAGCTTTGTGTTCAGTAGATCTCCCGGTATTGATGGAGAAGTTGCCATTCCGGGCAGAGAGAATGGCATGGATAAAAGCATGGTGGACTTAAACTAGGCATGGGCTTGCCACCAGCAGCCCCCTGGGAATTGTGCACAGCCCAAGTGTCACTGGCAGTTGAAGCTGTACAGCATGCCAAGCTGTAGGATACAGATGCATGCCAAGCAAAGGATACAGATGGAAGAAGGCAGGCAGGGGAGACTCACAATTTAGAATGAGGCCTCCGGTGGCAGATGGGTTGAAGAGATGTGAGATAGCTCTCTTAGAGAAATAATGATGGGAGACAGTGCAGGGCTTCTGTGGGGAGGCGAGGAGCACGGCAGAGTCAGATGGCAAGATGAAGGATGTTTCTGGATGCAGAGCTCTCTTCACAGCCAGGGGTTAAGGAGAAAGCACCAGGAACTTACCGGAGGCTGCAGAAGGGCCTGAGTGTGAGAAGGAGGCAAATTTTTGCTTCCCAATATTTGGGGTCAACACTGAGTAGCAGGACTGATGGTCCACTTCTTTGAGGTGCCGACCCTAATGCTTCCCCTCCACGGGCACTCACCCTGGCCCTCTGGGAATGAGGTGTGTGTTTCTCGGTGTCAGTTCCATTCTTTTGCAGTGAGGTAACTTTAGAATATCTGAGGAAGAGTCAATTGGTCTACCCAGGGCTGAATTTGAGATGGAAAATGACTTTGGGTGGAAAAAGGTAGGGATAAAGAGCTCATCCTTCAAAATTCCATGCATAAAAATAGACACTTCTTGACCACTTTTGTGAAATCTCTTCTATCCAGTTCTTGTCTTCCCGTGCCAGGGAAGAAGCATGAGGGGAAGTCAATGCGAAGAATTCTGCAAAGTTTCTGCCCTTCACTTGAGTTTCTTTCCCACTCAGATTCTCTTTTGGGGCCCCCAGGCCCCATTCTGAAGAACACAGACAGAAATTCCCCAAAGATTTCTTTCTCTCAAACTCTCCCTCTCTCCCATAGCTCCTCTTACATATCTCCCCAATTGTAATGCCGTCATTATTATTTTATTTTACTTGGAGGAGGCACTGTAACTCTTTTTAAAAGTAGCTCCATCATCTAAAACAGGGTCTGGCATGCATCTGAATAAATGAATGTTTACTGAATAAGCTGAATTATTGGTAGCAGTTTATATGTGTTTGTCATCCTGTGGTACCTGCCTTTGTGAAGGATACTAATGGAGGCCAGGGGAAGAGAGGGTTTTAGGCAAGGCCTCTCTGCAGTCTCTCCTGCACACTGCTCATGCCATTGCCCACCCCGTGTGCTTGAAATGAAGAATTTGTTTCAGAAATCCTCCATTTGTTGTCCTGTGGTGGCTCGTAAATTCCAGTTGGCAGAAGCAGCTGGGATAGCTGCCTAAGAATCTCTAGAGTTTCTGATTCAGTAGTTTCGGGGGGCGCCTCTAGAATAAAAAAATATTTATCTCTCTATTTCTATCTATCTATTAATCTATTGATCTATTGATTGATCAATTGAGACATTGAGAAAGGAGCCCTAGAACTGGAGTATGGAGACTTGGGTTGGAATCATAGAGACTCTGCCACTGATTAGCAACTGGGATAGTAACTTTCTTTAAGCCTCAGGGGACCCGTCTGTAAAATGACAACAATAATCTACCTCCTGGGGCTACCCGGGGATACAATTAAATAATATTTGTAAACATGAGAGACATATAGTCGGTTCTCAATAAATGTTAGTTAAATATGGATATACATGATGGTAGAAAATGCAGGGAGACTGAGGTTTTGGGGTCAGTTTGTAACCAGGAAGAAAAAAAAAAAGAGGATTTGGATGTAGATAGAATGTGATGATTCATTCGCTGTGTTTTCAATTGCTCTGGCTATGGCAATGTAGAAAGAGGCCCTAGCCAGTGGATCTGTTTCCCAGGGGCATGAGGAAATCCTTTTTCGGCAGCTCTTGGTCCAACCCAGGATGTAATAGGATTAACAACCAGAGAAGTCAAGAGCAGATAAATCTATCAATCACAGTGTGGAAAAAAGTTCTTTGCTTGAGCAGGAGGGAGATGGCTCCTGTATGTGCTGCCAAAGGGTGTGTCCACGATGTGAAGTGGCAGGAGGGGCAGATGGCAGACTGGGCTGCCTTGCAGAGGAACAATTCAGACACCTGGGTCCAGAGAACAGACCTCCCGTGCCTGTGTCTTTACATTGAGCTGTAGGGCTAGCTGTAATCGTGTCCTTTGCAAGAAACAAATATTCTACAAGCTTATGGCAAAATTGACGTGAACCTATCAGTGAAAAACATTTGTTGTGTCCTTATAGTGTGCAAATATGAAAGGAACCCGGAACTTAATTAACGTGGGCTGGGTATCCGCTCTTTTCCTTCCCTTGGTCCCCTGTGGTGATTTTGGGCCTGGCTCTTACCTCAATGGATATAAATCATTTGAGTTTGCCTTCTCCACGATACCATGCTTTGTTTTTGTTTCTCCAGTGCTTAGCACATAATAGGTACTGAGGACATTCAATCAAAGCAGCCTCGAAGGAAATGAACTGTGACTATGGATCAGGCATTTTAAATTGGGCTTATATCCTGTGATATAGTTTGGTGTGCTAGGAGTTATTCATCTCAAAGTCTCAACAGTTCTGAGAAATTGGTGAAGAAAAGGCAAGGGACTTAATTGTTGAATTATAGGGAAATATATAGCAATCTTAAAATGGACCTCAATATGTTATAGAGTAGGATGACAAAGTTGCATGAATTTTGAGGTAAAACACATGACATCAAAGTCCTCCTCTTTTTCCTGTGACTGCCCTGAATTGTTGGATGTGTCGTGTTTCTAGGCTTATGTTGGCAATCATGGGCACCCAGCTATGTGAAGGCAAGGACTATATTTTTGCTTCTTGATGAATCACTAGCATCAAACTCAGTGCCTGGCACATAGGAAACACTCAGGACAAAGTTGCTGAATAAATGAAAGAGTGTTTTCTGAATTATTTTTCATGTGCTTCTCTTCTCTCTTTAAGTAGAGTGTAAGCTTCTGTAGTGGTCCCCAGTGCCTGGCACATAATACGTTCTAGCTACACGTTCATCCCATGCTTCATTGTATATCCCCTGTGTCTAGAACAGTGCTCTGTAAATATCAGATACTGTGTGGATTTTCATAAATTATGCCCGCTTTGAGGTCATGGAAAACTGTGATGAAATCATGCCTCTGCAACTTACCACTTTGAGCAACTTCTTACTTAATCTTCCTTCAACCTCAGTTTCCCTGTCTGCAGAATGAAAACAACAATTCTTATTTCACAGGATGGATGCCAAGTATCAATGCTACTTTATATGTAAGACACTTGACACATAGCAAGTCTGCAACAAACGTTAGTCCTGCTGCTTCTGTCTCATTACTAAATAATTGTTTATGTACATTAGGATGGGATTTGAAAGGGCTAAGCTTTGGTGTTAGTTTTAAGATTTGCCTCTTGCTTTGCAGAATGAGGTTCTTACTTTGCCTAGTTCTGAGAAAATCCCTTACTGCCTTTGAGGTTTAGTTTTCCTAAAATTCAGCAAAATGGGTATGATGCTTGCAAACATTCTCTGCTGGTGTTCTGGGAAGATGAGATAATGTCTGGAAGGAGCCTTGAGCGTCAGAGATGAAAGGTGCTGTATAGATTCAAAGCATAGAAGCTCAATGTTATTACTCTTCTGTGGCTTGTTGGATTCTTTTAGAGCAGGAGGTCGCCTGACCCACAGACAGAGTCGTTAGCTCTCTCCTTCCTAAAAGCCCTTTGAAATGATTTGAAGGCACCTTTGAGTGTGGTGTTGCTTTGCTTTCTCGTGCTTCCTGCCCCTCCTCTACTTTAGTTGCTTGCTCTAAGGTTGAAAGTAATTGCTTTTGGGGTGGGAGGAAGAGTGAAGCAATCCCAGGGATAATTGTCTGATGGTGAGAAGATCTGGGTTCAAATCTCGACTCTGATTCTCATTAGCATTGGTCACAGCAATGACTGTCTCTGGGTCTGATCTGAAAACAAAGAGGTTGGACTAGATAACCCCCAAATTCCTAAGCAGCCTTAAGAATGTGAACCAGATGCCTGCCAAGAGCATATTAGGTGTGGACAAAGAACTAATAATAGTGGAAGATCAGAAAGAGGAGAGAATCTCTTCACTAGGAAGGTCATTGGTGAAGACTGGAGAAATTAGAGGGTGGGAAAGGCCATGAGCAATCAGCATTCAGGGTCTTGAAATCCAGGGAGAGGAATTGAGAACTGGTGCCACATATAGGTTTTTGTTCTTCTGAAAGGCAATGTGGTGACTCAAAAAGAGCAGCACCATGGCTTTGGAGACAGGCTGACCCGAGTTTAAATCATGGCTTTACCACTAATTAGTTATATCTTTGGGCATGTTATTTCACCTTCAGAATCTCAATTTTTATTTTTTGTGAAATGGCAATAAAGATACCTGCCTTATGGAGTTGATATGAGAATTAGGTGATGAAACACAGACCAGTACAGTGGATCTTCATTATTCATGGATTTCATTTTTTGTGAACTTGCCTACTTACTAAAATTGACTTGTAACTCCCAGGTCAATACCGGCTGTGCTTTCACGGCCATTTCTGGACAGGCAGAGTGTTGAAAACTTTGAGTCACCTGACTGAGGTTAAACAAGAAGACCCTCTGCCTTCTTGTTTTAACTCTTACATTATGAACAAGTGTCCCTTTGGCAGTCTATTTAATGCCATGGCTTTTGCATTTTTATGCTTGCTGGTGATTTTGCTGTATAAAAACGCACAGGGCTGAAATGCTGTCTAGTGTTCCTAAGTGCAAGAAGGCTGTAAGGTGCCTTATGGAGAAAACACATGTTAGATAAACTTCATTCAGGCATGAGTTACCCTGCAGTTATCTGTGAATTCACTGTTAATGAATCAACAACATATATTAAATAAGGTGTCTTTAAACAGAAACAAACATAAAACAAGCTTATATATTACTTTGTTGATGAAAATGTCTTGACCGGAAGCTTGAAGGAACCTAACCTTGTATTTACCCTAAGAGCAATGGTCTAGTATTTGCTAATTCAGTGTTCATAGCAACTTTATAGAACACAACTACTGTGAATGATGAGAATCGACTGTATCTGAAATATAATTCCTTTATCAGGCAGGCTTCGACAGGTTATGCTACAGTAACAAACAACTCCTAAATTTCAGTGGCTTAACATCTAAAAGTTTTATTTCTTATTCATGCTATATGTCAACTGCAGGTCAGCTGTAGCTTTGCCTCAAGTGCCTTCTCACTATGGGGTCAAGTCTGATGTTCTATCCAGAACACGCCGGTTCCCTGTCAGAGATAGATCTAAACTAGGCAGTTATTTTATGGCTTCTGCTCAGACATGCACACAAAATTATGCTCACTCACATTCTATTGGTCGAAGCAAGACATGTGACCAATCCATTATTCTCCCAGGGAGGCAACGCAAGCACACGTCAGTGGGTGGGGGTGGATAATCCTCTTATGTATACAAAGGAAAGAGAGACTAAATACTCGGGGAAAAATACAAATGCAATTTACCACAGTTCCCTTTTCTTGGCTCTCTTAGCTCTTCCCTATTGCCTTATGATTAGGCAAAGGAGATGATGAACATTTGTCTACAGAGAGAATGTTTGTACCAGTTTTTCAGAGGGAGAAAATTTTTATACATCGAGCTAATGGATAAGACCATTAGGTAAGGTTAGTGTGTATGCACATGTGTGTTTCTTTGGGTGTGTGTTTGGAGAGTATATCAACACAATTAGTAAAAAGCATTTTATCAGACAAATAAACTTTAAATAAACTATCTGAAGGGACCCTTCAAGACTTTTGTTCCAATACCCTTGTTTTACAGATGAGGAAATTAAAGCCTGGGAAACTGGAGTATACAAAGTACGTATGTATTTGGTTGTGTTTGGTGCCAGGGCCAAGACAAGAAACTGGATCTCAGTTGACAAGCCCATACTGATCTTTCATTGTAGTCAAAGGATTGTAGTCACTGCTGAGGTGATAGAGAGATGATTGTCTAGATTCTTTGACTGAAACTGTGATGCTTTCATTTAGTGGGTAAGGAGAGGATTTGGTAGATGAAGTTGGGAGGAAGAGAGATGAATCATGATATAGCAAAAGAATAATTGGCTGTGAATTTAGACAGACTCTACTAAGATATTGCTGTGAGATCTGAGGCAGATCATGTATCCTCCTAGAGCCCCAGTTTCCTCACCTATAAAATGGTGCTGCTATACATTATCGGGTTACCATTGGAGATTAGAGAAAATGCAAGGAAAGTATCAGGTGCATATGAGGCATAAGATAAGTGGTTGCCATTGCTTTGTGTATAATTGTGATTTTAGACCCTATTGCTTGGGTGATTGGATTGTTGCTGTGAAACTAACCGCTCAGATCCACAGCCTCTGTGATTATCCTAGTTCTGCATGGACTATGGCCAGAGTTCTACTCCCATTCTCTCTTCTAGCAAAAGGTGAGCAGGTGAGCAGAAGATGAGCTGGAGATTGATATGTCAGCCCTCCCCCAAAGTAGCAAAGACAAAGAAAGTGGTGCATCTTCCATGGGTTGGCTCTCCTCCTTTCCTGTCGTAGGGCAGATTCTCAGCAAGCTGGGGGTTATAAGCCACTTGAACTAAACTTCAAGGTAGTTCAAAGACAGTCTGGCTTTAAAATCTTTATGGAAGTTTTCTTTTTCCACTCACCCTTTCATTATCTTTCCCTCCCTTCTTACTAAATTTGGTATGAAAGGTTGAAAGGCGGTTTACAATTCCTACTTCTTGTGCTTGCAAAATAGAGACATAAACACGTAGGTTGTATTTAGGGAAGATTCCTGGCTGGATGGAGCTGTGGGCTACTTTATAGAGCTGAGAACAAGGTTTCTTCTTTTGCTGTTGATGAAGTTATTAAATCTCTGCAGTGGTTCTTTTTCCCCCCCATGCAATGCACAATAGGGTGTTTTGCTGTGTTCGCAGTCAAGGTGATTCTCACCTCAAAATAAAATGATTGGGTGAGCCTGTGAATGAGATCTCAGTAAATGCAAGAATATCCCTTTTGGATCATATATCGACCATGAATATTTTTCTGTTCACTATTATCAGACAGTGAAAATGATAACAGAATCATTTTAGTGGAGTTAGGGGAAAAAACCGAACTTACTAAACTATATTCGATAGTCTTCTGGCCCTCTGAGAGGCTAAAGTCACACTTGGAGGCTCTATGGACAACGGTCACTTCCAAACCATTATCATGGGAATGTACCAGCCGAGACCACATCACTGCCATTGAGTGCAGAGACTACAGCTCACATCCCGGGCTCAGAATGCCAGGAACCTCACTTCTGCTGCTCTTGAAAGTCAGCCATTTCTTGCCAAAAATGGTTTCCACCCAGCACCTGCTTTCTCATCTCTTGGTTCTCAGTGAAGCCCTTAGGGGCATGCAATTGGTGGGGCTGAGGTTGAACATTGCAAGGGAGGATGGGACAGATGTGGGACATTCTCAATCATGGGAAACTCCAAATGTTTACTATAGATTTTTAATGCTGGATAACACTGGGAGAAAAAACCTAGGAAAGTAGAAATGCTGCTTGGATCTGCTATTAGACCTAGACTGTAGACCAGGGCTTCTTAACCTCAGCACTCTTGAAATTTGAGACCAGATAATTCTTTGTTGTTAAGAGCTGTTCTGTGCGCTATAGACTGTTTAGCCTCTTCCCTGACCTCTACCTAACAGCACCATTCCCCTGTTGTGATCCCCAAAATATCTCTGGGCTCTACCTGGGCTCTACCAAATGTCCCCTGGAGGGCAAAATCAATCAGCTGGTTAAGAACCACAGATGTAGGCCATAAGATGTTTTGTGCACTGTGTGTATGTAAGCATGTATGTGTGTATAATTTTTATGCTAAAAGTATTGGGGGGAAGTTGATTAAACCAGGTATGAGGGGCTGTAGGGAATGGCACCGGGGGAGGGGGAGCTCTATTAAGTCTTCCTCTTGAATATAAACATCACAAGTGTAAGGATTTGTCTCTCTTGTTCACAGCTCTGTTCCCAGCCCCTAGTGCATAGTTATGCTCAATAAATATTTGTTGAATGAACAGAAAACAAAAAGAAATCCAAGATTTTTTTAAGACAGTCTCAATTTAGATATTCTTTCATTAAGCTAGGATTTTACTTCCAAAAGTATAGCCACTCTACCCTTAAGGTTTGTACTAGCTGAGGGGAGCAGCATTCAGATGGAAGAAGCCCAGGTATCAAAACATCCTGGATGTTATACACTCAGTACCCACGAGTGTAATAATGGGCACACCCTCACTCTTCTTGCTTCTCCATAAAATATGCATAACGTGTCCTGATGCATCCTTTAGCTGAATTTTGGCAACCTTGTTCAAGGAGGATGCTTGGCAGCCCTAGTACAGTCAAGAGCCACAAGCTGCCTTTTAAGGTTTATATTCAGGCTGAATTGAAATTTCCTGAGGACCACTGGGGTCCCTTTACTAGTTGATTACATATGTATTGAGTCAAGTGCTGAGGGTTCAGCCATGAGCAAGATAGACCAAATTGTCGTCCTCATGGTTCTTACACGCAGGTAGTAGACAGAGATAGTACATAAGTAAATGCATAAATAGGGTGATTTCAGATACCTGTGAAAAAGAGCACTGGAATAAATTTACAGGGGGTAAGGGGTGATGATGAGTGGGCATCGAGGAAGAAAGGCTGGGAGACACAGCCTCTCTGAGGAGACTTCTCAAGAGCAGTGACATCAAATTTGTAGCCCTCAACCTTGGCCTCTTCCTCCTTCTCTGAATTGTTGAGTGTAGGAAGAGGACGTGTGTGTGGAGGGTGAAGAGGACAGAGAAGAAGCAGGTGACATGCTCCTGTGGTGCCCCAGGAGTGGGTATCCCTATGGGTGCACATGTCTTTCTATTAAGAGTTTTCTGGAACTTGCCACAGTTGATATAATTTTGAGCCACAGTGGTTCTTAACATTTTTGAGTCCCATGGATCCATTAGAGAATCTGAAGTATGTTAAGGAAACTCTCCCCAGAAAAATGCATATTAAATTTAAATTTTACATGCAGTCTTAGATGTCCTTGAGCCCACTGAAGCCCATCTACAGGGGGGCTCTTTTGTCCCAAAGTTAAGGTATTCTGGGGTAAAAATAATAGTAATATAGCCATTTATTGGAGCAGAGTATGTGCAAGGTAAGGTGCTAATTTACTTAAGTACTTTACATATACTATCCCAATCAAACCCCACAGTGACCCTATGACGTTGATACCATAGTCAGTCCCATTGTACAGATAAGAAAATGGAGGCACAGAGTAGGTGAATATTTTTCCCAAAGTCTCACAGGGACTAAGTGTCTGTCTGACTTACCCTCTTTAGCTAGCTTTATAATCTACCAGAAAATGGTTTTCTTGAGAACTTAGTCCACCTAAAGACTTGGATAGCTCTTGATGCATTATTTCAGGAAACTTCGGTGGTGAATCTCCAGGGTGAAGACGGCATCTTCTACCATTGTATTTGCTTCAGCACCTATCCTAGTTGTTGGTGCCTTCTGAGTGCCCAGGGCATTCGTGGCCCTGATTGACAGGCCATCCTGTGCACACTGCCACCCACATTACACCACACGTATTTCCCATAATATGTTACCCATAATCAAGCGCAGCAGTGGAAGAGTTTGATGATGTCATTGTTCTGCTTGATAGTAAATGATTTTAGTGCTGTAGGCTGCCGATTGTATTTGTGGCCACATGGGATGATTTCAAAGTTAGAGAGGAACAATTTCACAGTGGTTGAGACACTCAAGAGCAGGGAACCACAAACTCTTTCTATAAAGGGCCAAAGAGTACATATTTTAAGTTTTGAGGGCTAAGAGGCAACACTGAGAAGTTTTGGTAAATACTTACTTGGCTATTTAATATACATTCATTTAAAGATGTGAAAAATATTTTAAACTCATAAGCCACACAAAATCCAGAAGGCTGAATTTGCCTCATAGACCAATTTGTAGTTGGCTGACTCTGCTCTAGAGCCAGGTTATCTGAGCTCAATTCTAGCCCTGACGTTGGCTGGATGAATTAACTCAGTCAGGTTTCTTTGGTCTCACTGTGCCTCAGTTTCCTCTTATGCAAAATGAAGATAATCATGGCACTTACTTTACAGAATTACTGGGAGGATTAGAAGAGTTAATATATGTAAAAAGCTGAGAAGAGTTCTGAGTCCTTCGTAAAGATTCTATCCGTTTGTTATTATGATTTCTTGATTGTTTGATAAAGTGTGTATCTTTAGACACACCAGTGCTTTGGAATCCTTGCTGGAACGCTGAGTGTGAGAATTGATGTAATAATGACACTGGATGGTTTCTTTTAAAAACTGTCTCTAACTTCAGAAAATGATACACTAACACAGTTTGGTCCCAAGAGTTTTTCCTTGTTTTTTATCTGTCTATGTACAAAAGGAAAAATACATTCAAGTATAGGTGGAGGAGCTTGGTGGGTAGGTTATTCCATGAGAAAATGACCTCTTCAGTCAGTTCCCCATCTCAGTCTCCTTCCCCTCCAATGTTTTGAGAGCTTTGGGGCAGAGACAGGAAAGATGTGGAGGGCAGACACTGTAAGTAGGGGTGGAAAGGGGGATAACCTTCTCTAGCACCTATTACTTCTTGCAGTTCTGCTAAGTGCTTTAAGTATGCAATCTTATTTCTCCATTACTGTGCATGGCTGCTGGGTGAGGTGGGCTCAGTTACCTCTATACTACTGATGGAGAAGCAGAGGAAAAAAGAAAAAGTAACTTGACTAGGGTCATCCAGCCAGTAAGGGACAGAACTGAGATTCAAATCCAGACTTGCCTGACTCCAAAGCACCCAAGTCTATTCTTTCTCCAGGACATTCTGCTCCCTTCCTGGGCAGCAACCACAGGAGTGTGCTCTGGGAAGGCAGTTATCTCTGAGTGTCTGACCTCCCAACTCCAACCACAGCGCTTTAATCAAATTAGAGCAGAATCAAATCCTTCTGCTGCCTTGTGCTGTACAGAGGTCGCTGAGATTTCCTCCCTGGGGAGGATGTGTTGTATTAGAGAAGCAAGTATGAGAAAAATTACAGCAGCCTGAAAATCCCTAGAGTCTTTGGGGAAGTGTTAGGCTAGGGCAAGAGGAGCAGAACAATGGCAACAAATTGGTGAAGCCAGACTGAGAGGCTGGGATGGTCAGTGGGTTTCTCTGCCTTCCCCAGTCCAGGGTCTCCTTGTAGCTGGGCTAGATGCTATGAAAATACAGACTGTCTAGTAAACCCTGTTCTTAAGTAACAAATTCTCTGTAAATACGGCATATACACAAAGTTCTGTGCAGAGGCCTCTTGATTATATGCAAAATAGGTTGCCATTAATACTTCTATTGCAATTTGCTGTTCTACCAATGCAATTTTTAAAATGTCTGTTATAAAACCGCCTATGGCAAAATGTCCTCCAGTGAATAAGACCAAAGCCATGATAAGAGGGATTCACTGGCTGTCTCTCCCCACATCTCCACCCTGTATACCCAGAGGACCCTCTCTCTCTGCTTCTTTTGCCTCCTTATCAAACTTCCTGCTACTAACACAACATCGTAAAGCAATTATATTCCAAAAAAGATGTTAAAAAAGAAAATAACAACATCCTTCTAGCTTCAGTTGCGAGGGACAGCTCTATGCTCATTGGAAGGTTTTTTTTCCTAATAATATATTTTTTCTCACTATATACATAATGATACACAGTATAGGAAGTTTGAGGGGAAAAATCAGGAAAAATATAATGAACAAAATATAAATTAATTCTAGCCCCATTGCAGAGAAATAACCATGGTTAGGGTTTTCATGACTAGCCTTTCTGATGATCTGTTTCTTCTTCTATAGACCTAATATATAATCCAGGGCTCCATGTGGTCCAGTCTCAATTCATGTCATACTCAAAGAATCACCATTCCATTAGCTACAGATAAATATTAGAGAAAATACAGGATTTACCTCTGGTTCTCAAATAGTGTTAAACTGATTTCAACTCAAAACCCACAGTGAAACTTCCTTAACCTTCATTTCTATTATTCTCCTATTTTTCCATACCCCAAATCTACATAGTAACTTATAGATTCTCCCACATCCCTGTCTACTTCTCTTTGCAGCTGGTTTTTATATAGTCTTATGCAGTTTCTCTGGCATCCTTTTTACTTTTTTCTTTGCTCATTACCTGGAACCTCAACAAGAGAAGTATCTGCAACCATATCCAGAAAGAATGAAATATATCTAACGTTTCCCTACATTTTCATCCCAGATTTTCTCTATCCTTTCTCCTGATGTTGTCTTACAAAAATGCCAGAAATCATGCCTGGGAAGAATGGGATTCCCCTCAGAGGGCAATGGAGGGAATAGTAGGACAGGAGGTAGAAAGATGGGGGAGGGTGAGAAGAGAGTAAGTAAAGACAAAATTTACTTTACAAGGTATAAGCACATAAAAACAAGCCTCAGTTTATATGCTCTACTTTGAATACATTCATTTACCAAGGTGTCAGGAGCATTTTCCTTAAATCTTTGAGAATGACTTTTATTGGATATATAATATTCTATCATGTCAGTATAACAAAATGTACTTAAACAATTCTTTTTTGTTGGCCACTTTGACCAGCTCCAATTTTATATTAATATGAATACCGCATGATAAATAACCTTGACTGTATTTTGTGTGTTTTGTTATAGGCATGTATCTCAAAAATGGAAAAGTGAGGATTTTGCTTTGTTGACCAATTTTGACAGTCTTTGCCTTTTGCTAGATGTTTTTTCTGTTTAAAGGATGCATGTTCTCATTTACAATTTGCATTCAAGAATAAACAAAAATTCCCCAAGTTATTTTTCTCCAAGATACCCTTAAAAAACAGATGATCTTTTATTCTCTGTTTTCTGTGAGGATATGGGGATTTAGTTCACTCCATTGCCTCAAGCTACAGACTAAATGTGAGTAGGAAGGAAGAAAACAGAGCCTTTCAGAAGGTGCATAACAAGGTTTTACAACTTGGCAATTTACTCTGAGCCTAGAACTTTCTCCCTAATTTGTAAAACCACATGAATTTCGGGAAAGACTAATCTGTTTTTGAGTCATTGGCACTTGACTAACATAAATGTGGTGTGGTAAGAGTTCAATAAGCTTTACAATCTTTTAAACACTCTTTGCTTAAAAGGGGAGATATGTTGAAACTGGTTGGTGAGTTATGGAGGAGGAAAAGAGAAAGGGGAAGCCAGAAGGAAGAGGATGTGGGTTTTTGCCACCCTAAAATTTATCTGAAATCTGCAGGAAACTCAAGTAGGGAAATTAAAGTGGTGGGGTGAGTTTTTGAAAGAAACAAACAATGTTGGGATCCTTCAAAATTTAAATGTCTTGAGCAGACAGATGGGATGAATCGTGAGAACAAATGCTGGCCGGTTGGCCAAGAGCTTTAAAATATCATGTTTTAGTGCTTCTTCATTCCCTCCATCTTTCTTTCACAACTCCTTTTCCTTCATCATTCATTCATTCATTCATTTATTGAACACATATTATTGATAGGGCATTAAGTGTCAGGCTCTGTTTTAGGAGCTGGAATTCAGCTGTGGACATATCAGAGGAGGTCCCTCTTCTCATGGAGTTTTTATTATGATGGAGAAAACAGACATACCAGTAAATAAATAAAATTTTACAGCTAGTTGACAGTGGATAAATATAATAAAATCGAGTAATGGGCTAAGTATTGGGACAGCCAGGGAAAGAATTCTGAAAAGGCGTCATCTGAGCTAAAAGTCTGAACAATGAAGCCAGGATTGGAAGATCTGGGTGAAAAGAGAATTCCTAGCTGATGGAACAGCAAAAGCAAATGCTCTGAGTTGGTGTCTTAGTTATTTATTGCCGTGTAACACATTGCTCCATAACTTCATGGTTAAAGCAATAAACATTTATTATCTCACAGTTTTTATGGGTCTGGAATCTGGGCCTGGTTTATTTGGATCCTGTGGCTCAGGGCCCCTTACCAAGCTACAATTAAGGTGTTGGCCAGGGCTGTAGTCATCGTATGGTTGAACTGGGAACTGATCTGCTTCCAAGCTCACTTGCATGGCTGTTGGCACAATCCGCATTCTCCTGGGCTGTTGGACTGAGGGCCTCGGTTCCTTGTTGGCTGTTGGCTCTGGATGAAGGGTGGCCTTCATCCAGAGCCACATGGACTCTCCATGGGGCAACTCACAACGTGGCAGTTTGCTTCTTGAGAGTCACTAAGTGAGGAGAGAGAGAGAGAGAGGGAGAGAGAGAGAGAGAGAGAGAGAGAGAGAGCTAGCAAGATGGAAGTTACAGTCTTTTGTAACCCAATCCTGGTTGTGGCATCTCATCACCTTTGCCTTGTTCTGCTCTTTAGAAGAAAGTCACCAGGTCCAGACTACACACAAGGGGAGAGGATTACACAAGGGCATGAATATGATGGTAGGGGGGATCATTGGGGACATCTTAGAAGCCTGACTACAACAGGGAAGAGGAAGCCTGGCATATTAAAGACACAGATAGAAGGCCAGAGAGGCTAGAGCTTAGTGAGTGAGGGAGACAGCAGTGCAAGAACTGGTCAAAGAGGGAGGTGGGGGACGGATCATGCAGGGCTTGATAGGACCAGGTAAGGCATAATAGGAAATCATTGGTGGGAAGTAAATGTATCTGGTTCAAACTGTGAATAAATCATGCAAGCTGTCACATGCCTATGGGTAGTAGGAGGTCTAGAAGTGACAGTGAAGAAACCACTTAGAAACAACTGTAGCTGTTCAGTGAGAGATGGTGATGGCTTGTACTGAGATGACGGCTTAGCCCTGGAAAGAGCAGGACAGAAAGGGACATATTTTGGCAGTAAAGTCAGCAAAATTTGCTGGTGGCTTAGACGTGGGTGATGAGGGAAAGAAGAATCAAGATGACTCTTGAGTTTTTGGTTATTATTATAATTCCCTTCCATCGTATCCTGCATTTGCCAAGGAACTCAAAGCATGAGCTGGGAGGAACCTTAGAAATTACTTCGTGCAATTCTCTCATCTTACAGATGAGAAAGCTGCAAGCCATGTCACCTTTCTAGTCCTCAGCTTCCTCTTGTAATGTGGGGAGGCTGGGCTAGATTTTCTTCGAGCACTAAGGGATGTCCTCTGAAAAAAACCAAAGCCCGAGTCTGCACTGACTTCCACCTCTTGCCTTTGTTCACATCCCATGTCTTTGCCTTGATGGAGAAGCTGGGAGGAAAGAAGGTGGGAGTGAAGAGAGAGCAGCATGGGCAAAGATGCACTGGTGGTGAGCTTAGTGCATACCTGACGGGTCAAAGGGGCTTTGGGTGGCCAATGGGCTTTGAAGACCACTGTGCTACCAAGATTCTGTAGTTCACTTGTTGAAAATAGCCTGGCCATGTATTTTCTGAGAACGCTTAGATGTAGGGCAAAGGTCGGCAGAAATATTTAACCAGTTGGGGCAGATTCAAGACTGTTAATAATATCTAACTGCTATGGAACACATGTTCTGTGCCAGACACTGTGCCTGGAGAAAATGTACGTTCATTTCTCAATTCATCCTTACTCTCCAGAGCTGCTCTTCCCTTCTCAGTGAAAGGCAGCCCTTTCCTTCTAGTGACTCAGACCAGGAAATGGTAACGTTCCATTCTTGACTCCTTTCATACCCCACATAAAATCTATCAGCAAATCCTGTTGACTCTATTTCAAAATAAATATGGATTCTTGCCATTTTTTTCCACCTCCATCATCACCACTCTGGTCCAAGCCACCATCCTCTCTTTTCGGCTACGCATAGTAGCCTCCTCACCGGCTGTCCTGTTTCTACTCCTGGCCCCTCCACTCTAGTCTGAACACAGTAGCTAGAATGATCCTGGTCAACTGAAGTCAGATTATAGCACTGCTCTGGTGAAAGTCCCCAGTGGCTCCCAATTACTTTTAGATGCAAAAAATCTAAGTCTTTATAATGACCCCATAAAACATGACATAATTTATGCCCCGCCCTCTGGATCTCCAGTTACATCTCTGATCTTCTCTCCTACTTTTTTTCTCCCTTGCTCACCCCAGTGCAGCCACGTGGACTCCCTGTTCCTGGATCATGAAGGCACTCTTCCATCCTCTTGCCTCAGGCCTTTTGGCACCTGCTGTTCCCTCTGCCTGGAGAGTTCTTCTTCCAGTTATTTACAAGGTTTGCTCCATTGTCCTTTTGAGATCTTCACTGAATCTCATTTTCTCAGTGACGTGTTCTATGGCTATCTTGTCTTGAACTGAATCCCAATACTTCCTACTCTCTTTCCCTATTTCATCCTCCTTAGCACTTATTACCTTCATACACAACATATTTTATTTTATGCACTCCCCTCCGCCCCTAGAACATAACCCCACTAGGGCAGGGATCTTTGTTTTATTACTGTATCCCCAGAGCTTGGAACATAGTAGACGCTGAAAGAGAACGAATGAACTTCCCTATGAGGCGGGTACTCTTTTCCTCTAATTATCAGATGTAAAAACTGAGATGAGAGAAAATATGCATCTTTCCTGAGGTCACAACATTGGAAAGTGACAGTTGGGACTTGAAACCAACTTTGCTTGACCCCAGAGCAGCCCAAGGGCTGTGGGTTCTTGGCCATCTGACATGTTACATGAAATGTAAGCCTCGATTTTTTATTACTAAAGAGGGGATGACTATTTACCCCACAAGATTATTGTGAGAATCAAGTGGGAAGATAAGTGTGGACGTGTTTGTAGGGTATCTAACAGTTTCCTCATATGCCCAATGTTATTATTTCTATTATGAATGCTGTATAGATTATATGGGTACCTTGAACTTCTGTATAGATTATATGGGTACCTTGATATTCCCAATCAGAAAGCAGTCCTGCATCATAAAGAGAGAAGGACTAGATGGAAAAAAATAAGAAAATCTGGCTCTGGTCAGTTTCAGGCTTGGTGGTGATACTCAGCCTGTTTCCTCAGCTCTAAAATGAGGTTGCCAGTTTGCAAGGCAGAAATAGAGACACAGATGCAGAGAACAAACGTATGGACACCAAGGAGGGAAGGCGGGTGGTGGGGGGTGGTGGGATGAATTGGGGGATTGGGATTGACATGCATACACCAATATGTATAAAATGGATAACTAATAAGAATCTGCTGTATAAAAAAATAAGAATTTTGATTATCCTAATCATTTATATGTAAAAATAAACACTTTAATCAGAAAAATAAATAAAATAAAATGAGGTTGCCTACCCTTTCCTGGAGGACGATTGTGAGGCTCATTTGGGACAACGCATGGGAGGTGTGCAGTAGGTCTTTTGTCTCTGTCATTATGATCTACACTGCCCTGTCCCGAGGCACGTTCAGAAGTGATTTCATGTTTTTCCTCAGCTTTCATTGGAGAGCTTATGTGTCTTAAGGAACAAGGCTGGTGGCCCTGGGGCAGTCTGCTATGCACTTGTGTCCTTCCTAGAGCCCAATCTGAATGACCAGGATGATATTATTTCTTGTCTCTTTCGTCTGAGGGAGTTTTCTCATTTGTAATCATTTCTCCATCAAGTCGTTCTAGGGATACATTCTATTTTTTCTAGAATATAAGCCCATCTTGGAATAGATTTGAATCTTTATTTTTCTGCAACCTCTACCTACTCTTTTAGTGAGAAAATTCCCCCAATTCCAGTTGCATAAATAAAGGTTTTTTAAAAGCCTTCATAAAATGAATACAATAAAAAATTTGCAGCAATAATAAAAATCAATGCCTGGCAAATTCTCTAGTGTAAGGCAGACCTGTTTCTCCTGAAAATGGAAATGATATTTTCCTGAACACTAGGAGAGATGAGAAACTCACGGTAATGAGTGAAGCAGAAAGCCAGTAACGGGATTTGGGTCATTGACATTCAGGCTGGGCCCTGGGAATAAGGACATTGGTGCAAAGCAGGCTGCCTGGTCACCCGTGTGACTGCTTCTTGAGATGCATGAGGTCCCACTGAAGGTTGAGGGGATACTTGAGATTACTTCTGATTGTGCTTCCAGACCGGGCAGGCAGAAACAGACTAGAAGACAAATCCTTTCCACAGAGATCAGAGCCTAGATTACGCTCAGCCTAACCAGGAAAAGAATAGACAGCTGGCTTCTGACTGACTTGTTAGGGAGCATCTTTGCTGTCCTTTGAGATATGAGTGGGGATCAGTAGTGAGGTGTGTGGAAGATGCTGCTCTGAGCCTAAACCTGTGGGTTTACATGCTAGGATTTCTTCATTTTGCCAGTTTCTAAAGCCTCATGCAATCGTATTTATTGTGGTGAGGAATTTTCATCTTGGCCTCGTAAAACTGCTGCTTCTTCTTCCTCCTCTTCTTCTTCTCCTTCTTCTTCTCCTTATCTTTTTATTCCACAAACCCTTAGGCTATAATTATAAAATGTTAAATTGGAAAGGACACCAAAGCCTATCCTGTGCAATCTTTCATTTTGCACAGGAGAAACAGACCAAGAAGGGGGAGGTGACTTGGATGTCCTAAGTTTTGTCTGATCCTGGCTCTAACAGTGGGCCCAGCTAGGAGGGAATTTTATCCTGATGGAAAGAACTGGGAACCCCCAGAGGGTGCATACATGTTATTCCTTAGAAAGAAAGGAGAGGAGATCTATTGTCAAGGTACAGAGGATACCTGAGGATGTAGGCAGGCCCAGGATCTTATCTGGGCTGAGTTCAAATGAACCAAGGAGTGAGAGCCAGGACAAAGGAAAACAAACGATTCATATTTATCATTCCAAATCTAATAAGGTTCCATCACGTCAACAGCCACCACCCTGAACTTTGTCACCATTATTAGTTTTTTTGTTTTCCTGGGCCACCGTAGTAGCCTAACTGATCACCTTGATTCTCCTCTGAAATTCTAAAGCCTATTCTCCACACAGCAACCAAAGTAGTCCACCTAAAATTACATATAACATCATGTTACTTCCCGCTTAAAGCTCTACTGCTGACTTTCCTGTACACCTAGAATAAAATCCCAAGACCACTGATCTAGTTTCCTAGGGCTGCAGTAACAAAGTACCACAAACTGGATGTCTTAAAACAACAAAAGTTTATTCCCAATTCTAGATATTAGAAGTCTGAAATCAGGGTATTGACAGGCTATGCTGTTTCTGAAGGCACTAGTGGAGAATCCTTCTTCACCTCCTCTTAGCTTTCGGTGGTGTTTCACAATCCTTAGCATTCTTTGGCTTATAGATGTATTACTTCAGTCTCTACTGTGGCCTTCACATAGACTTCTTCCTGTGTGCCTACGTCTCTGTGTCCAAATTTCCTTCTTCCTATGAGAATACCAGTCACTTCCAGAAAAGATGAAAACTGTATACAAATTATATATTTATTTGCATATTCTTTTAATCTGTCTCTCCTATTATATGTGAGCTTCATTATGTCCGAGATTTTTTCTTTTTCAATGATAGAACCCAGAGCCTAGTAACATGCTTGACACTTTTAAAGAACTGAATGGACATTTGTTGAAGGACTGAATGGATGGGTGAATCTCCCAGATTTAAAGGCCCTGGATTAGAATGCATACCTCGTGGAAAAGCCTTCTCAGCACACCAAATCCATACTCTACAACCTGGCGGTCTCATTGGTTTTAACTTCAATTCTGCGTCATCTACTTGATTCCTTTTCCATTACCCACTGGTTTGCAGATGGCAGAGCAAGAGGCCCAAACCAGAGGATTTGGGAAATAGTACCCTCGTTGAGTTAGAAAGTCAGGGCAGCAGTGGGGTAAAAAGCTAGTAGGCCTGAAATCAAGAGTCACAGATGTCACAGAGCTGAGCAAATTAGGGTTTCTAAAGTCACTGAAGACACATTACTGGTATTTCCTTGGCAAATGGATGAGTAGATCAAGGGTAATAACCATGAATACTAAAAGTAATAACGATAGCAAGCATTTTTATGTTTCCTTAAAGTCTTGCAAGCTACCAAGCCTTTTGGCATCTAATAACTCATTTGGACCACATATGATCTCACCCAATTCAGCAGTTATAATGTGCAATGCCCCTGCTAGGCACTGCAGCATAGGAAAAGACCTCGCCTTCAAAAATCTCAACGAAAGGAGGGATACAGGTACAGTAAGAGATAATTATTCAAAGAGAGGTAATTGCAGTGTTAGACGCATGCCCAGTTATTATGGGATCACAGAAGGTGTGACCCTAACCCAGCTCTGGAGGAAAAAGAGGATCAGGAGAGACTTTCTGGAGGAGGTAACAACAGAAATGAAGGAAAGGAAGCTGCTAGAACTGCACTGTCCAATATGGTAGCCATTAGTCACATGCAGCTAGTGGCTACTGGGTAACACAGATATAGAACATTTTCATCATTGCAGAATGTTCCATTGGAGGGTGCTGCTACAGAGTTTTGCTTTTCCAAGGTCATTGTCCAGTTAGGAAGCTCTCTCTTGCAATTGACAGAATATTCTAAGTCAAACTGGATTAAATACAAATCAGCATG
This sequence comes from Delphinapterus leucas, assembly GCF_059928025.1. Classification (NCBI taxonomy): domain Eukaryota; kingdom Metazoa; phylum Chordata; class Mammalia; order Artiodactyla; family Monodontidae; genus Delphinapterus; species Delphinapterus leucas. The sequence continues at coordinate 12,760,236 of NC_143145.1, forward strand.
CATTTGTGCATATAACAGAAGAGTCCAGAGGTAGCGGGTCCTTTAGGTGAGATTTGATGGAGATTCTGGCTTCCTTCCTATGATTATTTCGCCTTTGCCCTTCCATATGTGACAGCTTCACTCTCATGCTGGCTTTCCTCACAGTAATAAAATGGTTGCAGCCGTTCCAGGCTTTTCGTTTTTATTCCATACCCTCTGGAGGAATCTGTTTCTCTACCCATGGATCAAAATGCACGGGTTTCACTCTGGCCATGTGCGTACTCTGGAGCTAACCACTGTGGCCAGGGGCAGACCATCTGTTGACTGGCTTAGGTCTGAGTTAAGTACCTAATCACTGAGGCTAGAGATACGGAATTACACTGATTTGCTTAATTGAGTCAGGACAGGACCTTATCCTGGAGCTGGAAGTGAGGTGCCAAGCTCAACCTTTTGGCTGTAACCCAGTGGGGGATGGATGCAAAGATGCTGGGGTGGCCTCTGTAGTCACTCAGATAAGTAGATTTTTGCCTGTCTATATCTTTCTGGGATTCAGTTTCTTCTAGGCCAGATTAAGAGGCCAGACAAGCTCTGTTTTTTGTTGATGCCTTGATGTGAGGTTTCTAGCAGAGCTAGGACTAGAGAGAGGCAAGTGAGGCTACAAGGATGCCAAATTTAAGGAAGCACTCACTCCCTGGGTCATGCAAGTACAATGTAAGCACCTACAAGTGAGAGCTTTCTTAAATCTGGTGCCCTAGGTACCACATTTGCCTCACCTTAGTTCCTGCCCTGTTTCTTAGGAAATGAATTTATCAGAAAAGGTGGATTCTATCCTTCTCTTTTAATTCAGATAAGAAGAAACTCTTCTTTGAGTTTATAGCAATGATTTTCAGATTCAAAAAATCATAGCAATGATTTTCAGATGCAAAAATGCATACAGCTTGTTCAAAAAAAAAGGCATTGCTGTTTGCACCAGGCCAGTCCGTCTGTCAAACGGTTGTTCTGATGAGTTGGATGACATCATGACACAATAGAAAAACATACTGCCCATTACAAATGGCATTGCATTTTAAACTATAAATAATTGATAGGCAATGATATAGAATAATAACTTTCCCCCAGAGCTATTTGTCTGAGGTCTTAACAATTTCAGTCTGTTGAGTCATAGACTGACCCTGGAGTGACAGGTATAATAATAATGTTAGGCTGAGCAGATGTGGAGAAAGAGGGATGGTGGGGACTCAGGGGCTAGGTGAGGAGGGATTAGGTTGGTCAGGTAGGCCACATTTAGCAAATAAAAGTACAAGACACACAAATATTGCATAGAACACATTTATACTAAAAAAATCATTTGTTGTTTTTCTGAAATTCAAATCTAACTGGGCACCCTGTATTTTTTGTGGTAACCCTAGTATATTAGTTTCCTGTTGCTTCTAGAAATTTAGTAGCTTAAAACTATACAAATTTATTATTTTTAAAGTTCTAGAGGTCAGATATCCAAAATCAGCTTCACTGAGCTAAAATTAATTTGTCTGCAAGACTGTGTTCCTTCTGGAGGATCGAGGAGAGAGAATCTGTCTCCTTGCCTTTGCCAGCTTCTAGACGCCACTTGCATCCCTTGGCTCCTGGCCAAGTAAATGGGAATGGGTGGAGTGGGCACCTAACAGTCATTCTAGACTAGGTTGTGCTGTGTAACAAACGTCTCCTAGATCTTGGAAGATTTAAGTTTTATTAAAGATAGACTAACGTTTCTTTCTTTCTTGTGGTAGGTCTACAATTGGTCAGTTGACGATTTTACTTCTAGTCTCTTTACTCCAGAACCCAGGCCAATGGAGAATTTACCAACTGGAAAGTGGCAAGAAGAAGAGAGAGAGTGAGACAAAAATAAACATTGGGTCTCATGGCTTCTGTATGAAGGAAGAAACATTGCTTTCACTTATATATCATTGACCAAATCAAATTCCATGGCCATAACTGAGTTCAAGTGGATGGGGAGGTGCAATATAACCATATGCCTGAAAGAAAGGGAATGAGAAAACTGGCGAAGAGCCCTAATGACCATGTCCAAAATAGGAAAAGAAGGAGCACATTCCGGACCAGAGATCTACATGTGGAAAAACTGGAGGCCAAGAATGCCTTGTTCTTGGAACTGCAGTGTCTCAAAAAGTCTTCACCCAAATATGTTTCCCATTTTAATTATTCTTAGCATCCTCATATATAACCCATCATCATCTCTCTCACCAATACCTAGCACAGGGTTTGGCACAAAATCACTGAAACAGACTTGAGCGTCTAAGTCAGAATTGGTTATGTCTGAGACCAAGCATGGAGGTCCTGCCTTTGGCAGTGAGGCCCACGTTTCTTATATAGGCCTCTTTCCTATCCCCATGCTTAACTAAGTCAGGGCAAAAGACATTGACTTTTTGGCCAGACAGGGTGGTGGAATATAATTATTATTTATTTAAAACTCATTACTTGCAAGCCTTTTGCATGGAACCAATTTAGAAAGCTCTTAAAGAAAAATAAAAATATTATCCTTGGTGTAGCACAGTTTTGGGGGGCCCTCCTAATGTGTTAGAAATCCCCATAGGTACTGATAATTTTTTCATCTCTCCCTTTTAAAAGCAAGGCTGCTGCCAGGGATTTGGCTCCTGGTGATACGTACTGGTTGTGGTCCCCCCTCCCAAATAAAGTTGTGGACACGTTGAAGGTGGGGTGAGGCAGGAAGTGGGAATTGAGAGGGAGTGTCGAGCACTTATGTCAGTTCAGGTGTCAAATTTTACATGTCTGGGTTCTGTTTCCACCAGGCTCTGCTCTCTGCCATCACAGCTCTGTTATGTATGCTTACTGGAAGGGCTGTCTCTGTTTCCAAGAAATCTCTCTGAATTGGAAACATCAGAATGTAAAAGCAACGGTGGGAGGAAGGGCCAGTTTTAGATGGAGCCAGTGAAGGTGTTATGGTTTGTAAGGGCAGCGTGAGAATCTTCCTTCTTGAGATTCAGCAGCCTGGAGCTGGAGGTCCAGAGACAAGGCTGAGCATTTGCTCGACCACCTGGCCACCGTGTTATATAGAGATCTGTCTCTGAGCTTCAGTTTCCTGGTAATGGGTTAGACTCTATGACTTGTAGGGCTGAAATGTCCCTTCTGCCTAAAACAGTCTGTTCTTAGACTAAGAAAACCCTTGTAGATGTACCAAAATGTCAGCATTCCTTCACATGAGACTCATTTGTGTGGATTAAGACCTCTCTTCCATGTAGAGACGTGGATGGACCTAGAGACTGTCATAGAGACTGAAGTAAGTCAGAAAGAGAAAAACAAATATCATATATTAATGCATACATGTGGAATCTAGAAAAATGGTACAGATGAACTTATTTACAAAGCAGAAATAGAGACACAGACGCTGAGGACAAACATATGGATACCAAGAGAGGAAGGAGAGGTAGGATGGATTGGGAGATTGGGATTGACATCTATACACTACTATGTGTAAAATAGATAACTAATGAGAACAGGCTGTAGAGCACAGGGAACTCTACTCAGTGCTCTCTGGTGACCTAAATGGGAAGGAAATCTAAAAAAGAGGGGATATATGTATACACGTGGCTGATTCACTTTGCTGTACAGCGGAAACTAACACAACATTGTAAAGCAACTATACGCCCATAAAAAAAAAGACCTCGCTTCCATAAAGAGTCGCATTTATTAGCAGCCTTTAGCAGCAGAGTGTAAACCACAGCACGCTATTCCTTAGCAGAGCTCTGTGGAAACACTTTTAAGCTTTGACTGGAGAAGAAATGTTGTCAAGGAAATGTGCACACACAGGCCCATGACTGGTGTCCCTCTGTGTTTCCAGAATTTTTTAAATGTCTGCCACAATACAGGTGCTACTCCTTTTCCCCATCTTTCTAGCTGTTTCGGGGCTTATCTTCTAACAGGAGCTGGACTCTGTACAAATGGCGGGGGGTACAATGTGACTTGTTTCTACCTTTTCAGAAACCTACAGCCAGAACGAGAGATAGGTCTGTGCATTACGAGTTACTGTCACAAGGGTTTTGGTTGTATTGGGAAGTAATATTACATAGTGTTTCCGAGTTCTGGAACCTGCTTGAGTTCAGTTCCACCATTTGCTGGCTGTAAGGTCTGGGTCAAGGTGCTATGACTCAGTTTTATCATCTGTAAAATGGAGAAACTAATAGCAACTATCTCAAAAGTGTTGGTGAATATTAAATGAGAATGCATGTGCCTTGCATACCTACTAGTTAACATTTACTTATTTCTTATTAACATTAAGCCAGGGTCTGAATTAAGCATTTTATATGTTAATTCATTTGGTTCTTCCAACAATCTCTGAGTTGGTACTAGGACGATCATTCCCCATTCTACAGCTAATGACACAAAAGCACAGAGAGCTAACTAACTCTGAGTTGACACAGTCACTGAGAGGAAGCTTTGGGATGAATCTAGACAGTCTGGCTGCAGAACCTGTGCCCTTAACTTCTAGCTCTGACAAATGCTGGCTATTAATGTTAATATGTGTGTTATCTTATTTGAACCTCATTATAGCCTTAAAGAGTGGTTACTATAAGCCACTTTTATTGAAGGGGGCACTGAGGCTCGGAGAGGTTAGGTGTCTAGATTCAAGTCTCTCTGTGCATGGCAAGATGGGTGAGATTGCCATTGACCCTGATTTCATGGACTGCCTATCAAACGAAGCAGAGTATGCTAACCACCCAAAGTGTTATTCTCTTGAATTGGGCCAGATATGCACCCTTGGGCTGTGAACCAGAGTGTTTCGTACCTGTTACCTTGTGGCGCTTCATAGGAAGGCAGGAACCTGGAGGACCCACAGCTACCCAATGCTGACCCTGGGACTGGTCTGGGCTGGAAGCAAAAGTCCAGACCCTGGGGCCCATGCCACACCCATGGGATCAGAACCTCTGAGGTGAGGCTTAGAAATCTGTGTCTGAGAAGCTTCTAAAGTGATTCTGATACGCAGCCAGTTTGGAAACCACAGCCCCAGCAGAGATAAACTCAGATCTCTGAGTGGCTTTCCCCACTAAGTGGTGCAGAATGGGGCTGTGGGAGAAGCCTGGTCATCGGGGCCCGAACTCTGATGTCAACTGTTGACTCTGTCCCTTCGGACTTGTTGACAATAAGCAACTCAGCCAACTTCACTGTTGGTTTCTTCATCGGTAACAGGAAGGTCATAGTGCACAGGGTCATAGCAAGGAGTATATGTGTTAACACATTAAAAGCCTAAACGTGAAACCTGGCTCCTGAACACGAGTTTTCTTTTCCTGCCAAATCTTTGGGAAAGCACTTTCTCAATTGTGAAGGACTATGCAGAAAAGAGAGATTGACTGTGAACTGTTCTAGACGCTCAATACAGACTTTTTGGGTTGAAACTTTGCTTTCTTGTGGCCTCTCTGAAATCACCATGGTTTCTAAATGCTTCTAATGTTTCTTGATGTTGCTGATGATAAGGTATTTTCACTCATCTCTGAAACTAGGTATCTGAAACATCGTTATCTATAATAAAGATTGGTTTTTTGCCCACTCTTTTTTATTTTTAATTAATTTATTATTTTTTTAAACATCTTTATTGGAGTGTAATTGCTTTAAAATGGTGTGTTCGTTTCTGCTTTATAACAAAGTGAATCAGCTATACACATACATATATCCCCACATCTCCTCCCTCTCGTGTCTCCCTTCTTATATAGGACAGGAATAAAGACTGTTGTTAGAATACACAGGTCCTCAGTTTCTCCTTCTAGAGTCAGAAATCAATATAGTGGTAGATTTCCTCCCTACATCTGCCTAAAAGAAAAGAGAAACCTAAATTAGCCCCTTTAGGTTATACACAGTGCAGGGAGAGCCTCATTGTTCAACATTGTTTACTGAGCATCTTTTTCAGCTTAAAGAGACTAATCTGATAAGCTCTAGGGGGTCATAAATCAACTCCAGTTAGCAGGAATCTGGATTCCGTAAAATACACGGGAAATGGCAAAGGTTACCCAGGTTGGAGAAATAAGTCCATTAGTTATAAATGGCAATTTATGATTCCTCTTACAGAAACTATACTATATTGTAAGGAGTTAAGTTATTTCCTCGTTCCTGCAGAAATGACTTTTTATAACAATAAAATAAAATAATAGAATAAAATAAAATAATAGATAAGATAAAATGGTTTCCGATCATGACTTAACTGCCCTGTGATTTGGCTCCAGGGAAGGAATCATACCAACTCAGAATGGCCAACATGAACATTTTGGTCTATTTATTTTTCTCACTGGAAATGAACTGACTTTCTAGTATGCCTCTAGGGTTCATGGGTACAATGATTATAGATTGAGTCAGGCTGAACTCTGGGTACTGATATGACTTTGTTTCCAAACATCTTCCTTTAGATGACGTCAGGCAAGGTCTTCAGTTCACAGTCTCTCAAATGATCTCAGTGTCAAGCACTGTGCTGTCTTTTTGGGGATACAAAAAGCAGAACAAGGGATCGTCCTTGTCTTGAAGGAGTTTGCAGTCTTGCTGGGAAATAAGCACTAATATGCGAATGAGCTAAATCAGTGCTAATAAGTACTAGTACACTAAATAAGCATTAATAAGACATATTTCAGAATTGTACGAGGTGAGCCATGATCAGATGCTGAATGGAATACATCCAGATGGGGTTGGAGAGGTAAATTGGAGACTGGAAGTAGGGTTTCTGCAGAAGTGTGGTGGTCAGAGGATGAGGTCCTTACAGTCTAGAGTTGAGATATTTCCTATTGGATAGGCCCATTGGGGTAGGGAGTCAGGGAGGAGAGAGGATGGCTGGTCATGCCAGGAAATGGTCCCTAGCAGGGGTATGAGAGTGGAGCTGAGCATGGAATGCTTGGACTCAGGGCTCCTCTTCCAAGGATAGTGAGTATGTAACAGGCCTGCAGCATAATGGGTGGCCTCAAATCTGAGTCTTGCCATGATGGCCAGTCCTTGAAAATAGCTATCCTCTCTGCTCCAGCCCAGTATAACCTTCCCTAAGAAGCTTGAGGGGCAGTTCTCTGAGATTACATCTAGGGATATGCCCTGTACTTCTCCACTGGTAATTAAGTAAGCAGTTGAGTAATTATTTGTTTAATGGCTGTCTCCCCGACCAGACAGTAAGGTTCATTAAATGAAATACTTAGCACGGTGCCTGACTCTTGGTAAGAACTCAGTAAATGTTGTCTGTTTTTCGCTCCTTGAGTTTCATGAGTATGAAGCCTATTTTTGTCTAGTCATCACTGCATTCCCAGTGCTTAGCATGGTGCCTGGAACAAGAGAGAGCCTCCACAACAAATATAGTAGATGAGTGAACTCTTGATTTCTCCCCCCAAACTACTTCTCCTGTAGTCTTTCCAATCTCAGTAGACAATAGTTCCATTCTAGGAGCTTCTCAGTTCAAAATCCTCATGGCCATCCTTGACTTCTTTCTCTCCCAGTCATGCCTGTCCCAGTGGCAACGTCTGTCAGCTCTGACTTCAACAGTTATCATTAATCACTGCCCTCTCAAGACTTCTTTCGTGACCACTTTAGTGCAGGCAACTACCGTTTCCCAGCTGCATTGTGGGTAGGGCCTTACTAACTTTTCCTCTTGCTCCTGTACTTGACCCTTTAGTCTCTTCTCCACAGAGCAGCCAGAGTGAGTCCTTAAAAACACAATTCAGAGCACAACAGATCTCTGTCCACACATGTCCATCTGGCCTACAAAGTCCCTACCTCTCCGAACCTCTTTTACTGGCCCCCTTGCTCTCTCTCTTTTTTTCTTTTTTAGTGTTTATTTATTTTTACTTGTTGACAGTTTGCTTTATTTATTTATTTATTTTTGGCTGTGTTGGGTCTTCGTTTCTGTGCGTGGGCTTTCTCTAGTTGCAGCGAGCAGGGGCCACTCTTCATCGCGGTGCGCGGGCCTCTTGCACGGGCCTCTCACTATCGCGGCTTCTCTCGTTGCGGAGCACAGGCTCCGGACTCGCAGGCTCAGCGGCCATGGCTCACAGGCCCAGTTGCTCTGCGGCATGTGGGATCCTCCCAGACCAGGGCTCGAACCTGTGTCCCCTGCATCGGCAGGCGGGCTCCCAACCACTGCGCCACCAGGGAGGCCCCCCATTGCTCTCTCTTGTCCTCCTTACTGTACTTACTCTCCAGGCCAGGTGGCTCCCCTCCCCTCGGCCTTTGCACTGCTCATCCCTCTGTCTGGAAGGTGCCTCCGCCATAGCCGCAGGGCTCCCTCCCTCCCTTCTTTCAAGTCTCCATGCACATGTCCCCTTCTCAGAGAGACCTCCTCTGGCCACTCTATCTAAATTAATACCTTAGCCCCTTCAGCACTTGTTACTGCCTTTCCACACTTCATTTTTCTTCACAGCTCATGTTGGCACCTGTCAACGTGTATGTTCATTTGTTTACTGTCTGTCTCCACTCTAGAACAGGAGATTGAACTTTATCAATTTTATTCAATGTTTATATATCCAGTACCTCAGTTAAGTCTGTCCTTGTCAGGATGTCAAGGCAGGATGTCCTTGTTGAATGTATATATGTCCATTAAGGCAGGATGTCCTTGTTGAATGTATATATGAATGAATGAGTGAGTGGACATATATGTCTGTACACAGACACATGCACATAGTCTACACACATTTCTATGTAAGGCATTTTTAAATATTACTTACCATGTCCCAGGAACCCTTATAGGTGTAAGCCCTTTACTTACATATTTTCAAATCCTTACAACAATCCAATAATGTGGGAGTTGTCAAGCCCATTTTGCAGAAGAGAACGAGAAGCTCATTGAATAACTTGGCCAATATCCCAGAGCTGGAAAACGGGGAGTCTAGATTCATTTGAATGACTCCAGAGCAGTCGACTTTCACTGCCCCAGAATGTCTGTCCAAGCTGATCAGAACACGGAAAACATGGGTTGCTGCCTTGAGGTTTCGGGAGGGAGGTTCCAGAGAGTGATGTTGAAACAACACGCTTGTATGTCAGTCACAGAGAGTGGGGCTGAAGCAGTATTTACTGTCAACAAGTCAAAACGGCTCACCCTGGGTGACTAAGCTGAACACCTACCTTAGACTTTCCCTTTAGGAGGAAAAGGGAAGCAGAGGACAGCCAGAGGAAAAAAGTGAAAAGATCCTCTGGCAGGTGACCACACTTTCCTGTCAGGACACTTCTGACTTGCCCCTGTGATGAGTCACAGGGCACAGGCTCTTGGAAGACCCCCAAGCGAGAAGCTGAGGGAGGAGGAGACAAAGTCTCCAATCGGAGGACCCAGAGTTGGCTTTGAGAATTTAGCTTTTGTATTAAAGCCATCCTGAGAGGTTGCTTGGCAAATGCCAATTTGCTGGGAATCCACAACATTGATGTACTCGGTCGGCTGTTCTTCATTTGGGGTTTGAAATTCTTTTCCTAGTCTCCAGTTCTCAGAACTAGAAGGGGTGTGGACTGCAGTTTTGCGATGACCAGATTCTGCGGCTTGGCTGACGGCTGAACTGGAGAGCTGCTTGGGATAGAATTTAGTATCAGTGGTTGGTAGACTTCTGAGCCCTAGTAAATGGCAGAATTCCACGGCTTAGTGAGTCACAGAGTTTCATTATAGGCCACTGAGGACCCAGGCATGGGGGGAGGGGGAGTGTGAAATCTGACAGAGCATGATGTTTGGAAGAAGTCCCAGAGCGACTGAGCCAGCCTGGGACACTCACCTCTAGACATCTTGCTAAATACATAATATCTTTCCATTAGGTTTAAATTATTGTTCTGATTTCTTTTAGCATTTTTTCTCCCTCAGAAGCTTCCTCATCTTCCGCGTGAGGCTTATGTAAAACAGCTGTGAATGTGCCAGTTTCTGCTGGGAACTGGAACAGGTTAAGGGTTAGAAGATTTCCAGATCGTGGATATTGAGTGGCTGGGAGTCAACTCTCTGAAGCCCAAGATGGCAAAGCACCACGCATTTACCTTCCCTCTCAAACTCAAGCTCAAACAAGGTTAGGGAACATTGCAACTGGTCACTTGATGGGTTCAGCAAAATCTGCTAGACAGTGAGATATTTGTGGGCAGGAACTGTGCTTTAATCATCTCTGTATTCACTGGCCCTGGATCATTAATACGTGCTCAGTAAATGTTCACTAAGAGGCACTGGGTTGGGTATTGGAAGGTTTAAGTTTCAGTCCCAGCTTTATCATTAACTTCCTCCACGACCTCAGGCAAGGCACTTGACTCTTCTGGGCTTTACTTAGCTTCTCTAAGGTAAGAAGAGAGTCTTGGGTTAGATTATCTCTGTAATTCCATGACTACAGCTAATAGGGAATGGGGATGGGACAGGTGCTCATCTACTCTAGACTCTTACTCTCCAAACCATGTAGAATAAGTGGATTAGAAGTCAAATTGAGCAAAAACTAACCAATGCATTATAGGGTATACCATGAAGATCTAAGAGTATAACGAATCTTCTTGAGACGGTGACCCCTGCTCAAGAGGCTTACAGGTTAAAGTGAGACAAATAACACATTTGGCAAATGAGGAAACAGGCATGATCAACCAGCTTGCCCAGGGGCCACACAACTAGCAAGAAGAAGGGCCGAGATTCCACTGTTTGACCCTAGTGCCCACACACAGTACTGCAATTAATATTACATGGTATGGTTTATTCCTATTTTCTTTGGCTCAGAAGTTGCTGAAAATTTCTTCTTTTATTGTTTGCTTTGGTAAACTCGTGTGTGTGTGTGTGTGTGTGTGTGTGTGCGCGCGCGCGCGCGCGCACGTGTGGTGGGCCTGTATGGTGTATGTACGCTGGGTACGCACATATGTATGTGGTGGTATTAATCTTTGTCGAAGCAGCAAAAGAAGAGTTTTTACAGATCTTTTAAAATATCAATAATTAAAACAAACTTGTTTTCAGTTTTTTGATAAGTTCTAGTTTTTATGACAATAAGCATGATGGAATTACCCAAATAGATAGTACAGAATGCATATGTCACCTTCCACTTTTGCCTTTATAGCTCGTCCTGGGGAAGTGCATGTGCTTTGTGGGCCTGTTGTTCCAGCCCTCTGCTTTTGCTCATGGTGTCTGTTGTGTGTGATTGCCCTTCCCAACCTCTTTGGCTTTTATTTATCTTTCAAGTCTTATCTAGGTGTCACCTCCTCCAAAAAGCCCTTTTGAGTCTACACTCTGAGTTCATTGTCTCTCCCTTTATTCCCAGAACACCCGTGGGATCTCTCTCTCAGCATGATGGTCTGTTTGTGCATCCGTTTCTCCTTGCAGCCTAGGACTCATTGATAGTAGGGCCCACGTTTTCTTTGAATAGACACTCATCAAATGCCTGGTGGCTAGAACCCGAGAAGCTCTTTGAAAGTAATGAGCTGGGCAGTGGTGGATTTCCCACCGCTAGTGGGGAACAGCCCTCCCAGTGTCCTCCATGTCAGCTACTGGCACCCCTTTTGCTAACTGCCAAAGCTCCAAACCTAAGAGTTATCCCTGAGTCCTCAATTTCCTTTTCGGCCCATGTCATATCCATCAGCAGATCCTGAAATGTATTCTCAATCCCACAACTTTCACCACCTCCAAATCTACCTGTATAGTCCAAGACATTGTTTCTTATCTCCTAATTGGTTTCTCTGCTTCTACTTTTGTCAATTCCCCCAAAGTTTATTCTGCACAGAAAGAATGGAGTGATTCTTACAACAAAGTAAAACAAAACCCCCCAAACAGACCATAACTCTCCTCCACTCACTCTCCTCCCCCAACAGTTTTCTATTACACTTAGAACAAAGTTTAACTCTTAAAGTCCTGACTTATAGGCTCTAGAGGCAGTGGAAACACCCCGGCCACCTTTCCACCTCATGTTCAACGTTTCCATTGCAACCCCACGGGCTCAGGTTATTCCCTGAGTTTCCCCAAACCATCCTGATCTCCAGGTCATTGCCTGGAATACTGTTCTGAATACTGAATATTGATCTTCATGTCTGGAATACTGTTTACCTGGCCCACTCCTTCTCATGATTTGCGACTGTTTCTTTTCTTTTCTTGTTTTCAAGTGAAGTACAGTTGATTTACAACATTATATTAGTTTCAGAGGTACAACATAGTGATTCAATATTTTTATAGAATATACTCCATTTAAAGTTATTATAAAATATGGCTATATTTCGCTGTGCTGTACAATATATCCTTGTTGCTTATTTATTTTATGCATAGTAGCTTGTATCTCTTGAGCCCTTACCCCTCTCTTGCCCCTCGCCCCTTTCCTCTTCCCACTGGTCACAGTCGGGGCCTTTTCTGACCACCTATCTAAAGAGCCATGTCCCTCTCCCATATCAGGACACTTTCCAACATGCCACCTGGATTTGATGTCCTTTCCACCCCTTTTGCCTTCAGTATCTATCTTGTTTTTTGGTTGATAATGCATGCATTGTCTGTCGACCTTGAGAGCCATCCTTGAGGGCAGGCACAGCGACTTCCTCACTGCTATGGCCACAGTATCTCATACTTAGTGAATGACGAAAGATCAATAGAATCTTACGATGATAATCTAATAGTGCTTGGAACTCTTTTTCCTGCATATTTTTTTTTTCATCTGGGCAACATGTGATGAGAAAGAGAGCCATGGAGGTGATCAGTAAGCTGAGAGTTTGGAACTTTTTCTTTCTTTCTTTTTTAACTTTTTATTTTATATTGGAGTATAGTTGATTGACAATGTTTTGATAGCTTCAGGTGTACAGCAAAGTGATTCAGTTATACATTTTCCTACTTAGGGTGTTACATAATATTGAGCAGAGTTCCCTGTGCTATACAGTAAGTCCTTGAAACTTTTTACTTACTGAGGCAGGATTCAAACACATTGTTTTTCAGTCTTGAAATGACATTTGTGTCAACCTATTTTTACATGAGTCCCTCAGGTTACTTGTGTAGGAAAATGTTAACTTCAGGAGACACTTTCTCCAAATTCCTGGATCACTGGAAATGCCTTTAAGGTGGAAAAAAAAGGCGATGTCGACAGGTCAATACTTATTGAGTAGTGAATCTGCAGATTTACAGAGCAATGCAAAAAGTTCCACTGTCTGTATTCTCACAGGGTGTGTGCTGACACTATAAAACTCACATGCAGGAGAGAGAAATCCACAGAAGTGCGAGTGGGGAGAAGGACCTGCAGTCTGGGTAGAGGCTCAGGAGACACGGGACAAGTTCTAAATTCAGAGGATAAGGCAAACAGGGTACTTCATCAAAATTACCCTTGAAATTTCTAAAAGGGACTGTAAATCACAGAATGCATATTTTTGTTCATATCATCCCGTGACTGTAACATTGCTGATTAAAGGTATAAATATACGTGTGTGTGTAATAAACAGGGACTGAGTGGTAGAAAAATGTGTATCATTAAATGCTAGAATCATAGAATCATGTACAGTGAGACACTTAAATTATGAAGGCAAGTGCTCGCTGAGAGGGGCTGAGGCAGGTGTTGTTCCCATTTTGTTCTTTCCCAAGCAGATGCTCCCTTGACCAAATCTACCAAATTATGCAAATTGTTCTCACTCGACCTCTTTTGTCTTCTGAACTCACAGAGTTAACTCTTGTTATTTGATGCACATCTTATATATACACAGTGTATACCATGAACTAGAAGTCTTTTAAGTTTGTTTTTGTTTTTGTTTTTGTTTTTTTTTGCGGTATGCAGGCCTCTCACTGTTGTGGCCTTTCCCATTGCAGAGCACAGGCTCCGGATGCACAGTCTCAGCGGCCATGGCTCACAGGCCTAGCCGCTCCATGGCATGTGGGATCTTCCCGGACCGGGGCACGAACCCGTGTCCCCTGCATCAACAGGCGCACTCTCAACCACTGTGCCACCAGGGAAGGCCGACTTTTAAGTTTTGAATGAGAAAACTCTGTATTTGAGCCTGCGAGGTAGACACTGACCAGCTCTTCCCCAAACCCTTTCTTTTATCCTCTTGGACATGCTTCTCTGGGCCTGTTGTAATTGGACAGTCACGTGACTGAGCTCTGGCAGACAGAATATAGGTGGTAGAGATGGCTGCCACTTCCAGGCCGGGCACACCGCTTCCTTATTCAAGCCCCCATAGTCTTTCCCTCTTTCCATCTGATGCCAATGACCAGGGCCACCTTGGAAATCATACGTTGCTTATGGTAGAGCCAGAAAATTGAAGGAGTTACGTTCCCTGAGTGGCCACTTGGAGGAGAGCCATCTGCCACTCAGGGTCCCCCATGCTGGACTTGGGTGAGTGAGAAATCAATGTATCTTGATTGAAGTCACTGAGATTTGGGGGTTTGTATGTTACAGCAACCAGCATTGCTTTAATTAACACCCTGCTTGTGTGACTTTGTATCAGTTACTTATCCTTTCTGTGTCTTGGATTCAGCGTCAGTCAGGGCCCCTCCCAAAGTAAACAGCGCGTACACTTAAAAGAGGCAACTGAGGACGTTCAAACAGAAGACTATTTACAAAGATGCAGGCAGAGCTAAGGGAGCCGCACAAGGGATGGTGAAGCATCTCAGAGCTAGTGACAACACAACCATTATCACTGCAAGCCTGGGATTGAGGGCAAGGAGAAGAAGCATTTAACAGAGCCTGGAGAGATGTTACTGCTGTAGGAAAGAGCTGTCTGAAGGGAGCTGTAACTTTCAATGGAAGATTGCAGCCAATCCAAGTTCCGGCAGGAAAGGAGTTGGAGCAATAAAAAGCCAGATGTCATTCTCCTATCTTCCAATCTTCCTGCCGATGGCTCCCATGGACTAAACCCTACTGGAATCCAGAAGGCGAGGAGCTCATTGATGTAGTCCATAAATGTCAGTCTCCTAGGGTAGGGGCCAGCTGGAGGAGGGCGGAGAAAAGATGTGGAAAGGCAAATGAAGGCTTTGAAGATAAGTTTCCTTATCTACACATTGGGAATCCTAACCACCTACCTTACAGAGACAGTAGTGGAGTCTAGGGGTATAGATAGTAAGTTATGAGTAAAATACAGCTCTTGTTTGTCACACGCTGCCGAACAATTGTCCACTGATGTCTCTTTTTAAAAAAAGTCTTTCGCTGATTTTGTTTTTTTTGATGTTGTTATTTGGTTTGTTTGAATCTCCCAGAAATGTCGACATGCTCCCTAATGCATAGGAGATTTTTCAGCATGAATTTAACTCTGGTGCTTCCTTGAGGCTGGCATCTTCACTACATGGTTTGTTTTTGGTCATAGGTGAGGCTTGAGAAAATATCCAATTTCAGGGTCCTTGGAAGATTCTTCCTTCTCAGTTTCAGCCACATTTTTATTTTCAGGGTTATGTTGCCAGGAGCTCTTCTGTTCCCCGCTACAGACAACAGCCATGCCTGAAGTACTGTGTTTGCTGCTGCCTGGGTTCCATCATTTCATATTTCATGTCTGCTTCTGGGTTTGTTAGATAAAGTTACCTTTTCGTGAATGGGAGAGGAGCAGACCCTTCCAAATTAAGCAATGGGAGATTAGCATCCGTGTGAAACACGCTTGGTGTAATGAAGAGAATCCAGCAGTCTTAGGTTCTAATCCTTTTCCTGTCTCTTACTTGCAGTATAACCTTGAGAGATTCCTTCTCTTTCTCTGAGCCCTATTTTCCTCATTTGCAAAATGAGATTGCATTGCACCTGTCTCACTGGTTAGATGTGGAGAGATAATGAAATATGCATGCATAGAAGTCCAGACACGTTGCTTGGTACATGGCAGGCATTCAGCAATTTTTGTAGAAAAATCAAAACCTCTAAGGTGCAATGGGGATCCTCAACTTCTGATTATACTGGAGCTTAAATGGAGCTGACAAGGTGCTCTGGGCCCACAGGTATTGAGTCCTCCCAGGTGAAAAGTGTGCTCTCTATTCTAACTGACAGTTTTTTGTCTGCTGTAAACATTACTAAAATTTTTCTCTGGGGCAAATTGAGTCCACAGATATCAAATCTGTTTCTTAAGATTCTGCAATGGTAAGATGGGAGGTGGAAAAAAATGACATCAAAATTATACAAGAAATCTTAATAAATCATGTAAAATCATATTAAAATACTTTTGGCTGAATATTATTTTTTATTTTTATATTCTTCATGTGTGACATATGATACCACCCTTTCCCTGAGTATTTCTGGAATAACTTGGTAAGTCTGGGATCCAGAATCTCTTAGGTTAGAGCAGCCCAAGACCTGAGTCCAAACTCCAGTCCTGCCTCTTTCTTTGGGGAGATCACTCACCAAAACTTCTGCGCTTATAAAATAAACATCATGATGACATTTATCTCAGGGTTTTTTTAAAGATTAGAAAAATAAGATAAGGACTTCCCTGGAAGCCCAGTGGTTAAGACTTTGCCTTTCAATGCAGGGGGTGAGGGTTTGATCCCCGGTCAGGCAGCTAAGATCCCCCATGCCTCGCGGCCAAAAAACCAAAACATAAAACAGAAGCAATATTGTAACAAATTCAATAAAGACTTGAAAAACGGTCCACATCAAAAAAATCTTAAAAAAAAAGAAAAATAATGTAAATAAAGTTCAAAGCAGTGGGTAAGGAAGAGGGCTCAATAGTGATAGCAATTAGTGTTGAACAGGGACTATTATCATATCATTTCAGATCTAGGAAAAAGGCTTATGGAATCCATTGCCTTTATTTTATGTCTGGGGAAATTGACACTCAGAAAGGAGAAACGTAACTCACCAAAGAGCAACCCATTAGTTCATAGAACCCGAGTTTCCTGAGGTCCACTGTAATTTCCTGGCCACAGCACCACCATTTCATATAAAAGCATCACCAGCAGACAAGCAGCAGGAAGCCATCAGGAGATGTAGAACAGTCATCTGATTTAGATACTATCAGTAGAACACTGCAAATTTGAACAAGTCTCCTGATTGCCAGCAGTATTGTGTTTACTACTCCACGTCAGGTTTCAGAATAGCCTCAGGATTTTGTTGCCACTTGAGTCACATCCGTTGGAAAATGTCTCAGTTTCTCATGAAGCAATTTCAGAGCAAATTCGGAAAGAAATGGTTCTCACCCTCCTTCCCATGGCCTTCTGGGAAGCAGGTCTGGAGTGAAGTTGTGCACATCCTTGAATCAAGGATTGTGCATAGACCCATGATTACTGTGCAGACTTAAGTTCCTAATATTCATTATGAATAATGGCTCTCATGTCAAATCTTAGTGAACTGGAAGATAAATATTATGGTCCCTTAAAAATAAAGTATCTGGATCAGGAAGAATGGTTAATGCTCAAATTTTTGTGGAATATGCCAGAAATTGGAGGGAGACTGTGACCATGGTTTCAGGGGTCAAATAAGATGTCTTGAAGGAAAACCACCACCATCATGTGGGACTCTAGGAGGAGGTAAAAGAGAGGATAAACCAAATGTTTAGTGAGTACCTACAATGTGCAACACATTTTACCATACTTTAAAAAATTATTACTTCATTATGTTTATTTTCCACTGAAAGATCTGTGAGGATATGACTATATCTTATTCTCACCAGTAATTAAGTGCCTAAAACATCATTAAGTGTTTATTGAGTGAAAAAATGTGCTAGGAGATCTCTATAAGTGATCTTTTCAAATAATTATAATCACTGTGTGAACTGGAAATTATCCCCACTTTCTGAATGAGAACACCGAGATTTAGAGAAGTTAACTGATATAGCCATTGTGCCTGCGGCAGATCTGGAATTCAAATCCAGGTGCCATGACTCCTGAGTCCATTCTGTCTCCACCATGACACGCTGCCAGATTCTTCATGGGAGACATCTCTACTTGTGTTTTATGCTATAGAATGGTGGGTGTTCTTTCCAATTGTGATCTCCTGTAGATTGAAGGGAAATGGCTCTACCATGGACAAGCACAAGGCACAGTGGCTAGAGACAAAAGGAACTCCTTGGCCTGAGTCTTTACTCTTGGTGGCCAGTGTGGAGTAGTGAGGGGAAAGAACCCTGCATGAAGATATAAGAGTGCTGGTTCCACCTCCTTTCTTGACTGCTGGGTGCTATATTAGTTATCCATCATGTGTAATAGGTCATTCCAAGCTTAGTGGCTTAAAAACAGCAAACATTTACTATCTCACCATTTCTTTGAATCAGGAATCATGGAGTAGCTTAACTGGGTGGTCCTGGCTCAAGGCTCGTCATGAGGGTGTGGTCAAGATGACCACTGGAGGTGTGGTCATCTGAAAGCTTGACAGGGGCTGGAGGATCCACTTTCCAAAATGGTTCACTCACAGGGCTGTTGGAAATGGCCTCAGCTCCTTGCTGGAAGTTGACAAGAGACCTCAGTTGTCACCACACAGACCTCTCCACAGAGGTGGTGAATTCACTCATTCACTTCCTCTTCACATGTCGTGAAGACACTCAAGACTCAGGCTGCTTGAGTGTCTTCACAATATGTCAGCCGTTTTACCCCACAGTGATCTAAGAAAGGGCAGGAAAGAAGCCACAGTGTATTTCATTACATAGTCTCAGAAGTCAGACACTTTTACTTTTGACATATTCTATTCATTAGAAGTGATTCACTAATCCAGCCTACACTCAAGAAGAGGAGAATTAGACTTCACCATTTGAAGGGAAGGATCTCACAGAATTGGTGGATGTATCCTAAAGCCACCACAATGGGTTAGGTAGACCATGTGTTGTAGCTGACTGTCAAATACTGTATTTCCATTCCTCGTGGGTGTTGCCAAAAGATATGGGGCTTTGAAAAGGGGGCAGTGTTGGAACCCTGGGTAAATGTTCAATGTCTCCAAGCCTTGTTTCTTAACCATACAATAAATTTCATATCAAATCAACTTCCCAGGCTTTCTGGGTGGATCAGAGGTCATAGAGATAAAGCTGTTAGTACAACGTCTGGCACAAAGTAAGTGTTCAAGCAATGGGCTCATTTGTGTTCTTTTATAAGGCAACACTCCCTCTCCGCAGTCCTCAAATATGTCTGAGTCAGGATACTGAAGTCACACACACCCACTCACTCACACAGATTTCTGAGTCCCTTCTGTTTCCACCATGCCATCCTGCCAGCTTCTGCATGGCAGTCATTTTTGCTTCTGCACTATGAAATACAGTTACTGGTCACAAAAATGAGATTCCAGAATCACGATACGAGTTGGGAAGGGAACTTAGATGTTCTCCAGTCTTGCCCACATTCTCATGCTTATTTGCTGTTCTTGACTATTTCCAATAAGCTAGACATGGGATTAGATCCAGACTCTCCCACTTGTTATCCTGAAAACCTTTTCTATCTCTTCTCAGGGTCATGAGCTCTCTCTCAAGTGTGTTGTGAAGTTTTAAGTCAGATAATGCGTATAACTTTCTCAATGAATGGTAGCTATTACTCTCACCATATTTATGGCTAGCTTCAGTTCCTTTAAGGTCTAAAATATTTAAAATACCACCTGGAAAAAGTGTGTAAGTATTAGGGAGTGGGGCCGGGCGTGCTAACTCTTCGTAAGAACCACAAAATGTGCTTGGGCTAGATATTGGAATACAGAGAGGTAAAGAGGATTCTATAGGAATACTGAGGCAGAGGAGGGGTGTGAAGCCCGCTGTAATGTTCCATTTTTGTCTCCAGATTATGACAGACAGACCACCCTGGCGAACTGGCTGATGAATGGAAAGCCAGCTCATGCTACTCAGGTACATACTGGTAGTAAACACAGAAGACTGGCAGCCTTGACATTGGTGAAATTACTGATGAAACTGTGTTGGATGACTATGAAGTCAATCTGCTTGAAATCAGGATATCACAGTGGAACAATTTCCTTGGTCCTGTTGTGTCATTTATCACCATTGTTCGTCTTCCTTGTTGATATTAACATCAATAATTTATCATAATGCACATTTTCCTTCCTAGCCCTCTTTCCTGTCTGACATGTGGAATCTCTTGCTGTTAACTTGAGGGGCAGGTGGAAATATTAGTCCTTCTTACATCATTGTTCCTTCTGAACTAAGAGCTTTTTCAGGGGGACAGGCAAATTGGAAAACTCCATTCCACGTTGGATAAAGACTGTTTCCCTTGCTCTGTACCCATTTTTCCAGTTGACATTTAAGGTGCTATTCTTCTGGGGTTGGTGATGTAGGGAAGCAGGCAGGTCTGTTAAATCTAAATCAGGTAGAAGCAACAGTACTTGGGATGGCAGAAACAGCTAGTTGCCTCCCCAGATCTGTTCTCCCTTTTTGCCTTAGTAACATAACCTCATTTTTTATGGGCTAACAAGGCACATAGCTGAAAGATTATATTTACTAGTGTGCCATGGCACTAAGTTATGGCCGATGAGAATTAGCAGGAGCATAATGTGAAATCTGGGGGGGAAGGCTGATTAAAGGAAACAGAATTAGCTTGAAGCGCCCTGGCATTCTACCCCATTACCCTTTTCCTTCTAGCCTACAACATGGATGTGACGGCAAGCACTCCAGTAGCCATCCTGGACTGTGAGATGACATTAGGATGGAAGCTGCAGGTTATAATGGTAAACAAAGTGAAGGAGCTTGGACCCCTGATGATCATTTTACCAGCATAGCAAGCCCAGACTTCCTACCTCGGGAAGATATTAAACAGCTGAGTTATTTAAATCATTGGGTTTGTTTGCTTAGGTTTTCTGTTCTATGCAGCCGATTTTAATTCTAAGAGAAAAATTTGGGAGTGACTAGATGGGAGGGAGAATTGGAGATTGGGAGGGAGAGGGAAGAATCAAAGAGGACTCCCATGTTCTTGGCTTGGGTGACCGTGTGGGTGTCGATCCCATTCACTGAGAAAGGATACACAAGAGGAAAGACAAGACTGTAAGAAGAGGAGTGTGCGTGGTCTTAGACATGTTTGTTAAGTCAGAAGGGGCTGTGGGACATGAAGGTATAGGGTTCTCATAGGCAGCTGGATATGGGTGTTAGGGGTTATGAAGAGATAGTAAGGGAGGAGATACAGACTTGGCCATAACTAGGATGAGTGAGATGTGTAAAGCTACTGGAGTGGATTAGATTTTTCAGGGAGACCTAGATGTGTTGAGAACTAACATAGAGAGCTTGAGCGAGATTCCTGTGGGGACAGCTGAGGGTGGGATACAGATACACAAACATGTAATTATGATTCAAGGCAGGATGTGGTACATGCACCACCAATCCATTTTATTACTCTTCCCCACAGGTAGTCATATTTTGATAAGGTGCCAAACAAACAGAAATCTTAAAGCGATTAGTTTCTGCTTCTAATGAATCAAATACTGCTGCCAAGCACAGGTTCTCATCAGCATGAGAGAACTGGTGTTGCCATAGTAAGTTGATACTATTTCCGCCACATCAAAGCCTCATGATGTCTGAACCTAGCGCCCTAATCACAGGCAAATAAGTGATTTCCAGTAGGGTTGCACAATATTCAAATAGACTAATGGATTCCCCTGAACACCTTGAAGGAATCATCAAGCAGTGGACAGAGCATGGATGTGAGACTCGGTGAAGACTGTGTGAGTGTGTTAGCTCTAACAATTTCTACCAGACTACCTTAATGTCTCAGCTCCACTTCCTCATAGGGAAAATGCAGGAATACTTCCCACCTCATGGTACTGCTGTGAGAAATATGAGATGACATATTTAAAGCATTGGGAAAGTAGCTGACATATAGGAGACCCATAATTCTTCATCTCACTTGGTTAACAGGAAACTGAAGCCCTGGGAAACGGGATCATCTTACAGAGGCCTCCTGTGTGAAGGTTCCATTCTCATGGGGTTTTCTTGACCAGAAGCAAAAGAACTTCAATGAAAAATTTTTAAAGGATGAAATGGGGATGAGCTGGTACATTGTACAATCCCATGGGTTGCCACTTATGTATATTGCAAACAGCTGCTCCTGGAGTTGAACAGCACACAGCCTCTGCAACTGTAGACCGGCCCTGTTTGGGAGACACCTCTTACAATGTCTTCTCAATAATAATGGCTGTTTTCTTTGGAAATAAGAGGTATAATCACCACTGTGGTTTGTCATTTGTTGTCCTTTGTTGAGGTCCTACTTCCCAAGGCCTCTTTGAGTCTCACTTTCCCTGCTCTCTGCCACACACTTAATGTGCTTCCCTCTCTCATTTTTGCCTTCTCTCTTTGGCACATTCTGTTCCCTTTTTATGGAATTCTCTTTCCCTGGTGTGGCTTCCTGGTGAACCTCTACTCGTCTTTAAAGACCCTGCTTAAATGTTACCTCCTTTGGTTGCCTTCCCCACGAGCTCCAGGTGGTATTAAGGATTCTCACTTCTGTGCTGCCATGATAGCTTGGACTTTGTCACTGACTTTGGGATAAAGCCCAAACTCCTCAGCCTGTCCTAGGAGGCCCAATACAAGGATCACCTCTTCATCTGCATTTCTAGCTACTTCCCTCCCACGATATACCCAGAGTCAATAGGTTCTATTCATGTTGATTAGGAGCTTGGGCTTTTGCCAGGAGGAGAATGCCTTACTGTGAATTGGGGCTATTCCCAGAGGGGATTCCATGTGATCCTGCGCATGGGTATACAGTACAAACACCCTTTCTTAGCCCTGTCATATGCTTCATGTTTTAAAACCTCTTGCCCCAGGTGGCTACTTAAGTTAAAATTAATTAAAATTAAATAAAATGAAAAATTGAGTTGCTCAGTTGCACCAGCCACATTTCAAGGGCTCGATAGTCCCATGTGGCTAGTGGCTCCTGTACCATATTGGACAGCATAGATAAAGGACACTCCCTTCATAGCAGAAAGTTCTTTGGGACAGTACTGCTATAGACTTTGCAAATGCTTGGGAGAAAAAGTACCTTAGAATCTTGCTCCTCAAAATATTTTCCCAAGACTAGCAACAGCTGTATTATTAATACCTGGTTGCTTGTTAAAAATGCAGCATCTCAGACATATTAAGTCGGAGCTACTGAGTCAGAATCTGCATTGTAACACGATTCCAGGTGACCTGCATGTACATGGAAGGTTGAGAACCACTGTCTTAAAGATCACCGATTGCAGTCACCTCACTTTGGATGTCCTCAAGGTTTTCAACTGCACCTTGAAGCCTGGGAAGCCTAAAAAACTGGATATCTGGATCTCAGCCCTGGAGTTTTGATGTAATTTTTCTGGAAAGTGGTCTTGGTACTGGTAGCTTTAAAAACTCCCCAGGTGACTCTAAGGTGCAGCCAGGATTGATAACCACTGCTCTAGAAACAAGGCAGGAAGTCTCAGAGAAGGAAAGTGATGGATATAGATCTCTAGTTATGGGCTCACTTCTTTTCTGACTCCGAGATCAGTGCTCACTGTGCTATACTATCTAGCCTCATTCTCGTCAGACGGAATTCTAGAGCAGCACTCTGGACGGATCAAGTCTTTTTGTTATTGTTGTTTTGATTTTTTCTCTCTCCTTTTAAAACAAGCATCCTGATATCCCTGAGTGAAGGTAACACAGACACTGCAGTATAATTGCTTGTTAATATCAAACTGATGGCTGATTGATTCACCAGCTGCAGAGGCTCTGCTTTTAAGGTCCAGTGCCTGGCGTACAGGTCTTGCAACACTCCTGATGGAGATCAATACTCTATCATGGAAGCAGCCGCTGGCAAACACCACGAGGGCCTCACCTCCTGCCTTTAGGCATATCGGCTCTGCAAAGAACTCAGATCAGATCTGTGAGGGCTATAGGTGAGGGAGCCGCTAATGAGCCCATCAGAGCCCTATACCAGCACTCCGACGGGTCCTCGTACAGGGACACAGCTGTGCAGCCATTGCCCTGCACAGTAAGAGGGCCTGCAGACCTTCCCGTCATGTCCAGTCGGCCACATCTGCCACTGTGGTCAGCCTTAAACTAACCTACAAGAGGCAGCTGAGAGGCAAAAAGAAAAAAGATAAAAAGAAAGAGAAGTCACAGACACTGCCCATTCCCTCTGCCTACCTTCCTCTCTCTCTCTGATTTTATCTCATTCCAGGTGAAGTAGAATCGAGGGCAGATTAGCAGAATATTGATAATGATATCAATTTAGAGAATTTTAAAAGTGCCAGAGAGTCTGCTGAGTGCTTTTATTCATTTTCTCATTTAATTCTCACAACAGTGCCCTAAGTTGGGGCTTGATTTTACAGATGAGAAAGTTCAGGATCAGAGAGGTTATGTGATTTGTTCAAAGTCATATCAGGAAGTGGCAGAGCTGGGATTTGAACCAAGATCTGTCACTCAGCAATGCCCATGCTCTTTAGAGCCATGCAGTTTGGTCTCCCAAAACATGTGTGTGAAGGCTCCCAGGGTTTCCATGTGGCAGAGGAAACTGCTGGGAGGCCAGCATTGTAATGACTATGTGTATTTCACTGTAACAATTCCTATTTGATTTTTTAAAAATTGGGTATAAGTTATAAGCATACGTTGCATCAACCTTAAGGATACCACTTGATGATTTTTTTTTAATAAATGTATACACCTGTATAACTATAACTCAGTTCAAGGTATAGAACGTTCCTATCATCCCAGAAGCTTTTTCACCAACAGTAACTAACATTATAATTTCTATAAACATAGTTTGCCTGGTCTTGAGCTTCATATAAATCAAATCATACGATATGTACTCTTTGTGTCTCGTTCCTTTTGCTTGATTTACTTTTGAGAGTCACCCATGTTGCAGAATGCATCAGAAGTTTGTCCACTTTTACTGCCGTATAGTATTCTATTGTGTGGATACATCACAACTTGTTTTCCACTATTCTGTTGAGCATTTGGGTTGGTTCTGTATTAAACTGTAAATTCCTGTAGGGCAGGATAGATTTTATCTGATATCGTATTCAGTTCAACCCAAACTCTTCACTACTTCACTCCATCCTGTTGCTAGTGTGGTGTCTCTCACAGAGTCTAAAAAATATCTGTTGATGGATGGACTTGCTGAGTGAATCTAGAGTCTATTTTTCAATATTTTTATTTTTAAATTATTTTTTTTATTGAAGTATAATTGATTTACAATGTTCTGTTCGTTTCAGGTATACAGCTCAGTGATTCACCCCCACTTTCCGTTTTGGTAACCACAAGTTTGTTTTCTATGTCTGTGAGTCTCTTTCTGTTTTGTAAATAAGTTCATTTGCATCTTAATAAAGTATCTGAAACTAAAGCTTAAGAGCTTCCTATAAGTAGTTCCTCAGAGAGATTGTCTTAGTCTGTTTGGGCTGCTATAACAGAATACCAGGGACTAGGTGGCTTATACCCAACAGAAGTTTATTCCTCACAGTTCTGGAAGCAGGGAAGTCCAAGATCAAGGCGTGGGCAAATTGGGTGTCTGATGAGGACCCTCTTCCTGTTTCACAGACCGCTGTCTTCTCAGTGAGCCCTCACATGGCAAAAGGGGTAAGGAAGCTCTCTGGGGTCTCCTTTAAAGGGCACTAATCCCATCATGGGGACTCCATCCTCATGACTTAATCACATCTGAAAGGCTCCCACCTTCTAATACCATCACACTGGGGATTAGGTTTCAACATATGAATTTTGAAGGGGGCACAAGCATTCAGTCTATACTAGAGATCTTCCTATTTTCAAATTGATTCCTCCCAAGGCAAGCTAAGAGGTGGAACTAGACCACTGGCATTCAAGGCAACGATGTCTAAGGACCTTAAGGGAGTCCAGGGACAAGTTTTTCATGGAGCTTTGTGAACTAGGTTGAGCAAAAGGATTTTTTTGTTTCCTCATCTGGAAGGTGAAGATACTATAAACCATCTCTGCTCCAAACCACAAATGTTTGTAGGATAGTGAATGTAAAGCAAAATTATTTGTAAATCACAGTGGACCTTTGCCAGTCATTTGTATGATAGACCCAGTCCTCAAACCTGCCATCACAGCAGCACTTCTCAAAGCACTTTCTTTGACTTGCTCAGTAAATGTGCCTGCTGTCACATCAGCTGGGAACTGCTGCCTAGTAGATGCAGCTCTCAAAGGATCCCAACACCCACTAACCAGTAGTTAAAGAATGTGAGGCAATTGAGCTGTGTATCTTCCATTCACCTCTCTGGATGCCAACTCCACCCCTTCCACCATGAGTTATTCCCCAGGAGACCGACCTGAGCAGAATAAATCAACAGGTTTCTGTGTCTCCAGTGTCTAGAGACTCAGACAGGGGTGAACACCAGCAGGAGATTGGAGAGAGGTAGAAAAGTGGAGTTGGTGTGATTAATCCTCAGGATCCATCCCTGCAGGCTCGTCTTGACCAAAGCCCTCCACTCCTGTCTCCACCTAGCCCTCTTTGACTCCAGGTTTTAGTAAATATTCTATACTTGTGCCTCTTCCGACATTAGGGAGTTGTCTATAAATAACCCTAAGGTACTGCAATATTCCTTAGGGTTTCTTGATACCTTGCTCACATCTTTGTAAGCAGTATCTTTTTAAAACTAACTTCGAATTATTCTATTTTGAGTGTGCCCTCTGTTGTCTGCTGGGACCCTGATTGATGCATCAACATGGACAAATTTACAAAGCCCTGTGTTTCCCAAACATACTCGATGATAGCTTCCCTCTCTTTACTTTTCTTTGTTTATTACATAAGAGAACCCTGTTGAATTAGCAGGGAATTCTGGGGAATATGTTCTCTTTTTTTCTACTCAGATGTTTATCTTTCAACTTTGTGCACAAGCACAGACGTTTGTGGAATGCAGAAGGGAAATTCTTGTTGGAGGTAGCCATGCTGGTTGACCTATCCAGTTCAGAACGAATATTTGAACTCATCTTAAGTTCAGAACTTTCAGATAAGGGTGGTTTCAAGAGGTGGGGATATCAAAGATAATGTATTTCTCCCCTAGGGAAAGAAAGGAAAACACTTTTCTTCCAATTTCCTGTTCTTGTATGGTTTCTTCATTCACTGTACATTGAATGTATACCAGCCTGAGTGCTGGGGTACAGAGATAAAAGTGCTCATTCATGTCTCTGAGGAACTTTTTAGTTATCTTGTGAGAAAGATGCAAACAAATTACTGCAATACAGTGAGACTGGCACTGTAATGGGTGGGCATGTATGATTCTCCAGAGTCCAGAGGAAGTGGGGAGGAGGGGAATGAGTAGTATTTCTGGAGTGTCTATTGAGAAGCAAATACTGTGCTCCTTGCTTTATGGATGTTCTTGTTTCATCTTCACACCCCTCCTGGAGGGACAATATAATTTTCCCCCGATTCTCAGAGAGGTAAAGCAGTCTTCCCTGAATCACACAGCTAGGATTAAGAACTCTTATTAAAGTTGCACTTGTCTGGTTCAAAAGCTTTTGCTCTTATGGCCCAGCCTTGCCAGAGGGTCTGGGACTACAGCCATTCACATGGAGACTGTGTGCTGAAGGCTAAGGTGGGATTTGCCAGCTTGGGAGGGGTGACGGGCATTCCAGGCAGAGTGGGTTCTGACTGTGAGAAGTCAAAGAAGCCAGGAAGTATGGAATCTTTGGAAAATGACTTTCAAGTCTTTCTCTCTGGCTGGAGACTAGAGTCCATTGGCGAGGGATATGGGGGGAGGGGAAAGAAGTTGGAAAGGAGAGGTGAGAGGAAGGACAAACCATGTAGGTGGTGTCTGTTTGCAAAGGGCTTTGCATCTGCCATGGCATCCTTCTTGTGCTAAGACTCCAGTCTTGGGATTTTGGTTTGTTTTGTGTTAGCAGTTATCTTACTATACATCCCTCCTAACATTTAACAAACTGAAGGATATCATGAATGCCTGGAGGCCAATGAGGCAAGAATTCAGTGCAATAGAAGGGAAAGCACCCAGATTTGGATTCACAGGATGTGGCCTTTTTCTTGACCCACCGTTTAGACGTGGGTGAACTTTGGACTGCTATTTAACCCCGTGGAGCTTCCGTTTCATCATTTGTGAAGTGGAAACAAGCTTCAGTCCTACTAATAGAACCAGGGTTTCAAATTGCATCATAGAGAGGAATCTGCCTTGTAAACTATAAAGTATTGGGGCAACGATCGTTTGCCAGCTTTCGGCATAGCAGTAGCTGATGGTATCAAAGGCAATGATTTTCTCCGTGGCTGGATATCTACCAGAAAAAGAATACAAATGGCATTTGTGTTTCATTGTTTTTTGTTTTTTTTTTGCAACTGTTTTGTAAAAGCTCTCTTCTTCTTGGGCCACTATTAGACTGCCTTGTTCATCCTTTGAAAGAAGGCCAGCCCAGGAGGCGTCTTGGTCCTTGTGTGGCTGAGTCATTTGAGATGTAAGATGTAAACTTGCATGTGCCTCACCCTGTCATGTGAGGGACATGTGAGAACGCTCACCCTGACATACTGGCTCATGGATCAGGAGACTGAGGCTCAGAGATGAAGGATTGTAACTGAGTTCACATGGTGAGGATGTCCCAGAGCCAGATGCCAGCCCAGGTTTGCCAGGTTCATATGCCTATTCTTTTCACTACTTCGTGTTGCCTGCAGCAAAAGCTCCTCTGAGCAAATAGGTAAGGCTGTCAGTTAAGTTCGAGCCAGGGTTGAGGCAGAAGTATGCACAAGGGTGATGAGTGCTTTGTCGGAGACTTTGCTGTGGCTTTTACCAGCCAGCCACCGGAATAAAACCCACCCAGAGCCAGTTGATATCAGCCTGGGCCATAATGAGCCAACACCTTCCAGAGTGAGAAAGCCTCTCTTGTTGGCTTCAGTTGACATCAAGAGAACAAGTCAGGAATGAGGAACCAGGAAGCCACTGGGGGAAGACTTTGCCACCTGGACCATTTCCTGCAATATTATAGTCAAATAAGGCAAGCCCTGATAACGCTTACAGATTTGTGTGTGTGTGTGTGTACAGTTTTAAAGGAAGCCTATTCAAGCACATCAGACTCAAGACTTAAGCAAAAGATGCCTTCAGTTTTGATGAGATCATCTTTGTGGACAGTGGCCACCTCTTCTGTTGGAGACATCTGCTAGTAGCACACCTGTCCAGCAGGAATGCTCTGTCAAGATGCATTAGTGTCATCTGGGAGGATGTTGCCCGTGGCTCCCTTCCCAGATTAGAAAGAGGGAAGCTGAACACCTCCAGGATATCTTGGGGAGTGACATTTAAAAATCCACAGCTGTCCCAGCTGAGCCTGGAGCCTGAGAGCATTTGGAGTACACATTATTTATGTCAGCAATCTCTTTCAGCGCCACATCTGGGGATAAAGAATCAAACCCCGACAAATTTAATTAAGGCTCATCACGTAGATGAAATTGAGATGCTAGACTAGGCAATTTGTAATGGTTAGAAAATGCCCTTCTAAGTTCCATCAATGCATTGGCTTCTTGGCATCTCCCAGAAAATGCTCTCACCAGATACACCCCAGAGAGATGACACCTTTTAGAGGTTCAGGGACCATATAAAGGTTGGTGATGGATGTTTTCCTCAGAGGCGATTATGGCTCTTTAGTCTAATAGCTTCCCTATTCATACCATATTAAGGGCTTAATAAGAACTGAAAAGGTGCTGGTAGCTTTAAAAGCTGACAGATTCAAGGGCTCTGTAGAAAACATTATATCCCTGGGAAAATATATGGCATAAAACCATAAACAAAACACAGCTCACCAGTGCATTGATAAAAGCCACACTGGCATTACAGCCTGCTGAGAAAGAAGGCTCACTCCTGGTGGGGACACTTGTATATTTTGGGGGTAGGTTGGAAACCAGGAGAGAGAGAGAATGCCTTCTTGTTGGGACTTGTGGTAGAACCTATGTAGGGCATGCCAAACCCTTCCCTCATTAACTATTTGACTCTCCCTGCAGGCTCAAACATATTACCTGGGCAGTTGCGAAATGAGAGCAGTTGTGGGACAAAGAACACATTGTTAAACTGCAGAGTTGCACAGTTATTGCCTGGAGCACCAGGTTAAAGGAAACTGAGCTGGAGGATTGGCTGGCTCTGTCAGTATACACAGCTCAGTCTAAGGCCCTGATCCTGAGAAACTTGCTGGGTTCCTGCCCTTTGATTCAGAGAAAGCAGCTTTCCAGCTGGGGCAGACTCCCTCCCCCACAGAAAATAAAATAAAGTCAAGAGCACATAAAAATTCTTTGTACTTTTTTTCATGCCTTTCATCTACTGAGCTCAAAGGACCATGAGGGTATTAACTCTGACTACATCCCTTGGTGGTAGGTGGAGAGTCTGCTCGTCCCTCTGTTTTATGGGTGGGGACCTGAGATATGGAGAGGTTAAACAGTTTGACCAGGGTCACACAATTGGTCAGGGGTGGAGTTGGGAAGAGAAATCAGGTTTTCTAATTCCTAGTCTAGTGCCCCCTGCAGGCTATATTGAGAGATGCAGTTAGTAAGAAAAATAAAGGCAAAACCTGGAAATAGGATCACACATTAAGATCAGGGGAACAACAACAAAAAAAAGAAACCATTTTTGCCAATGTCCTCATTTCCCACATGAGGAGATGAGGTTTGGGAAGTTTATGTGATGTTCCAAGGTCCAACATTTGGTTAATTACAGAGCAGAGTTTAGAAGTTGGACTCTTAACCTCCAGTCTGAGGTGGCTTCCACTTCATTGTGCTGTAGTCTCTCTGTCTAGATCACCTTTGCAAACTTTAGAGTACCTAGCAATTTAATTGGTGTTCAAGAAATGTTTGATGGTGATTTGATAGTCTTATACTAGCTATCCTCTTCTCTATGCTGTTGTATTCATTTTTTAGCATTCAGTTCAAGACCTAGCCATCCAAGAAGCTCTACCTGATCACCTCCAAACAGCTCTACCCTCTACCCTTTGAATCCCACATGTGCCCTGTGCCCTGGGATCAGACTTAATTTCCTACCCTAGTTGTCCCTGTGCCTCCCCTTGATCTCCAACCTCCACAGGCTATGTTCCTGCAATTCTTTGTATCTAACTCTGCCATGTGAATCATTGGTCATGATTCATGATGCACTTGTCTCTCTTCCCCACCAGACCTTTTCTATGCACTGTATCATACAATCTTACAGCAATTTTGAGTTGCAGATTCATACTCCTTTTTAAGAAGTGAAGAAAGAGACAGGTAGAATAATTTTACTGCTGGTGAGTCACTTAGAAGCCAAGTCTTTTCCACTACAATTCCGTGCTCTTTCTACCTCACTGTGCTGCCTCTTTTGAGGGCACTAACCATGTTTTTTACATCTCTCCCTCTCCATAGGGACTAGTATAATGATCACTAATGACATTCTGATTGCTCTGAAAGGAAATGGATCAAAACACATCACCTGATTCTACTGATAATGAACCACAATTTTTGTTACGTCTATACCTCTTATGCCCACACACATGGGTGACTGTGTGTGTTCCATACATCTGCTAAGCTTCTAAGCTAGTCAAATATATCTTTAAATCCCTGCTTTCATGGTAAACCATGGGAAATGTGTAGGACAGTGATTATAATGGGGGACATGGAGGTGAAAGTGTCTTAGTCAGTTGGGAAGATTTTTTCCAACCATTCCTTCTCCCACAAATTATAATATGGCCTCCAAAGTCTTCTTTAGTTTAATCACTGGGAAGAGGTGTATTAGTTCAAGTAACACTAACTGCTGTAACAAATAGGTTCCATGCACATAAAGGCTCACACTTATTAGAGGTTTATTTAGTCCTCAACATAACAATTCTGGAAATGGGTAAACATGTTGTCAGGGTGGCTGTACCCCATGTAGTTACTGAGGGACATT
This sequence comes from Delphinapterus leucas, assembly GCF_059928025.1. Taxonomy (NCBI): domain Eukaryota; kingdom Metazoa; phylum Chordata; class Mammalia; order Artiodactyla; family Monodontidae; genus Delphinapterus; species Delphinapterus leucas. The sequence goes on from NC_143145.1 coordinate 12,791,807, forward strand.
CTTAACACTTGCTTCCACGGTTGCCGTGATAATCCCCATCCTAGCAAGCCACAAGGAGAAAAGAGCTTGGAAAAGTATGTGTTGGAGATTGTTACAGGCTAGACCTGGAAGTCATGTTTCATTGGATTGAAAGTCACATGGCCACACCTTAACTGCAGGTGAGTCTGAGAAATGCAATTCAGCTGTGTGCCCAGGAACAGAGGAATAAATTTGCTCTGAGCTCAGATCACTGATACCATCTTGTTATAATGCCTGTGTTATGGGCACCTTTTTAATTCACTTGTTCATTCATTTACTCATAAACTTAACAACTATTAATTGAGAGTCAATTGTATATTTGGTATGAGAGTCACTAGACAGAGGCAAAAGCAGACAAAAGACCTGATTTGGGGGAGTTTACAGACCAATACAGAAAATAGGCATAATTCAAACAGTAATGAAATCAATGTACACGTACACTTCTGATAAGGGCGAAGTTTGAAAGGAAGGCATATGGCGCTTAGGAGAGCTTATAACAGAGGCTCTTATAACAGAGCCTGTGTGGCCAGGGCTGACTTCCCTAAGACATGCTTTCTGAACTGAGAATAGGAGTTAACCAATCAGTTGAAGCATAAAAGTCAGGAAAGTAGCTTTCATTGCCAGTCCATAAAACTGTGTGTAATACATAAGGCAACTTCTATACTGGGTAGGTGGAGAGAGATGCTGCAAACATGTGGCTTAATTCAGTCACGCAACTACCAAGCCTTGAATGAAACCGGTTGCCTATCTTTAGTCAGCTGGCGGCTTTTGCAGTGACCAGTGGTGAAGCCCTCCAGGTATGGACAATTGGCTTGAGTCCGGAGTGGGTGAACAATCTCCCCGACACTCTGCCTGAGCATATGCTGCCAAAGACCCCTTTGGGTTTAGTTTCTGCTCAATCTCCAGGGGTAACACTTGGCTAGGTGTGGTCATGAGTCTTGGGTGTGCTAAGAGTTAATTAAATATACATCACTGCCTGGCTTCAGGCTGTTCTGCCCCCGAATTAATATCAAGAGTCTTTAGTTTGCTCTTCTTATGCACATGTTTTTTCCATGATTATGGCACTTTGGTTGTGTCAATATTCACTGAACTGTACTACATGTCAGGACCATACCCTACAATAACAGGGTACAGGAAGTCTGGCACAATAAGAGGGAAACATAAGCCTGAGAAAAAGAGAGAGAAGAACAAAGTCATTTATTTGTAAGATAATGAGCAGGTTGGACATTTTTCTCTTTGGAAGCTCCTGGTTTCCCAGGGCTAACACCCCACAGAGAGCAGAGACCCAGGTACTGTTTGAAATGAGGTGCCATCCCACCATGACTATAACTTGATATATATAATGTACAGGTGTGTCCTGCCAAGATATTAATGAGGTATAGCATTATTTCTCTCCCTATCACTTAAATGGAAATGTGGTGTCCAGTGAGATTCCTGGGGGTTTGAAATTTAGGCTAGAGAAGAATTACCCTCACAAGCTATTTTCTGATACAAGTTCTGTGGTGGGAATGACAAAGCTTACTTAAAATGTGTACTTGTCAGGCTACCTTTTCTACAGTCAGATTTAGTTTAAACCAGTGAAATATTAATAACTAACTTCACTCCTCTGGATCTCAGTCTCTCCGTCCAGGAACTAGGATGCTTGTAGGTGAGACTTTAGAAGTCTGTAGACCCAAAGCTGATGAAGAAGGCCTTTCTAGCTGTTGAGTGTGGGGTAGATGTATTAGAAGGTACTGGTCAGGCGGGCTGAGGGACAGGTGTACTTTTGGCTTCTGTATCCCCAGATTTTAGCTGTCCCCCCTCCTTGGTGGGGTCACTAGGCATTTCCTCCTCAGAAGCTTCTTCCTAAATGAGTCCTGAAATCAGAGTGCCCCGATCCCATTTCACTCATATGAAATTTGTTTAAACTCACTCTAAACAAAGCAATAGTATCTGTGAAAAGACAGGTTTGACAGGCTAGAAATTTAGCAGGAACACATGTTTAAATGTAATTATTTGCATTGAAAGTATTCATCCGTACACTGTGGGCAACTGCCTCCCATAGCCTGTGGCCATTCCTGGGGAAACACACGGTGTTAACGGCATTGGCAATAAGGTTTCTTCAACAAAGTGGAAGTGATTTCTTTTCATAGCGGTAAATATACTCCAGTGAAACGTTTGGCAATGGAAGTATTTCCACGCTCTCAATTCACTTCTTTCTTCTCTCCTCCTTCCCTTTTTTATTTCCTCCCTACATCCCTTCCTTCCCTCCCTCCCTCCCTCCCTCCCTTCCTCTCTCTCTCTTTTTTTTTTTTCCTGGCCTTTCTTCCTTTCTTCACTGACTTCCTAATAGCTGCCAAGGACTCTGATAGGGGCAGGAGCTCCTTCCAAGTGCCAGCATACTACTGCATTTATTACAACCATAGATTTTAAGATTATTTTCCTGTCTGCATCTTGAGGGCAGGGACAGTGAGAGGCATGGTATCCTCAGTGCCTGCCGCAGTGCCTGCCACAGGGCAGGACTTCAGTAAGGCTGGGCTGCACGTGGGGACACTGTCCTGGGCATCGTGGCACCCTGGATTTAATTGGGGAAATGGGCACTAAACCAGACCCGGTAAATTCCGGTATCAGGGCACGCACATGTGAGACAAATGGGACAGGGGCCAACTTTGCCTGGGTGAGGAGCGGTCAATGGTGGCTTCATGAGGGAGACTTGAGCTCTATCTTGAAGAAGGAATAGACAAAAGAGAAGGGCATTCAGGGCAGTGGAATAGCAGGGAGACCTCAACAGGAAGGATGAATTCAAGGGCTATGAAAACCTTGATATCATAGAATAGATATGGGGCTGAATAGAAAATAACAACAGCAGCAAACACCTTAGCTATCGCGCGACGGTGTGGCAGCTACTGTTCCAAACACTGGATGTATTACCCTCCTTAATTCTCACGACCACCTTGGATCCGCTTTATGAAGGAAGAATGGAATCAACACCTGGTTGCTCAGGTACAGCATCAAAGTCCGTGACTGAAGACAGGTACCCTAGTTTCAGAGTCTATGCAAGGATGACATTATATTGGCTGAGACAGTAAAAGGCTGGAGAGGTTAAAAAGGTGGTGTGTGCTAGGAATGAAACGTGTCACGGTGCAACCTCAGGTACTGGGGTAGAGGGTAGTGGTCGTAGTAAAATTTTGTCACGAGAGAGACCTCTTAAATGTGTTTGTGTAGGTAGTCACTGACCTTGCCCAATGCCCAGAACAGCTTGGAATGGGAAAGTGGCTTTTTTGGGAGATGTGGACGTAGGTGTCAATCAACAAACATTCAAATGTACCTCCTATGTGTGTCAGGCAATGAGTTAAGGATACAGAAAATAATTTATTGCTCTCCTGTCCTTGAGGCTGTTAGAACCTCCCTTTATAAGAGAAACAGATAAGCCAACAATGATTCCCTAACATGGTATAAGTTATTGTCAATCTGTGTACAAATGGTGGGTAGGTGGGCGAGGAGAGAGCTCTCTGGGACGTGTTTGTGTGTGTGCACGTGTCTAGGTTTCTCTTACGCAGGCTTCACAGAGAAGACCCCATGGAAACCTGATCTTGAAGGATGGATGAGAATTTGATGGAGGAGGGATGCAGGATTTCCAGGCAAAGAGAACATCATGAGAGAAAGCAGAGCTGTGCAGGGGCAGGGAGTATTTGGGAACACGAAGCTTAGCATGGCTGTGTATACAGCATGATGGCTGGTGGAGAGTAGGTGCTTCCTGTTTTTAAATGAATCAGTGAAAAGATAAATGAATGGTATCAGTGGTAGGGGAGGTAAAAGTTTGTGAAGGGTCCTAGTATGCATGTCCAGGGAGGATGGTTTTTATCTTGTGGGCAATGGGGAGAGCCCATTGTACTTTTTGAACAAGGATAAAATATAATCAGATTTATGGATCAGAAAACACTAGAAACATATTCTTGCAACTGTATGGAGGGTGCACGAGAAGTGATTACTTTTGCAATTGTCCAGGCAAGAGAGGCAGTGAGGCTTAAGAGCGGGGGTGGGGAAGATGTGAGAGATACCTGTAAGGAAGAAGTCAAAGGAGAGGCATAAATACAGAGGATAAAGGAAATCACAAGTAGTGTTTGACCTCATTAGGCAGTGGTTTGTAAAGTATGACCCAGAGCACTTAACATTTGACCCTGTGTCTTACATATGTACCCACGGGAAGCAAAAATTTAGAACCTTTCCATGTGTCACCACTTATCTGTTAAACAGGAAACCTTAACTGTATGCTGAATTTTAGAAAAGGAGCAAAGTCAGGATTTAGAAAATACCAAGAGATCGTGTGTGTTTAAAGTTAAAATACTTAGGAAATACATTTTGGCAGAAGTAGACGGACGAGGAGTCTAGGGAAATAAAACTCTTTTTACCAGAACTTACTCAGGGCTGGAGTTTATTCATAGGAAGTGAAATTCATATGAATAGAAACAGGGACCTCTCACTCACAGGTTTTACTCTATCCAACTTGCCTGGCTTTGGGCAGTGGGTGGGAAAGGGCTAATCCTGGGGGTGGTGGTGTGTATGGGATCAGAGGTATCACCATCTATCAACCATGGTCCATTGATCTTATATTTTTACTATATCCAGGATTTCTTCTTTTCAAATTGGCAGCTACAAGCAGCAGAAGGAAATTGGAGTCTCTGTGATTTTTGCTTCACTGGTTTAAGCTTTGACTTTATTTATGCCTTTAATTTTCTATTTAGCGAATAATTGTTGCCTTACATTCTGTTTCACGAAACGTCCTGGAATTGAAATTAGATTCTGCCCTTGGCTGTGCATCTCTGATTCTTGACAGTGCCCATGATATCGGGCTTCGAGCTGAGCCCTTTCCAGAGCAGGTCAAGCTTCCAGGCGTGGAGTTTTTCACATTTCCCCCTTTGCTGCTGCAATGCTTTTTTGGAAGAGTCTCAAATTGCTCACCGCCTCTTCCGTCATTGTTCTTTTAACACCTGGGCTAAGTCAACCGCAAGGGAGGCCATATTGCAGGGGAAATAATCTGAGCACCGGGTTAGCAAACTTGTTCTGTCAGTTGGGAGCAAGATGATGTTGAGAAATTATTTAACCATCATGGCCCCAGTAAAATGGGACTAAAAATCCACTTCCTTGAAAGATACTTATGATGGCTCAAAACACAGAAAGGGTTTAACGTGGTGCCTAGTACATAGTGAACACTAAATGTTGGCTATTTTCAATTTTATAATTACAAGGGCTTCAGACAAGAGAGAGAGCCCTGGGAGCTAGGGGTGGGTGGAGTGGGTGTTTTCACTAAAGAGGAAGAGAAATTTAACTTATGTCTCGAAGGATGAGAAGACTTCACCTGGCAGAGCTGACTCCTCGGCTGGGACTGACACCTTCAAGCCTCCTCCTGGACTGAGGGCTCAAGGCACCGTGTGCTCAGAGGCACCAGGTGTAGGTCTGTCCTCTCCTGGGAAATGATTTCCACTGTCAACTGCTGTGATGTTCAGCATGCTGGGTGCTCCGGGTGAGGCTTGAGAGGGCTGGGATGCAGTTCTGTCCCATCTCCACCACTTCTTTCTTCTCCCAACACACATCTTCTCCCAGTAGGTTGCCCTGTCTTCTCTCAGTGGGTTCAAACACTAAACTCTTGGACTTTAAAATATGGGTATGAGTTATTTAGTTTGTTTTTGCCATAACTTCAAGTTGCTGAATTAGAGCTGCCTAAAGGATTCTCTTTCCTTGTTTCCTCTTTTTCTCCCTCCCTCACTTCCTCTTTTCCTTCTTCCGTCTCATCCTTCTTGGGATAGTGAACTTTAGAATACAATGAGCCACACTGGCTTTGAATTCCAACTCTGCCCCTTAAGCAAGTTTAAATTCCACCTCTGCCACAGAAGCATGTGTCATGTTTTCAAACATCAGTTTCCTCTTCTGGAAAATAAGACAAATAATTATACTTGCATCATAGAAATCTCAGGGAGATTAAATGCACTGATGTATGTCAGGGCATCCATCAGCATTTCTGGCCTTAAAGAAAAGCTCAGTAAATGTCTCCTTTAGTTATTACTCAAAAGGCATTTGTTTGTTGAAAAAAATATGCATGTCTGTGTGTGTGTGTGTGTGTGTGTGTGTATACACACATATATAAATGATATAAATATATATAAATGTAATTAGGAAGGTATAGGAGAAGAGTTGTAGGTGCTAAGACCATTGAAATCCTCAAGCAACAAGCTCTAGCGAAGAGAACCTCATGTGTTTGTTAACTCTGTACCTTCCCTGTGGAATGCCATATTGACACTGCTTCTTTTAAAAATACTACTGATGCTCTGTGGCCACAATCACCCTGAAGCATTGCCTGAATCTCCCCGTCTGCTCCTCTTTTCCACCGCAGAGGTCCTCACAGCGTCTGCAACGAGAGAGACCTAACGCAGATTTCCCCAGCTGCATGTACTTAGACAGAAATAAGTAGGTGTCAAATTCTACAAGGCTTTGTTCGGTCCCCTCGGTTAGAAGGCCGAGATCAGAGCATTGTCTTCAAATTCTCCAGCATTCACTAGTAGAACTCAATCAAAGCTACCCAAGCCTGTACAATGCCTATGGTGGTCCAGCTGGAAGTACAACCAGTGAAACCTTTTAGCCACACGAACGGTGAGGTCAAACCAAAATCACACTAAAATCATAAAATGGATAACTAATAAGAACCTGGTGTATAAAAAAATAAATAAAATAAAATTCAAAAACAAAATCACCATTGGAGAATGACCCACATTTTGTATGAATTAATTTAATAATAAGAAATAAGATACATTCCATAAATAGGAATGGCCTTGTCTGTCTTACTCACTGCTGTAGCCTTTCTGGACAGCACAGCCTATGACACTCAAGGCTGTCAATAAGTACTAGTGAATCAATGAATTAACCAATGGGTGGCTGTAGGAAAAGGAACTGGCCTAACAAGAACTTCTAAACTTTATTGAATGTTTATTTGTGTGCCAGAAACTTTAATGTACTTTAATTTATTTAATCCAAACAACAAGACATTATGGTAGGCTCTATTTTTATTTCCATTTTTGAAATGAGGGAACTAAAGCTTAGAAAAGTTAAATCCCAAGGCCAAGACCATACAACCAGGTCTAATGCTTTTCATGATCATAACACGTGGTCTTCAATGCCTTTTTTTGGCTTTCACCAAATAGTAATAGAAAAAACATTCAACTTTGACATTTTAATTTAGCATAAAGCTCATTAAACAATCCAGTGTTTCCACAATCAGGTAGAACATGGCTTCATATTCCATAGGGCTGTACCTCAGTTTATTCATTCATAAGGTAGAAATGATGAAGCCTGCCTCTTCTCTGGGAGATTATGAGATTTAATGAGGGCAATGGTTATTATGCTTTGAAGTTAGAAAGTGCTTATTAATATCAGGGATCATGATTATGTTTCCCAATAAGATATCCTTGTCTTTAAAGCCAGTTGCCTGGGATGAGCCCCAAGGTTCCCCAGAGGGAATGGTAAAGGGAACATACACGTTGGATGCCTAATTCAGCCCATATGGTTTTGCAGTGATTCTGTAATGAGGAGGAGAGGAAATAATCCCATCTTTTTAACTTTCAAGTGTGGGAACATTAGAGTTTGCTCCTTAATGATCATAACATTCAGGAATGTTGGCACCTTTTCTTCCTGACTTCACGTTACGAAACCCAGGGAGTGTTGAGTAACAGGATGTACGTTCATGCCATTTTCAGTTTCTTTGGGGGTTCGTTTTGGGAAACCTTCCTTCAAGCAAGAGCTTCAGTGGTTAGACACAGAACAGCCCTTTAACCTCAGGGCTGCTGTCTCCAATGTGGTGTAAAGGTCCTGAAGTGTGGAGTAAGAGTTGGATTCTGTTCCTGATCAGTTAGGAGCCATTGTTTGCAAATATGTTCCCCGATGGAAAAGGATCAGATCCCGGACGGTAGGGAATATTATGTTCATATTGCAAAATCTTGGTACGATCTGGTCTTGGGGCTGATGGGAATTTGATAAAGAATTCTTCTTGGCTGGAAGTGTCATCACTGGGCTCAGCGTGTTACCGTATCCCATCCTACCCCACCCCACCCCCATTCAGGCTGCAAGGCAAGATTTAGAGAAATCCCTTTGGCTCTGTTGGAGTTGCCGCAAGGATGTGAGAAGACCACAGGACTCTGGTCAGAAAACTGATTTTGCCTCCCTAATACGTTACTTTGGGCAGGTTGTGTTTTCTCATCAGAAAGTGGGGACCGTAATACTTGATTCTCTTTATCACCCAGGGTTTTGTGATTATTAAATCAATCTATCTCTACCTCTAGCTATTACTCTATCTATTGATCTACAGTAGATAGACAGATAGATTGATAAAAATATAGGAACATATGGAAATGGGAGGTGGTCTAGCATGGTAACCACGACAGAGATTCTAACTCTGCATGGCCCTGGGAAAGTTACTTAACTTTTGTCTTAGTTGCTTCCTCTGGAAAAGAGAGATTAAAAATGACAATACCCACCTCAGAGTGTTATGAAAATTAAATGAGATGATTTATGTTGAAGCACTTAGCCCCAAACCTGGCACATGGCAAGCTCTTAACAAATATTAGCTATGGTCAACAGCCTCAGTGTTAAGAGAATGATTAGAAAATTATAAAATGTTATACACATGCAGAAAATATGACTATCTTTTAAATTTGCTCTTTATTTTGGCAAAAAGCAATCCTGAGGCTTACAGATTGTCCTTTGGAAAAATGAATTATTCACCAGGTTATTGGCCTCAGCACGTTTCTTCCTCAGCAGGAACAAGAGAAATGCAAAATCTGCTGGCTGCAGCTGTGGCCCACTTACAGGGGTGCACTTGAGGAAATTCAGCACAGTGAGAACCTGGCTGTGACTCTTTCTTGTGAGGTCAATGTCTTTTGCAGAATAGGATCAATGTTGAAGAGATGCCTGGAAAGTGAACCTCTGCAAATTGAAAGCTATCTTCTTATTAAGTTTCCATATAAATGTACAAATACCTTCATCCAGAAATTGGGACATATAATCACACTGGGAAACTTAGCAGATATTTCCAGTCACTTCTTCAATAGAAAAATTATAAGTATGTGCTCATAAGATGACCCATAATTGCAAAAGAGCTAGGTTTTCCTTTCAGGGTGGTATCTTGAAACCTGAGAGAGATAATTCGCACTGAAAGAACAGCAGAGTCACCTGTGGATCTTTAAAAAAAAATGTAAGTGTCCAGCCTTACCCCTCATGCTTCTGATTCCTAGGTCTGGGTGAAGCTCAAGATTTTTATTTTCTGGTTTGTTTTAGCTCCACATAGAATTTTTATGTGCAACGAGTGAGAACGACTGGAAGGAAGATTGTAGCATCCTGACTAGAGCCCAATCTCTAATTTAATAATTCAACTCTTATTCCTCCGCCTTGATTTATACCCACAGTTGGTAGAAAACAGATCCTGTTTTCTAGCTCGTATTTTAGGACGGACTTTTTCTTCCTGTATAAACCTATCTGAGCTAATGAGAAGGAGATGTGGTGGGCGGAAAGGAACAGGTGACAGGTACACAGAGGTGGAAAACACAGAGAACCTTAGTTAGAATGCACAGAAGAGTTTAAAGAAAGTGAAACAAGATTGTATTTTTGGAACAAAGAAGAGGTGAGGATTTCTGAAGACGGAGATTTTAGACAATGACTATGTAGCCACTGAGTTATAAAGGCTTGACTTTTGAAAGATCTCCTTTTACTCATTCAAGATCGGTAAAATCTAATCCACTTAAAACACATAGATGCACATACTCAAAGTAGTTTCCATAAAGAGTAGGGAAGGCTCTGTATCCAGTAAATGTGATCTCCCTGGAGAACCAAGCGATCTGCCTGTTTACAGGTGTGGTAGACAGTATCAAAGATGGCTGCCGTCAGCGCTGCTCCTCGCTTCAAGAGGTGGAGCCTTAAATCTAGGCTGACGTTAGCGATTGCTTAACAAATGGAATGTGGCAGAAATGATATTCTGGGACTTTCAAGCCCAGGTCAGAAAAAGCCTTAAATCTTCTGCCTGAATCTCTTAGAACAGTCACTCCTGGGATGCCTCAGAACCCAGCTGCCATGCTGGGAGAAACCCAAGTGACATGGAGATGACAAGTGTAAGTGCGTGCCCTGGCTGACAGCCCAGCTGAACTCTCAGCCGACAGTCAGTATTAACCACCAGCAAGATGAGTGAGCCGTCTTGGATGCTCCTTTCTAACCTAGCCCTTGGATGACTGCAGCCACCCTAACATCCTAGGCAATACCAGGTAAACCAGAAGGGTCACCCAATCAACTACCTGAAGATGAGAGATAATCAACTAAGTTTTGGGCTGTTTTGTCATATTGCAATAGATAACTTAAAAAAGAGAGAAAAAGAGCATGATTGCCACTCTATATTTGCCAGTAATGGGGAGATATTAAATTGGTTGATTTTATATATTTATCTATCTGTTCATCCATGCATCCATTCATTCACCCATTCTTCCACCCACAGTTCCGTCCATCCAACTAACCATCTGACACTTACTGAACATCTACTGTGAAAAGAACAGTGGGAGACAAGAGTTTATTTTTTCATTCAACAAGTATTTAATTAGGCTTTACTATAGGGACTTCCCTGGTAGCACCATGGTTAAAAGTCCACCTGCCAATGCAGGGGACACAGGTTCGAGCCCTGGTCTGGGAAGATCCCACATGCCGCGGAGCAACTAAGCCCCTGCGCCACAACTTCTGAGCCCATGTGCTGCAACTACTGAAGCCCATGTGCCTAGAGCCCATGCTCCGCAACAAGAGAAGCCACCACAATGAGAAGCCCACACACCGCAACAAAGAGTAGCCCCTGCTCGCTGCAACTAGAGAAAGCCCACTCGCGCAGCAATGAAGACCCAACGCAGCCAAAAATAAAAATAAATAAATAAATTTATTAAGAAAAGAATTTACTATTGCTAGATATTGATCAAGGAGTTGTAGACAGATGAGAAAATGAGTGAATATTGAAATAAAAGAAATCAGAGTGATGTGGTACCTGCTCATACTCCAGTGGGGGAAGATGGAAAATAAAGAGGTACCTAGATAGCCACATGGTGTAACTTAGAAGAGTACTATAAAGGAAATAAAACAGCATTATAGAATAAAGATTTTCTGAGGTACCAAATTACTGTGACTGTTGTATGTGTAGGTAGAGGAGTTCCTTAAGAAAGTGGTATTTGAATAGAGACTTGAATGGCAAGGAGACAGCTGTATGAAGAACTGGGGTGAGGGGAGCAGTTTCTCATGAGAGAAAACTGAGCAAAGGCTCTAAAAGGGGAACAAGATTGGTATGGAGGAGGGACGGCGAAAAGACCAGTGTGGCTGGAACATCTGAACAAGAGAGAGAATAGGAGAAGAGAGGATGGAGAAGTAGGAGGAAGCAGGATCATGTGGGCTATAATGGGGATTTTGAATTTAATTTAGAATATACTGGGAAGCTCTTGCAGGATTTTAAGCAGGGGAAGAGTATGATCTGAATGTAGATGACTCTCGCTGCGATGTAGAGGATGAACTGCAGGGGAAGTGAGGAAGCCATTAGGATGCTCTTCCAGTGGTCCAGGTGAGGACTGGCGGTAACATGAGTTAGGTTGATAGCAGTGGGGGTGGTGAGAGAAGGTCCTATTCAGAATGTGTTTCGGAAGCAGAATCAACAGAAGTTGCTGATGGTCTGGATGTGAAGTGTTAGGAAAAGCAAAGAAGAAAGGGTAATTCCTATAACTACAGTCTTAGCAACTGAGAGAATAGTGGTATCATTAAATGAGATGGGGTAGACTGGAGAGAAATCAGTGTGTAGTGGGGGCGGGTAAGTTCTCTTTCGACCCTGGTAAGTTCAAAAATCTCAGGCATGCTAAGGAAGGCACTGAATAGGCAGATGGAGACACAAGCCTGAATAAAGAGGGAGAGTTCTGAACTAGAGTAGTCAGCATCTAGATTTTACATAAAGTCATATTTGTGTTTCCCCAGCGAGAGTGTAGAGTGAGAAGCTAGCCAGGCACATTACTATATTTGAAAGTTGTGAACAAATGGAGGACCCAGCAAAGGAGATTCAAAAGGAGTAGCCAAGTAGGTAAGAGCAAAACCAGCAGAATATGTCGTGACAGAGCCAGGTGAAGAAGAAGTTTAGGAAAGGAGTTGCGTGCAATGAAGTGTCAAATGATGCTTAGAAGTTAGTCACATGAAGACAGGGAATACCCATTGGATTGGGCAAGATGGAAGATGCTGGTGAGCTTGACAAGAGTAGCTTCAGTGGGGTGGTGGAGACAAAATCCTGATCAAACAAGGTTAAAGAGAGAAGGGGAGATGAAGAATTGGAGACAGCAGAGTTTACCCTTTTAATAAGTTTGTCTAAAAAGAGAAAAAAATGGGGCAGTTGTTGGAGGGGGACATGGGGTTAAGGGAGGTCCATATTTTGTTAAGATGGAAGAAATTTTAGTATATTTATATGTTAATTGGAATAATCCAAGAAGAGGGAGAAATCCTTGATATAAGAGGCAGGTGAGATCATTTGAAATGGAGGGCATGGGGTCTACAGCATAAGTCATGAGGCTGGCTTAGATAGCAGCAGGAATGATTTATATATGTTAATAGGTAGGAAGGCAATGTACACAGGAACAGAAACAAGCAAGCTTATGTTTTGTTGATGAGAAGAATTAGTTATTCTTATCTGATCTAATCTGCAGGTACTCAAGGCTTCGTAGGGGAGTTCAAATGAGTTGCCAGGGAGATAAATGGTATGAAGGGGCTACAGATGAAATGATATGGAAATCAGAAGAAAGGACAGATGTTGCTTCCAAGAGGGGACTAAGAAAATAGATTTTTAATTTCTCAAGTTTAAAAAATTTCACTTCGATTCAAAGTTCTTTATATTGAGCATATCTGCAGTAGTAGTTACTGATTTCTTTCCTCCGCCTTCCCCACATAGATACACACACATGTGCAAACCTTACTACAGTCACACCCAAATTGCCTTTCTGCTCCAAAGGTGGGCACCTGACCCTGCCTGGGCCAATTATAATACCCCATACTCTGGGCCTTTGAGATTGAACCAGGAAAGAGCATATGACCTAAGGCAGGCCAATCAGCATCTTTCACTGTGGTCATTTCAAATAGAACTGAGGCAGGGATCTGTTTCTCTCTCTTTACCCAAGAATGCAATTCTTAGTCAGCCTCTGGCTGTGCTCTCTACATCATGGAGGAAGCCCATCTTAGTGGAAGTGAATGTGGTCAGCACATTGATAGAAGCAGAAATGAGACATGAAACCAAAGTCCTGTTATAATTTTGGTGCTGCCAGAAACCCATCATATGGTTGAAGCCCATCTTCTTACCTTCTATGTTTTATAGGAGCCAATTGCTTCCTGTCTTTTTACTGAAACTAATTCAAGTTGAGTCTCTGTTGTTTGAAACTTAAAAAATCTCAACTAACAACCTATCCCCTAGCACGTGTAGGGACAGTCACCCCTCCTGTTCCTGTGACAGTCATTACCCCTCTTCTGGCTTTCTTTCCCATGAGCCTTTACCCATTCCCATTGTTGTTATCAACACAATGAAATGCCCTGTTCAACTTCGACTTGTTAAAGAGAGTTGGAACATGGAGAAAAGGTAATTCCCGTCCCTGATCTCATATTTGGGTGTGAATTTCAACATGCCCCTTAGATTTTAAGGACTTTTTGCTTTTACAACTTCTCCCTGGCTCTAGTACATGAGCCAGTAGCTATACGTACAGAAGAAATAAACTCTCTGGGTAGCGCTTACTCCCGGTCTTCTTTCTATGGAAGTTTCCTTTCATTAGACATACTGAGATAGGAGCCTCTGCAGAGAATGCTTTGAAACTGTGACGGTCACTATTCTTCCTGAGGTACCTATTGGGATAACCCAATCTGACCTTTCTTTTAGGCTCTCTTTTGGCTGCTCATAGCATCTGACATTTGGGTTTGGATTAGGAAATTCTGTCTGAAAGCCACCACTCACGAGGAGGCTGTGGTTTAGAGAAAACAATGACCCCAACATTCAACCTCGGGCAAGTGTCAGAGGGATAAGTGACAGCTCGCATGCTTGATTCTCTCCTCATGTTCAGTTCTGGAAGGGGACCTTGGGAGCCAGCAGTGCAAACTGGTCTGGGAAAGCAGACATTCCTTAACTTGGTCTAAGTGTGTGTGGGTTTGTTCCTCTAGGACAGGGGTTGGCGTGGGTTCTACAGTCACAACCAGGGTCCTTTCAGAGGAGCTCCAAGAAACTAACCTCCCTGGGACACAGGGAGGTACTGGACAGCTCGTCTCCTTGGTTCTGATATTAAGCTCTCATTTCTCTGTAGCCTAACACATACAAGAAAGAAGTTCCTCTTCTTCCCAATCCAATCCTTGTGGTTGGAAAAATCAGAGTAACTTTTTGATAAAACAGGAAAGTCTGTGCCCCTTTTTGAAGGGGAGTGTGGCTAGAATGTCTGAAGAGTTGCTAGCTGTTGAAGGGTCACCATAGAGCAGCCCAGATATAAGCCTCAGAATCATCTTCTAAAATTCAGTCAACGGATCCTGGTCTCCTTTCGTCTGAATCTAACCTGGTCCAATTCTGATCTCTTGCCACTGTCTGTTCTGTTTTGTACATCCATGAAAATCTGTATTTTTGTATCGTTCTTAATATGTTGGGCTGTTTTCTAGCACAGTGTGCATTTGTTTTGGAAATCAGTTCCTGATTCTCCTCCTGTCCAGTCTCCCATAAACTTTATAGGGCCAACTTCTGGTCACCTTTCATTATGCTACTAATGCTTCACCTCCACCCAGAATGCCTCCTTTACTGCCTCAGCCTGGGTCACATGCTTTCTCTAGGTTCCCATGTAACCTCACCCTGATTTATTATGATCATCTACTTATGGGGTTGTCTCCTGGTGTTTCAGTTTAGGCTTGATGAGGACAAAGTAAGGAAAAATGGATTTGCTCTGGACTGTGTATGTCCCATGTGCCTGGACACAGGAAAGGTTCTGATGTCAGTCATTGAGTGAATATTTTTCTGGGGACTCAGCATCAGTTTACATCCCTGTGATGGAAGCCGAGATTCCCGTTCCCATTGCCAGTCGTCCTGGAAGTAGGTGGCTCCTGAAGTGAGTGTTGCTCTGGACTTAGAGGAAAGCATCTCCCTTGTGTGAGCCTTGGGTGCAAGTAGGGGACACAGTTTGGACAAATTTCAATGAAATGGACTTAACTAGAGAAATTCTGGGGGCAGAGCACTCCACCTCAGGTCCCATTGATAGAGGCTAAGAGAGAGACTGAGAGCCAGCCCAGGCCTGGCCAGGGGCAGTCAAGGCAGGAACTGTCGGTTACCCTATTATTATAATTCCCTGCTAGTGTCCTTGAGCTCTCAGTAAAATCTAATCAACAATTATGTTTGCTTCTCTGACCTACCGTGTGGAGTTAGACAGGAGGGCATGGCATATGCTTGAGATGAAGCAGGTGAGGAAAGAGCAGTGGCATCTCCCAAGGCCAGGGTGGGGACAACAGCAGCGCCAGCCCTGGTAGCCTGGAACCTGTGCCTGGGGATGCAGCTGTTTCTCACAGGTCACCAGTAGCAACCAAAAGGCAAGAGCAAATAAATGAGAGCATTCTATTCTTTCTCATATATATAGGAGGCAACTGGGAAATTCTAGTTTCTGGGAATAAAGTCGTTAGGAGTCCGTGCCACCATAATTTGAGTTATAATATTCTGACTTAAATTTATTGATTTAAACCCATGGTTCTCAGTGGGGGGTGATTTTGTCCACCGGGGGACATTTAGCCACGTCTAGACACATGTTGGGATGGGTGAGTACTATTGGCATCTAGTGGGTAGAGACCAGAGATGCTGCTAGACATCCTATAATGCACAGGCCAGCCCCTCGACGAAGAATGATCCAGTCCCAATGTCAGTAGTGCTGACTTAAATAGTGCCTGACTTAAGAGAAATAGAATAAAGAAAGCATTTGGGTTAAAGTCATTTTATTATTTACTTTTTAAAAGTTGAAATATAGTTGATACAATATTATATTAGTTTCAGGTATACCACGTAGTGATTCAATATTTTTATAGATTATACTCCATTTAAGGTTATTATAAATTAATGGTTACATTTCCCTGTGCTGTACAATATATCCTTGTTGCTTATTTATTTTACACATAGTAGTTTGTGTCTCTCAGTCCCGTAGCCCTCTCTTGTCCCTCCCCCCTCCCCTCTCCCCACTGGGAACCACTAGTCTGTTCTCTATATCTGTGAATCTGTTTCTGTTTTGTTATATTCATTTGTTTGGCTTTTACTTTCCACGTATAAGTGATGACATAGAGTATTTGTCTTTGTCTGACTTATTTCACTCCTGTTGATCTGTTCAGTATTATGACTGGTTAAGGCTCCCCCTACAGCCCCTCATCCCCGGCGGGAGAGTCCGCTTTCTCAGGGAATTCGGCTTCCTGATGGCCGAGCTGAATATAGAACCTGCCAAGCGGAGATTCAACCTTGTTTACATTCTTGCTGGCAGCTCATGAAGAAGCGGCTGTGTACTCCAGCCATTATCTGAACCAAAAATAACACAAGAAAATGATTAATTTCATCTAAAAATAGTCAGGCGCTAGCTCCGTCAGCCATGATAATCAGACTCTGAACTGACTGTACCGCAGCGCTGGGGTGGAACCTGAGAACCAAAGTGAGGCACTAATCCGAGCCCATAGCCATTATCCGCTTTTTCTTTTCTTTTTTCTCTTTCTTCTTCTGTCTTTTCCTACCTTGCCCCTATTTGTCTCCTTCTCCTCTTCCCCCACATTTCTTCCTTGTTCTGCATGATTCTTTCCCCCTCTTTCCTCCTTATCCGCCTTCTTTAAACACCCTCCACGCCCTTTTCATGGCCACTAGTGTCACCACCGCCTCAGTCTACAAGGGATCCATTCAATTGTTTAGAGCACAGTTTCTGACAGCAGGACCTGTGTCTGTCCACTTGTGGCACATGATATAATGGTAAGTGGTGTACGGATGAGTGTAAGTTGTGAAGAATCCATTGTTTCAATGTTTTAATCTTTTTTTTTAAGAAAAAAAATTAGTACACTTAGCCCATTATTTCATGGATGTTAGTGTTTAAGATGGGACCAAAGTTAGGTATTTAAGCTAAAAAAGAGTATCTCAATTGAAAGAGAAAGTTAAACATATATATGTATAACCAAATCACTTTGCTGTATACCTGAAAGTAACACAATATTGTAAATCAACTATACTTTTTTTTTAAAAAAAGGAAAAAACAAGAGAAAGTTAAGTAAGTACTGCCTTATATTAGGATGAACTCTATGAAGCTGTTAATTGGCCATTTTTGACTTACAAAAATGTCGATTTCATATGATTTCACCTAATAGAATAAAACCCACGTTCTTCAGTGTATGCAAAGTCCCTTACTGTCTGGCTCCAGTTTATCTTTCAATTTTGAGTTTCCAATTTTGCCCTAGATGAGCCTTCTGCTTTAATTAGGTCAGCAAATATTTACCAAGGACCAACTGCAAACTCGGCACTGGGCTAGGTCTTAGCAGTGCAAGGATGATGTGAGATCAACAGTTCCCGTCCTGAAGGAGCTTACCATCAA
This sequence comes from Delphinapterus leucas, assembly GCF_059928025.1. Lineage (NCBI taxonomy): Eukaryota > Metazoa > Chordata > Mammalia > Artiodactyla > Monodontidae > Delphinapterus > Delphinapterus leucas. The sequence goes on from NC_143145.1 coordinate 12,809,452, forward strand.
CAAGAGGAGACAGATACATGGTTTTAGGAAAAACATAAGTATTAGTATGTGGCTTTCAACTGGTATTGCCCACTTAGAGACATTGGGAAAAATGTGTGGAGATTTTTGGTTGTCACGATGACTGGGGAGTATATTTAGGATATTTAGGGAGTGGGGGTCAGACATGTGAGTTTTCCTACAATGCATGAGGTAGTCCTACTGGATTGCTCAACGACGAACAGACTCATCCCAAATGTCAATAGCAACCCCACGAGAGACACTGATGGGAACTACAGGGTCCACAAAGGAACAAGGAGAAGGGGCATCTCGCCAAATCTGGGAGTTCAGAGAAGTGTTCTCGGAGGAATTGGAGGCATCGCGCTGAGTCGGGAAGGAGGAAGATCTGGTTTGTGAATCCAAGTGCGAAAGGCCTTCCAGGCAGAGGGAAAATGCAAATTACTTCGGGAGATTTGAGTCCGCTTAGCTCCTGTTTGTTCCTCACCTGGCTTCTACTGTGTCCTGCATTCGGACATATCCATTCTCTAGGAGATTTTATCTCCGTCTTCAGAAACTGTTCCCATCCTTCAGTAAGTAGCTCCTATCCTGTTTTCTTATGAAGTCCCCTTATTGATTCAATTGAGGGCAATTTCTTTCTAGGCCTTTTTGACCCTTCCAATGCTTCTTGCCTTTGCCCCTTTCTTCCCTCCCCTTCTTGGTTGTGAATTTTTTGAAAGGAAGAGATGTTTTATGCTCTTTTTTTGAACTTGGCAAGCAACAATTAATAAATGATATTAAATTTGTCTTGTAATATATCGGCAAATGCATTCTGTTTCTTTCTTAAAGATAAAAACATATTTATCAAATTCGTTCCTCAGAATGGCCCAGTGAAACCGTTTTGCAGGTACTTTAATCCTATTGTGTAGGTCAATAATTCTCAACTGGGGACAATTTTGCCCCCCCGGGGAACATTTGAAAATGTCTGGAGACATCTGTGATCATCATGATTGGGGAAGGGGTGCTACTGGCCTCTAGTGTGTAGAAGCCAGGAATGCTCCTAAATACGTTACAATGCACAGGACAGCTTCCCACAAAAAGACTTATTTGGTCTGAAGTATCAGTAGTGCTGAGGTTGAGGGATTCTGGTGTTGATTAAGAAATGCGACTAACTTCCCGAAGGCTGTGCATCAGATTGGTGACAGATCTACCAGACTTTAGGACATGAGTACCGTGAAGGAGTGGAAGACGAATAAACGAGGAGCCCGGTGACCAAGCTCACAGTTTGACCGACTTACTAGAAGGTCCCTGACTCATATCTCATAGTCCTGCTTTGTCTTCCATTGCCTCCTTCTTGCCTCAGTTGTATCTCTAGTCGCCATGCTGTTTTGGTTTTTTTAAATTTTTTTAACATCTTTATTGGAGTCTAATTGCTTTACAATGGTGTGTGAGTTTCTGCTGTATAACGAAGTGAATCAGCTATACATATACATACATCCCCGTGTCTCCTCCCTCTTGTGTCTCCCTCCCACCCTCCCTAACCCACCCCTCTAGGTGGTCACAAAGCCCTGAGCTGATCTCCCTGTGTTATGTAGCTGCTTCCCACTAGCTATCTATTTTACATTTGGTAGTGTATGTACGTCCATGCTACTCTCTCACTTCGTCCCAGCTTACCCTTCCCCCTCCCTGTGTCCTCAAGTCCATTCTCTACGTCTGCGTCTTTATTCCTGTCCTGCCCCTAGGTTCCTGCGTCTTTATTCCTGTCCTGCCCCTAGGTTCATCAGAACCTTTATATTTATATATATATATATATACACACACACACACACACACACACACACACACACACACACACAATGGAATATTACTCAGCCATAAAAAGAAATGAAATTGAGTTATCTGTGGTGAGGTGGATGGACCCGGAGTCTGTCATACAGAGTGAAGTCAGAAAGAGAAAAACAAAGACCGTATGCTAACACATATATATGGAAGCCATGCTGTTTTTATTTTGTCTGTGACATTGGACATATTCTTTAACCTTTGAACCCTCAGAATCTTTATTCATAAACCTAATAAAATCTCCATCATGGAATCAGTAAGAGATTAAATGTGATAGTGTGCATGGAAGTGTGCAAGTGATATTTATTATGTACCTACCATGTGCTGGGTACAATTCTAAGCACTTTGTAGGTATTAAGTCATTTACTCCTCCCAATAACCCCGTAGAGTAGGAACCATTATTAGTTCCATTTTATAGATAAGGTAACTGAGACTCAGGGAGGGTAAGTAACTTATTGTAGCATCACAGCGCATCCAGTGGTGTAGCTGGGATTGGAACCCCGGATCCACGTGCTGAGTCACTATATACACCACACACTTCGTATTTGTGTCCGGGCACCATATTCTCCTGCCTCTTCCCACTGGCCACTTCTGCCCTCTGCTATTAAATGCTTGCATGCTGCTATGCGGGGGAGGGTGCCTGGCTCACAGCCCACATTTCTGTTCTGCCCACCGTAAGCCTAAAGTGGGTGTCCAATTGCCAGGTTATATCTACTTGTTCCCTACATCAGTAAGACCCAAGCTGTAACCAGTTCTAACAACCTAAAAGGTCACCAAGGAAAAGTCACCGGCTCAGATCCACTCAGCTCGCCACAGCGGGTTTTAGAGTATATTAAGTTTCTAGCTAGGACTACCATAACAGAGTTCCACAAACTGGGTGGCTTACCACAACAGACATTTTGTCTCACAGTTCTGGAGGCTAGAAGTCTAAAATCAAGGCATGATCAGGGCCACGCTCCCACTGAAACCTGTAAGGGAATCCGTCCTCAACTCTTCCTGGCTTCTGGTGACTCCCAGCTTTGGCACCCCTTGGCTGGCAGCTGTATCACTCCAGCTCTGCCTCTGTCATCACATGGCACTCTGTGTGTGTGTGGCGGGGGGGCTTGCTTCTTTTTGTAAGGACACCATTCACATTGGATTAGGGCCCAGCCTATTCTGGTATGGCCTCACCTCATCTTGACAAATTACATTTGCAATGACCCCATTTCCAAGTAAGGTCACCTTCTGAGATATTAGGGCTTAAGACTTCAACATATCCTTTGCTCTCAGTGGGGGACACAATTCAAACCCATAACATAGGACAAACTTCTTTCTGTCTCTGTCATCCCAGAGGATGGCTCTGCTCATGACTTGGCCACCTGTGAGCTTCCCTCTGCCTCCCTCAGTCTCTCTGAGGCAGGTAGTATGTTTGTAGCTTCTTAATCTTCAAGGAAATGAGGTATCGCGTGTCCTTGTCAGAATACCTGCCATTTCGTATGTTAGTTGATCCAAATAAATGAGCTCTTGAAGAAATGCCATCTGGCCCTGCTGAGTTACTTTCTCAAGTGGCCCCCGTCACTGCCTCCCATCAGGGGCATCCGTCTCTACTGATGCCATGGTTACCAGAGCTCGTGGGTAGAGCCCAGACTGTTGCCCACTCAGATCCAGTTCTGTGCATCGTAGGCTTGAGAGGTAACCCCAGGAGGCTATGATCCAACCTTCCTCAAATAAAATGTTGCTCAGTGTCTCTAAAAGTGATGTTACAAAGATCAGTCCTCACTCCTCCTTTCCCTTGTCTTCTTTTATAAAAATGTGGGTTTAATAGTAAAACAAAGAGTTTATTACAATAACTTTCATGGAAATTAAAACAGAAAAATGTTCACCCCAGGTCTACCAGAGAAGAACTGTTAGAAACTTCATTTCCCAATTTTAGTTAAAGGCATGCATATTTTTATATTAACTACAACATGTATAAAATGTTCTGTTCTATTTTTTCTACTTTAATATTTATTTTTAAATGGAAAATTTTACATGGCAACATGGTCATTCTAATGACTGCAAGATATATCCATTGGGTTAGTTTACCCAATAGATATATCATTTAATTTAATTAATCAAGACATTTTATCAGGCATATAAAGTTTGGGGTTTTTTTAATTATTAAATAGCAAACTGTAAATATGCTGCAATGAGTTTCCTTGTACAGGGTTTTGTGTTTTTTTTTTCCTTTTTTTAATTTGAATCTGTGCCTTGGTTCAAGTTGCCAGGGAAATTCCTTGGTCAAAGGCATGACTATATTGACTCAATTTATTTTACTGATTTGATCTCTGAAATTATTTTTTCAACATATTTGTGTTCCTTTCCCCCTATAATCCTACAAGCACTGGGCTTTATAATTTTCTCCAGAATTATTTTAGGGGGTCAAAATTGATACCTTAATACAGTCTTAATTTGCATACCTTTGGTTAGCAGTGAGAACAAACACCTTTAAAATGCATCTTACTGTCTCTTACTCCTGATGCATGTAAGAGACATTGGTTGATGCTTCTGTCCAGGTGACCTCTAGCGATGAATCCTTTCTAGCAATCCACACCTGCACCAAAGAGAACAACCATCGTTTCCTCCTCCTCTTTCTGCCCTTCTAGCAAGCTGTTTGGGACCTCAAGTAGCTGTGAGGCAGTGGAGTTGTCTATGTACTTTAGCTCTGCTCCTTCTGTAACCCAGACTTTCATGGCCCAAAGGGACAGGAAAGGTGCAATGCTTATCATCTAGCATATGCTACCTTTGGGAGCGGTAAGGTATTCACTCAAGTTCCTTCTGCTGCACTGACTATATATAGGATGCCGTTAGAAAAGCAGATAGGAGTTTGGGTGAATCGGGAAACTGACACCATAGTATTAAGTCACAAACCAAAACACACTAGCATCGAAAAGCAAACCTGTGGTCTCAGTTAACTGTATTCTAAATACAAACCTATAGTAAAGTTTTGCTGGGAAGGAGAACGGGGACAGAGAAGAGAAGGAAGACGTGAAGGAAGAATGAAGGCATACATCGGACTCTTGGATATACAAGAGTCAGCAGACATTTCTGCAAAGGGTCAGATTGTAAACATTTTAGGCTTTTGGCCACAGTCTGTCACAGCTACTCAGCTCTGCCATTGTAGCAACAAAGCCGCCGCAGACAATTCTTAAAAGAGGGTGTGGCTCGTTCTAACCTTATTTATGGACACCGAGATTTGTATTTCATCTGATTTTCTTTTGTGGCAATATATTATTTTTCCTTTGATGTTTTGACTTTCACCATATGCGAATGGAAAAACCACTCTTGGCTCACACATCATACAAACACAGGCAGTGGATTGGACTGGGCCCATGGGGTGGAGAGGCTGGTCTCTGGGCTGTAGTATCAGAGAAGAGAGCATGGTGTTGTGAAGTAGTTTTCAAACTTCTTTTAGCAGGAGACCTATTTAAAAATCCTACGTATAGGGCTTCCCTGGTGGCACAGTGGTTGAGAGTCCGCTTGCCGATGCAGGAGACACGGGTTCGTGCCCCGGTCCGGGAAGATCCCACGTGCCGCGGAGCGGCTGGGCCCGTGAGCCATGTCCGCTGAGCCTGCGCGTCCGGAGCCTGTGCTCCGCAACGGGAGAAGCCACAGCAGTGAGAGGCCCGCGCACCACAAAAAAAAAAAAAATCCTACGTATGTAGTAAATGAAAGCATCCCTGCTCTGGTAAAGAAAAGGAGGGCCTGGAGGCTGCTTCTCTTCCTTCCTCTTTCTCTGCTCCCTCCCACACCTAAGGCGGCCTCTGGATCGCCTCTGGTTACAGAAATGAGGCTGATCTAGAAATCCTGAGGCCAGATCTTAGTCATTCTTCTCCTACTCTGAGTGCGTGCAAGTGATTAATCCACTGAGTGGATGGAGGACGGGTTTTGTGAGCTCACTGGTTTCAGTTTCCTTTTTCTTAAAAATCAAGTCAGAGTTGAAGAGGGAACAGTGGAAGGATCTCTGCGGTCTATTCCAGCTTCAGTTGATTCTAGGTTGTATACTCTCCAATACTGCGAAGGGCCTCATTGAATTTGGTGAATATAGATCGTGGACTTAGCTTCACTCAATTAATTGTTTTTGGTTTTTTTTTTCTCAAACTCTTGCTCCTAGGTTGATTAGATAGAATTGGAAATCATACAGGAGGAAACGGTGGGTGTGGTCATGAGGATGTATTGATCGTGAATTATCTAAATTTTTTTCGTGTTCCACTAATTGAAAAACATGGAGTGCTCTTCAATGGAAAGACCAGTTCTTTGAAATTTGGAACAATGCATTTTCTTCATTGCCAAAAAGACCCTGAGCACCGTAGGTATTTTAAAAACTGTTTCTGATGCTGTTAGTAATGATGGCGACCCTTCTGACTACTTGCTGGTTCTGCTACAACCACACTAGCTTACTTTCTTTTTTTCAAATACGCCAAGCTCATTTCTGCCTCAGGGCTTTTGCTTTTCCTCTGTCTGGAAAAGCAGACCCCTATGTCTTTACAACGGTGACTGTTTATCTTCATCTAGGTCTCAGTTTTCACAGCAGCTCCTCGGAAAGGTCCTCCCTAGACATCCTGCATAAACAGGATTACCTCCTTTCCCTATCACTGTCCTGTGTGGTAGCCAGCATTCAATGAACCTAACCTCTGGGTGACACACCCACGTTGTAGTCCCATCTCGCGCTGAGCTGGCGTTTGTCTGTGTGACTGATTGCATATGTCAAAAGTGATGGTATATCACTTCTAGGGTTAGGTTATAAAAGACCATGGCTTCCATCTTGGGTATGTGCTATCTCTTTGGGATCATTTGCTCTGGGGAAAGCCAGCTGTCATGTTTTGAGGACATTAATGCATCCTATGGAGTGGTCTATGTGGAGAGGAACTGACAGTGACCAGTGAGGAAGTAAGACCTACCACCAACCATGTGCGTGAGCTTAGAACAGCTTCCTCCCCCAGCTGAGTTTTCCGATGAGGCTGCAGCCCCAGCTGACTGATTGACTCTAATTTCACGAGAGAGTCTGTGAGCCAGAACCATTTAACTAAGCTGTTCCCAGATTCCTGACCTGCAGAAACTATGAGCTAACATTTGTTGTCTTAAGCTAAGTTTTGGGGTAATTTGTTACACAACAATAGCTAACTAACACATTGTGATTTACTTTCCTTGTAATGCTTTTCATTATCTTATACTGCCTGATTAACTGAGTGGAGGAGACGGAATTACAAACACGTAATTTATAACATGCTCTAAGTTCGATGAAAGACTTATGGTTGAGGTAAGTGTAGGCGAGTAGTTCTCAAAGTGTGATCCCTGGCCCAGCAGCATCAGTATCACTGGGAATGTAATAGGATGAAAATTCTTGGGTCCCACATAAGACCTACTAAACCAGTAACTCTGGGCATGGGGACCAGAAAATTGCATTTTTACAAGTCTTCCGGGTTATTCTGAAACACACTAACATTTGAGAGCTACTGGGGTAGCATTATGGGAGCATGAAGGAGGGCAGCTATGCTGGCCTCAGACCCAGGATAAAAAGCAAGGACACCAGGAAGACATCCTGGAAGAGGAGGCACTTGAAACAGCATGCAGAGATGAGTTAAGCCCTCAAGATGTGTGAAATAGCAATAGCAATCAAATCATAAAAGTAAAGAGCAGAGGATTTTTTTTTTGAAAAGTTTATAAAAGTGACTCTATTCCTCGGTACACTGGGAAGTGTTTGTAGCAGAGTTGACAACTGTGCAGGAGTTTTCCAAGAGAAGGAAGGGCAAAGAGAATCCCAGGCAGAGGGGCCTATGTGAGAGAAGGCCCGGAGCTAAGGGACCTGCTGTGATTACATCAAAGGGTCATTAGCTGCAGGTCATGGCAACTGATGAAGCTGAACGTGTAGGTTGGAAACAAATTGCTCCAAACTAGGCAAAGGATCCGGGGTGTGGCCAAAGCGAGATGAACACAGAATTGCCTGAATTTACAGCCCGATGGTGGGATGGCGTGCATCTCTGAAGAGGCAGGGATGCCTCTGTACCAGGAGGCTGTCAAGGTGAAAGGGGGGAAAGGTGGCTGTTCTCTTCCCCTTCAGTGACTGCACTGCCTCGGGCACTGGCTGCCTTGTCTGGGGAGAGGACAGCCTCCCCCCAGTCCTCCAGGAGCAGCTGGCAGGTTTGATCACAAGGGGTGAGTTGTTCTTGGGACCAAGCAATACAAAGACACTCCTTTCACTGCGCCCAGGAGGTAAATCTTGTTTCTCCACCAAGACTGCCTTTGCCCTTCTGTCTTTCCCAGGTACTCCTTCCCCAAAAGGAAACCCTACTTGCCCCTGCCTCCTAGGCTTTAACCAGCTTAGGAGGAAGTGCTTTCCCATGTAGCTTGCCTTTTAGGATCAGAGGGGCAGAATGGACTGCTCACAGCATGACTTATATGGCATGTCCTTTTGTGAGGAGTCACAGGGACCATGCTGTGCCCAGAACAAAGAGGTGTGAATATTCAACCACTGTCTTTGCAGCCTGGGATGGCTTAAAGCTGGTTTTTTCCAGAGGGATTTGTTCTTCACACGCAGGCCCACGTGATTGTGGTCACTATTAATTTCTGTAGATACTCTGTGTTCCAGGAGCTAAGCCACACACTTCCTCTAAACACTAACTGAAAGAATAACAGACCAAGTGACAATTAATGAATGGATGAATGAATGAATGTTGTGATAAAAAGAATGTGGACTTCGGATACATAGTTTACATCATAATCTTAAGGGAAATTCAACATAAAAATTACTCACCTGAACACATGCACGTTTCAGAATATTGTACCATTGTGAGATGCAGTTGCTGTTGATGAAGAACAGTATTATTTCCAGATCCTTCCTCATCACTGCCTGGCGAGGGAAGCCAGAGACACTGCTTGGTTCTAATGTCCACATAGCAACTGTGTAAGAGATAAATCCAGCCAGCCAGCCACCTGTCCACCCATCCATCCATCTATCCATCCATCCAACAAACATTAATGTCCACCCTTTCAACAAAAATTACGTGTTTTAAGTACTTAGCTTTCTGAGACAAATAAGACAAAACTCCTCGGCCCCCAAAAGCTCTGAGTCTCAAAGGGACAGGCATCTGTGAACTACCCATAACAAAGCATGATAAATTCTTTGCTTGAGGGGTGAGCAAAATGCTGAGAGAGCACAGAGCAAGGGGACAGTGCAGTAAAGCAATGTGATCCTCAGGAGAAGAAAACCTGCATTCACAGGTGCAGATGCATGCCACGTTCTGGTGCTTCTTCAGATCTGAGCAGTCTGTGGCTTACTTTCATAGGAGAACAATAGCCTTCCTTATCCCACTTGCTTTGTCTTGTCTCTGCAAAGCCCAACAGCCTATGTGAAACAGCCTGAAGGTTGCATTCTTTACCAAAAAAAAAAAAAAAGAAAGAATAGGCAGCCAGCAAACAAGAAATCTGTGCCTCAGACAGGTCGTCTCTGGGCAAGTCACATAATAAATGTGTTCCAGGGGTGCACCCGGATGGACATGGACATATACAATAAAATGTAAGAGGCGTGGGGATCCTTCTTTGCTGGTGTGCCGACTCAGGGTATGAATTTGGAGGACAAGGAAGGCTGACTCTCTGATTCCACTATCAACACTATACCTTTTCCTAACATTTTGATATAGTCTCATATCTCCTATCTGCATGTAAGCTGCTAGCAGTCCTTTCTACCTCACTGCGGCTGAGATGACTGGTCAGAGGTGAGTCTGGAAAGAAAAAGGTATTTTTATTCCACTCAGTTAACATTTATGGAGAGCCCTCTACGTGATGAAGCTTTGGAGATGTCAAGATGAGTAAAATACTCAATGTGTGTTCTCAGGAATTCTTGGTCTGGTGGGGAAATGGCAGGAAACAGTCACACTGCAGGATGGAAAAGGGCAAGCTAGAGGTGACACAGCATCATTTCATGCCGGCTGGTGGGGCTGGCCTACTGAAGAGTGGAGTGACCCAGGTGCCTGCAGGTGTTGGCATCTCTCTAGAATTTTGCTGAGGTTGAGCCTAAACTGGGAGCCTGAGCTAATTGCAGTATTTTGTATGATCCTGGTATTTTTCTAGAGGAGTGAATTCAGGACTTTTTCATGCTTTATTCAAAGAAGTGCATCTCTCAAGAATAATCCTGAAAATGACATCATGATGGATAGAAACAACTGAAGATTAGTTTGTTGGAAATTTCGACTAATGAGGTTAAGATTCAGCAGATGTCAGACATCAACATAGAAGAATTTCAAAAGAAATATCTGGGAATCAGTTTTATTAATTTAAAAAGCCTTTTCTCTCCAGTGGAATTTAAAATGACCAGGAGCAAACTGAGAGAGAGAATTACACTAGGGCGATTCTGGAGAGCTGTTGAAAGGCTGTGAGTCCCTCTCTAAGAAGGGGATTAGGGGTGTCTACCCCTCATTTCAAGCTAAGTGAGAGGGGGCTTCCGTGAGACCATGCAGAAAGCTTGATGTGTGTCCCTAGGAGTTGTGGATGAGTTGTGAGTTGATGACTGACTCCCTCCAGAGAACTCCAGCATGAAAGGGGAGTGACTTCACCTTCCTGTACACAGCTGATGTGTCAGGGGCAAAAGATACATGAATGTCCTCTGGATCAGATGTGGGCACAGGGGAGAAAGAGCTGGTCTCAAGCTCTTTTGCCACCTACCCATGGGACAACCTGGTTGTGTGTGTGTGTGTATGTGTGCATCATGCGTGGAGTAGGAACAGGTATAGAATTCTATCCGTGGGCTTGGATTAATCTGTGTCCCGTGTAACTGAGGTGGCAGTGGACAGGCTCAGTTACGGCATTAGGTGCATTTTGGAGATGACCTTCTGAAAAGTATAGAGTTCGCAGGGTTTGTCTTTTGCACCCAGCGGGAACAAAGCTATTTTGCAACAGTACCAGCTAAGTAAGGACTTTCTTACCCCCCTCACCTCTCTTTCCTCTTCCACCTTCATCTGAAAGGGAAGCAGGATCAAAAATAACAAGTAGCCAGTAGAGAAGGTGACCAATGAGAGAGTGGGACAGGTTACCTGTGGACCACAGACTCTAGATATTGGGGTGAACCGGGTGGAAGGGGAGTCTTATCCTTGAATAGAAGCAAGGCTTTTGATTAATGTATTTGACTGGATATTTTAATTTCTGAATGGAGATTATACATTTGAGACTTATGATAATTATCAGACCACGGGATGACCTGAAATTTCACCCAGTGGCTGAGGAAGGCTTATTATCCCCACTGAGGAGGTTTAAGAGAGCAGTTGGGGACAAAAGCAAGAAAACTAATTTTATGACTAAACCCTATGTGTTCTGCGTGTTAAGTGTTCTCATTACACATGTGTCCTCATCCATTAAAAGAGGACCCATAAGAGAGGAAGTAAAGTTGCCCTGGGAACACCCACTAGAACGCCCATGTGCAATGAGCAGTGGGTGGGAATCCATCTGGACTAAATTAGCTGCAGTGTGGGTTTGGGCATCGGAGCAGGAAGTGATTTGAGAGCAGCCTCATGAGACAGCTGTCTGGAGGAGGAACTCTTTAGGTTCCCAGTTTCTCTCGACTCCATTAAAAGCCAGAGCAGGTCTTTCTTGCCTGAAGGGATTTCTCTGACAAGAGGAGATTCATAATTCATACCACCAGCTCTCATCAGGCTTGTCACGCATGGTGTTGGACACAAATTCCCTGTCTCTTTCGGAGTCTTTGTGACACAACGTACAGAAACAGGGGGTGCTATCCCTACAGCAGCAGTTCTCAAATTTTAGGGTTCATCAAAATCATCTGGGGATCTTGTTGAAGAGTCCATCTGGGGAAATCTGATGTTCCCCCAAGATCAAATTCTGTTTTAGAAAGCCTCGGGTGAGGGCTTGGAATCTGTATTCATAACAAAGCCCAGGGTTTTCTGAACCAGGTTTCCTGGCGATCATACTTTGAAGAGCACTGTTCTGGAGTTTAGATTCTGAAATAATGACATTGGCCACATCCCACCAGACCTGGCAGAACTTCTGTGTACATAAGGCGTTTGTACCGTTTACTCTTCTACTTGTCTTGTTGGTCATTGCCTCCCTTTATCCTCATAATACTTTGTGAGATGGGTCTTAACGTTCTTCCCATTGTGCAGGTGAGAAAAATGAGGCACCACAAGGTTAAGAACTTCTTAAGTCTCTTTCAAAAGGCTTCTTTTGAGTCCTACCCCTTGGTGTCTCAGAGGATGGAGTGGCCCTGAAAGTCATTCCAGGAAGAGAAGTGGGGCTGGGGACAAGCTTCATTCAAGGCCGTGCACACTCCACAGTCAGGAAGTTAACTACCCCAAAGAAAGTAAAAAGTGGCTCCATCCAGCAGAAAGCTTAGTATCACATCTCAGCACATCTGGAATCAGATGAAAAGTGGGGATTATGGCAATGATTTGTAGGCTCCGCAAATATTGAAATGCCTTCTCAAGGGAGAGGAAATCAGGTTCAATAATAGTGTGCATTATTATTATTATAGCTAACTTTTATATAGAGCAGTGGCCTGCAAAGTTTTCTTAAAGGGCCAGATCATAAATATTTTAGGCTTTGTGGACCATATGGTCTCTGTTCCAGCCACTCACCACTGCCATCATAACGTGAAAACAGCCATAGTTAATACATAAAGAAATGGATGTGGCTGTGTTCCAATAAAACTTTATTTACAAAAGCAGTTTGCCATAGTTTACTGTCCATGTTTCAGAGCATTACAGTTTACAGCACACTTTCCAATCTCTTACCCAGTTGGATCTAGAGGAATAGGATTCCTAGGGAAGTGTTCAATAAATGACTCACTTGAGGTCACCAGCAACCCGACGACACACTTGCAAATCACGCCCAAATGTGATGCTTCCAGGGCTAGTCCTCCTTCAACTGCAATCCCAGCTACCACCAGAGACAGGGTATTGCAAAGAATTTGAAAATGGTTTCCTGCATATGGTAGCCATCATGACAGATACCAGATGGCTTTACTGTAAAGAATCTTTAATAATCCAGAAAGCCTAATTTTCCTTCTTTGCTAGAAATTTAGAATTTACTATAGTAAACAGTTATACTACTGTGAGTACTTTTAAGGCAGGGCCTGGAATCCTATTTTCTCACGTGTGTGTCTTCAGAACCTGAAACAGAGATCTCAAACTGGAAATCCTACAGGGCCCAGCTAGTTCACAGTAATGAATGACATAATGGAATGGTAGGGATGGGGCAAACTTGGGATCACATGGCCCATTTCCAAGAGGCAGCAGCTACCCAAGTCGATGCAAACGCTGACCTGCAGAAATGCTGGCCCAGTGCTGCCGAGTACTGATTTTTCCACGAGATGCTAGAAATCTAGATTTGAATGTACAATATTCTGATTTTAAAGATTGGCAATTTGCTTCTGATTGTAACAAAAGGATGGTGCAGATTAACTAAGCAGGACACCCAGACAAAGGCTGAGGGTCATATTCTACTTGGAAATCACCAGTTTCTGACCTCTGATCTTATATGTAGTAGGTGCGCCACAAATGACCAGATGAATCGCATTTCCGTTTTATATGTGGCCGTATGGAGTTCAGTGATTGTCTATAATGCGGTTCAATGCTCCTGCTGTTAAGTAAAATCTAGCTCCTAGGAGCTCCAGCAATCTCTCCCCCTCACCTCTCTTTTTCATTAGAAAGCTATTGACAAATGTTTTCTCAATCAATTACCATAATCAGTCAGCTGCAGCGTTTACAGGTCAGGAGAGCACATCAACAACTGCCAGGAGGCCAGACAATCATGACTCCCATTTGCCAAATATGTCATCTCTCCCTATCACTATGCAATGCCATCCACAAGTGCAGAACCTCACAAATACTTGGCTGCCGCAAGGCCCATGAAGGGAACAGCCATGAGAAACGACGCCATGATGGACATGGACCCAGCTGAAAATCCCGTGGTTTCTCAGCCACTTAAAACAATGCCCCGTAATGGAATAATTAAAACAGGCACTGGGATATTAGAGGAGCAACTGAGCTGTCTTGGACACAAAAGAGTAATATCCAGTATAGGAGGCATTTATCTTTTACAACCCTCCTAAATTCACTGCTCTCTAAACACCTACCAGGCTGTTGTGAGCTGATTCCCTCCGTTTCATGGACCACCGACAGTAAAGGAGAGAACAGGAGAACGGAGGTCTGCTTTTTATCTATTTCAGTCCGTATTCCTCGTTGAGTGACAGAATTTTCAGGGAAACCATATGGTGATTATTAAACATTTATATAATGCCATCTGTATACTCAGGGCCTCATGAATCATAAATGCGACAAGAGCCCTTCTCAGCAAGCTGAGGATTTCTGTAAAAAATAAGCAGAGAAAATAGAAGGGAGGCAAGTGTGCCAACTGTGTAAAAGCAAGAAGTGACTCGGACTCCTGAGAAAATCTGAAAACACCAGCAGCGGATCGGCTTGGGGATTAGCGGGGCCAGGGAAGCTGTGCTGGAAAACTTCTAGTGACAACAACAATAACAATAATAGCAACTCTTTATTTTTGGGGCACTTATTATGGGATGGATAAAAAGTTAAGTGCTTTATAGCCACAGTTTTACTCAATGCTGTCTACCACCATAAAAAGTTGGGATTACCACTTTATTCTATAGCATTTTGAGCATCTCTGAGCTCAGAAAGGTTATATGACTTTCCCAACCCCAAGACCTGGTAAGTGGTGGAGAAGGAATTTGAGTCCAGGTCTGTGGGATCTTA